>NC_062223.1:134081821-134681821 GCF_902686445.1 Sciurus carolinensis
ACAGATGCTGAATTCTAATGAGCCTTAATTTGAATATATACCAATGTTTTCTTACTGGATCCACTGTAAGCATCATCCTAAGCACATTAAGTACTGTATCAACTGTGGTTGTCTATTCTACTCTACAAAAGTGTGGAGGCCAGATATGGTGGGTGAACAACCCTCATCTGTGCTCTGCTACAACTGGCTTCTCAGGCAAGGGGTGTGAAGCCAGGGAAGAGGTGGGAGGACAGAGGTCCTGGGCTCCTCTTTAGGAATGATATTTCTCTTTTCCTTTTGGCCTGCTTGCCTGGCTAACTCTCATTTTGTGGTGCCCAGGGGATTCAGCCTAAGATGGTGATGGAATACTGGACAGGGTGGTTTGACTCATGGGGAGACTCACACAATATCTTGGATTCCTCTGGTGAGTACTTGGCATTGCCTATATGCAACATGTTTGTTAGCCTAAGAAGGAAGAATAAGTTTTAAATAAACTGCTAGTTGATGTATGGAGCTGTTGTGTGCAAGGCTCCTAGGATCACTTGTGTTAATAGTCAGCTATTGATATTTCAGTCTTGACATCTAAAATCAAAAGTAGGACTTTCAACATTGCTTTTGTATGTTTTATGTTTTTGTACTTAGAAAAATAATGCATACTTATTTCAAACATGCAGAAACTATAGAAAAGTAATAAAGAAGTAAAAGTCCCAGAGCCCAGAGAAAACATTGTGATGTATACATTGCAGTGGTTTTTTAGTTGATTGAGCTTTAGACAATGCAGTCAGATCCTGCTGACCCTGTCACCTACTTATGCCAGTTAATGACACAAATTGACAGCTTTCTATAATACTGAACTTAGATTTACATCACAATCTTAAAGAATGCAAAGAACCCTGTTGCATTAATAACTGTACAACCATTTATTGACCTAGTCTCTTATGGATATACCCTACTTTGTTTTCAGTTTCTTTGGTTAATTGAACACCATATCATTGATCATCCTTGAACATATAGTTTTGTATACCTGGTATATTATTTCCCTATGATAATCAATAGATTTATTATATTAATGCAATTTTAATGTGTATTTGTCAAACTGACCTGAAGAAAGATTGTAGCAATTTTTACTCACCATTGTTAAATGATAGTACTTATTTCCTACAGATTCATCATTATTCATATTAAAGTAATTTTTAATATTTGCCAGTCTGACATGTTATTTAGTTTGCATTTTTTTTATTTATATTAATAAAATATATATTAATCATTTATTTGTTTTCCTCCAATATTATCTCTTTATGTCACTGGTTCATTTCCTAATTAGGGTAGGACTGGGGGATGTGGTCATAACTGTATCTCTGATGATAAGCACCATCATTTTGCATTTTACCAAAAGAGTAACTTCCGGAAAGCATGCCGGCTGGCAAGGGATGCAGGCCTGTGTTATAAGTTGTTGATGTGGTAGTTCATAGACTTGGCTAGAAATTAAATACAAATAGAGGCCCAAACTCTGGGCTATGAATTCAGGCCCACTTCTCTTCCTCATTTCCTGATCTTCTGTAGTTGGAGTTTTAGTGAAAACTAAAGGACAGAGTGATGAAATGGACTTTGAGGAGGCCTTGGGAGTAAGAGAACCAAAGGGAGTACCTAGGACTTGTCTTATATTCTAACTCACACATCCCTCTTTCTCCCTCCTTTTGTAGAGGTCCTAGAAACAGTGTCTGCCATCGTTGACGCTGGCTCGTCCTTCAACCTCTACATGTTCCATGGAGGCACCAATTTTGGCTTCATAAATGGAGCCATGCATTTTCATGAATATAAGTCTGATGTCACCAGCTATGGCAAGTGTTCTCGAATACTGGTCCTCTCCAGAATCTTCAGGGCTGGGGCTTTTTATGCAGAGTCCTTTAGGGACAACATCTGGCACCTTTAATGGTTTTGATTATAAAGTGCCTGGGGAAGGTAGAGGCAGTGTTCAAATTGTCACTTTTAAGGTTCCAGAGCAGCAGGAGACTCAAGATGCTTGGTGCTTGTGAGCCAGCTAATCTGCTGAGAGAGCTCTTTAGAGGAAGTGTACTAGAGGAAGGGAAGGGATGGTATGTATACCTGTGATGATGGGCAGCCTCTCCTCACTACTCAGGCTTTTGAGAATGTGTAACTGAAGTATCCCCCCTTTAGATTGAGAGTCCCCAAAGGACAGGAAAGATGCCTCATTTTATCTACCTGCAATTAGAAATTTAGGTTCATGCTGTGATAATGGGAAATTTTTGTATTATTTTATAAGGTGTAGAATTTATAGTATTTTGACTGAGTAGTTCATACTAAAGGTGATTGCCTTCAAAATTGCCGGGCCAAGGAGCCTACTACCCTATCCCAGCCTCTCTCTTCTTTGCTGCTGTGTGTATTGTTCCAGGGACAGAAATGAGCATGACCAGTTCATGAATGTCTTTCAGACTATGATGCTGTGCTGACAGAAGCCGGAGATTACACAGCCAAATATTCAAAGCTTCGAGAATTCCTTGGCTCCCTCTCAGGTACCAGCTAGCAGTTCAATACCAGCAAGAAGCAGAATGAAGTATCCACTTAGCAAATTGCTTTTGTTCTTGTTACCCTCTCACAATCCCATCTCAATCCTAGTGGACCTATATGCAAGAACATTCTAGACAAAGAGGATTTGAGAGACTGTTTTCATATAGTGTGCATCTTGCCAGTTTTGCCTTTGTATTATAGAGGCATTAAGACTCCTTATCTCATATGGAGGACATAAGAAAGCCCCACCCTTCCCCTAGGCATTGCCTCCTAGATGATCTAAGCATATGCTGAAATTAGCCTGTTATTCCTACTGGTACCAGGATAAAGGAGCATATCGGACACATGGATAGAAGACCATAGGATGCAGTGACAACATGGGTCTTTTAGGGATGGCTGTGTTGTCTGTCTGTTGTAGATGCCCCTCTACCTCCCCCTCCTAAACCTCTTCCCAAGATGACCTTTGAGCCATTGATGCCGTCTTTCTACGTATCACTGTGGGATGTCCTCAGTTTCATAGGGGAGGTGAGTACTGCAAGCCAGGGAAGCAGGGACAATCACTGGGAAGGTGAGCAGGACCCAGAAACTCTCCAGATGGGTTTGGGGTTGCTGGGAAGAACAAAGCCAATTCTAGATGGCTTTGAGGTCTGTTCTCCAACTTCAGAACTCAGAGTGAAGAAAACAAACTGGTGCCAGAGTGTGCAGTGGGAAGGAACAAAAGAAATTGAAAACAATGGGGGTCTTCCTCCAGCCTGGGGCTAGAGCTGCCTTTCCCTGGGGCTAGAGCTGCCTTTCCCTGGGGCAAGAGGAGGGGGAAGAGGCAGAGGAATAGACTGACCCCTCCTTTGTGAAGAGGCGTCACCTCCTGCAGCTTACTAAGGGATGCTGTAATGCAAAAATGACAGTGTATAAGGAGTTAGGTGTCTAACTAGATCGCAAGGCTCCTTTCTCTTATGACATTCCCTTTCCTTGTTTTCTCATCCCTATAACTCTAGAGAGCTATAGGTTTAATGCAATAAGTCCAAATGGAAAAAGGGGGTTAGATCTCCCCTTACCGCTCCACCTTCAGTGTGCTCCCTCCCAGGCCAGACCTGTCTGCTACTCCATGTGCCAGGAGGTTCAGGGAGAGGCAGTGAGCCTGGCCCCTGTGCTTTTCCCCTATTTTCTGTTGTAGCCAATTGAGTCTGAAAAACCCATCAACATGGAGAACCTTCCAGTAAATGATGGAAATGGACAGGCCTTTGGGTACATTCTGTATGAGACCATCATTGCTTCATCTGGCACCCTTAGAGGTCTTGTACGTGATCGGGGGCAGGTAGGAGCATCTCTTCTTGATTTCTGGACCTTTTAGTGACCAAGCTCTACATTATACATCTTATTCTCTCTGCCCTCAGAATTAGCTATTGCCAATATGTAAAGTTGCCCATCTCTGTCATCTCAGTGACACTTTCCAGCTGTGACCATGTGCATTCATTCTTCCATGCCCTCCTAAGCATCCATATACATAGTGTTAACTCTTTGTTTCATAGCAAGGCCCCTCTCATACTCCCTCCTGTTGACCATGAATGCTTTTCATCTGCTCTCTTTGGCAGGTATTTTTGGACACAGTATCCATAGGATTCATGGACTATAAAACAACAAAGATTGTTATCCCCTTGATTCAGGTTTGTTATCCTAGGGAGTTGTGTGATGGCTAGCCCCAGCTGCTTCCAAGGAAGTTTTGTGGGAGTCAAAGAGGAAGACCTGGAAGACAGGAGCCTCCTTAACCACAAGCTGCGGATGGAGGGGGCAAATATGTCTTTCTTACCAGCTGGGGCTCTCACTCCCATACTCAGAGCATAGGGAAGAAATGTGGTCCACAAACAGCCCCAGGTGCAGCAGTGACCTCATAGCTGGGTATCAGGTGATTATCATCAGCCACTATGTTCCTGGCAGGGTTACACCTTACTGAGGATCTTGGTGGAGAATCGTGGGCGAGTCAACTACGGGAATAATATTGATGATCAGCGCAAAGGTGGGTCATGGAAGCCCATTGCAGGGAAGTGGGTAATGGAGGCACCCTGCAGGGAGGCGGGTCATGGAGAGCCATTGCAGAGAAGTGGGCAGTGGAGACCCATTGCAGGGAGCAGGGCCATGGAGGCACACTGCAGGGAGGTGGGTCATGGAAGCCTTTTGAAGGGAAGTGGATCATGGAGGCACACTTCAGGGAGGTGAAGACTGAGTTGACGTGCACATGAGACCAGATGAGCGGGCCAGAGAAGACTAGCTGCATTCTGACCTTTTCCCCTAAAGCACTCCATGCTTGTACTTTCTGTGTGCTCATGAAGAAACCACATGAACTGTGAGCTAACCTTAGTCTCTCCCTGGGCTGAAGTCTGCTTTTGCATGGGATCATCTGCTTGTTTGGGTAGTGGGTGAGGAGCAAGGAAAGAGATTTCCAGGAATCCAAAGGAGAGTATAGGACCAGTACCTTCTTAGATTTCCACACTGAATTTCTTTTCTTCTTCCATCTCAGAGAAATCCATAGTTTTCTGTGGTGAGGAGGAGGAAGCAGGATATAGAATAAACCAAATGCCTTTTGTCCACATGTCCCTCCAGGAATATCCCACTAATTCACTCTCATTTTCTGGCCTTCTAATCTTTTATGCCTTAATTTAGACCTTTCTTTTATCTGTCTAAATGTTAGTGCTTTTAAGTAAGTTATAAAAAAAGAACTCAGATAAAATAAATCCTGCTGTGGTGAGGAAAACTGATGATCTTCCAATTCTGTCACAGCTGTTTGCATTTGTAGTGGAGGAAACTTGTGCATCTTTCCCTTGGTCAGATTTTCAGCAGAGAACCTTCTGGTAGCCTACCAAGTATGTGATGTGTCTGTCAGACATTGGGGCTTCTCCTCTGGAAGGGCCTCAGAGTAGCTTCTAGAACCATCCAGGCCCGCTTTGCCTTCCTTTTCCTGAAATAGTTCCCCAGCATTCCTCTCAGAATCTCAGCGCCTTCCCTGGCATTTCATCTCTGGGCCCATCACACTTCCTTTGTTCTCCTGACTTGGAAGGACCTTCCACTCTGACCCTTGTTGCCAGTCTTTGCTTCTCCAAGACCTTCATCAAGTGTGTCTTGACCCTCATTGTGGAGTTGTAGCCTCTGTATCACAACCAATATTTATAAGCCACAGACCTTCCCTCCAAAAGTGTGCATGCACACACACCTTTCTGCACCATTTAAGAGTATCTGCAGTCCCTGTGAAGCCTATTCAACTTTCCCAGTTTCTCAAAATTCCCACCCTATCTTCTCAGCAGCTCCACTATCCTTGGGGCCACTCCAGGATCAACAGAGCTGTCCCAAGGTGCTAATCACTCACTATGTGGTTGTATATAGTTCTTCAACGTTGGATACCCAAGTGATATTACCATCTGCTCACAATTCCAATACTTGTAAACCCTGTCTTTAAATCTAGGTTGTGTAGAAAATTTCCAATTAAATTATTTCTTGGATCCTACTTGACACCAACCTTAAAGCTAGGCCCAAACCTCTGTCACTTCTTGTTCATGCAGGTCTTAGCTCAGAGGCAGGCCAGAGTTTGTTTTCACCCCTATGAGATCTCAGCTTTGTTGCTGTCCTCAGATGTATTACTCTTCCATGGCAAATTCTAGGACCTGGCAAATAATGGTCTTTTCATTATCATGTTCCTTGGCATCTCTAGATAGGTTATGCTTTAAGTGCAGAGCTTCTTAGGTAGTATATGTTTCAGGAGAAATCTTCCCTTGAACTTTCTATGCATGGCCCTGGTTGTAACTAGGTCACCTGTCCCCTGCCTTTGGACTTGCTCATGTTTCTTTGCCTCCTTCCCACAGGCTTAATTGGAAATCTCTATCTAAATGATTCTGCCCTGAAAAAATTCAGAATCTACAGCTTAGACATGAAAAAGAACTTCTTTCAGAGGTAGGTCTTTGCCCCATGTCAGTGTATGAGCTCGTAATAATTTGTAGCAGGAACCAGCACAGCCCTACCGTCACACCACCAGGATCCTGTTAATGCCAGGACCCAGAGGCCAAGGTGGTTTATCCAAGGTGAGGGACAGTACCAGCATTAGAACCTGCACTTGCAGACTAGGGAATGTTCATTGTACTTCCTTGCTGCCCTTCTTGTGTCTTGGTTAAGAAGTGTGGAACTTGGAGGCTTTAAACAGGGAAAGGACATATCTTAGGAACTAGGTACAGGACTGGAACAGATCTAAGAAAGCCCCTTCCTCTTTTTCTTGCCCTGTTCTGTCCCTAGGTTCAGCACTGACAAATGGAATAATATCCCTGATGTACCAACATTCCCTGCTTTCTTCTTCAGTGGCTTGAACATTGACTCTTCCCCTTCTGACACATTTCTGAAACTGGAGGTTTGTAAGCCCCCTTTACCTTTCCCTGTTCTTTCGTCTCTTCTCTCAGAGTGCTGATTCAAAAACCATTAATGCTTAGCCTTGATGGACACTCTAACACCTGGTCCCAGAGTTCTCCCTGTTTTTCCATTGTCCTATCTGAAAGGGTTCCTGGGGCCTTCCAGGGCAGCAGAGGGAGCTCAAAACAGAATCACCTGATGGCACTTCTCAGGGCCCAGGCTCCCATGTCTAGCCTGGGACTGGGTGCTCTGCCTAGAAGGCTCAGAGCTAGTGGGGATGAGGGGGAACATGCCACCTGTTAGTCTCCATGGCTATTGAAACACTGACTCCCTTTGGTCTTTTGGAAACTGAGTGAAGAACAGATCTTTTTCTGGGTGGGGTGGGCGGATACCAGGAATTGAACTCAGGGCCACTTGACCAACTGAGCCACATCCCCTGCCCTATTTTTGTATTTTATTTTAGATACAGGGTCTCACTAAGTTGCTTAGAGCCTTGCTTTTGCTGAGGCTGACTTTGAACTCATGATCCTCCTGCTCAGCTTCCTGAGCTGCTGGGATTATAGGCCTGTGCTACTGCACCTGGCATAATGTGTCTTCTCTGCCTTCTGGTGTGACTTTATCAGTGCCTCTTATGGTAGACTAATACCCTCCCTACTCTGTTTGAAGGGTTGGGAGAAGGGAGTTGTATTTGTCAATGGCCAAAACCTTGGACGTTACTGGAACATTGGACCCCAGGAAACCCTCTACCTACCAGGTCCCTGGCTGTACAGAAAATACAACCAGGTGGGCACACTTCCAACCTCCTTCTGTTTTCCTCATAACTCCCTTCCCATCCTTGCACCTGGCATCAGATTGCCTCCCTGGGAGCCTTTGGGAGAGGGCAGAAGTTTCAGTTAACCTATTCCTTCCTATTTCTTGGTGCAGAGTTGTTGTCCCTGTTCCTTTCAGCCTGGTTCCCAAACCCTTCCCTTCCAACCCTCCTGGTCCCCTTATCTGGCTCCAGGACAAACCTCATAGCCCAACCCTTCTTTTTCCTACAGATCATCATTTTTGAGGAGGTGATGGCAGGCCCTGTGATACAGTTCACTGACACCCCTTACCTGGGCAGAAACCAGTACATTCACTGAGTAGCAGCCCCTGGCACCTCCTGCCTGGTGAGCTGCTGCATTCTCCACTGCCCTACAGGACAGTCTCTTTAGTAGCAACCTCAGGGAGCCCAGAGATAGTTTATTCCCTGCTTTCTGAAATTCTAATCCTGGGAGTACTGAAAAGAAAGGTGGAATAGCACTGGGGTCCTTAGACCTGGACGGCTTCTCGGCCTGGTTCTGTGAATGGCACCTTTCCTACTCCCTGCTTTTTCTGGGAGAGGCCCGAGGGATGTCTCTGAGGGATGGTCATGTTTAAAAGTCAGATCACCAAGTGATAAATACTCAGACCCTCAGAAAAGGAACTGGTGGTGGGAGGGCATCGTCCCCTGCTCCAGTCAAATTCCTGCTGCTTAGTCTGCTGGACGCAGGAATGCTCTTCTAATGTTCCCTGTGGAACGTGGTCACATCCTGGATGGCCCCATTCTGTTCCTGAAATCATGGGTTTGTTGCTGTTAGTAGAGAAGGAAGAAGGGGCATTTCACCTAAGTCAGCTTTATTCTTTCTTTATTGCCCTCTCTAAACTGCCACTGGGATTCTGGAAGGAACTGTTTAAGAAATAACATTTTTTTCCCCCTTTCCATGACAAATTGAGCATAAGAGAAAAGGAAATACTCAGCCACCAATTTTCCTGAATTAGACAGCATTTCCAGTTGTACTCGATGGGAGAAGCATTAGTTGAGGTGGAAATGTAGATCCCAGCAGAAACCACAGCCTGAATCTGAACTTCCAAGGAGGGAAAGGAGAGAAGGTTCAGTTAAGTGGCATAGGCTAGGTGACCCCCACACCGCAGGCCATTTTGGGGTAGCCATGAAACTTCCAGGCCTAGCCCAAGTCTTATATCCAACTTGGTAAGCTCTCTGCCACTGTAACTAACCAGTAGCAGGGGGAGACAACCTTCGTAGTTACCTCCATGTCCAAATTAGAGGTTCTTGTTTTAGAGATTCTAGAATTCAATGGTTTGACTCAGGTTCACTCTTCTGGTTTGCAATAAAGCAATAGATTTGAATCAAGTTCTTTGCCAATGTCTCTGGTCTCATCTCTGCCACTCTAAGCCAGTGGAGGAGGCAGTCTGGGATCAGGAACATAGTTAGCCTCCTGGCCTTCAGGGATCCAGACTCTGACCATACCCAACTGTTAGTTGAGCCACACCCCTGTCTGCTTACTGCCTTAACCTTGATTCTGCTTGAAATGTGGCTGGATTGGAAGTGCCCCTCAAGAGGAGAGGTCAAGTACAAATCCATTCTCGTGCTGGTGGGCAGGGATAAGAATCTGCCAGATGGCCAAGAGTGTTGCATATGAATTAACTGAGAGGTAGGGAGGGGCAGGGCAATTTTTCTTCATAAACCACATTTGGCATGTACAATACCAAACTAATTATCTTCACTAATAGAAAGTCAACTAGCACAAAACTTCTGAGCACAGCACCCACACAGGAGTCCAGTAAAAATGGTTATGACTGATCCACAAGGTCTGCACTGATGGGCACTGCTGGTGGTATGCAACCATGGAGCCAAGAGCCCAGCAGGATCAGTGGCAGTCAGTATGGTCCACATGTCCCACTCAGAGGAGAGAGGTGGAGTTTATTAACATGGAGGTCACAGACAGTGACTGGAGAGCAAGACAGGAGCAGAGTCTTTAATTTTGTCTAAGCTCACCAGTTCCTTATGTGATGCCTTGAAATAGCAAGCTTTGAAGTAAGATGTGTACAAACTCAGGGCTACTTGGGTATGGCCAGAGGCATGGGGCAATGTCACAGTGTCACTTTATCTTATATTACATAAGAGTGGATTTCTGCAAAGTTTGACACTGTTGGAATTGTGACAACAGATTGAAATTAAGGAACTCTTAAAGAAAACTCTTGGAAAGTGAAGAATTCCCTGAATTAACACTTTTATGCACACCTATGCATTAGCCTTTTCTTAAAAAGAACTCTTGCTGTAGTAACTTCATATTCTTGACTTTATCTGTTTCCCTATCAAAGCACCTCCAGAATTGACTAAAAGTTTTTCCAGATCTCTTTATGGACTCTTCTCATTCTTTTTGGAAGACCTAATCTCTTACCCCAGCCTAAATGCCAGGACTCAACTCATTGGACTCCATCTCTCTTCCATCCACATTCACTGCATGGGGTCTCAACCTGTGAGACCTATGTCATCATAAACAACCTCGACACCAGTAGCCCCAAATGTCCATCCATGCCCACAGTCCAGGTACATAGGCAACTGTCCTCTCACTGTCCCCTGCCTATGTCCAAAAAGCATCTGCAACAGAATTCTGATTTGCCCCAGGTGGCCCTTCCTACATTCTTTCTTATATCAAGAAATGGCAATTCTATTCCATGGCTCAGATTATTTTTGGCTCCTATTTATATCACACATCCAATCCCTCAGCAAATACTGTTGGCTCTGCATCCTAAAACAAATTCAGAATTTAGTCACTTCTCTCTGCCCCAAAGCTTGCACCCTTATCCAACCCACCATTATCTCATACCTGAATTGTTGCAGAAGCTACCTCCCCGGCCAGCTCCTGCCTTCTCCATTTGTCATCAACCCAGAAAGCAGAATGGTTCTAAAAGAAGTTTGGTTAGATCATGTAGGTTCTCTGCTCCAAACCCTCCAATGCCTTCTTGTTTCACTCGGTAGAAACTGAAAGCTTTGTGCTGAATCTTGAAGCTAACATGTTCTGGGCATCCTCCTCACATGCCTGTCACACCTATTCTACCCACTTCCCTTGCCTTGTCTGTTGCAACCACATGATATGCTTAGCTATGAACATGTTTGTCCTCATGTTCATAGCTAAGCACTCGCCCTCCTAGGGAGAGTTCTTTCTTCTTAGAATGCTGCATGTTGGGGTATTACTGCTTTACTCAAAAATTGCCTTATCAGGAACAAATTATATTCGATGCATGTCAAAATAGTTATTATGTATAACTGTAGTTATTATGTATAACTATAAAATGCACTAATAAAAACAGTTATAAATAAATAAATAGGGAAAAAAAAAAGTGCGCCTTTTCACAGAGACCTTTTTGACTGCCCTATAAAGAACCCAAGCCTTTCTTCCTGCTATTCTCAATCTCCCCCAATTGGCTTTGTTCTTCTCCTTTGAGCCGATTCCATCTCTGAAATGTGATTCTTCTGCTGTGATCCATCTCCTCTCAGTAGAGGGTAAGCTCCATGAAGATAGGGGCCTTTTTTTCTTTTTCCACTGCCATGCTCTGACAGGTAGCCACCTGATAAATATTTGTTGGATAGTTACGGTAATAAATAAGAATAAAAATAAGGCGGGGCTGAAGAGAATTAGGACTGTTAAAAACCATATTTGACTTTTAATTTTGAAAACAAATTAAATACAGTTAAATTAAAAGAGATCAGATGGTGCAGCTGCCTGGGCTCCCCCTCACCCCAGCCACTGCCCTGGAAACTCCTAACCCCTGGCTTCACTTCTTTATGGTGGGGTTTGCCAGCATTGGAGCAGGGAACAGAATGGGTTTGGAAAACAAATTGTCATCATGGTCCCAATTCTGACTTCTAACAAACTCATTCCCAACAAAGATGAAGGCTGCAGTCCACCAGGGTTATAATTATAAATAAATATACATGCAGCTAAGAGAGGATATTAGGTGAAAACAACTGAACTAACAATCTGCCAAAAAAAAAAAAAAAAATCCTCATTTTGTTGTTCATTATTAATTTCCTGAAAATAAGCCCTAGGATTTTGGCTAAGAAGGTGGCCTCATACCAGTCAATTTGACCTTGATATTCAGGGCTAGTTTTCATGAGGCAGTAGAGTGCCCAGACATAAATTCAATTATCTATGGATGCCCTGTGCCCACCTCCTTCCTCTGTCCCATGCCATCACACTTGATGCCAAGGGTTCAGTTTCCAAAGCAACATCCAAAGTGTAAGAGGTTGGGGAAAATATCCTGCAAGGTGGTTCAGGGATCTGATTCCATCAGATGGTTTCATGAATACAGTGGGAAGTTATATTCATTTCAAAATAGGCAGCCAAAGCTATACTCTGAATGTTAGGTCTCTGGACTGAGTCCCACCCACCCATGGAGGAGTAGGTTCTGCATGGCCCTCAGACCTGTCCTATGAATTTTAATGGAGTGAGGGGAGGGGTTGTTAGCAGTTAAAAAATAAACACCTCTTCAGTAGGCACAGGCCCTTTCCTTTTCCTCCACTTGGGAAGAAAATTGTGCTTCCAACTTTCAGGAGCATGAGATTAACACCAGAGGGGCCATCCTGGTCAGAATGCCAGGGACCTCTCCAGAGGCCTGGGAGACCCAGGGGGCCACTACTTCTTGGGTGGAGACAACAGTTTGCAGCTCTTTTCTCTCTCTGGAGTGGAGAGCAGGGCAGCTGGACATGAGGTGGGCTGGCTCTGCATGCTCTCAGCTTCAAGAGAAGTGAGATTTTCTTTCCCCTTTTTTATTTAAAATTATAATGATTTCCAAAGCAGTGTGCACTCAGGTCTCCTTTCCTCTTAGTGTCCAACTGATCCCTGCCCCTCTTCCCTAAATCTCTCCAATCCAATTTCCCATCCCTCAAAAGAGGAGCAGGAAGGAATTGGCGACTTCCCTGGATCCCCCTACTCTCCAGGCTGGAGAAGCTGTCTGCCTCACCCACCACTGCTCACTCCAGCCCTGAGGCCTGCAGTTTTCAGTAGCCACAGGAAGAGGTTTTCTCCCCTCCCCAGCCCAGGCCAGGCAAGGGGCAGGGCAGGGTGGGGAGGCAGTGTGTGGACAGTGGGGGTCATGTGGTTCTTGGTCCAGGTCAGTCAGTGACCTGTGCTGGCTCTAGGCCCACCTCCTTGCCAGTGCTGGAGGAGAAGGCTTGGGGAAAGTGGACAAGAGGAGGGGAGTCCATTCCCACCACAGCCTGAGGTACAGGGGGGATCCATTGACAGGTTCATGCTCCCCCCACGCAGGGCCGGGCACCTGTTGAGATAGAAGACAGCCTTATTATGCTCTGTAAACATGAACCAGAGGAGAGCCAGAGGTATGTCTGATTTGGGAGCAGTGCTCAGGACGAGCAGATGCCAAGGAGTAGGGCATTCATGATGCTTGGGGTTGCTCTCTGTCTTCAGAATTCCCTGCTGGGCATCCTGTGTGGTCATGCTGGGCCCAGGAGCAGGGAGCCAGAGATGGCCATGCTCCACTTGACTGCAAGGTCTTCTCACTTCCCTCCCAGCCCCAGCATCATTCCAGGGCAGGCATGTGTGCCCATAGCACTTGCTTGTGTAGAGGTGAGCTGAGCACTGGCTTTGCTGGCAACCAGACCCCCTCACCCTCAGGTCTTTCAGGCTCCCTGGTCATGCTGGATGGAGAGAAAAACAGGTCTGGGATTTCTGTGCTTAAATTCTGTCCTTTGTCCTGTCATCAAGCTGGGCTCTCTTGAAAGCCCCCACAATAGAAAGGAGGTGATGGTGGTTCCTTAGGAGTCTGCTGTGGAGGGACCATCAGCTGTGGGGAGAGGATGGAAGGCCAAGAACAGGGTCTGAGAAGGAGGCTCCTGTGAAGGGAGAGGAGGAACAAAAGAGGTGTCAGCTCAGGGTGGGATCGGAGAGGGAACAGCTAGTGTGACCAGCTGCTCAAAGTTGAGTGCCTAATGGAGGACTTCGGGAACTCTTGAGAGACCTTTCTGAGGAGAAGGTGCTTCCAATAACACAGTAAGGGACACAGATAGAGAATGAATCCTATACTGAGCTCTATACTGATTCATTCTAAGTGACACTGGCCAAGGTGACTTTTTAAGGTCAAGGGACAAAACTGGCAGAATGATACCCTGTAGTCCCTGTGGGCATGGTGCCTACAAATGTCCTGAGGCCAGAGGACAGATGTCTGTCTACTGCCTGAGCTCCCACCTCTGTATGACATGACCTAAAATAGGGAGTCCCAAGTAAGAAGTGCTTTCAAGAAACAGTAGGATCATGAAAAGTCCCTTGAAAATTCTTGGCATGACCAGTTACCCGGTACAGTTCACATTGTGCCAGTGTGTCACCTTAGACAAGTTACTTTGCTTTTCTGAAATCATTTCTGTACCTCTAAATTGTAGGTAGATCTTGTAGCCTACCTCGATAGAGGGATTTTAAAGAACCAGATTAACATCAGTGACACATATTATATTTTTTATGTGCCACAGACTGTTCTTAGTACTCCCGGCAACTCATTTTATAGATGAAGAAACTGATGCACAGAGAAGCAAAGTTAGGTCAAACATAAAAGTCCTGGGTGCTAAAACAAGTTTTGGGGTATATGCTTTCACTGTGCACTACATCTGCCTACAGAACCATGGTGCCACTGACATGGAGCAGTTGAACCCAAAGGGGAAAATATAACCTTAAGAGGATAGAACCCAGTGAGAAAGTCTAAGCAGCAGTCCTTGCTGTGGTTCAGGTGTCATGGCCAGCATAACAATGACAAAGAGAAATGTCATGAGAAAGTGTCTCCGTGGTCTGGAGTGTCTGGTGGTAGAAGGACCCAGCTATGTGGGTGTAAGCCGACACCTGTTAACCTTCAGGTGGCAAAAAAGAAAGGAGATTTTAGCCACACCTCTTCCTCTCTTGTCCACATTTGCCCCATCTACCCATGATGAAAGACCGAGAGGAAAGTCCTTGGAGATTGATGCTGCATCCAAACCTGGTTCTGTGCTGTGCATTTTAGTGCCCTCCCTGGTCTCCCTCCTACCTTCATCCTGAGGCTTAGATCTCCACCGAGGGGTCAGTGAAGCCCTTCTTCCCCTCATTCACCAAGACTGGTTTCTCTGTTCGTGTGTGCCAAACCAGGATCTGTGTGTCCAGAGACAAAACAAAGTAGGGTGAGGTCCCTAACCTCACCCTGCCACCTCCCTGCTCCCTCCCATACCCTACAAGTATTTCTCCTGCCCCTCCCTTTCCACCTGTTCCATCAAGACTTTCCACCTGTTCTTTATTTCTACCTACCCCCTCATTCTTGCTGTTTGTACATGTGATGCATTCAGAATATCTGTTGGAAATGAGATGTGTGGAACTACAGAAAATAGATAAGTCCCAAAACTTCCCAAATGTGCATGCACACATGTATGTGTGCACATGTATGTATGTATGTGTGCATACACGTGTGTGTGCATCTGACATGGTATGTGTATTTTTGTGTGCAGGGGGCTAGAAAGCACATTAACAGGGCTAATAATTCTTGGTTATGACCCTATGACCACCCCTCCCCTGTCCCTCCTACTTTCAGTATGGAAGATAAACCTTCCTTGGTAGAGGTTTCAAATGGGCAAGATCATTTTGAGGTCTGTTTCCTTGCCCCGATCTGTGGAGAGGCTCTAAATGGTCATGGAAACACTTGCACTACAGTCATCAATTCTGCAAAGGGTCCTACCTTGGTACAGTTGGATGCCTTGGGCTCCAGATCATTGAGGGTCACAAGTTCTCGAAGGAGACTGCTTTCCTGGTAGCCTCCCTTCACGCCACGCAGCTTGAAGTAAGCCTGGCTTCTCTGTAGAATGAGCCGCAGGTTGACAGCAAATCCAGCCATGTCTATTGCAAATGGTCGATGGGGGTCGAACACTGTCTTCCAGCCAACCACCTTCCCTGCCCCGTTCACCCGTGGGGCCTCATAACGAAGGCCGCCAACGAAGGCCACAGGCCACACGGATACCCTCCTGGTGCTGCGCATCTACAAGGGGGAAGCCAGAGTCAGGACACCTGGGTCTAATGATAGGAGTAGCACCCATCCCCAAGGGAGGTGAAATCAATTATACATGTGGGGTCCATTTAAAGTCATGGGGGGAGGGAGGTACAGTACAGCCCTGCCTCTACATGCCATCCTATAGATGGCAACTAATGGGCACCTGCAGAAGAATCTCCTCTAAGCTGCAGGCAGGACCCAACTCCCAATCCAGTTGATGGTCACCTTCTCAATGTGACCCAGTTGCTGTTTTCTCCCTTGGACAAAACATCTCAATCTTGCCACTTATCTGTCAGAAATGATGACTCCTCCTCCCCCCAGGCTTGCATGGCCCAGGACTCCAAAAAAGCTCAAACTGTTCCACTAGAATGGTTTCTGGTTTTCATACAAAATGGCCTCACTCAAAAGATCTCAAACAGCTCCTTTAAGACCAAAGCTTTTAGGAGGCCACCACCACTCTTGCCTTTAACAGGTGGAGGATGCTTTTGTCAGCAGTATGGTATTTTCCATGCTTTTCCCTGGTCCTCTACTGTCTTCACCCATTCGAGTCTGACAATCCCCTTCCCTGGGTTTCCTTATGCATGTACCCACACCCATAACTCCCCTGCATCTCTATTCTCGCTAGAGTCCCCGTATCCATCAGCATCTCCAATCTCTGCTTCCACTCTCCTTCCTCTCAGTCCCTCCCGCACCTCCTCAAAGAGCTCCAGACTGTAGGTATTGTCGTCGTCAGCGAAGTACACCACACCAGGCTGGGTGGAGTTACGCGGGAAAGTCTCTCGCAGCCAGCGTAGGGCCAGGTTGCGCTGCATGGTGCCCCGTGGGATGCGCGGGTCACGGGCATCCCCTCGCAACTTGTAGTTGCGGGGTGTCTCCACGTGCAGGTGAGTGTAATTGAGGCCCGTGTCGCGCAGCAGGCGCGCAGTAAGCGGCGTACGACGAGGCGCATCCTCCACCACTAGCCAATGCAGGTTGGGAACATGCAGCAGCGTGTTGGCCATGCGTGTCAGCTCGGCCTTTTGAACTGGGCGGCTGTAGGTGGGCGTCACGACGTGGATGGTGGGTAGTGTGTCGGACCATGGCGGGGGCCTAGTGTATACGTATTCGGTGCGCACCACCTCCACGATGTCACGGTCGGACATGCAGTACTCCCTTGAGTCTGCGCCTGGCACCGCATCCCGTCGTGGATCACTGCCCTCATCTGCAGAGTTGGGAGACAGGCGGTGTGGGGGACAAATGGTGACCTGACTCTGTCCCCATTACAGGGTACCGAGTCCAACTACCCTTTCTAAGATAGGCCCCTCCTCTACCTCTCTGCAGGAACAGCAAGATCCCTGCTTCATCTGCTTGACCTGTTAAAGCTAAGGTTGAGATCTACATCCCTGGAATTCTCACAGGGATTTCCTTAGTTCTGACTCCCTGGATGAAACAGAAATAATCCCTTCCTTATTCTTACATTTGACAGCCCTGTAGTTATTTGAGTGCAGCTGGCCTATTCCAAGCTTGCACTCTCAGTTCCTAAACACATTGGGTTTTATGCTGTAGTCTCCTAACCCTTCCTTCCCTAGTGCCCTCCTTATGTGGTGTAAATAACCACATAGCAGATTGACCGTGCGCATTCTGTGGTGGGATGTCACAAAACACAAGGGCAGCATTAATCTCATGGGTGCAACACACTGGATCCTGAAGGATCCCAAGATTAGTTTTCCTCATATTTTTTTTTTTTTTCAAGTCCTCTAGTCAAGTGGGGCTTCTTCCTTCTTAGCCCTATGTAATCAATTCTTTGAATCTTGGTGCAGAACTTAATGATTATTGTATTGGATTTTAGTGAGTTTTACCCACACTCATAAAAATAATTTTGAAACCTGAAAGTCATTCCTGATTTTGTATATTCCTCCATTTTGGTATTTTAGAAAAGGACAAACAAGACCTGTTTAACCTCTTTCAAGGATTTGATGTCAATCTCCTAACCCATACCTTCTAGGCACACTGGGCTATATGGGACACAAACTGCACACTACTGTCCTAGCACCCTATTAGTGTTACTGTCTCCACACCAAGGATGCCATGAGGGACACTAACACTTGCAGATCCTGATCTCTGAGCAAACATTCCCAGGAATGGGGCTATCATTACTTCCTGCAGGCAACTTGCTCCAAGTACAGGAAGCCTTAGTGACCTAGGTATTTCTTACATGCTGGACATCCTCCTCCATGGAGAATCTAGCAGTCTTATTAAGAGGAGATTCAAGATCACTAGCATTCCTATTGTCAATGAGTTTCTATTTTCCAAATTATGTCATTCTGTTTGAAAAACTCATGTAGCAATGATAGTGTAGCTCACATACTCACAGTGGAAGGATCATGGTCAGAGGGCAGGCCTAGGAAACTGAATGCCTGGGTTTAGACCCTGTCTTTCTGTTCAACTAAATGCCCTTGAACAGGTTACTTAGCTTTTGGTGCCTTGATTTCAGTGACTGTAAAATGGAACTAATAATAGCATCTACTTTATTGAGTTATTATGTAGATTAATGAGTTGAGACACTTGAAGGACTTAGAGCACTTTTACTGTCATTTCCTGGTGTGTAGAAGGACATGAGCTGCCCCACTTCCTCATGGCTCCATACAGTTACCATAAAGATGAAATGAGCAAGTCACATGAAAGGGCTGGAGCCAGGTCAACGAGAAGATGCTGGGCATCAGCATTTTGGTCCCTCCCTCTATTCAACTTCCACCATCATTAGCAGCATGCAAGCTGTATGGGTGCTGGTGTGGAGTCCCATATAGATGAACCTAGAAAAGGACCTGCTGTAGGCTCTTAGTGCTCATAGGCTAATGACACAAGACACATAGCAGGAGCTGAAAGTCTATTACCCAGGCTACAGAGAAGATGTTTCCCTCTTGGCATGTTCAGAGAAGACAGAATGTCAAGTTGCCATCGTTGGGCAATAACATCAGTACTTAGAAAGACGCCTGATGTTTCCAACCCTAGCTCTGCTAGGAATGCAATGGGACATGCTATCATCATTTTCTATATGGTAGTTTCAACCATTCTGGAATGATGTATTGGCAGGATAATGATGATTCTAAACTGACAAGTACCAAACAGACATTTGGGTTAGGAGCAGAAGATGACAGCAGGCAGAAAAGCCAAAGTGTCCAGCACAGGCAGTGAGGCTACAGCAATCTTAAGCTTAGCTTGTTCTCCTGGAATCTTTGGGAACCTACAGGAGTTTATCTGTGTAGAGCAGCACAGAATGATTTGTGGATATGGCCTGCATCTGAGTCACTTGAGGGTTACAGGCTACAGTGGAAACCCAGATCCTAATTCAGTATCACTATCTCCATCCCTGAAATGGGCTTGGATACCTTCCTGTTTTATCATGCTCCCAGGTAAGATAATTCACACTGGACTGGGGGGAGGGGATAGTTCCGTAATAGAGTGCCTGTCTAGTATGTGAACATGGGTAAAGACCTGGAGACCATTCTTAGCACCATGAGGGGTCGGGGGAGACACTTTGCTTTAGGAGAATTGCTGCTTTCCCCAAAGTGTTGCATCTGTGTGTATATTGGGGGCTGGAGTGGAAGGGGACAAGAAAGCATGAGACTAAAGGCTAAGCAATGAGGGCAGCCAAATGTGAAGCACATAGAAGGCTTTGGGGTCTAAAGTGCTTAGATGTGAGAGGCAAAGGTAACCCTGGGACTCAGCCAGGTGAAAGCAGTTCAAATCATAATTCTCCCACTAGCTCCTGGTAGATTCTTTCTCTCTCCAGGTCTACCGCCAGTAGGTAGATTAACTAGTTTCCTAAACAGGAAAAGGTGATAAGCAATATATTCTTCTTAAAGGTGTTGTAACACAATACATGATAAGGTCGTTGGTCCAGAGGTAGAGTGCTTACCTAGGATATACAATACCCCGGATTTGATCTTCAGCAACCCAAAATAAAACAAACAAATAACAACAACAACAAAAAATATGGGCCAGAAATCCTATTCTTTCCTCATGACTCCCTGCTAAGTGATCTGGTTCTTTGCACATGGGAAGTAAAGCTATGTATGCAGTTTCTCTGCATGCATGTATTAATCATGTTCATTCTAAAAATTTCTGTATTTGATGGTGCTTTGACTTTTGTGTGTATGGGGGTGGGGGGTTGTTTGTTGTACTGGGGATTGAACCCAGGGACACTCTACTGAGCTACATCCCTAGCCCTTTTTTATTTTATATTTTGAGTCAGGGTCTCATTAAATGTGAAGACTGACCTTGAACTTGAAATCCTCCTGCCTCGGCCTCCCAAGTAGCTGGGATTACAGGTGTCTGCTATCACACCTAGCTGTTGCTTTGACTTTTTGGGGCCTTGCTGACCTGAGAAAGGGCTGACCCTCCCAGACTAACTAGAAATAATAAACAATTGTCTGCAAATAGAGTTTTCATATGCCAATGAACCAACTCAGAGGCACACCCACCCACATCCTTTATCAAACACTGCAAGCCAATCTTACCCTGTCCTAAATCACCAAAGTACCAGTACCAGACAATTAAAAACTACCTGTCATATCTTAGAACACACTGAAATTATTCAAACTGTCCACTTCCAAGCCTGCTCAGAGGTTCGCTCAGCTCTTTCTTTCCTGCAAAAATCACAATAGAGGCATATCCACAGGCTTGCCTCTCACCCCTTTTGCTTCCTGAGCAACCCCAGTTGGCCTTGTGTGGCATGATATGGACCCTTCTCTTGGGAACTGAGGGTAACAAGCTCTTTCAAAGAGTTCTCACTAAGGAGGCCGGGCTGGGGAGTAGGCAGGGAGGGTGGGCAGGGCTCACCCTTGTGCACAGCGAGCAGAGGTGCAAGGGTGCTCTGGTGCCAGACGGTGATAAGCAGAGTCCAGGGCAGCACGATGAGGACGATTGCAAGGATGTCCCGTCTTTTCGGCATCTCCAAAGCTGGCTGCGCCCACAGCTCCTCATTACCTGAGTGGTGGTAAGGTCAGGAGAGGGGTGGCCACAGGGCAGCGGCAGCACAGGGGAGAAAAGAAAAGGCATGGGCTGGCCGGCCAGGCATGGAGAGAACAGAGAAGCCGAACGCTGGCTAGCAGGTCTTACCAGCACTCACAACCCACCCATTGCGGAAGCAGGTTTGCAGAGTCCAGCCTGACAGGAGCCTGAGAAGGGGCGGTTGTCCAGGGGTGAGGTCAGGAACCCTCAGAGATGGACACCTGTAAAAGAGAGCAGAAGAGGATGGCCAGAGACCGAAGCATGGAAGTGGACACCCAGCAAGAGTCAGGTCCCACTCTGGGACATACAGCATCAAGTTTCTCCATGGAGTCTTCTTTGGTCTTCTCTTTGAAGACCTCATCTTTGCTGAGGGTACATTTATAAGAGTCAATAGGGTATAGGCATTACAGGTACAGCTTCCGAGACACCTGTTTGGTTTAAGTCCCGAGTGTTTCATCAATAAGCTGTGATCTTTGCACAATTATATCAACCCTGTTCTGCAGTTTAGTTTTTCTCATCTAGAAAATTGGGCACCTACTTTCCAAGGCTGTTCTCAGAATTATATGAGTTAACATTCATAAAGCACTTAGGGTAGTCTCCCATGTAAGTGTACAAGAAATGTTAACTTTTGTGATATCCAAATTTGTGGGCCCAGATTTTATTTTTTCAAGCCTGGGTATAGCAGCAGAGTTGAGAGGCTTCCTTTGAGAACAAGGAAGAGATCTTTTAGGGTTAGGCCATGGGAGGAAATGTGACAAATGCATTCCTCTGTTAATGTCCCTAGGAAATTCTTTTGGAGCACCTGCTCCATGCAGGATGAGTGCCAGGTGCTGTACTTGGGCATCAGCAGGGAGAAGGGGTGGTCCCTATGGGACTGCTACATCATGGGGAGACATTTCCATAAATGGCAGCAGCAGGACCCCAGGAAAGGCATCCCCATGAAAAGAAAAGGCCTGATTGAGTTTGTTTTCAGTTGTGGCAAATCTTCTGGCAGTCATCCATTCTGGGACTTATTCCTTCCTAGGACAAGGGGAGTAAATATAGGCACTGCGGAAATTACCACATCCTTTTCCTTTCCTCCTTCCTTCACTTCTGTGCTGAGCACTGTGCAAATGTGCCAGGGGGCAAGAGGGGGAGGGGAGAAAGGGCAGCCTTGGGTGCCCCAGCAAAGCCCTTGATGTACTCATCACCCCCAGAGCCTAGCACTGCATGGTGACCAAGTCTGCTCCAACCCCAGCCCATGTATGCTCTCCATCTCTGGGAGGATTGAGAGATGTGCTGACCAGGACTTCGTTGTCCCCCAGTTTTGGAAGTAGTATGCTTTATTCTCAGGTCTTAAATATGATACCATCTGGAGGACCAAACTTTGCCTTCCATTCTGGTTTCCTGGGTCAGTCAGCAGCCCCTGCCTACCTCTTCCCACCAAAGGCCCACAGTCTCCAGAGTCTGTCTACAAGGGCAGATGGCATCACCCTCCCTGCCTTCCTTAGGCGATGGAACACTAGGGTTAAATGAAACAGAGGCCAGTGGTGGGGCATGCGGTAGGACCATCATTCTGAGCTGTGTGCTCCATTCCCTACAGCAGGCCTTGGCTGACCCTGTAAGTAACAGAGCCCAGTGGCATACAAGAATGCTTATGGGTCTCATGTGAGAAGCAGAGTGACTTATGCCACACCCTCTGGATCAAATTGCAGGCCACCAGGAGGGTTCCACATCAATGCCATATTCCGGCTGATGTGACCTTATGTTACATCTAAAGAAGGATGGGGAGTGCTATGTTTTAATATGGTTTGTCCTCTCTGAAACTTGTGTTGAAATTTGATTGTCATTGTGGCAGTGCAGAGAGGTGGGCCCATTAAGAGGTGATGATATTATTATGAGGGATTAATGCCTTTCTCACAAGAGTGGGTTCATCCCTGCAAGAGCAGGTTGTGATAAAGCAAGACTGTCCATCATGTTTTATGTCTTCCATTTGTGTTTGCTTGACCTTCTGCTTTATCATGAGTTGAAGCAGTATGAGGCCCTCACTAGCACCATGCTCTTGGACTTCCTAGACTCCAGAACCATGTGTCAAATGAACTACTTTCCTTTATACATCACCCAGTCTCAGGTATTCTATTACAGTAACAGAAAATAGACCTAAACTGGGAGGCTAGGCCTGACTGAAGCTCCCAAAACATCTGGGAAGATTGATTCTATGTTCTTAGAGATTCACAAAGAAGCTTTCTTCAATGTCTCTGGTTTTCCAGAAGCTTCTAATTCCAGGATGGAGAAAGCTGAGGAAAGGAAGTGAGCACCATGCCCACTCAGTCCATGTGTGTCTAGCCCCCATGTCAGTACTTTCCTGCTTTTAATAACTTGTCCCTTCTGGGAAGTCACTTTATCCCACAGCTCCCACCTTTGACACCTGCTCAACCTCCCACTGGTCTGCTTGGGCTGTTGTTAATGACAACATGGCTTCCCATAGCATTCATGATGTACAAAGACTAAGTTCAACAGTTAACACACATCTTCTCCCTGCAGTCCTCACAACCACCCTGTGAGGCAGGTATTATCATGATCCCTATTTTATAGCTGGATTCATGAAAAGAGAAAATAAGTAATTTGCCCCTGGTCAATGATTAGGAAATGATGCAGTCAGATTTAAATCAGGATGATGTGGCTATATGCTATCATCAGGAGCATGCTTGAAATCCTCAGAACCTGGGCCAGGCACAGGAACACATACAGGCCACAGGCTTTCTCTGGCCTGGACAAACACCTGTTCAAGAGCCCCTGTCCTCCACCCCAGCTGCTTATGCCGTGGGTCCCAGAACCTGCCTAGACAATGGAACAAAAAGAAAAAGGGGAGAGATAGGGACATGGTGCAAGAAGACACAGGGAATCTGATCCCATTTAGTTTTTGGTCAAAATATCTATGAGAGGAAAGGGAGGGGAATGAGGGAGAAAAGCTCTAAAAATAAACTTGCAATAAACCCAGTTGTGCATTAATTACTTTGGAAGCCATTACGGCTTGAAAACCCCATAACTTTAATGGAGGCTATTATAAGCATAGTGGCAAAATCGTGGAGCTAATTACCAGCCGGTTATTAAGTAGAACCAAGAGAGCCCTCAGTCTTGGAGAAAGCCATCTGGCCAGCAGGGGGTGGAATCATGGGAAATGATGCCTGAGTGTGTGTAGGGGGTGGGATTAGGTTGGGGAGGGTGCACCTATGCCTGAATCTAAGACAGGGCTGCAGGGATATCCAATGTGTGTTACTCCTCTGCAGCCTGCAGTTTCTACTTGGAGGAAGGATGGTAGTTGCCTGTGGTTGCATGTTGTGTCCACTGTGGAACTCAGAATGGCTTCTGGACCCTTGGTTGGGATGGGCAGAAGAATCAACACAAAGGTGGTAGAGAAGCCTGGTCCAGCCAGGAACACCTAGGAAAGCAGAGAGGATAATGGTGGGGAAAGCAGGGTAAAGGAGGAATGGTTGGGGTTGGGGTGGGGTTTACATTGAGAAAGGAAATGTAGGTGTGAGCAAGCATGAAGACCAGGTCTGCTGTGGCTGTTTCCCCACCCCTACGCTCATACCCATGCCTGTGACAGACCCTGACTATCACCAGTGTCTCCCTCAGCAAGTGAGGACATGAAGAGGCTCCCCTCTCCTGAGTGTTCTCAAAGCATCCACTGGGCAGAGACAAAGCCTACATTGTGGGTATCATGGGTGAGGCCCAGTGGGGGATGGTCATTGAAGGAGGAGGAGTAGCAGCTGGTGGCAGCAGAAGGCAGGACTGTGTCCCGGTCAGCTCCACATGGGACTGTGGTTATGCTGCTTGCCCCTCTTGACTTCTGCTCTCATCCTTAAAGCATTGAGATCAGTCAGAAGAATTTTAAAGTATTTTCAGTTCTTCCATTTTAGCTTCTTGAAGCTAAGATAGTTGGGGCTCTGTGAGAATGAGGAACTGTCCTATGTTATGATTTAGATGTGAGGTGTCCCCCAAAAACTCACATGAGAGACAATGCAAGAGGATTCAGAGGGGAAATGGTTCTGCTCTGAGAGCCTTAAACTAATCAGTGATTTAATCCCCTGACAAGATTAATTGGTAACTGAAGTGGTAGAGTGTGGCTGGAGGAGGTGGGAATTGGGTGTGGCTTTGGGGCGTATATTTGTATCTGGCGAGTGGAGACCTCTCTGCTTCCTGACCACCATGCGAGCTGCTTCCCTCTGTCATTCTGCCATGATGTTCTGCTTCATCTTGAGCCCCAAGGAATTGAGCTGGTCTTTTATGGACTAAAACCCTGAAACCATGAGCCCTCAAATAAACTTTTCCTTCCCTAAAATTGTTCTGATCAGATCCTTTAGTCACAGTGGCAAAACAAAACAAAACAAAACAAAACAAACAAACAAAAAAACCAAACTGACTAAAACATCCTCCTTGAAGCAGGTGGTGTCCAGGTGGGCATCTAGGCCAGGGTCAAGGCCAGAGGAACAAAATCACAGCTACCCATTGGGACTGAAAGAGCATGTAAACCTTTGGAGATTTGTCATGTCTGGAAAGAACTATCTACAGCAATTCATTGACTTTAGGGTGCCCTGGTATGGATGAGTGATCGAGACTCAGCTAGAAATGTGGCAAGTCAGGCTGGAGAGCCCAAGAATGGCTGGGTCTGAGAAGGTCAGGACAGTGTACAAGGTAGGCTCAAGGATGGTCAATTCTACAGGCTGGAAAGGCTTTTTTTCTGCACCTGCATTTGTTCAAACAAAAGCCTCAGTAATGCCCCTCATCCCTGAAGATGGGGCTCATTAAATTCCATTTGACAAATATTATGCACATCCATAGTTGAACAAAGCACTGTGGGTGATACAGCAGTGTTGGAAGAAAACAGGGGCTTGCCTCCAAGGTTTCCTAGTCCAGAGCAGGAGACGATACACAGGTCACTCCAAGGCAAGTGATGTGTGAGGTGCACATAATGTTTGAGAGATGTGTGTGCATGTGCACATGTGTGTGTGCTCACATGTGTGACAGAGGCTGGTTACAAACAAGCTCAGGACTTGTCCGCACCACTCATCTCTGGAGGATAATCAAAGACTTTTTAACCAATAAGATTAGAAGCAATAGTTAGTTGGTTAATCAAAAGAACGAAAGTGGGGGTCTTTCAGAATGATACATACATACACGTCATACATATTTCAAGGTAAGTAACTTTTGAAGATCCAGATGTTGATCCTTCCCATGAATGCAAATATGTTATCTTTTTTCCAAAATTCAAACTGCCCATTGCTGGCTGGTTTTTAGCATTTCCACTTTTTCAGCACAGGGCCAGGGTTTCTCCTGTGCCAAGAGGCAGCCAATGGGACATCTGCACTGAACTGGCATTAACCTCACCATAGCAAGTGCTCATTGTAGTTGAAGAAGTGGTTAGAGAACTGAAGGACACTTCGTGAGCAGGCTGAGTGCAATACCCGTTAGAATGCTTATCACTTGTTCCCATCAATCTTCAGCTAATTTGGAGACTGTTTTTCCCACACCCACCATACAGTCTTTTGAGAGCATTCTATTTCGTTTTCATAGGAAGAACACACTTATTTCAACACACTCTTTTAGTGGTATCTCTAATGTTCCATAATGATAACAAGCACTATCATCATAAACAGGTTGGGAAAAAATGTTTTGACTCTCAGTAAGCATGTACTCAGGGGCTAAATGAGCCAGGGGTCTCCAACCCCTTCATTCCTCTGGTACTGGCCTGGCTCAGTGTGCTTTATGAACTGAATGGAGTATATCAGGCAACTTGCTGAGTTAGTTGATCAAAGAAAGGTTGGTTCAGAAAGTTCTGCTGGGTTGGGAATGTGGTTCAGTGGTAGAATACTTGTCTAGCATGAGTGAAGCCCTGGGTTCCATCCCCAGCACTGCCAAACAAATAAAAAACCCTACGTTCATGCACAGAAGTGCATTAATATCATATCATTCAGGAGTCTGGGTTTTCCAGACAAAGGTAGATGCCGGAGGTTCCTTGCATGGGATTATAACCAGCATCACAGAAGTTGCTGGGGGAGCTGGTGTGCTTGGAGAAGGTCCCCAGTCCTCTGGGCATGGGAGTGGGGATGTGACAACAGGAGGAAGATTTTAAAGAAAAATAATGGGAGGGATGCTGGCAAGGCTCCAGCATCTCCCTCCAGGCCTACATAGGTCCTTCCCAAATAGAGGGAGACACAGACTTTGTCCCAGAGATCTGCATGAGCCCCTAATGGGATCAAGGGATTAGTATTGATTCTGCAGGCACTGCTCAGAAAAAGCCCAGTGCCAGAGCTAATCAGCTCCCAGCCCAGTCAATCCATACTTCATTAACCTGGCCCTAGCACTCTGGCCAACAGCACTTGCCCTGGGGCCCACACAGCCACTGCTATGAGGCAGGACACAGGAATCGACAGAAGCTTAGAGAGACTGCATGACCCAAAGACTCAATGTTCGGGGTAAGCAGAGGCCTAAAACTCTGTATGCAGCTGCCTCCTTTTGCTGACACATCTAGATCTTGCTTCCTGGATGTCCTGGCCCACACATGGGCCTATGCTCTGGGGACGTTTGCCCCAGGGTCTGATTGATCTGACCTTTCTGTGTCTATCCCCACCCTGATGGTCAGGTCCAGTATCCCCGGAAAGGGTCTATAAGACTCTGAAGGCTGAAGGGCTTCCCTCCCCAACTCCCATGGTGCTGCATGAAGGAGTAGAGGAAGGCCTGAACCTGGGGTTGTCTGTCCTGATTACCAGGCCTGACCCTTGCTGGCTGGCACCTGTGGATGCTCTGGTAGAAAGAGCAGCCTGTATTCCTGATCTTCTGTCATCTCATTCTTTTCTAACTGGGAAAAACCAAGCCAAGTAATCAAATAGAAAGGAAGTATTACGTCAATTCAGACATGGTGCAAAGAATACTTTTATGCTTTGATTCCCTTCTAGGCCAAAAATGTCAAAAAATATTATCCATTGAGATTTTTTTCTTTTTTTTTTTAGGAAATTCCGTTGTTCTTTTTCACTTCTAGAAATAGCCTTCAGATTAGATTTGGATTATGATTCTGTGAAAAATGAAAATTGGGTTTTAGTTTAGTGTGGTTCTCTGCAAGTAAAAGTTCACTCTAGTTCATGGGAGGAATTTGAACAGAATAAATATTGACCCCAGATGATTTTGCTGATGTTCCCTTAGTCATAAAGTTAATGATCTCCAGGTAGAAGTACTTCCACTTGCCCCAGAGTCTCAAGGAGTGAGGACCTGAAAGCAAAAATCAAGTGCTTTGTCCTATGAGAACAGCACATGTTCCTGTCCTCTTTGGAATACACTGGATCTAGGGTACAAGCAGACAAATGATCTACTGCTTGGCTCTTTGAGAGTAGGAGGAAGTGTCAGCCAATGAAACAAACCTGATAGAGAACTGGGCACAGAAGGATAATGGTCAGCAGGACCATGAAGGACTCCCAGTGAAAAGCCACCATGTAGACTGACTGCTCATTCTCAGGGATGGGGGGGGCACTGTGGCTGAGAAGGTGAATGTATCCAACAGGAATGTGCTAACCATCATAGGACAGCAGTCAGAACAGCACAGAGCCATTCATCTCTTGCCTGCATGATGTGGAAACAGTGACTATCTTTGGGGTTTGAAGGACCAGGAAGAAGTCCCTGCAAAAAAGCCAAAAATACAAAACACAAAAAACAAAAAACAAAAAAAAAACAAAAAACAACAACAAAAACCCTGCTGCCCAACCTGGATCAGAGGAGAGGTTTGATGTTGGAAAGTGCAGGCCTTCCCCACCTCCTTTATCCTTCTTCCTTGATATCCTCCCCGTCCCTTGCTGTAGGCCCATTCTGGTAACCATGTCAGCTTTTGGAAGGGAATGCCACTATTTCCATGGCAAGCACATCACATTCACTTTCTATTGATGTCTAACAAATGATCATATTCTTAGGAGCTTAAAATAGCACCCATCTGCTCTCTTCAGTTTCCATGGGTTAGGAGTCCAGGCCTGGCTTCACAGGGTCTCATGAGGCTGCAAAGGAATGACCGGGCTGTGTTCTCATCTAGAGGGTTGACTGGGGAAAGATCCATTTTTAAGCTCACTCACGTCACTGGTAGATTCCACTGCAGTGGGGTGATAAGGTTAAGGGCAATGGCTACTTGCTGGCTGTTGGCTGGGAGTGTGCTCTGCTGCTAGGGGCTGCTCTCCTCACAGTACCTTGCCACATGGCTCCTTCCCACATGGACTTTTCCTTTATCAAAGCAGCAATGAGAGAATCCAGAGCAGACTGGAGTTCTACATAACACAAAGTAATCGTGTGAGTGATAACTCTCATTTTTGCCATGTTCCACTGGTTAGAGGCTCATAATGGGGGTCTTTCACACCTACAGGGAGGGGATTAGACAGAAGTCAGAGATTGTAAGGAATGTCTTAGAGTCTACCCACCAGAACCAGGCAAATAGGCTACCTTTACCTTTAACTCCTCAGCTCCTGCCCAGCTCCCACAGCTCCTGAGGGTCACAGAAGGGCACAACCACACCCATTGCCTTCCAACACCTCTCTTCCATCTTCTCTTCACTCTCCTATGCCCAAGTAGAGTGATCCATGCAGGGACAATACTACACTGGGAAGAGCCTGGACCCTGGACACCCTGTAAACCCTCTTCTCTGTATGACTTTGGCAAGGGAACCTCTCTGTGCCTTGGTTTTCTCACCATAAAATGGGAATAGGATAGTGTTTCCCCTCTAGGTTGTTAGGATAATTAGAAAAAGAATAATCCCAAACTATCTGGCATGTGTTTGGTGCCAATAAACAGACAGTCCTGAAGCTGTTATTCTCACAGCTTGGAAAGGGCCTGGCATGGGATTCTTGGCCTTGCTTTCCTCTCCTTCTAGCTAAACTGCTGGCTGCTGAGAGGCAGAAGGAAGCTGCAGATGCTGGGGTTCCCATATCAACATCAAAAGGAGAAGTAAGAAGAAAGAGAGTGGCTGGAATAGTCAGAGATAATTCCATGTCTCAGGGGCTAACCTTGGCTCTACCACCATGGTATGAAGCCACTGACAAGTCCCTTTGTGTTCTCCTGGCCCCATTTCCCCCATCTCCTGATGCAGTGCTGTTCCTGGCATGCTTCACTGTGACATGCCTAAGATCCAACCACCATCTTTCTTCCCAGAGCACCCCTATACAAGGGGATGTTTTTGTCATCATCTTGGAGAACAACATGAGAATCTCAGGGCTGTTCTTGATCTTCCTATAATGGTTGGGCCTCAGCTCCTAGATGTCTGCCTCAGGCCTGAAGCTGCACCCCTCTGACACAGGAAGAGAGTAGCTCCTTGCCTGTAGTAGTCTTCCATTGTGATTTGATTCCTGCCTTTCCTCTTCAATCGAGAATGCACCACCCCCCTGCCTGATCCACCATACAGACTTATTCATGCTCAGTATCATTCTGTAACTTTCCTTGGCAGTAACTTACTTAGCCTGGTGTTCAAGGTTCTGTGCCCTCTGCCCAGAGACCCACTGCTCCAACTCCACCCCTTCCTATTCTGTAGACACTTTTGCTCTTCACTCAGAATCTGCCTCTCTATTCCAACACAGCATACTGCTCTTCTTCCGGAGGCACTGGTGAGAACTCTGGCAGCAGGTGGACCCATCATGGTCCATGTCAGATGGTAATGCCCCACTCCCATCCAAAGCAAGATTGGGGGCAACCCCAGGGAAAGAATCTTAAGTTAAGCTGCTCAAAAAGCAGCCAGGCTTGGCTTTCACAGGCCAGTTTCCATCCAATGTCCTTCCATCAGCAAGTCTGCCTCCTTTCCTTGGCTTCCAACCTGCCTGCTATTAACCTCTGCCATTGCTCAGTATGCCTGTGGTACCTAGGCCTGAGTGGCTGTCACAGGTCCTTGTCTAGAAATCACAGGATCAGTTTGACCATTCTGCCCTTTTCCCTTCTTACCTAACCCTCCTCTTAAAGCAGATGATGTGGAAAGATGTCAGTTTGGCAAAGGTGACAGGTGCCTGCCCTTCCACTCCAACCTCTTGGATGTGGTATTTGTAATTCAGCTCAGGAAAATGGCTGGGGTCCAGCCTTTCATTCTGACAACTCATAGAGTTGTCTAGGCAAACCACAGAGCCTCACTATTGAGTGATTTTGGAGGGTAGGTAGCTCTCTTCTTGACACAAGTGCACAAACATACATGTATGTTAATGGGCATGAGTATGCATCCTCTTGGCTGTTTCAATTATTGCTTCTGAGCTCTGTCAGGGAATCCTATGATTGCATCCCTGTTCAAATAAAAGACTATCTCATGTGCTCTTGGCACACAACAGCCTCAGGTCCTGGAATATAGATGGGATGATGCCAAGATGTCAATTTGCTTTTTCTGCAGTGCTAGGGTGGGCAGACAGTTCCTGCTGAAATCTGCAGTTAACACAACTGCTCATGCTTAATGGTGATGTGTGGCTTCAAAAATGATTTCCCATTTGTTATCTCAACTAATCATTAAATCCTTATAACACTAAAGTCTTGTTTCTGTTTTACAATTGAGAAATTAAAGCATTAGAGAATTTTATGAATGTTCCAGGCAGTGACCCTGTTGCATCCCTCTTGGGTTGAAGTCCCCTGCTGGCTTCCTCCAGGGAGTTTCTCACCTGTGGCCAGTCAGCCCTGTGCCTTCAGCTCAGTGGGAATATGGGGTTCCTCCTGGCTGTGTGCTGAAGCTGCACACTCAGCTGGCAACTTAGGTTTCCCTACCCTTTGTTGATTAGAGTTAGTAAGACCTTATACTATTTTATGCAAACTAGGACACTTTTGAAGATGTAATGAGGTGATAAAACAATTAACAAGAGCCAATGGGTCAACATCTGTTATGGTCTGAGATTGTTCGAGTGAAGTGAGCATCAGGTTCCCCTAACCAGGGCCCACTGCCACCCCATATGCAGATGCCAGCTATGGGAGCAAATGCAAAATAAAGACGGGGCACTTTTCTCCTCTGCTCACTCCAGTCCTACATGCAGTCCTCCACTGAGCAACTTCTATGAACTAGCAAACCCAAATGGCTCCTTTCCCCTCTGCTCCTTCCCTCTGCATTATGAGCTCTGGGAGCAAGTGGTTCTGACTTGTTGCTGGCAGGAGCATCCTCCTATCCTTTGCCTGCCTAACCTCCTCAGGCCTCTCTGGAGACAGGCAGAGAACTGGCAATGCATTTCACCCCAGCTCTAGGAAGAGGTCACACTAGGATTTAGTTCCTGACCCCAGGTTCAATGCTCTTGATGTAACTCACCAAACTTCTGTTTTTGAAGACTCTGTCCAGGTTGCTGCAATGCTTAGTGTGCTGTGAGAGGACTGTGGGCCCACTCAGGATGTGTCTACAGCTCTACCTCCTACTGGCTCACACCTACTGGGTCAGCACCTGCTTAGTGGAGGAGGGGTTCAGTCTATTCTGCTACCAAAGAGGAGGGACTGGTGGGGCAAGAAAATGTCTACAACTATTCATAAAACAGAAGCAGAAAGGACCACAGGTGCAACTGGCCAGGACATCCAACCCCTCCCTCTACCATGCTACCATGCACTAATAGTGACAGAGAACGATCAGGAACCCAGAAAGAATGCAATACCCAGGGAATCCTGGCTTGAGAAGGTGGGAGGGGTGCTACCCTCACTTCATCAGACCCTAGAGACAGGACCTGAACAGGGCTGCCCAGGTGCTAAGTACTGGTTGCAACAAAGGTCTCTTAGGCCAGATGATGGGGGTGCCCACCTGCAGTATGGACCTGGCACAGATATCTGCAGAATCCCTGCAAGACCTAGATACCAGAACCAGGTAAACCAGGTGGATCTAGCCCCAGACCAAGTATCTCAGCCTTGAGTGGGCCAAGACAGTGTCATGGCAGGGCTGAATATCCGGCATATCAGCTGGAGTCTGAGGCTTGGCACAGACTGCCCTTTCTATCCCGGAAACAGTTTCTGGAAAACCTGATTGTCACCACCTCCAACCTCAGAGGTTTTCCACCTCCCTCTGATACAACTCCTCTGCCGCTGGGGTCCCTGTTCTGGGGTATCAGTTAAGCCTACTATCTGAATGAGAAAGTGTTAAAGTAAGGGGCTAAAGGTGGTTGTGAGGAGTATAGCCTACAAATACTTGTGAACCAGAGTGGTACAAGCACAGCAGGTGTGAATGTAATGAATGGAGGGGTCCTTAAATCTCAGTCCTGCAGATGGTAGATTATGCTGACACTATCTATATGTTCTACAGCCATATATTATACAGCAATATATTATACAGCAAGTGTCAGGGTGGCTATGGATCATCGATCACTAAGATGGAGCCTGAACACACATCACAAAGGTGCATGTTCAAGGCAGGCTTGCCACATACCCAGGGGGCTCTCCAGGATCTTCTGGGTACCTGCCCTCCAGCAAGGATTCTGGAAATAGAGGGACAGATTTCACTCTCAGGGTCCCAGGAAGGCGGTAGAGTAGAGAGGGTTTGACCCAGGACAAACAGTGGCATCGCTCCACTGGTCAGTGCGTCATGTCTTACCTCTTTCATTGTCCTCCTCCACTTTCTGAGGCAGGGTACACTCATTCTGAGGGCTGTCACACATGGGCCTGGCACCTGAGAATGTTCAGGCGCATAGGACAGATGAAGGGAGCAACCAGAGGTGCTAATCAGACAACAAATAAAAGTGGCCTCCTTTATGCTCTGTGCTCCCATGACTTCTGGTACAGGGCTTCACTCTAAGCACAAAAGCCTGCACTTAAACATAGGTTTGCCCCTATGTTTAGACATCCCCCAACTGGAAAGGACAAGAGAGACCATTGATTGAACAGTTCTTACTCCATAACTTATCATCAAAGAAACTGTCCACTAGCTGAGTGAATAAACAAAATGTGGTATATACACACACTATTGTTTATCCTTAAAAAAGGGAAGGAATTCTGACACCTGCTGCAAAATGGATTAACCTTGAGGGCATTATGCTAAGTAAAACAAGCTAGCCATTCTAGACAAATATTGTATGATTCTGTTCTTATGAGCTAACTGGAGTTATCAAGTTCATAGAGAGGGAAACTAGAGCAGTAATTGCCAGGGGCCACAGAAAAGAGTAGTTGGGAAGCTGTTTAAAAAGTACAGTTTCCAATTTGCAAGATGAAAAAGTTCTGGACATCTGTTTTACAACAACGTGAATAGAGTTAATACTACTAAACTGTACACTTAAAATGGTTAGGATGGTAAATTGTATGTTACATATTTTTGACAACTATTAATAACAAAAACACCTGTCATCCAGAAGATCTATTTAGACAGGGTCAACAATACTTCTCAGGGTCTGGAGATACTTTCCCTGCACAGAGCTGGACTGAATGCCTGTGTGTGGTCACGGGTAGGATGCCTGTGTACCTTTTTGTCACTTGGGAAAATCATTATGAGGAATCAGGCACAGGGTATACCTCTAGGAAGCACCCTTTAGAGGTTCCAGATGTGCCACTAAGAGGAATGTACACCTGTGCAAGGCAGCCTGTAGTTGTCTCCCATACTGGTGCCTGGGCAGCGTCAGAGACAGCAAGCAGCTGGCCTGCTTGTTCTGAGAGAGTGGGAGGGAGATTTATGACTGGGAAAAGAAGTTAATATCGACAAGTGAAGAGTTAGGAGAGTAATACTTCATCTAAGTTCAGAAACTCTCTGACAGTGGGAGAGAATCATACACCAGGCGGCTGTATGTCAACCCAAGCAGCCAGCAGAGCCAGGGTCCTGGGCCAGTGATGTTGATCGCAGTGTGGGTGCCACCTGGCCCCATCCCTTGGCTTCTGTAGGATCAGTGTTCTCCCTGTGAAACAAGCAATGTCCTTTCTACTTTGTGGTCTGTGGATAATGGGAAGGTGAAGGATAAAGGAAGAACTGATGGACAGTGAGAAAACAGCAAAGGGCACTGAGTCAGGACAACTAAATATACACCCAGAACAGCCACTAGAAGGGGACATCTCTGCAATGACAATGTCCCTGTCCCTACTAAGGCCCCATTATTTCATTCACTGTGCCTCCCAGGGGACACAGTTTTTACTGACAGCTCTGAAAGCAACACTGATCTGCAAGGGTGTCAGGACAGTGATCATGGGGGAGGTAGCTGAGGATTGTCCCCAGATTTTTCTCAGGTTCACAAAGACACTACCCCCAATCAGAGGACTTCAGGTCTAGGCTAAGTAGGAGCCAGATAGCCCCAGAACCCAAGTCTTAAGCTACTGAGGGCCCCCAACAGCCCATCCAACCTGACTCTTTCAGACCAACCTTATTCCCTTAATAGTGTTCATGGATATTCTATAGCAGACTAGAGATTCACTGACTTAATTGAAGTTTTGTATGTATTTTTGATTCACTGTCTGTGGTCTAAAGGAACTGATCTTCCCCAGGGCCCTGTCAGAATTTACACCATATCCAGATCCTCTCTTGCCCCTAAACTATCCCTGGAGAAAAGGGGACCCAACTCTAGCAGAAGAGAACAGGGTACCTGTTAGAGAGGGAGTTGGGAATCTTAGGGCACAGGGTGGGTGCTGTGTGGCACACTCGGGGCATCTATTCCCTCATCTATAAAAATAAGGGAGCAGCTTAGAGTCACAGAATATGACTTCTGGGAAAAGTCTGGCAGACCAGTTACTCTGGTGTCTATTCCCCAGTCCATGGCTCCTTATGACCAGGACCTGCTCCTCACATCCATTTTTGTCTTCCCTTTCACCTCTGGCAGCTTGTCTCTTGCTTCTTGCTCCTGAGGTGTTTTATGGAGAGGTTCATTAGTATAAGTTATTTGGGTGGGGAACTATTTACTCGTCCCTGTTCTCCATATTTTAGATGAGGAAACCAAAGCTTCACAAATTCTGTCACACAATGTGCTGCTGACACAGCAGGGACCATAACCTGGGGCTCCAGCTGCACAGTCAGCTGGGTGTGTGACAGCTCTAAGTTCTGTCTAGCCAAGGGCCTCCCGCTGCTGCTTCCCTCTGCTGAGCTTAGGGCCATAGCCTCCTGGCTTTCTTCCCCTCAAGACCAAAGAGGGGTGAGCCTAAGCAGTGCCCTGAAATCCCTTCCTTCATCTCCACTCAGCAAAAAGTCATGGGATCTGACTGACACTTACCTCGCATCTTTTATTTTCAACTCTGGGACTTAAATGCTTTTGGATGAGAGCATTACCAATAAAATAGAATTTCCATTGTGTCTACCTTCAAATGATAAGCCCCTTTCATTTACAAATGAGGACACAATTCCTGTCTTATTTTATTTGTCTGGGGTGCGTGGCACATGGGTTATTATCTGGTCACATTCTTGTCATGGGTGAGAGAAACTGAGATTCAGTAATGGGCAGAGTTATAAGAAACAAGGTCACATGCTGATGGAAGACAGCCTGGCACAGAGTAGGCTATTCAGTAAGTCAGTGAATTGTTAAATAAATGAATAATACAAACTGCTTTCTATTTTCAAATAAAAAATTAAAAAGCATCTGCTATTACATGTTCTGAGCGATTAGCATGATTAACTGTAATGACTCATTCCCTTCTCATCAACATCCTATTATTATCCCCATTTTAGAGATGAGAAATTGGAGGCAGAGTTTAAGCAAGTCTCAAAGTCACACAGTAAGCAGCAGAGTGGGGATTTGAGTCCAGTCAGAATAGCTTCAATGGCTATACTCTTAGCCACCTTGCCAAACCATCTATGAAGACAGAGGGCTACAGCATCTCCATGCAGGAGAACTTTCTGCACTGTTTGGAATGTTCTATGCCTTGTTGTCCAAAGTGGACACTGCTTAGAGTATAGGGGAAGTAGCCTAGTGTTAAGCTTCTAACAGGTTCTGTACCATGGTCAAATGAATAGCCCAGAGCTCAAAGTCAAGAGTTAAAAGGGTGACTCCTGGCCTCCAAAGGAAGCAAAATGGGAAGAGGTGAAGGAGCCCAACCTGCTCCATATAGCAAGCCAGTAGGGGAGAGCAGAGCCTGGTCTCCCACCATGGTCACACTCATTCCATCACCACACCTTCTTGTCTCTGCTCTCTCTTCTCCCCCATCCTTTTCCCCTCTCTTTCATGTGCACAGATGAGGGCTCATATCAGAAACTCATATCCTGACATGGCTCTGTACACTGAGCTGTGGGACCCACAAGCCCCTTGGGCAAGGATAGTCCTTAAATCCAGTCAACTCTTGATCCAGACTTCAATTCTCTACTCTGGGGCTTATCAGTGGTAGCAAAGCCTTAATTCCTGCCAGGCACTTGGCGGGGAGGCTGCCTCCTGCCCTGCTGTCAGCTGGTGTGTGCGCAAGGAGCACAGACTCATTTTAATATTGGCTGGAGCCAAACCTCATTAGAAAAGTAAATTTGCTATAGTTGCGGGGGGGGGGGGAGAGAGAGAGAGAGAGAGAGAGAGAGAGAGAGAGAGAGAGAGAAAGAGAGAGAGAAAGAGAGAGAGAAAGAGAGGGAGAGAGAGAGAGAGAAGAGAGGAGAGAGAGAGAGAGAGAGAGAGAGAGAGAGAGAGAGAGAGAGAGAGAGAAATTCATATAACCCTTCCAAAGCTAAATAGAAAATGCTAATTTTGGATGATTTGATGCTTTATGTACCCAGAACCAGATGTGGAAGCCAGAACATAGAAGATGTTTAATCAGTGTCAGTGAAAGTGGGCAGTTTTGAGTGATCTCTGACTATCCTTTCACCTGCAAGCATGTATGATAAGCTGTCACAGATTTGGAGTTTTTGTAAGTTTTGTGAAATGTTCTTTTAAGATAAGCATTGGCTGATAAAGTGAATTACACTTAATTATTAGACACAAAAATAATATTATTGTTGTTATTTACCTAAGAAATGTTGGGGGTTCTTTGTTCCTACATAATGAAGGGCTGGGTTCAGCCCACATCCTGGAGGTATGGCCAGTCAAATGTGGTCAGGACTGGATGTGGGACAGAATGTATCTATTCCTTGGAACTGGCTCCAGGGCTAATCTGGCCAGAGAGTTGCTACTCCAAATTCTAGAGCTATCCAGATGCTGAGAAAATGGGAGGCAAGCAAGAAAGTGTGTAAAATGAATAAATATTTGTCTAGTACTTCCCCTAAAAAACTGGTGAGAAAAGGGTTCCTCAATTTACAGATATTCAGAAACCTTATAGGGCTCAGTTTTTTCTAAAGTCCACTCAACTGGTCAGAGATAGACTGAGTGAGATGCCAGATAGCCTGGCTGGGGGCTATCCCTTCTGCTCTACATCCACATCCCCTTGGCTTTCAGAGATCTTCTTTCCTGGAGGACTGGATGGGAAGACTAATACATTAAGGAGGCTTCTCTTTCTCCTCCCCAGGTGTCAGGCTTGCCCAGACCTGCATCATTCCCCCCATCATCCTGTATTCCAAGACCAGAAAGGGTGGGCAGGGCCAAAAGGTGGAGAAGAGCACTCAGCACTGTGAGATGGCACAGCTGCAGGGGTGGCCTCACAGCTGGTTTCCTCTCTGCCTTTGAGCCTCCCTCTGAACCCCTGCATTCATCAGAACCTTCCGCAGTAGAATGTCCCTGGGTCTACTCTGAGGGACCTCCTGCAGGAGAGGATGACTGCCAATGTTAGGATGTTGGGGGTTTGGGAAGGAGGAACCATGCCTGCCCCAACCCACTCCCCAATTTGCTAGCCCTGCCTTCTGCGGGTGTGCCTCCCTCTAGTCTTTGTTTGTGGTCTCACTCTGCCTCCTTCCCTCTGCCTCTCTCAGACTCAGATTTGTTCTATTCTTCAGGCAAGTCTCAGCAGAAAGAAGCACCCAGACATCTCTGTACCAGCTCATTCTCTCTTTCAGTCACACTGGACCACCAGGTTTCCCCAGAGCCCAGGCTTCCCAGTCAGGAAAGCAAAGCTCCTGATCTGCCTCATCAGCCTGTGCCCCACAACTAGGAAAAGCATAGCTGACTTGGTCTCCTCTCCCTTAAAAACTACTGTGGGAAAATCTGTCTATCCAGAGAGCTGAAAGGAAGAAAAGGGCTTCTTTTGGAGTCCTTGGTCTCTGCCATGGGCTTCCATTCTTCACTGGAGCTGTTCCCCCTCAGTGATTTACCTGCCCCAAACTTCAGGTGGAACGGTTAGTCCCTGCTCACCCTGGAACATACATGCACATATTCAACCCAGCACATAGGAGCTTTTAGCATGCTTGAACACAGCTGATTCCCAAACACCTAGGGTTCAGCTACAGAAATGGGAACAACAAGGCATTGGCTTCAGAGCTGAATGGGGCACAAATATATTAATTTTACTTCTTCAGCTAATCCTAGCAAGCATTTTTCTCTCATCCAAAGGAGCAAAGGGAAATGGCATGCAGGTCCATAACATTTGGGAGTGCTGGGCATGAACTTGGAAGAGTGGGAAGTCTTCCTGTGGGTCTCATGGCGAAGGGTCTTTATTCCATAAGAAGACAGGGAAGGCTTGATATTTGGTTCAATAAGGTCAATAATAGTCACCAACTAAACAGGTTCAAGGAGAAAATGTGTCAACTGTGGGGTGGCTCTTGACAGAAGCATGGAGATATAAGGGCAGAAAACAACTTAGGGCTAAAGTCTTGCACAGCCCCAGGCTTCCTTGAGTCCAGTAACTTATGAAACTGTGTGCCTGCCATTTTCATACAGATACACACAGTAATGTCACAAAGCTATGCACTCGTACAACCACCCCCAACTATTTTAAACAGTGCATACCATGTACCCCAGGTTCAAGTTCCAACTGGGTACTGCAACCAGACTGGCAGGCATGCAGACTGAGTTACCCCCACCAGCATGGGCTAGCCACTGTCAGCAAAAGGCCTTGTCCAGGGTACTGTGTAATAGATATCTCAGGAGTCACTCAGCTCCTTTCTACAACAGACCATCCAGCCAGTGTACGGTTGAGATTAGGTCTGGGGGCTAGGGGGTGAAGACCAGGTTTATGCATGTGGGGTGGGGGAGGGGCTGGTCTCTTGACCTTTGCTGCTCGGTAGAAAGCAGTCACTCTCTTTCCCTGGCACTGCTGGATCTGGTGGCTTCCTTCTTTCTTCTTTCCTGCCTCAACTCTCAGTTTCCTTTTTTGAAGTTATATGTTCTGGCTCTGGAGGATCAGGACATCAGGCCTGAGCCCAGGTGCAGTGGACTAGTGATGAACTAGTCCTTCCTCCTTCCTGCTTGCTAAATAGAGGGTCTTAAGGACCCTTTGCCATCCTTGCCATCTCTCAGCCTCTCAATATCCCCAGCAAAGCTGCCAGCTCCAGTCCTCTGAAAAGAGTTAACTTGTCAATTCCAGGGAGCCGCAGAGCGGGTGTGAGTGACTGTTGGGGAGCAGGGGTGGGGTGGAGGGTGGCGGGTGTTGGCCACTGACTTCTCCCGGTCACCGGGAACCACCTGCTGAGATGGCAAGGGATCAATGGGCTAAGAGCAGGTCCAATTGTTAGAAGCTGTTGAAAACCAGATTTTCCCTTTATTCGGGTCCGATGAGGGCAAGCAGTACCCAGGTTTTGTTTCGCAGCCCTTGGGCGCAGGCCTTCCAGTCCCGATCCCCTTTCCAGCAGCCCACCTGGGCACACCATACACACACACACACACACACACACACACACCACTGCGCGCACCCGGGAGGACATGGCGTGGGTACAGATGGGGACGCATAAAGGGGTTCTGTGAGCGGCAGCGGCTCCCGCGGGAGCGCAGGGCTCGGGGGATACTGACCTGCGGCGACGAGTCGGGATCGTCCCCGGCGCGTTCCATCCCGGGCGGCGGCCCCTACGCCCCGGCCCCGGCGCCCTCAGGCTGCTGCCTTGGGCCGCGCGCTCCTCCCTCTCCGGGAGCACTCGCGCTTCGGGCCCCCGGGGGCCACTTCATAGCCTCAGGGTCCGCGCGCTCGCCTGCAGCCCGGCTCTAGTCCCGCCGCCCCGGCCCGGCTCCTTCTGGGCTCAGCGAGGCGGCGGCCGGAGCCTGGGAGCGCGCGGGAGGGCGCAGGCAGGGAGGCGCGGTGGGGGGCGGGGAACCGGAGACAGAGGTGGGGAGGAGAGTGGAGGGGAACGGAGCGGAGGCCCAGGGGACGGAGGGGGAAGCGCGGGGTGGCCGGGCGCGCGGCCGGAGCCGAGCCGACCGGGCCAGCGCGCAGTCCCCTCGGCAGCGGTGGCGGTGGCTGATGCGCCGGTGCAGCCACGGCTCTGACAGCGCCTCCCGCCCCGCCTCCACCCCTACTCCCCTCCCCCACTACCCCCGCCCCCAGCGAGCCGGTGGGACCCGCGCCACTAATGGTCCGTACCAACCTCGCCAGCTGAGGCGGGGGCGCGAGGAGGGAGGCCGATGAGGAGACCCCCACCCCCCGAGATTGGTATCACCTACCCCCATCCCCTACCCACGACACACACACCCTTCCCAGCGGAGGCGGCTCCAGTTTTAGGCGCTTGGAGCAGGGACTGCGGGAGGGGCCCAACGCACCCGGGGTCTCGGCTCTCTAGAGTTAAAGCGCGCCGGGTCCCCTGCTTGTACCCCCATCCCACCCCGCCTCCATCCTGGCTGCTCCTGGCGCCCAGCTTGGCAGGCTTTCTCAAAGGGTGATTGTTTCCGGGCTGGGCTGTTGGGGGGCGGTTCTCTAGGACCAAGAGGCAGAGCTGGAGAGCAGGGAGGGTGAGGCTCCCTCCTTGGTTTTGGGCGCCTGGGAGTGGAAGGAGTCTGGTGGGATGGGTGATATCTTGCCAGGACACGGGGCCACTTTTTTGAGGTGAAAGTGGGGATCCTCAGGCGCCGGCCAGTGGGGCGACCCCACCTGTGGGTACAGCTCCCTAGTCGAAGGGCATGTCAAACTACTGAGTGTCCATGTCCTCCACTCTCGCCCAGAGCAGTGCATTAGACATTACAAAGAGAAGATAGGGAGGTACTGCAGGGGTGCAAGGAACCAAGAACTGAGGGGGAGGTGGAGAGGCGGGAAGGGCAGGCCATCTAGGAATTTCCCAGGCTTTCCTTGCTGGTGCAAGCGGGTGGACCAGGGGATTGTGTGGCCAATGAGTCAGCGTGTATGTGTGCAAAAGTGTGCATGTATGGAGGAAGCAGCATGTAGCTGTCTGTGGAGAGGTTTCCAAAAGGTCTTTTGTCTACTTGCCAGAGATTTGGGAACTATCCTTGGACTCTGAAGAATCATATTCCCTGCTAGTCCTCCTGAACACCTGTAGTCAGGGCTGTTTTTTGTTTGTTCGTTTTTTGTTTTTTTCCCTGGCTCCTGTAGGAAGTCAGTGCTTATGCTCAGGATCTGCCACCTCCCTTAGTAATCCAGTGACCCACAGCTAGGCTTTACTGCATTTAAGTTGTACTGCGCAATGACTGTGAACCCAGGTTGAAATCACAGGCATCCTTTCCATTCATATTCTTTGCCAGAGCTTGGTCCTTCCACTGGGTATGTGCAGTAGGAGGGGAAGGGTAGGGGCTCCAGAATCATTCACTTTGGTCAAGACCTGGATGGAGGAAGGGGTCCCACCATCCAAACCATCCCACAAACGTTAGAATATAATCAGTTACTGTCTCTAGGGAAAGCTGACCATCCCTCTCACTCCTTTGTCCATTACCATACTCAACTGTCCTCCTTGCACAACTGCCTTCCTTGCCAGCAAGGAAGTTCCAGCAAATCTAACCTGAGTACCACTTGCTGTAGTGAAGGATCATTACCACAAACACTGCTGTGCTTTTCTATTCCCTATTAGAATAACCCTTGCTGCCTTAGACTTTTCTAAAAAGCTTTCCCAGGATGATATTTACTTTCTAACACCTCCACACTCTGCTTTTCCCCTGACTCCACACCTACTAGAGGGCAGTTGTAGAAGCCCAAAGAGGAGCACAGGCAGGCAGGACATACTTCTGTTCTTCCTCTTAGAACCAACTGGAACCAGTCACAGAATCACCAAATAGTAGGAGAAATGACCTTAGAGATTATCTAGTTCCAGTCCTGCATTTTACCAATGGGGAAATAGAGAACCACCGAAGAACTCTATTTCATCAGTGTGTGGGCTCACAACCACTTCTTCTCTCTTCCCCCAGGACAGGTCCCAGCCCCCAAGTGCTAAGTTCAGGACAATGGCAATGAGGAGGCCTGAGTTTCAGGCCAGTTCTAAAGGCACTAGTCAAGTGACCTGGCAAACGACTCTCTTCTTTTCAGTAATAAAACAAGGAGTTATATTAAGTGGTCAGAAGTCCCATCTGGTCCTGAGAGCCTATAGCCAGTTGGATGCTCTCTGCAGGTGTTCTTCAGGGTGCCCTCCCTCTAGCTCAGATGGAACAAGAAGGATGACAAGCTTTATCTCACCATTCTTGTAAGAACAGTAGTGATAATAAAACACCTTTCTAGGGACCTGTCTTGCAATTTAGCCCTAGGCTATGTTTATGGAATTTTTAATATTAATTTTTAAAGCCAACTTAAAGCAATAACATTAGATTAAAATTAGCAGAAGAAGACTTGGTGAAGAGGCAACACTCTGCCATTCTTTTTAATAGGAAGTTTTAACACCGCATGTGCATGGACACACAAATACACTAACATTTGTATAGATACAAATCATGCACAGAGAGGCAGATACACATATGCATGCACCAAAATGAACACACAAATATCCTCTCATACCTCACATGCACATATAAATGAATGCACACATGCATACTACACCTGCTCAGACACCAGTCCCCACCAATTCGTATGAGCCCTAGGAGCCACCTTCCTACAACTGTTCTCTGTCTTCCTGCTTGGCCTCTGAGGATCTGTGGAAATCCTTCCATTCTACAGCTGGATTTAGTGCATCCCTGCATCTTGGCCCTTGCTCCAAACATCTGGAGCAGCATCCAGGTCTCCCTGAATGACTTATTTTTTCCTCCTTTTTTCTGAGCCCCTCTTCTCAGATGACCCCAAAGCTTAGCACCAGAATGCTTAGTATGCAAAGCCCAGATCTGTCCTGTGGGACAAGCCTTTATTGTGTTTATTGTGTAGTTAAGCAGGTCAGGAGTCTGCCCCTGCTCTGGTCCTGGCCCAGTTCCCATAATCTGCATCCCTGAAGGGTCCCTAAGAGCATCATCTGCAATGCAAAATCCGCAAACATCTGGGAGGGTCTGTAGGTTTTCTTCAAATCACCTGTGCCCTGATTTAATATGAATAACAATTAGTTTACGCTTATCAGTTAATTGTTTCCCTAGTGGGCTCTCTCTCCCTTGTCCTCTCTTTTATCCCGTGCTTTGGTCTGCTCCAGACTTGTCACCAAAGCTTTCTTTTCGGTCCAGTCTTTCCTTTTCAGCTAAGTACTCCAGAGAGCTAACTCATCTGAACTGCTTTTTGCCCTTACAGCAGTCCCAGGCCCTGACTCTGCCATCTTGTTTGTCTAATCGCTGGTTCTTCATTTTGGGGGAGCCATCCAATACTCTCTCTTTTTCATTGGGAATCTACAGCTGTGATTTTGCAGTTGTGAGTGGTAAAGCCCAATGAGGAGTACCATATCCCACTTAACTGTCATTGCTCAGGCAAGGGGCATAGGGCACATGCATTTGCATGTGAACATCTAGGTTCCATGAGGGAGTGATGGGAATGAGAGGCAGAAAATCTGCCCTTTGCTTCAGCAGGCAGGGTGAGTTCCCCAGGAACCACCCCCTCCCCATGCCTTACAGAGTGCGGCAGGCTCATGAAATGCTCCCTAGTGCTTCCACACTGGTTGTGTATATGTGCTCTTTGGATTAATCGAATTCATGGCTCAAAAGGGGAGTAGTCCTTTTAACTTTTCCATTTTATTACGTGTTCTTTGGTCCCAGCTTTGGATCTTGCATATCCTTGTTTCCCCATAACAAATTGGAAATGATCTTTGATCACAAGGACTTTCAGGTCCCCCTCTTCTCCTTCCTTTCCTGCCGCCTTTCAAATTCCTGTATCCATGGCAAGGGTGCCACGGCATGGCTTTGGAATGCTTCTGTTATTCAACATTTGTTGTGCTTTGGTTTCTTCTGTGGCTAAGGGAGCCCTGAGAGTCGATGTGAGCAGAGCCCTGAGCTTTGTGGGAGCATCCTTCTGAAGTGAGCATGGACTCTGTTCTCTTGGGGAGGCAAGAAGAGAACCTAGGTTGCCCCTTGATTCACTCTAATATTCTGCAGAACCTGCTCTTTCCACTACTTGAAACTCCTCCAAATGTGAACTTTGAGGCTATCACTTTTTTCCCACAGCCTGTCCTGATTCTGAGGGACCTCAGGTCATGAACTGCCCTTCCTCTGAGTCCTGTAGCACTTTTTCCAGGACTTCCCTGGAGACTCTTATTTCTGTGTGCATGCTTTTATTTGTTCCTTTAATATTTTTTTGAGCTCCTGTCATATGTCAGAAAACAGAGGTAGAGTGGTGAATGATAGTCACTAGAAAAGTTGACTTTTATTAGGTCATCTATATATACCAGGTAAGGTTCTAAGTATTCATGTGCCTTAACTAATTTCATGACATTAGGTGTTATTTATGAGGTGCCATTTATGATGAGGTTCTATTGGAGTTTCCAATTTATAGGTCAGCAATCTGGAGCATAGTATTTAGGTAATTTAATCAAATATCACATGCTCGGTAAGTGACAAAATTGACCTTTGATCATGTGGTTAAGTTGCAGGACTGTGTTAGTCTGTTTTTCATCACAATGACCAAAATACCTGACAAGAACAACTTAGAAGAGGAAACATTTATTTTAGGCTCACAGTTTCAGAGGTTTCAGTACTTGGTTGACCAATTCTATTGCTCTGGGCCTGAGGTGAGGCAGACCATCATGGCAGAAGGCTGTAGCAGAGGGAAATGACTCATCTCATGGTATCAAGGAAGAAGAAGCAGGGGGAGCCAGGGTTCAAAATATAAACTCCAAAGTCATATCCTCAGTGACCTACTTCCTCCAGTCACCCCCCACCTGCCTATAGTTACCACACAGTAGCCTGTTCAAATTATTAATCCATCAAATGGATTAATCCACTGATTTAGGTTATGGCTTTCATAATCTGATCATTTCACCTTTTGCTTTAACACAAGAACTTTTAGGGAACTCTTCTTATCCAAATCATAAATCATAACTAAGACTCAACTCTTCATGAAAGTGTACATCAAGAGCTTATGTGCTGGTGGGTGCCAAAAACAAACACTCAAAATATTCACATATGGACAGGATCACTGACTAGAGAGGATCCTGGGAAAGGAGGATCAGGGAAAACCTCCTGAGAGAGGTTGGAGAAGGGCCATCAGTGTACAGCACTGGAAGAATGGGGACCCAGCCAGGGGGAACAGTGATAATCCAAACCAAGTTTTGGAAGAGGTTTGGTGTATTTAGGGAACAAACCAAGTAAGGCAATCTAAATTGGAGCATGGTGAGCAAGGAAAGAGAGAGTCCTGTGAGGCCAGAAGGATACTCTCTTTTTGGAGTTTAAGGATTCGAGTGCTTGATTGACCTCCCACACTGGTGTCTTCCAGAGAGAAGCTGTTCAATAAATATGATGGATGTAGTTGTTTAATTTCCTGCCTAAGCTTCTCTCCACAGCTGGGGTGATGGGCAAACATCCTAGACCTTTGAGTATTATCAGAGCTTCTGCAGAAATTACTCCTTATACTGTCATTTTGGGATTTGGAAGACATAAAGAAGGAACTCTACTGGTGCTTTGATTTCATTCATTCATTCATCCCAATACCTGAAAGCTACTTTCTCTGCCTTTACTAGATGCTGAAAATATATAAATTAAAGACCAGCTTTTGTTTCCAGTCTAGTGGTTCTCGCAAGTCTGAGGTTTTTCTATTTCATTTTCACCATCTGTCTTTCCCCATGTGCTGTACCCCTGGATTATTCTGAAGAAAGAGGAGGGCAGAGTGCAGGGATATTTTTTTCTTTTCTTTTTTTGGTGGAGGTGATGGAGACTTGGGCAGGGGTTGTGCAGCAAGCAGTGGGAGGTTGTCTCCCAATTCTTTTTGTGATTTTCAGGGCACAATGACTTTGGGGGATGAGAGGAGGAAGAGAAACGTATAGCAGTCGTAGGTAAGTTTCAGACATTAGTAATGACTTTTGTGGGTATGATGCCAGGGATCAAATCCAGGGCTTCATACATACTATGCAAGCACTCTACCAACTGAATTATATCCCCTGCCTACCCAGGAGTGATTTTTGACTAGGCATATCCTGGAGAAAAATAAAATAAAATAAACAAAAAAAGTACCCAAAGGTTTGGGAGAAAAACAATGTGTCGAAAGCAAATCTCTCTTCTATCTCTCAAGGTTCCTTAGACCTATAACTTCTTTTATTCTTTTATTTTCTTTTTTTCCTGGACATGAGAGAGGGGCAGAAGTTAGGGAGAAGAATACTCAGAATTAGTGGAACTTAATGTTCTTTAAAATTTTTTTAAAAATTTTTATTTGTTCTAATTAGTTATACATAATAGTAGAATACCTTAATGTTCTTTATGCAAATTGCCTGCAGCCTGAACTATGTGTTATGCCAGGTAAAAAGAGAGAGAACTCACATTAAATACTCCCTTAAAGACTCTCTGATCATGGAAAACTGTCCAAACTGAAGAACATTTATTTCTCTGTCAACTTTACAAGACAAATCTGAGTCTGTCAGGATTTCTTGGAAATAAGAAAGAGGAAATATGGACCCATAAAGGAAAAACATGTTGAATACTAGGGGAAAACCTTTTTTTTTTTCCTCAGATATCAGGAAGGCATGATGAGACAAGGTCACTTGATAGTCTGAACACTACTCCCAACAAATTACGTAACTATTGACTTTCACTGGGATTCCAAAGATAGTAGCCCTGGGTTGACCACCATAGGTGTGGCTACACCTATGCCTGGAACTGGGCAAACTGTATTTTGTCTGATGGCTACTTCTTGGTCAAAAGGATTTGGAGTTTCAGGGAAACTGGCGATCTGTCCACGCAAGGCCTAGTGAGAGATAAAGGATCTGAGGAGTTAGGAATAACTTTAATAGGGCCCCCTGAGTTTGAACATGCATCTAACAGTTCAAATTCTCTAGCTCTGTTTTCAGCAAACGGATGGTCATTTTGGGCTTTCTGGTCTCTAATCCCTCATTCAGCAAAGCAAACACCCTAAATCCTCAATCATGTAGGTTTTACAGTCTCATATATACATGTCTGTTTCAGCACCGAGGCCAGCACCACTCACGAGAGGCATATGTTCTTACATCTGGACAGAAGCAGTGTCAGGACTCTGGAAGCCCTGTTTGGGTTTGGCAGAAGGGCATCGCATTATGGAAGCCAGGCTGACATCCACATGGAGCCTATTTCCAGGGTGGGAGGTGCATTTCTTCAAAAAAGAATCTTCTTTAAGGTGACAGCTAAACAAGACATAGAGAAAAGGGATATTCAGGGGAGGATTGGAGAAGGCTGAGAGGGCCTATATTCCAAATGAGGGGACTGAACTAGATCAGGAATAGCAAATCAATTTTATCTTGCTTGCCAATTTCAGGAAATTGTTTATGAATGTGTGAAGTGCTGTGAAATGTTCTGAAGCTGCATTTTTGGACAGAGCGCTATGACCAGTTAGTGATGTCTGCCTTGAGTGGGTGGTAGAATAGCAGGGTAATTTGTGTGTATGTCTGTACGCATGTGTGTGTTCAAAGAGAGACGGAGTCTTTTCGTAACTAGGTGATATCTAAATATCTAAGATCCCTTTAATATCTACAATTAAGTCTTTAAAAATCACCAGTTCTATGTAGTCTCTCAGTTCTTCCTCCTTTTGTTCACTCACTCATTTAATTAGCATTTGTGGAGTGCTTGCTAAGTGTTTGTTACTAGGCAGTAGATTTTACTTATGTTCAGGGAACTTATAGTCTAATAGGGAAAAGGAACAAATGCAAAACAGTGGGATAAAGACAATGTTCTGTGGGATTGATGGCATATCTTTGCAGGTAGAGAAGGTATGATAAAGTCCTGGCCTAAAGTGTTCCAAACATCACATTATAATGATTTCAACATGATGGCAGCCCAAATAGCAGAACTTGAGAATGGATTTTCCATTAAACTCAGGTGTCCAGAAAGAAGGATCTGGGCTCTGGGTAACCAATGTTTCAATAAGGACTTTCTTAGGTGTCATTTATCAACTAGTGCAGCCTGGGTGGTCATAAAGCCCTCTCCTAGGCCTACCTAGATGAGGACACAAACAGACACCCCTCCCCAAGTAGAGCTCCATGGTTGCTGTATGAGAAGGTCCCCAATTTTAAACCAACTTTGAACTGCCAATATCTGGGGGATGAAAAGGGTAACTGGAATATTCATATTCTAAATTAAGACTTAAGAGGAATAATGGGAGTGTCTTGGCATGTGAGCACTTGGAAAGACCACTGGAGATACTTCTAGAAAGTCTTCATGGGTTACTCCTTCATGTCTCTAGGAGCTGTTTCCAATAATTTTCTCTTCAGTCTCTGGTACTAAACCATCATCTTTGTGGACCTTGGCATATTTATTTGTAATAAAGCAGTCTTGAGAAATTTTAAGCAATGGGAGAGTGAATACTTTATCTCCACAGCTAGACACACTGAGGCTCAGAGAGGAAAGTAAGCTGCATGGATCACATTACACAATCAATCCCTTCTGTAGGAACTGACCCAGCAGGCCTGGAGCCAGGACATGACAGTGGTCAGAAGCCTCCCAGGACTGAGGCTGAAGCCCTGTTCATTTATCCCAGTGGTGAATGGTGAATCTCACTGCCTCTTGAAGATTTCACAATTAAACAGGCAGAGAAATGCATTTCATAAAATATACATATTGTTTGCTTCATACAAAAGCATTTTAATCTTTGTTAGCTCATAGCCCAGATGAGCCAAGGGAGGAACAATCTTTCCTTGCACATTAAAAACAGTTGTCAGACAGCAGTGGTGAATGCCTATCACCATCATCATTGTTATCACCACCCTCATCACAACCATCAGCATCCCCATCATTTCTAATAGTGATGGTCAGTGTATAATTTCACATAAATTTTATGGAGGTTCAGACTCTATCTTGTTCAGCAAATCAGCTCTTTCACCTATCACAATGTTGGGTACATGCCTGATGTTAAATGAATATCTGATATTATAAATATTTATTGAAAATAATGAGTGAATGAATGCAGTTGCACATAAGTTACATTGTATTTGTTCCTAAGTATAACCTCATTGAAAGGGGCAGGAAGGTATCAATACCACCTGATTATACCTTAGGAAACAGAAGCACAGATAGGTCACAGAGTCTTATGACCTAACCTGATTATGTTGATTTAACCTGATTAAGTTTTCCTTCATAGGCAGAACTGGATCACAGTTTTCCCTTCCCCTCCGCACTTCTGGTCCTGGTCTGGGTGCCTGTCCTTAGGGCTGAAAAGGCCCTCCACCCATTTGTGTTCTATCAGACTAATCTTACTCCCATGGATAATGGCTCCTTGTCAGCACTACAGCCTGAGGAGCAAATTCTTCATTATTGGATGGAGTTGACATGCAAGAACAATTGGACTAAATTGATTGTATTTTCCAAATCATCGCCCAGCTTCTAATTCTATCTGTGAGATGGACTAATTTGAACGAGAATTAGCTTCTAAATTGAGAATCCAGGCCCTTGACCAGGAAGGGAAAAAGGGCCCTTGTGCAGTCGAGTGGGAGAGGTGGGTTCCAGGACTGCAATAAGCTCAATGGCCTTCTCAGAAACAGCCTCTGGGTGAAGAGAAAGCAATATAACCCATCAGACTGTTATGTATTACTCTGCCCATTTCTGCCATTACATCTGTACTTGGCAATGATATCTCAAAACCAGCCATGTATACTAGTGACCATATATTGTGGCTCCAGTGCCACCCTGGATGAAACCAAGGCAATGGTCACAGAATTAAATAAACTTCATGTCTCGGAATTAGAAGGGTAGCACAGGTTATTGTTTTCAAATCCCTAAAGACTGCTCCATCCTCTAGTACAGCATCCCTGAGAAATGCCATTTCCAATTCTGTTTCAGCCCAATGACAGAGACCCCATTTCCTTATATACACCTCATTCCATCACTCTGCTCCCTAAAACTGAAACTGAAACCTGCCTCCATTGGGGGATTCATATTCTCAGGCAGGTGCCCCTTAAACTTTAAAGCACTTTGAAATATATTGATTCTGACCAGAATCTATCTGAAGTATAGATTCTAGTCTAGTAGTCTTGGATGTTGCATTTTTAAGAAGTGCTCAGGACGTGTGGCCCATGAAGCTTACTCTGAGTAGCAAAGATTATCTGCTATAGTCAAAACACACTTGATGGCAGCAATAATGTTCATCTTTTGATATCTTTATCATGATAAAAGTCCTACATTCCATTAAGTATATAATAAAACAAGTTTTATAATTTCATAGACTCTCAAGTCTAGATGATACCTTCTCCTCCAAAAGGGATGTTGTCTAATTTTATTTATTTTACACAAGAAGATTGAATGAGAACTAGCTTCTAAATTGAGAATCTCCAGACCTTTGCTTACAGTCATACAGTTGGCTAAAAATTAAGGTATGCCAAGGTAGGATATTTTCCTCTTAAAATGTTTTGCCTTTAGATATTGAAAGTAGAAGAGAAGATAAGAGAGAGTGTTAAAATGTGATCTCCTGGCTGCTGTGGGAGGAAGGAGTGGAAGGATGGTCCTTTCAGTGATGTTCCATAGGGTTAAATAGTTCTTGCTACAAATGGAGCTGGACAGATGTGTGAGAGGAGCAGCCATCAGGAGAGATGGAGAGTACCCATAGAATGGATGCAACGTCACAGGAACTCCTGTAAAGAAGAAGAGATAAGGAAAGTGGAGGGAAGAAAAGAGGAATTGGATACCTTCATGTGTGTTAGAGAAAATGGGCAACTATCTTTTCTGTTCATACAGTATTTGGTCCTTAACCCCACATGGTACTTAGCCCTCTGTGAAACCTTTCCTGTTCACTTATGTTTTCTCATCCCTATGCAATAAGCATCCTGCAGGAAAGAAGCACAATCTGTTCACCATTACTTCTCAAGCACTTATCCCAGGACCTGGCATACTGTAGGTACTTAATAAATGTTTGTTGCATGCAGGAATAATTAGAAGCAGGGAGTCAAAATCCAGGATTATACATTCTAAAGAAGAAAACCTGATTCCTGTAAACACAGCACTTATCTTGGTGAGGGGTACAGCAGTTAGACCCAGGATGACCAAGAAAATGGGATAGATTTGGGTTGGGCATAATGAAGAAAGTTGAGACAAGGATAACTCCTAGGTTAGTGGATTATAGAAGGACTGGAGTAGTGGAGGTGAGAAACATCTTTCTTTGGAAAAACTAAGAGTTCTGTTTTGGACACATTAGGCTTGAGGTCAAGGGAATAAGAGATCAGTTAGTTGGAGACAGCTGGTCTCCCTGGGTTTAGAAAAGCTGCTAGAGGATATGGGAGAGGGCTGAGTTAGCAACCCACCCCTGAAACTAAGAGAATACTAGCTCCATTGGCAAGTGGGTAGAAGCAGAGTGCCTTCCTGCTGGAGTCTGGTGTAGGGTTGGCAGTTTACCACCAGGACTCATGAGCATACAGGGTTTCCCATTGCTCATGGAAACCCAGTGGCTTATCAGGGCTTGCAAGGTACATATGGGGTAGCAATGAAAATTTAAAACATAGCTAAGGGAACCCTTCAGCTTGAGAGAAGCACATTCAGAACACCCAGAATTCACTGGCTCTATTCAAAGACACAGTCAGAAAACTTCACCTATGGTAACTATAAAACTAATAATATGTACAATCAGAAAAATGAGAAATTATATTCCATTTACGTATGATCTATCAAAATGTATAAATACAGTCTACTGTTATGTACAACTAATTAGAACAAACAAAATTAATAAAAACAAGTCAGTGTGTATAAAATGTACATGGGTAAACAAACTATGGATAATAAAATTATGTTAAGGATTAAAAAAAAATAAAGCTCTGATGAAGATTAAATCACAGCATAATGAATACTTTCTGAAACTAAGTCCTACTTTCTGAGTTGGAAAACTCAACTGAATTAAAGGAGATGGCAACTAGTGAAAAGTAAATTAGTGGAGTCTAAGATCAAGTGAAAGAAATAAGTTCAAATACAGAACAAAAAAAAAAAAGAGAGAGAGAGAGAGGGAGAGTTGGAAATTATAAGGAGAAATGGGATATTTTGAAGACAGATTCTGCAGACTTCACTTGTAAATAACAGGAGAAAAATGAACAGATGGAGAAGTAACAAATAAAGAAATGGAATGGGAAATTTTTCTTGGTTTGCCAAATTCTTGAGTCTGGAGATTGAAAAATTCCTGAAGTTCTAGATGACACTGGCAAAAAATTCCACCTAGGCATATATTGGGAAAAACCCAAAAGGTGTGTCATCTTTGTTACACCTCCCTCAATCACAGAGATGAGTATCTTTAAGCATGCCAGTACTCTTAATACCTATCCTAAGGGAGAATTTGGGAGGGGTTCAACAGTTCTCATCCTAAGGATGAACAGATGCTAGGGAGAAGGACTTTAGAGACGCATCATTGTGGCCTGATATTCACATATCCACATTAACACATGAAAAGTCAAATCTCTGGTGCATGTTGGGGGAAGAAGTAGGCTTGGGAGCCAGAGTCTGGGTTAAATCAAGTGAGTTGAACTGAGATATGCAGGTGTATTTCAGACACCTGGGGTTCTCTTTGTCAGAGCACACACTCTCTTTCAGGTGCATGGGAGCCAGTGTCCCCGAGTGGCCCAGTAACTTATCACTGTGCTTGGGACAAGGGATGGTTAAGAAATAAGCTGTGATTCTTCACTGCTGCCCTATCATTGTTCAGGTATTGAGACAGAGATAACACAGCATTCATTTGTGTCTTTCCTGTTATTAAGGCACCACACAGAGCTCTTTAGAGCAAAATGCATGGGATCACAACAAATTTATCAAACACAATAGGGTTTTACAAAGAACACTAGTCATTTGGATATCCTGAGAGGGATGTAACTGCTAGTCAGTCAGGATCCATACATTGCTCCAGCCCAAAATGATTTAAGGTATCTAAGAGTAGGGGTGTAAATGGGGATAGATGAGCCACAAGTACACCAAACATTGGACCTTTTTTTTTTTTTTTTTTTTTTTGCTACAGTGAAAGGATCACTTATCTGGGCCATTTAGAAATGTCACTGTTATCTCTCTAACAGGAAGGCTTTGGTCTAGCGAAGGGTGACCTCCTGTTGTGTTCTTCAAAAGTATGCTAAAAACATGTGAGAGGGAGGGAGATTCAGTGAATAACAATGTACAGTGGCATATAGTCTGGCCTCACTACATAGATTTGGAGAGCCTGGCAGAACATAGAGATCACCTGGCTTGCCACACTCTTCCACCTTTTAGGACTCATGTTATAGTAATGAGAGTCATGTCAGCTAATGGACACATCACTCATACTGTTTAGAAATTACTATCAAGTTTATGAACTCATTACATGCTTGGAATACTTCCATGAGATAGGGGCAGGGCTTACTATGTACCCACTTTGCAATGAAGCTCTTTTGTTAACGAAAAAAAATAACAAACTATGAGAATTGGTTGACCCTTCCATGAATCTGTACTCTTATCACAGAATTGTTGTAGATGGTGTGTTGTTGCTCATCCTTTGACTCTGGCCCTATGTAACTTCCTTTGGTGGTTGGAATGGGTGGAAGTGGCCATAAGCCAGATCCAATGCTGTATCTCAAGAGACTTCATGGGTTTCCTATTTCCTTCTTTCAGCTTTGCCATGGTTACAAGAATTGATGTACTCTCAACCTGAGTCCCAGAATAAATATGTGTGGAGCAAACCCCCAAACTCTCCCTACCCCTAGCACTCCTGGGTCTACACATGGAAGCAGAGTTGCTTCTGCCAACCTGCTGATTTGTGAGAATGAATGACTGTTGTTTCACACCACTGAGATTTTGTGTTTATCCTTGCTATGCAGAATTACAGTTTTTATAGTTTTTATTGGTGCATTATAATAATACATAATAATAGGATTCTTTGTGACATATCTGTATATGCACATAATATAATTTGATCAATTTCATACCCTAGAATCTCCCTTTTATCTCTTCTCCTCCTTCCTCCTGATCCCCTTCCTCTACTGGTTTCATTATGCAGAATTATTAGGGTAATATCTAATATGTCTAATAATATCTTTGAGGCAATGCTACTGATACTTCAACTTTCATACACAGAAGAATCAGCTGTGGTTCCTGTTAAAACACAGATTCACAGGGCCCTCAGAGATTCTAATCTACTAAGTCTAAAGAGGGGCCCAGGAACCCTTATTATAAGTTGGTGCTTTGTGGTTCTGTGTGACATTGTTTGCCCACTACATTGTTTGTCTCACGTTCACCTGAGGTTCGTGGGTATATGGTGCATTTTCAAGACCAGGACTTGTGGTTCTTAGAGCACAAATATTTCCCTCTAGAGCCCAGCTACAACAGGTGGAATGTGAGTATGAGGGGGGCATAGGCATGGGTGCAGCCTATTAGCACTGAAACTTGGCCCAAGTCTGTGTGCTGTGAATGGTGTAGTTCTAATCTAGCAAATTGTTCCAGGAACTTGGTTAATGCTGTGCTCTAAACTGCTCACAGCTGCAGCTTCTTGAAGGGCGCTGCCCCTCCCAACACATAGGCATGCGCAGGCGCAAACACACACATGCAAGATGGCACTTTTCTTTCTGCAAGGATCAAATTGGCCTCCTTGTTGCCTGCTCAAAGCAGCTGTTTATTTGTTGTTTTCGTGTTTTCAACTGTTGTGATGAGGTTTGCTTCCTTCTCCTTTAACTGAATTACGTGCCATTTAGCTTTTCAGCACAAGCTGCAGATTGAGCTGAATCCTTCTGTCATGTGGGGCTCCAGATTCCTCCTAGTTCTACAACCCAACTAGACAAACACAGTATCAAGTTCTTAGAATCTGAGGCCCCTCACATGGAAAAAGTCAAAGACACAGGTATTTCTTGGGCTAAGTCTGCCGTTTCCTCTCACTTTAATGTGGAAAAGACAGGTAACTACATTGCTGAGAGTATAGTCTCTCTCCCCAACTTGTCCTCAGGCCCACATTCTAACTGTCTTCAGGAATTCAAAAACCCAGATCTGGTTTGCTTCATTTATGGGTTTGTTGGTGTCAATTAGTTGACCCATGGTAGTTGAGCGCATGGGAAATGGGTTACAAACAGGATTGCAAGAGACTTGGAAGATACAGGGATGGTTGGAGAAAATGGCATGGACCAAATATTCAGAAACTTCCTTTTATCTCTTGGGCCCTAAGTTCCAGGAACACAGACCACAGAGGGGCCAGAGAAGTTGCCATCAACCAAGTGTTCCTTTTATTTTCCTGCTGCTGAGCCCCTGGCTTTTTAATTCTTTTCTTGTCTTCCAACAGGACAAGATCACCTTCATCCCCCTGTCGGGCACAGAGGAATCAATAATGCTTTCATGTTGGACATGGTGGTGCATGCCTGTAATCCCAGTGGTTTGGGAGGCTAAGACAGTAGGATCACAAGTTCAAAGTCAGCCTCAGCAACTTAGCAAGACCCAAAGTCACTTATCAAGACCTTGTCTCAAAATAAAAAATAAAAAGGGATGGGGATGTGACTCAGTGGTTAAACACTCCTGGGTTCAATCCCTGATACCAAAATAATAATAATAATAATTATTATAATAATGCTTTCATAAGTGATTGCCTTGCTGTGTGACCACTAGCAACCATTTCCCCTTTCTGAACTTGAGTCTTCTTAACATCAAAATGAAGTGGTTGGATGATCTAAGTTCCTTGCTAACTCTAAATGTTTGTGATTTACATGTATGACTGTACCTGAACTTCTTTATTTCTTACTAATTATGCAGTGTCAGTTTAGCATCAATGTGATAAGGAACCTTGATCTTAAAGAAAATTAGGCATGGTTATGGGTTTGATAACATTCAAAAAGAATTGAGCAGACTCTGGAACAGAGGTCTCTAGAACTGAGATTTCCTTGGCAGCAGATGCACCTAGGTATGGGGTGTTAAGAGACTAGGCCTCGCAGGGCAGCTGTCAGAGCAGGTTGTAGCAACAGGAAAAACAGCCAGGTGAATCACAGATGTTATGGAAAGTTGGGGTGGGCTGAAAGTGCGGCAGATGGGGGCAACTAGGCACAGAGAAACCTAGAGGTTGGACTGGCAGGCTGCTGATGCAGGGAGGCCTGGAAATTGGGAACCAGGCCTGCTCTAGGGACTGAAGTTTCCAAGTTTCTGAAGAAGAGGTGAGGGCAATGGAAGGGTGCCAATTCTAGAGGAAAGCAAATGCTGAGCTAGGAACAGAAGCAGGGACTCACACAGAAAGATGAGACATGAGCTTTTGCTAAGTATGCAATATGCAGGATCTGTAGATACTCATACAACCCTTCCCAAGCCTCATATGAGGCATGAACATCTTAAGCAATGGGCATCTCATACACTTTAAGTCAAACATTGTGAGTCAAGGAGCAGGTCCCTTCTCTTTCCTGGGTAGTTGTTAGAACGAGAGTACCTCTGCATGAGGCAGGCTGGCACTCATCTAGAATGAGAACAAGGGTCTGCAGGGGGCAGTGGACATTCTCCTTCCTGCCCTCCCTACACCAAGCATGTCAGCAGGACAGTAAAGTGTCCTGCTAGGAGCCAGGAGGCATGATTTTATTCCTCCTGAAACCTTCCCAAGTAAATTGCAGCTCTTCACAGCAGGATTAACTAATGCTTTTAATAATAATGCAAGAAGATTATATACTTTTTTTCCCCAGTCAAATCACTATGAAGAAATAAACTCCAAACAGAATTCTAAACAAAGTAATGCTATTTCTCAAAGCAGCAAGCTAATGTCCTCTATTTGTTGGAAAGCAAGTAAGTTTTCAGAATAGTTCACATGTGTCTGCTGATCCCGTGGGTTCGACCTGAAGATCACACACTCACTGCAACCTTTCAGGAAGGTCCTTCAGTTAGTGAAACAGATAGGTTCAGCTAATCAGGGTGGGATTAGCTGAAAAGACATTTCCTCTCTCTGCAGAACTTCTAGGGAGTTGCAAAGGGTTTTTGATAAGTTTGTAGCCCTTTACAGCCTCCACTGCCATAGGGACAGGCTGCAGTGTTATCCAGAACCCCAGCCCAGCTGTCCTCTGGTTACTGTATAGTAGATGAAACTTCAGAGCACTTTGTCAGCTTTGTTTGGGAGTGGCACTTTACAACCTGACCCAAAGTACCATGTAATTAATTGACCGCCCCCCACAACTTACATATGGTGAAGTTATAGATATCAGATTTTATAAGATTCTGTTGATTTCTCATGATTGTATTCATTCCAAGAAAACGTTTCCTTCAGTGGGACACCATTTTTCAAATTTTGATTTAGAAAATATAGTCACTCTAGGTGGGAGTGTACAAAGCTCAGGAGTGTCCTGATCCAAGCAGAGCCTCTGTTCCCACATGGGGTTGCACCACCGGATAAGACCTGGTACCCCCAGCTATGCTCTCTTGTACTGCCCTCCTCACCCCTCAGGCTGCCCTGTATCCTCAGCACATGACCATTTGTTGGAGATCAAGTCTGTTCGAATTTGTTTTTAACTGAGCATCTACTATAAACCTGGCACTGAAGCTATAGACAGAAATAAGATGTGGTGTTTGACCTCAGGAGCGTACAATCAATTATGTGGGGAAGAGTAGGCAGAGTATATGACCTGGTGAATTCTGAGGAAGAGGATTGTAGGCTTTTGGACTGAGATTAACAGTAGGACAAGAAACTACATGGAGAAGGAAGACGTAAAGACCCAGAGACTTGATGGGCATGTTTCCTACACTGAATCTTTGTTTTACAGTTTTTTTTTTTTTTTTTTTTTTTTTTTTTTTAATCAGGGAGTGTATCTGCAACCCCTGATCTTATTTTCCTGGAAAATAGCATTGCAGTGAAAGAAAATCACCCTAAAACAGTCCCCTGGTTCTTACCCAGAGGCAGCTGCCCAGCTGTGCAGGCAAAGCCAAGCCAGGAAATCGCTCATCTTCTGGCTGCCGGGTGATGGAGAACACCCTGGGGGAAGGTTAACACACGGACATCATCATTAGCATCAGCAGACAGAAGGCTCCTCTCCAGACCCAGGCAGCCTGCGGGATCAGCTTTAATGATGAGAATTGGGCACTAATTACCATGGAGTGACCCTACACAGTGTCATACTGCAATAGCAGGCTCCATGGGATCAACAGACAGGTTCTCTTCTCTTCTATTTAAAAACTGGAGTCTTACATTCTCATGAATTTTCATTTGATGAAGAATGTTCAAATCCACCCATGTCTTATTTGCTGTCAGTATTTTTCTTCCCATTTCACTTGTAAGAAGAGCAAGGTTTGAGAGAGGATCACATTTACCTTGTTAACAGGTGAGGGCTGGGATTTGAAATTGTGTTTGGACCATATATCTCTTTCTGATTTATATCTGCTTTTGGGTGGAGAAAGAAAAAAACACTTCCTGTTTACTTTCCATGTATGAGACACTTTTCTTTCACAAAGTCATTTAACTAAGAATACCCAATTTATAGGTGAAGAAACTGACTCAGAGAAGTCAAATAACATGTCCAATGTTGCACAGCTGGTGAGTGGTGAGCTGAGATTTGGCTTCAGAGTTGACTTACTACATTTTTCCTTGTTCTATCCTGTCCTCAGATACTTCTAGCCTTGGTACAGGGGTGAGTTCTTTAGAAATCATATCCTGCATAACATTATGTAGCTCCATTAATTCTGTTCACCTGGGCCTTGTAGGGAAGTCAGTGACTATTTTAGCCCGTTCTGAGTTTCTACTGACTGATTTTAGTGAGCCCTCTGCAAAACCTCGTCTACTTGGGTTGGTGGATGTTTCAGAATTAGAACTCACCTCTGCAGCAGTGAGGGCCTGGAAATGGTCAGTCCCCTACCAGTCATTGTGAACCTGACTATAGGATTCATAGGGTGTACAAATTACCCCCAGAGGCCATGAAACTCCCTGTGGGGTGCAGGCCAGTGCCATTGCTGTCCAGCCTTGATCCCAAAGTCCAGTAGCTGACAGGGAGAAATGGGGTCTTCAGCTTCTCTCTGTCCCTTTGTCCTCCTTCAGCATTCGGGGGAAGCCATAGAATTCAATTTATTATTCTGTAGGGTCTTACCTTCTGGATGTCTGGAATTTTGACTTATCCTTTAAAGTCACAGATAGTAATGCAGAATTTCAATTATATTTTACATAACTCATAGTCAGGGCCAGTGAATGAGATCTTCCAAAATCAGAAAGTAAATGTAGACATGGACAGTTTATACATTGTCCAGTAGAAACTCAGAAAACAAAAGAAATTTCAGGACTGACTGGTCCAACCTATTCACTTCCCAGATGCAAAAACTAGGACCCAGAGAGAGGAAGCAATATCTCTGCTTAAACAGCTGCTAGGAGGGCCAGCTGAGCAGAGGACTCATGTTTACAGGGCCTTCTTTTTTCTTTCTTCTTCTTTTTTTTTTTTATAATTATGCCATGATATTACTACTTTCTATATCCTATTTTCATCTTCATTTTGGCCGAATTTGCCAAATGAATTCAAATCAAAATGTTCATTTAGGCTGTAAATTAGCTGAATAATTGCTGTAGAATTTCTCATAAGCAGCTCCCTCAGAGAGACACAGCTTGAAGAGAGCCCTAAACCCTGTCTGGACATAACTCTGTGTCCAGGGGAGAGCCCTGCTGAGAAGGCAGAGCCCTTGCTGGGAGTTGGAGTACTGCTGTCCCCCCACATCCCATCCAAACAACACCTGGCACAGGCAGAAAGAGTCTCATGAAAGGCCAACAAGAAAACTGGGTTTCATAAAGACACTGATTCTTTCCATATTAACATATAAGTTTAAATTTTCCTCAAACTCTGAGTTTTTTCATGAAGAGGGGAAGACTTGACAAAAACAATTTTTATATTTATCTGAAAAATGTGTATAGGTGAAAGTAGCTAAGAATTATGACAGAGAAATTGAATGAGGGGGTTTGTTTTACTATGTATTAGAACATATCATAGACCATTACTGAATGAAATAATACAACAGTTAAAGAAGAATGGACAGACCTATTGCACAGGATAACCCAAATAAAGATCCTTAACATAGGCAGGATAGCAACTCAGAGAGGGAGAGAACAGTCACTGAATAAATACCAGTGGGATAAATGGTTTGTTCTTTGGGAAAAAATAAAGTTTGGAACTTCATTTCATACCATACAGCAAAAGGGATACATATTAATGAAAGAAAATCAAGCCATATTAAAATTAGAAGAAAATTTAAGTGCCGTAAGTGAAAAATGTTGTTCTAGGCATAAAAGTGATAGAATAAATAACAATAGATTTGACAGTGTTATTAACAAAAACACTTCACTACATCAAAATGAGTCTACAACAAAAAAGCAAATGTTAACAACTATCAAAGGCAAAGAATAAATTATGTGAAGAACTTATATTTAGATTGATTAGAAAAATATTAAGACCCTACTAGGAATATATGCAAAGATCATAAACACACAATTTGAAATATCAACAACAAAGAACCATATAAAAAATGTTGAGTCTTCTTAGAAACCAAATAAGCACAAATTAACAAAAATGAGATTTTATTTTTACTTACCTTAATGGCAAAGTTTTAAAGATTTTTAAAATGTGCTGCAACATGTTAAGAATGCAGCAATAAACTTCTGATATGGTGGTTGTTGGTGGAAGGATAAATTGGTACTTTCTTTAACTATGACAATATGCATCTATGCATTAGGAGTTTTTATGTATGCTGAAATAATGAGATTAAATCGTTTTATTTGTGTTTGAGATTCATGCACAATAATGTTTATCACAGTGTTATCGATGCTGGCAATACACTGAAAATAATCCACAAGTTCATTCATTCCTTAAATCATTTTTTTCAATAAACGTTAAGATGTGTTAAATCTTTCAGCTGTTCTAAATGTTGAGGATACTTCAGTGAATGGAAAGTACAGGGTTTCTGCTCTTTTTGGGAACTTAAGAAACCAGTTCCTACTCCCTAGTTTAGTGTATAGGAGGAGATAAGGAACAAACAAGTTAAGCAGCAACTAGCAAATGTTCAATAGTTATGATTGAACTGTGGTGTTATTCAGTGAGTTAATTTATGGTGTATCCTTGTAAGAGAATATTATGTGACCATTAAAATAATGTATATAAAGAGTTATGTCCCTCTGTCTTTTTTTCCTCATTTACCTCCATCCATTTTCAAACAGATGCAATTCTTGTACTCATCACCCTCACATAATGAAATATGACACTATTGATTAGGACTGTGACAGAAGTACAGGATGAGGGAAGCCTGTAAGAGATGCCTGGGTGACTTGGTGCTCAAGAACACCAAGAACAGTATCTCTTCCTGGAAGGAAGTATCTATGTGAAGCTGATTCTGTTACTATAACAATAACCAAAGCTGGGTGCTTATGAAGAAAGGAGGTTTATTTGGCTCAGAGTTTTGAAGTCTGAAAGTTCAAGACTGAGCAGACCTTTGGTTTGGCTTCTGGGAGGAGCCAAATGATAGGTGGCATCATGGTAGTAGCAACTTCCGGAAGTAGAGATCACATGACGAGACAGGAAGGCAGAGAGACTGGAGAGGGACCAGTCTTGTGCTTTTGTAAAATCCGCTTTTACAAGAGCTCCCTCCCTGTAAGACCAGTGCTAATTCCTTGTGAAGCAGCTCCTGCCCAGAATGAGCCTATAATCTTCCTCTAGGTCCCACCTCTTAAAGACCCCACCTCTTAAAGTTCCCACCACATTCCAACACAGCCATCCTAGGGATCATGCTTCCAATGCATGAATCTATGGAGGACAAACCACATCAAAATCTTAGCATGGTCTAAAGTGAATCACAAGGACAAGTAGGAGTGGGCCACATTAAAAAAAGGGAGGGAGAAAAAAGGGATGGGGAATTGGCTCAGTGGCAGAGTACTTGCTAGCATGCCCAGGCCCTTGGTTTGATCCCCAGTGTGGTATCAAAAAAAAAAAAAAAGAAAAAAAGCAGGGAGATAGAATAGTACTAAAATACTAAAATGAGATACCAGACAGTGTGTAAAAAGGGAAGGACACACAGCTGTATGTACATTGGAATATCAATGGCATAAAAACTGAAAAAACTACAAGAAGACAATACATGAAAACATTGACAGTGGCTGGTGGAGTTATATATGATCTTCATTTCCTGCTTTATTTCTTTTTTGAGTAGTTAGGCCACTGATTTTTTGAATGTTGCTTTCTTGTCCCAGCTACTACTGTTGAGTGGTTCTCAGGGCTCTGCCACTGGCAGCCCTGCTGTGGAAACACAGAGCACAGGAGGTGGTCATCTCGGTTCCAAGGCTTCAAGTGAAACTACATATCTTGTTAGGAAAGTGCCCAGAGCAATGAGGGAATAAGTAGGAAGCCCTTGCCACCCACAGAGACAAAGTAGAAAATGATATTTTCAAGATAAGCTGTATGCAGGAGACTTTGATATTTCCATTTTGTTTTTGATAGGAAAAAGCTCTCTTTGAATAAAGAGCAGAAAGTGAATAAAGAGCAGAGAGTGTCCTCCAAGTGGTGAGAGTGATGTTGGAATGCTGTGGGTGGGAAGGGGTGGAAGGGTTCTGAGCCAGTGAAGGGAGATGAGAGAATACTGTCATCCTAAGGCTGGGGCAGGTACACTTGACCTGATTTCCCTCCCACCCTCCTGAACTTGCCCCAAACATAGACTGACTCTGGGACCTTCTCTTTCTAAATAGAGAAAACACTCCTTTCTTTTGGTCCTGCCCTAGAACCTAAAACATCTCAATACCATCTGTTCCAACAGTAAATGCCTAAGTCTTGGCCATGGGTTCCAAGTGTCCTAAAGTTTGGACCTTGTTGACCTTGTCCTTTATCTGGATCTACAACTGCTCAAATCTACTCATTTTGTAGGATCCTGATAAAAACCTCTTCTTCTCTGTGTGTCTTTCCTGATCATCCCAACTCAAACAGGCATCTTTCTCTAACTTTTCTGGTGCTTCCTGTCAGAAACACTCATGACATTCATCATATTCTTTCCTTTATTGCCAGTTGTTTGTTACTGTTTACAGCTCTTCTCCATGTGATTATGATATTGTTCTCTTTACTTAGAAGGCTATTCATTCCTTTTTCCATCTGTTGAACTCTGCTGAACACCCTGAGGTGTGTTCACCTCTTGCCCTGGTCCTCCACTATGTCTTTTTAAGAATCACAATTCAGGGTAGAGCGCTTGCCTAGCACAATTGAGGCACTGGGCTGGATCCTCAGCAACACATAAATAAATAAATAAATAAATAAAGGTATCATGTCCATCTACAACTAAAAAACATATTTAAAAAAGAATCACAATTCATGTTTATTCACCAGAATGTATTTCTTATAAGGGAAGAAGCTATATCTAACTTGTTTAAGCGTTTCTTAAGGTGCCCAGCTTAGTGCTATAGCTTAATAGGTGATGCAATTCAATGCTGTCAATGAGAAAATGAATGAAAATGACTGGAGAGTTTTTGGAGGTCTGTTTGGATGTGTTACAGGTTATAAGTAGTCTCTGTTGTTTTTTTTATTCCACACTGTGAAGCGAGTATTATGCACATAGTAGATGCTTAACAAATATGAATTGCTTTATTATTCTATACTGCCATCTCTAGGCAAAATCTGTTAGTTTGGTAGGTGCTTCAGTCATTGCCCTCTCATCTTTGAGTAGGAGAATTTCCTTCTGGAGCTAGTTTGATCCATAGAAGAAGACCCTTGTGCTAATTACATGAGGCATGCAGATTTCTGGGTGGAGTCCCTTAACTGTGTCCAGCAGCTATCTCCAGGCATGGAGGTAAGACTTCCATCCATGTGCCACATTGTGCCAATTGGGGGCTCCAGGTGGCAGCAGCAGATACCTGGGGGCTTCTTCTAGTCTAGTCACCTCTATGACACGTACATCTGTGGCCTTTGGAAATGTGATTAGAATAGCAGTTAAAATACCTGTGTGACCCCGGGGGGTGTATAACCCTTTAACAATTGGCAGTGCACATTTACCCTCTGATTTACCTGTTGAGACAGGAGGTCTGAACTCTGGGCTCAAATTCAATTTAAGTGGTTTATACTGACACTCGTTTAGCAGGAAGTCAGTGGTTCTTCCCTCCCTTCTACAGAGAGGAGCTGACTGTGCCCTACAGTTGTTTCACTAAGCATCTTAGGAAAGAGAAAAGGAACAAAACAAAACAAAACTCAAAAAACTCCCGCTCAGCAGAGACATGCTAACCGCCTGGATTTATCTTGACAATTTCTGTCCCTTGTTTTTTCCCCCTGAGTAAAGCTATTCTTTTGATCCCAATGACTCTCTGAGAGAAGCAGTGCACAGAGATAATTATTTTTTAAAGTTGCTGAGGCATCACAGCTTTGGAGCACTCCCCACATCTGAAAAAGTGCAGATTCTGCTGAGAGGAAGTCTTCAGGACTTTACCTTCATCCTTGGGGCATGGTCCTATGACTGTGTACCTGATGGTAACACAGAGTGGTCCCAGCCCCCAGAGTGCCCCAGTCCTTGAGATGAACATGACATGGGTTTGAATCCGTCTGTTCCTGACTTGTAAAGATCCTAAGGGTAGAATTAGGGCCATGTGGAGAAGAGAATTAAGTGGGGTTAGAGAGATGAAGAGACAGAGTGGGAGATTGGCATCTTTCATTCTTATATCAGATCTACCCTCTTGGACATTGAAGTACATGGCAAAGTTCATTTGGTGTCAGGGAAGATTCTAAGCAGTCCAAATGGAGCATGGATCCCCTTCTTTCTTAGGCCAGGCTGATTCTGGGACCAGGCTTATGGTAGTGATGGGAGGTTTAACTTCCTTAGCTCTAAAGGGACTTGGTTGCCAGGGCCTGTACTTGAGAGGGAAGAATTCTGTACCTTCCATCATGGTCCTGAGACCATACTAATTCTTTGGGGTTCCTCTGTCTGAGGTGCACCCTTTATTTTTGCCCAAGATTCCCCTCTCTATGCAGGTTTTAATGGAATACAGATCTACAGTAGAATAGGGCCTACCCCTCATGTCTTTGGCCACCTCTCTGAGCTTCTGTTTCCTTGCCTGTTAAGTAAGAGTGTTGTTGGGTGGTCCAAGCAGGTAACTAGGTAAGCCTCTTACACTCTGTTTGCTGTAGAGGATCATTGTGCCTTTAGAGGTTCATGGTGTTGGGAACACTGACTCCTGTTGTTGTCCCTACTGGCCAATTAAGGAGCATTGTACCCACTGGTTGTAGGGAAGCAAAGGTGGCATCTGAAGTGACTTTTCCATCTTATGCTTTCTGAATCACCTCTGTGTTTCTGTGCCTTGTCTTGCTGATCTGGAATCAGGGTGGGCAAACTCCCACCCCAGTCACTCTCCAACTCAATAATTGGAATTTCCCAGGGGTTCCAGCCCTTAAAGTGCCAGGGATTCGAAATTTCACCCATAAGCTGGCAGCAGCCTTTTCCAATCACCAGAGATAATCTCCCTCTGAATTTTCTCTGACACTTTTGCTGCTCTGTGCTATAGTTCCAAAGTCGCATTAATGAGAGCCAAAGCTCCTTTTTAAATGGTCTATGACTTTAGAGGTTTGCTTCCTAAGCAGCCATCTATCTGGGTGATTGAACATGGAGGGGGCATCTTAGAAGTTTCTGGAAAATTGGTGATGTGATTGTGTGGGTCCTATCTCTACAAGCTCATCAATGGATTAGACAGCTCATAATCAGGGGCCAAGAAACAACTGAAGGATGCAGTTTTCTGATGGCTCATCCAATTATCCAGTTCACAGCCTTTCCTGTCCAATCGGTGCTCACAAACCTGGATGAACCTCAAGAGCCAACTTAAGGGGCATAATGAGGAAATCTTTAGGTCTTCAGCAACTGTTCATGGATTCCACCTCCACTTTCCTTTTTTTTTTCTCCTCCTCCTCCTCCTCCTTCTTTTTTTTTTTTTTTTTTTTGGTACTGGGAGCATTGAACCCAGAGTCACTCTATCACTGAGCTATATGCCCAGTTCTCTTTTTTATTTTAAGACAGGATCTTGCTAGTTGCTGAGACTGGCCTTAAACTTGCAATCCTTCTGCCTCGACCTCTTGAGTCCCTGGGATTATAGGTGTGTGCCACTATGCCCAGTCTTCACTTGGTTTTGAAAATATGCTCCATGCCTACTGTTACCACTTCCTTCTTAGCCCTATTTGCAGTTTGCCTTAGGACTGATTCTTATTTCTCTTTCTGAGTAAAGAGAGGGTTGATGGTAGATGTGATTGCTCTGAAGTATTTAAGGAAAGAATGAAAAACAAACAAACGAATAGAGATCACATATGGCTTCACAGGCAGACCCCATCTTTAGAAGACCAAATAAACAGGGGCCTATGGGTAGGGATTAAGACTGCCTAGAGGGAGGACAGGCACCAGTCACAGGCCCATGCCTGTCCCTGCCTATTTGGACAGGAACACATGAATAAGAGAGGAGGAATGGGTTCATTCATTTCCATCTGATTGAAAAGGAGCTGTTCTGCCAAGCTGTGCTCAGTGTGTTGGACTGGGCTGGCTCCGTCTATCTTGAGAAGCTCACAGAAGGTGATTTACAGCAGACAGCAATTCTTGATTCTCTCCTTCCTCCCTCGACACATCTTCCTTTGGTCCCCTTTTCCCTTCTGTCTTTTAGGGATGGGCAGCCTCGAAGACCTCTTCTGATCACCCAGTCTTTTCAGTGGGTGTTTGCACAGAATGCTCATCCCTCTTCCTGAAATTTCAGACATCTTTCAGTATCAGAATAGCCTCTAGAACAGTACAATGTACAAAGCATGAAACATATCCTCAAACTAAATCACAAGTGCTGGCTCTTCCTTCTGTTCTAAGAGCCAGGTTGACCTCTGCCTGCAATCAACATTTTCAAAATAAAGCCCATGTTTTCCATTTCCCTGCCACTTTTCTTACCCCAAGTCCATTTAGTCTTGTGTCCAACTGCTGCCTCCTCACCTCCTGCCAGGACCACTGCTGCCCTGACTCAAGGCCCAATCATACCTCTGGACCTGAGCAATAATCCTTTCCTGGACTCCTTGAAGATGGAAGTCTGATTAATTGTTCCAAGGCTTTGCTTTGATGATATCACTTTTATAGACACATAAAAAGAAGCATTTAGGCAGTCAGTCATATTAAATCTTAACCATCTTTACAGATTTTTTAGTGTATCCCATCAAAATTGTCACCAGCCCTGAAGGTCTCACATTTACTGTGTCTATGATATTCACTCCTAGGAAGGAGTTAGTAGGCATGTGGAAATGTAGGGTGTTGAGGGTGCACTGCAAGGGATACCTCGCCTAGATCTGCTCTCATGTAGCCAGGGCTAACTCTGACTTACACCCAGTCTGGGTTCCTCCTTTCCTCCTGGGTACTGTCTGGAGCACAAAGCTGCCTCCTCTTTATCCCATCAGCAATCACTCCCTCTATGACATCATCAGCACTCATATGCCAGTGACCCTAGATCACAGCAGTAGAGGTGTGGACTTTCGAGTATCAACTTGTTAGTTGATAGATGAGAGGAGGCCCAGCATCTTAGGCAGGAACTAGGATGAGTGGAGTTGTCAGCCTTAAACAGCATGTATGGACAAATAATCCAGGATGTAACCCCAAACGTTTACTGGCTGTATGGTCTTGGCCCACTCACTTAACCTCTTTGGGCCTCAGTTTTCTCATGTATAAAATGGGTATAAATGGTATCAAGTACGTGGGATAAGTACCATAGGAACTGAGCAAAGCTTAGACAGTAATTGAAGCTTGGTGAGTGTTCCAGATTGGTTAGTCACTAGGTTTCCTGACATGAATGCTTAGAGGCACATGGAGGTGTGTGGTGAAAACTTTGATGTGGTGTGGATGGTCAGGATGGGGATGCTGACCCTCTGACCCTTTAGTATGTCTTGCTGTGAACCTGCCCCTTGCCCTTGGTTTACACTAGCCTGCCATTCCTCCTGCTGGTTATCCACCTGGCTCACTATATCCATGCCTTGCTTTGGCATGTGTCACCCCTTTCCTTGCACTCACAGGAATGCCTTGCAAAATCCTGATTATCCAGCAAACCTCACCTCACCTACATATCCCCCAGGAAGTTTCTTCCTGATTGCCTCAGCACACCATCACCTCTGTGTCCTTGGGTCCCTAAGAACTTACCTGTAGAATGATATACTCAGTGCTTTGTATATAATTCTTCTAAAACTGTTACTAGATATAGCATTAACATCAATTTTGTTGTGTATGTATTCACATGTGCAAAATATGTTTTCCCAACTGGTCCAAAAGCTCTTGAGAACATGAACTCCATTCAAATTCTTTCTTGACCCCTGAAGTGTGCATTGAGATTATAGTTATCCAAGAATTCTAATTGGTGCAAATTTACTCACCTGGCAGCTGTTATGGTTTGGATGTGAGATGTCCCTAAAAAGCTTATGTGTGAGACAGTGCAAGAAGGTTCAGAGGAGAAATGATTGGGTCGTGAGAGTCTTAACCCAATCAGTGAATTAATCCCCTGATAGGGATTAACTGGGTGGTAACTGAAGAGGTGGGAATTTGGGGTGTGGCTTGGGGGTATATATTTGTATCTGGCAAGTGGAGACCTCTCTCTGCTTTCTGATCATCATCATGTGAACAGCTTCCCTTTGCCATACTCTTGTGCCTTGATGGAGCTGGCTGTATATGGACTGAGACCTCTGAAACTGTGAGCGCTTACATAAACTTTTCCTCCTCTACAAATTTCCTGGTCCAGTCTTTAAGTCTCAGCAGTGAAAAAGCTGATTAAAACAATGGCCAGTGGGGTCTGGAATGATGCTGTTTCTCCTGGGGCAGTGAGCACCAACTTGACATTAGCCCTTCCTTTGTTCTCTCATTAACAACCCCCCCCCCCAAAATCACTCCCATTTGTGGCAGGATCCAAGTAAGCAGAGTCCAGAAGGACTCTTCTGTCCTTATCCTCCTGAATTATGGAGGAAGAAGGGCTCCTTGCCTTATCAATATCATGGGGAAACCAAATTGATCAGGTAATCTGAGCAGAGTTGGAAGCCTTCCTTGATGCACGGAGGCAAGATGCTGGCTACAGGAGGCATGAGCTTCTCCCGATTTGCACTTGGCCTCCACATTTTCAAAGACAATGACAGTATGGTCTGTAGCTACCTCACCTCCGAGGGGCACTTGAGAAGAAACTGGGTCTACCATACAATTCAGCCTGTGCAGGCAACTGGCATTTCTTTGCTATTAAGTAATTAACTTGGTGCTATGTGAAGTAAAACGTGCATTGGTCTTGGTAAAAGGCCTCAATCAGTTGCTTTCATTTCAGCTGTGTACTGCACCTCCAGAAGATAACAGAGATGCAATGTGGGTTTTGAAACCAAGCTGAGAGACATTCCATAAAAGGTGACATCAAGTTGGATATGCTGAATTACACAGTACAGGTGGTGGGGGCTACAACCCATCCTGGGCTTAGATCATCTTCTGCTAACTCTGGTGAACTGGCCAGGGGACCAGCAACATTTAACTCCTTTTTATAGGTGGTATGTGACTGACTGCCTCTGATGGGCTGACCCAATTCTGTGACAGAATAGGCAGCAACATTGGGCTGCTTTTCTGATGCTGTGATTGGAAAAAAAAAAAAAAAAAAAAAAAAAAGCAAAAAACAAAACCTGATCACATCCTGCTTTGTGGGCATTGAAGAAGAGTCTTGGTGTTACTGTATGAGATTGTCAAGGCCAGGGACATTCATGTTGACCCATTATATCACCAAATACATAAGATAATGAGGCAGGGGATATAGTCTCATAAAATATTGTGCTGTGTGGTTTAGGACCTACCTGACCTCACAGCATTTATTTGCTGTTGCATTGTCTTCCCCACAGAACTGCCTACTCTTTGAGGACGGAGACTCTCCTTTTTCTGGGTGCTTCCTGCATAGACCATGAGGTGAACAGAGCCTCCTGGAGTTGTGGTCTTGACAGTATCTGCTTAAAGAATTATTTTAAGTAAATGATGACAATAAAGTCATCAGGGAACTTGGCAGATATTAATGACTAGAGGTTAGACCAGGATGGATGAATCTCTAACAGGGCACTCAGTACTAACTTTAGGTGTTGATGGCTTTCCCCTGGGAGGAGTGGGGGTCACTCAGGTTTTCTCTGGAATTCTGGGCATCCTTATGAGGGCTCAGAAAAACTGTTTCTCCTCATTGCCTCTTCTACCCATCCATATGGCCTGGACTTACTTGATCAGTAGTCCCAACTCTATAAATAGTGGCTTCTTTAATATGAAGTGTATGTTCTTTTCTACCATCCAACACTGAGTTTCATCTTCCAAATAGTTTTTCAAATCTTCCCTCCTAAAAGGCTTTCAAGACTGATGGAGTGAAAATTAATAGCTTTCCTGGCTCCATTGTCTCTTGGGCATGTCTTTATAACCCTCCTCATTCAGTATGTTTTTCCCAGTGTGGTTTTAATATTAAATGAGCCACTGTTAAGTTACTTTGGCATAGTAGACTGGTCCCACTTTCCCGTGGACTACTGATTTTTTTTCAAATAAGTAAGCTTCATGATATATTTAATAGAGACTTTGACTTTAATATGTCCCTAGAAGTCTGTCCACCCATCCATCTACTTATTCACCTCCCACTCATTCACCCATTCATTTTCCCATCCACCAATCCATCCATCCATCTAATAAGTATTGATCTCCCACTACATATCAGGATCTGTTCTCAGCAGGAGGGATATAACTGTGAGCCATGTGGGCATAGCTCCAATCTTCAGGGTAATTGCATTTTAGTGATTTTGAGCCAGCGAGGAACCAACAGGATGTTGGCTACCTCGAAAATGAAAAATGTCAGGGCCAGAGGACACTTAAGGTCATGTAAGAAAATGCTCTCAATTTACTTTTCTTGAACCAGGAAAGAAACATGTAAACAAGATATCTCCCAGCTGGACAGTGGTCAAAACAAGATGGAGCCCAAGCCTCTGTTTAGAGTGCTTCCCGTTGTGTAAGGTCACTCACCCTGTGATTTCTGGGTTTAGGTTCAATGTCTGTGGGCAGATGGTTTATGAGGTTGATATCTATACATGGTGATTGTGATTGTAATAGGGCATACAGCAATAATCCAGGTAACTGAAATCTGGTATAAGAGATAGCACTTCTGAAATGAAAACCCTTCACATCTGGCAGATGCATGGTCATGGCTCAGAGGTGGATGTCTCTGCAAAAGCCTGGGAAGCCTGTCCAGACAGGAGAGAAAAGACAGATAAATGCCAGTTATGTAGATTTCACTGAGATTGGATTTGAATCCCCAGTCCAGATTTCCTGGCAGGGGAAATGAACCCCAATCTAGTCAGGATGTGCTGTGCTGCCTGTAACTGCACCTCAAGGTCTGTACCCTGCAGACTTTCTTTGGACACACTATGCTATTCCCACTTGGAGGTCTGTTCCTTGAACACAGAGCTTTGCTGAGCAGGGGTGCTAAATCACAGCTGGCCTGGTCTGCCACAGCTACATCATCTTCTATTGATTTCTGTCTGATTCCTTTTCCATATTGCTTCCTGACATTGCTTTTTTTTTTCATGTCATGATATACATAGAAAATAGTACTTGAATGGGGTGCGGGAGTAAACTGGAGGGGATTTGGGGGCATCTATATGAGGCATTTTTTTTGCATCACTTAATAAGAAATGATGAAATACATAATTAGATAATAAATGATATTAAGTAAATGAAAATTAAAAGGATGTATGAAGTAATAAATTGGTATAAAATTTATGTAAATTCATAAAATCTGTTAAATGAAAAAACTGAGCTGGCTTTCCTGAGTGTGTGTGTGTGTATATATATATATATATATATATATTCCTGAGAGAGTGTGTGTGTGTGTGTGTGTGTGTGTGTGTGTGTATATATATATATATATATATATATATATATATATATATATTGATTTTTTGGGGGGTACTGGGGATTGAACCCAGGGTCACTTAACCACTGAGCCACATCCCCAGCCCTTTTTCTGTATTTTATTTGGAGACAGGGTCATGCTGAGTTCCTTAGATCTTTGCTTAGTTGCTGAGGCTGGTTTTGAACAAGTAATCCTCCTGCCTCAGCCTCTAGAACTACTAGTACAGTTGTGTGTCACCTTGCCCAGCTCAAAGTTGATTCTTAAAAGAATTGCTATGCAATTTCAAACTCAGACTTAGTGAACATTTATTCAAATTTCTGATAGGCACCATTGACTAGAGCCTTTGTTCATACAAGTAGGTGATAAAAGTTTTAAAATCATTTTTTACAGCCATTCAGAAATTTATAACAGTTGAAATTATATTTCAAGCTTCAAACAGTCCTTCCTTTTCTTTCAATGACAAAAATAATATTGAAATTTCTTGTAATAATATAAATGGATTTCTTATTGTACTTTTTCATAACAAGTATTTTGAAATAACGAGTATGCATGCACTGTTAAAGAAGTGAGAACATTCCTGGCAGCCAGTTTAGAAACGGCTAAAGGGCACATCCAACAGACACAAATGTATAGATAGTTTCAGGACAGGTATTTAGACATCTTCCTGCAGTTTCACCTGCAAGAAGCCTCTGCCCAGCACCTCATGAAGGTCATGCCGTCTGGTGTGTGGGCTCAGGATCCTTTTGCATCAGTCAGGAAGAGTAACTGATGAAGCAGAGGTTCAGGGGTCGGGTCAGAGCCCTTTCTTGACCACACTCCAAGGATCACACTGAACCCATATTCCTGCTATGCTTAAGCCACCCAGGGAAAGCCAAGAAAATGCAGGGGGCTGCTTCAACTGTGGCAGCTAATCTGGCCTTCTGTCTTCAGGGTTGGTGCCTGACAGTGTCCTGACTCACTGGCCCATCCCAGGTCCTTGTTGGGAAGCTCCGTTTAGCATATTGCATATCCACGCCCTCTCCATGTCACTTAATCCTCCAACACTTCACCCATCTGCTGCATTTTGAGCAGATAACATTTTTCTCCTGTACCATTGAGAATGTTGAGATTACCTGTTCCTTCACTTCTTCAATTTCTTTCTTTCTTCCTTTCTCTCTTTCATACTATCCTTATTTGCAAATGTGTGCATTTTACCCAGTAGTGGTTAGACACACTGGTAAGTGGTGGATATAGGTAGTGTGAATGAAGAACAAGACAGGTTTTCTGCTGGGCGTTGTCAGGCCCAGTGTGGAAGCAAACAAGGCCTCAGCTGATTTTCCTTAGATAGGTCCTCTCTCTATAGCTATCTTTACTTTTCCTTTTTATTGCATCCTTTAACACAGTCCCTCTTATCTGTAAAATCTCTGCTACCCTCTTTTATTACCACGTTGCCACTCTTTCTCACCTAATGCCTAGTTTATCTGAGATTGGGCTGCTGGGGCTCCTTCTAGTCCTCTCTGCCCCCTCAGTCTTCAACTTTATACCATCTGGATCCTGCGCTCACCACATGACAGAAATTGCTTTCTCAAAGGTCACCAGAGACAGAAATGCCAAACCCAATGGCATTTCCTTAGCCCCACTCCCTCTCCCTCAACCACTCTGCATGATCAGACACTGATGATCACCTTTTATTCTTGTAGTGCTCCTCCTTGTCTCAGTGACACCACAGTTCCCTGGCTCCCTCCTGCTTCCCTGGGGCTCCTTTTAAACATTGCTGGAAAGAGAAGCCTTAATAATCAAAGGCATTTGCGGTAGAAAAGAAAGATGGGGGCTTAGTAAGAGAGGCTAGGGTTCAAGTCTTTCACGTACACAGGATTTAAGGACTTCTACCTTTGGTGTTTACTTCTTGCCATTACTGGTAGTGAGCATTCCCAGGTAGCAGATATTAGCTTTGTGTTTGTTTAAAAAACAGTAGGGAACAGGTTAGTGACCAGATCCTGTTTTCCAGTTCAGTAATTTGGATCAAATGCAAATCTCCAGAAACAGCTCACAGCTTGGGCTACCCCTGGAGCCTCCCAGGCAGAGAAGCTGCACTAATCTGTCTGGCACCTATGGACTGACATCCTCTCTTGAAGGTTACTCATTGGCTTCCTCTGCACTAGAGCAAGCCTCTTTTCCCCACTGAATAAATGAGGCTTTCTCTAAAGAATCTGTGCGAACCCTTTCTCTTCTGCTCACTATTCTCTCTGACAACGGCTTGAGTCTTCACTTCTCTGCACTTGGAATCCATATTTAGAATACACTGGTCCTTATCTTACCTAGGTTTCCCTCAATATAGGGCCTAAGGAAAAGGCTTGGATGCAGTTTATTTGAAAAATGATAGTGAGCTACCAGAATTGAGACCTAGGGGGCAAGTAAGAATGGAAAGAAGGAGATTCTCCAAGTGCGCTTTATTGAGGCAATCTCCTGGGGAAAGCTCTGTGTAGAATGCACCCCTAAATGTCCCCTGAAGGAGTGGGGGGATAGTGAAGAATTGCCCCATTGTGCCAGGGTGGTGGCACATGCCTGTAATTCCAGCAGCTTGGGAGGCTGAGGCAGGAGACTCACAACTTCAAAGTCAGCCTCAGCAATTTAGCAAGGACCCTAAGCAATTCAGTAAGACCCTGTCTCTAAACAAAATATAAAAAAGGACTGAGGATGTAGTTCTGGGTTCAATATCTGGTACAAAAAAAAGAAAAATAAGAATTGCCTCATGGGCATTTTTGTGCTGCCTGAGTGATCAGAAGTAGAGACTTTTAACTCTAATCACTGGCTTCTGGGAAGAGAAGGGGAGAAGGGGCTTGCAGATTAAGTTCCACAAAAACTCTTGAACAACAAGATTTATTGACCTTCCATGTGGCTTCACAGAAAGTCTTGGGAAGGTACTGCACCAAAAGAAGGCATGGAAGCTCTATCCCCTCACCCTCCAAAACATGCCCTGTGTACTTCCTCATCTGACTGTTCATCCATGTCCTTTATAATAAACTGGTAAGCATAAGAAGTGTTTCTTTAACCCAATGAGCTATCTCCAAAAATTGTCAAACCCAAGGAGGGGATTGTGAGAGTTCTAATTTATAGATGGGTCCCAGGTATGAAGTCTAAGTGGCAACGTGGGACTTGGGATTGGCATGTGCAGCAAGTGAGGCAGTGTTGGGAACTGAGCTTTCAACCTGCAGAATCTGACACTACTTCTAGGTAGAGAGGGTCACAAATGAATTACTGGACTCCAGTTAGTGTCTTCTGAAGAACTGTTTGGTGTGTGGGAAAAACCCTCCACATACCAGGTCACAGAAGTAGTCTATGTTTAAAGCAAGAGTAAAGAGAACTATATTTTTCTTAACATGAAGTGACATGCTCAAAACCCCATTTCCTGGAGTCAAAATCAGGTCCTCTGGGCCTATTCCAGAAGTCCTTGAATCAGTAAGGGGTAGTGTTATGGTTCAGATATGAGGTGTCCGCCAAAGTTTCATATGAGAGATGATGTAGGAAGGTTTAAAAGAGAAATGAGTGGGTTATGATACCCTTAACCCAATTAGTGAATTAATCCCTTGATAGGGATTAACTGGGTGGTAACTGAGAGCAGGTAGTATGTGGATAGAGGAGGTGGGTCTTGGGGGTGTGCCTTCATGGTATATATTTTGTATCTGGCAAGTGGAGTCTCTCTTCCTGCTTTCTGATCACCATGTGAACTGCTTCCCTCCGTCACATTCTTCTACCATGATGTTCTGTTTCACCTTGAGCCCCGAGGAATGGAGCCTGCTGCCTATGGATTGAGACCTCTAAAACCATGAGTCCCTAAATAAACTTTCTTCCTCTACAATTGTGTTGGTTGGGTATCTTAGTCACAGCAGCAAAAAAGCTGACTAAAATAGGTAGGCAATGAAAAGAGGGAGGTGGTGGTGGCAATAGTTGGGGTGATTCTCACTAAGGTGTGATGAGACCATAGGACTACATTCAGAGTGCTTCGTCCAGACAGACCAAAACCAAAGCAATGGCTGGAGAAGGGCATGGGCTCAGCCTTTGAGGAACAACAGGTAGCAAGCTGTAGTGTTTCCCAACTGTGCTTTTATTTTGTGAGCTGAGGAAGACAGAGAAAGAGTAGCAGCCAGCAGAGTACAGACTGCCCTGGGATCCCCGAAGAGGTTCAGATGAGATCAGAGATAATGCTGCCAAACACAGGGCCACAAGGGAGTTTTTAATAAATGTAAAAGGAGCATTCCACCTAGTCTTCTGTATTAGGGAGAACTGGAGTCTGGCACCAAAACCACTGTGTATCCTTACAGTTGCTGTATGTAGACCTGTAGAATAAACCAGATATTTTCCATTACAGAAGATGGACTTGAGAGCATGCTGAATAACTACTTTTACTGTCTTCATAAGGTCTTGAGTTAAACAATCCCTCTAGTTATTATTATGTACATAACTGGGTTTGAGACTATTGGAAGGAGTCAATCAATAGGGAAAAAAGTACTCAGAATTTTAAAGCTATTTATGAAGGACTGCATTTGAAGAAGGAAGCAGGGGCATCCTTACCAGTCTTGGGATTGCCAGATACTGGTTTTTGAACACATGACCATTATAGGCTTTTTGTTTTTTATGAGATGCTTCCTGGTATCCTCTAGAGTTTAACTAGGGGGAAGGACCTTGAAATCTTCAGACTGGGGAAAGGAGACCTTGAGATACTCATCAGGTGAGAGGGAGATAATTAGCGAAATTTTAAAAGAACACTTGAAAACCTTTTAAAAAGATGTATTTGTCCAGAAACATGTTTAAGATCAATAGAGGTTTCATGGTGTTTAGTGAGGGGAATAAAACATTTATATATATTTTTTTATTTGAGGCTTTGGTTTTCTTTCTCTACTACTGATGTGAAATACTGCCCTCATGAGATGTTAGGGGTGTGTGTGTGTGTGTGCACGTGTGTGTGTGCACACACACATGCATGCACACATACCAATTTCTTCATCAAAACACTTCTAGAGAAGTGAAAATCAGAGAAGGAAAATCAGAAGGAGTTGTCCCTAGAGTTCTCTGCACATGATGTTAACACAGCTTGTTTCAGGGAGGTGTGTAAGGTACTCTTTCACACCTGCCTCTTGTTTCACTCTCCTGTGGAGTGACAACATTAGAGACCTGGCCCTGTCATGCCACATCTAGAAGTACCAAAATTGTGATGAGTGCTCACTGTCCTTAGATTGGTTATTCCATTGTAAGGTCCCTGTTCCCAGGTTCTAGTAGTTTTCCATATCAATTTTTCAGAATTACCGGAACTCTTCCCAGGGGACCTCTGGAGTTGTTTGCAGGTTACTAATGCCCAGTGACTCCATTAAATGTGACCAGTATTCCCTTGGTCAGTCATTCACTTGCTTACTAAAACTGGTGCAACTTGCTAGACTTCTCTAGAAGTCTGTAGGATGGGAAGTATAGTATAGCAGTGCCCCCTCAATATGGCTGTCATGCAGTAATGTTAAATATAGTCATGTGTGGCACTCCAAGTCTGGTATAACCACATTGCCAGGGTTCAATAATTATTTGATATAAATGTGTTTCATTGATTTGAAATACACATTTCCTCTCCAAATTTCAGTACATCTGTGATAGGAATATGACATGATTTCTTATAGTGGCTTCAGCTGAGTGTTGACCATGACCGTGCTCATTGTTTGCATATGCACCAACATCAAAAACTCCAGCCTTAACGCTTGCAGACTGGGCGTTGACGACCTACTAAGCCACCGAGGAGATAATAGAGGTGGATTTCCTAAGCCTGTAGGAATCAGGTAGTTGTGAGGAATAGTGAATTAGGCATGTTTAGTACAATTCCTGAAATAAGAGTCAAAAGTGGACTAGCTCTGCATAATTGCAAAACCCACTTAAGAACTCCCAATGGCTTTAGTTCTTATACAATTTCTTATAAAAATGTTTCATCAGACAAGTTTGTAATGCACAGAAACCATTATGTCAGAAATTCTGTACATCACCAGTTCTGAATGAAGAAGTAATACTGCATCCTCAGTATATATCCAAAGAAGTTAAAATCAGTATACTACAGTGATACAGTCACATCTATGTTTATAGTAGTTCAAATCACAATAGCTAAGCTATGGAACCAACCTAGGTGCCCTTCAACAGATGAATGGATAAGTAAAATGTGGTGTATATACACAATGGGATATTATTCAGCCATAAAGAAGAATGACTGTATGACTTTATAACTTTTGCCAGTAAGTGGATGGATCTAAACACTATCGTGCTAAGTGAAATAAGTCAATCCCCAAAAAACAAAGATTGAGTGTGGGGGAAGGGGAAAAACAGAAGTTCAGTGGATTAGACAAAGGGGAATGAAGAGAAGGGAGGGGGGATAGGACTATGAAAGACAATAAAATGAATTGGATATAACTTTCCTATGGACATATATGAATATATCACAGTGAATCTCCACATCATGTAAAACCACAAGACTGAAATCCTAATTAGAATAAGTTATACTCCATGTATATATGTCAGAATAGACTCTACTGTCATGTATATTTAAACAGAACTAATAAAACAACAACAAAAGTGATATATATTACAGAGTTGGACTCTGTATGTTAAGAGATTTTAAGAATAAATAGCTTTATTTATTTTAATTTTTTTCTTTTTGTAATGTATAATGTATACTAAAAACATCGCCAAAATAAGCCCCAGCACCTCTTTGAATAAATATAAAATATTTATGTAAATATAAATACAAAAATCATAAGAGCAGTCTTTCTTTCTTCATCCACAATATGTAAAAACATTAAATGTAATACCATTATAACTGTCTTAAATTCTGTGAGACATAGTATTAAGTGAGGCACAGTTAACTGTTTCTTTAAATACTTCTTATATGACATAGACATATGACTGTTTTTCTCTCCTCTGAATGATCTCCAGTGGTGTGCTAGTTTTTTGTGTGTGATGGTTAATTCTTTTTGTCAACTTGGTGAGACTAAGGAGCACAATGGTTTGGTCAGACACTAGTCTAGATGTTTCTGTGGAGGTATTTGGTAGATGTGATCAACACTCACAATCAGTTGACTGTAAGTAGAATAGATTAGCTTTCATGATGTGGGATGGGGGAATCATCCAATCAGTTGAAGACCTTGAGATCAAAAGCCAAAGTTTCCCAAAGAAGAATTTCTAGTCTACCATCCTAGCCCACAGATTTCCTGCTTACCAGACCCTACAATAGCTTGAACCAATTCCTTAAAATAATTCAACCTCTGGCAAACTCTAACTTAATATAATCTTTTAAAGTATGTTAAGTAGAATTGAACAGAATGAACAATGTAAAACAAAGGGAGAGAGTAGTATTTTAGGACTATACAGAGAGACTACCTGCTCTTTTTTTAAAGCATATTCTTTCTTCACCAGGTTTTTGGGAGACTTGTTTGCTCCAATCAAGTGACTCTTGTTGTGATTCCCTCATCTTCCCCCAGACTCATGTGATTCATTTTGGCAGACCATATACAGGACCTTATATCTATTCTAAGTAACTTTCATTTTACTAAATTTGACCTGTTGCTGTAGGTATCATTTATTACTCATTGGGGTGCCACCTGATCAAGAGTAACCTGTTTGGTTGCTTGGGTCCTCTCACTGCATGCAGCTCAGTATCTCTGGAGTCAATAGTTCTGGGCTTGGACTACACATGGGCAGAAGTGAATGAATTATATTAATAGTTTCCCCAGCATAATCCATCATCCCCTCAACAATGCATTTCTGGCAGTTAATTAGAATCCACACAGTGGAATAAAGAACATCGTGTTTAGAATTACAATCTCTGTCTAAACAACGGATCAGACAGCCTGACGTCTCCCATCACCCCAGATGTCTTAAGTGTCTGGCTTCCACATCCTGTTTAGCAATCTTTAGCCAATAGTTCTGTGGAATGGTTTCAGATGACTTAATCATATCCATGGGGTGGAACTTCTACCTGTCTGTGGGCATGAGCTAAAAGAAGAAGAGAGGAGCTCAGCATTTAGAGAAGGGAGGCTACTATGCTTATTCACTATTGCTCATGTGTGCAACCCAAACACAGAGCACTTGACTCCAGAAATGCTGAGCTGCAGTGAAAGGACCTGAGATGAGGTTCCATGCCTGGAGATGAGAACACAATTCGTGTCACACATGTAAGGGCAAGAGTTCCAATATTCCGGGTCACACAATTGCAATAGACAAGTTGCTGATGTTAGTGGAATCAGGTAACACCTTACTGAATAGTAGGTGATACCCAGAGCAATTAATGAAAAGTGGTCTAGGACCCAGTCTCTGGAGTCTGCCAGAAAGGAAGGAAGAAGGAAATGTTTGAGTTAGAAGGGGCTCCAAACATACCAGTCTGATCTTCTCTCCATTCAGAGGCTTAATGAAGATGAAAATACCACTTTTCAACTTTAGCCTGCTATTCTTTGTGTTGCTCCTTGTGGAGTTCTGGGACATTGCTGCAGCAGGACATAGGTAGCTGTCAAATGACTCTGGCTGCTCATAACAGTTCCTTTGCTGGCTGTGGAGAGACGCTTTGTGTCCGTGACCTTAGTATAGCCAGATGATGGGCAAGTTCAGAGTTTTCCAGTCTGTCTGTCCTTATGATTGGTTTCCAGCCCATGAGATATCTGTAGAAGGAGGCAGCAGACCCAAGAGTAGTGTTCTTGGTTCTGACATGTGATCTGAACAAGGTAGGGCATTGCTTTGAGGATGGCCTTTTCACACTCCAGGAACTAAGAGGAGTCTCTCTGTAGGGCAAGATGTTCTTAAGGGTCTGGCTTTGGGATGCAAAGTGTAGTTCGACAACCTGATATCTGCGGGTTCTGAAAGAAATATCCTGCATGCTTTGGTTTGAATGTGTTCCCCATAGTTCATGTGTTGGAAGTTTAATCCCCAATGCAACATTGTTGAGAAATGGGATCTTTCAGTGACAATCAGGTCATGAGATTTCTGCCCACATGAATGGATTTATGTTATTATGGGAGTGGTTTAGTTATAGAAGCATGTTTGGCCTTCTCTTGCTCTCTTGTGATATACTCTACCATGTTATGGTACAGCAAGAAGACCTTCCTCCCTAATTGCAACACCTCTATCTTGAATTTCTCAGTTGTCAGAACTGCGAGTCAATAAATTTCTGTTAATTATAAATTATTCACTCTGTGTTTTTCTGTTATAGCAGCATGACAAAGACTGAGACATTGCCACATTCTTGTTTGTGTATGCCCAGCCCTGTTCTCCTATGTATATCTACAGACTGTTGTGCTCTTGAGTCCTCTCTGGACCCCTGAGAGATGATTCCAAGGGAGTCCCCAAGATTGGAATCCAGCTTATGCATCAAATGATCCTGGCTATTACTTACCATAAAGCAAACCAGTATACTTAGGATCTCTGAGATTCAGTTTCCTCATCTATAAATGAGTTTTCTCACCTATAATATCTATTTCTTTGATTTCTATACAGAATAAATAATACTGTAAAGTTTTGATCAATTGTGTAAAGCATTCTGCTGTTTTACACATAGTAAGTGCTGTGTGTGTGTGTGTGTGTGTGTGTGTGAGAGAGAGAGAGAGAGAGAGAGTGAGAGAGAGAGAGAGAGAGAAAAGAAGAGAGTGTGAGTGTTCACTTTTGTGAGCACTCATATTTATTTTGTATTACCCCAACATAGTCACATACTTGGAAAACATGGCATCTTCCTTTATGTCTTGGAGATAGATGGCATAGATATCTAGACCCTCTTTAATTTGAGACTTTTTGCTTACGTAAAGACACGATGCATCAGAATGAGTTTAGGATTAGGCAGGAGACATTAGAATTCATTTTATTCTAACCATTCAGAATTGGGGGTGAAGGTTGTGGTGTGCTGGTAAATGCTTATCAACTGGCAAGAAATAAAGAAAACCCTTCTTTTGTAGTTATCTTAGTCTGTGTTCTGGTGCTATAACAGAATACCATAGACTGAGTTATTTATAAACAATTGAGGTATATTCAACTCATGGTTATGGAGTCTGGGAAGTGCAAGATGGTGGAGTTACATTTGGTAAGAGCCTTCATCCTGTCTTATAACACTGTGGAAAAGCAAGTGGGCCTGTTTAAGACAGGCAGCCCTGTCTTTTATAACAAAACCACTTCCACAATAATGACATTAATCCATTCATGAGGATGGAACCTTTATGACTTAGTTATCCCTTAAATATCCCACCTACCTATACTGTCACAGTGGCAATTAAATTTTCTCGTGAGTTTTGGAGGGGATAATCAAACTAAAGTAGTAGTGTTTGTTGGTTTTAGTGGTATAAATACTCTCCCTATGGCTAATTTTGAGATCTCAGAGTTGAGGAGAGATGTGCACAAATGGTTCTTATGAATGCATCAGAGTCTGCTCCTGACCCAGCTGGGGAGGGACAGAAAAAAGATAGAAGGCATTTAGGCTGCTTAGACTGGTTGGCTGAGTGTTTCCTTATAAGACATGTCTCATATCATCCCAAGCAGTCAAATCATGATGAAATTAAGGATGGCCCTGCTGTTTTTATGTATCTGGCACCAGGTCTGCAATGGGCACTGGCACATGTTGGTTTTCTGGGCCCATGCTTCATTCAGTCCCAGATTCTCTGAGTGCCTACATGGCTAAGCTGTCACATTGTCCCTTGCAGAATGGCATTTTACCCACCTTTGTAACTGCATTCCCCACCCTCCCACCCTTTTCTTGTCCACAGCCTGCTGTGGAGTAGGCGTTTTATGAATGTCTATTTAGTGCAGATATTTTCAATCACGAGTCACACGTGGGCACAGGCCAAGAAAATTAAAGAGTCTTTGAAACTTCCCTTTGCCTGAGTGCTAGAATAGTTGACAAGGCCTTTGTCTTTCAGTATTTGTGGATTCTCAGGTGGTCTGCTTGGTCCTCTTCTGTGCTTACTAACAAAGCACAAGGCTGCCCCTTTGCTCGTGGCAAGCAGGGTCTAGAGTGGTTGTGGGCACCTATCCTCCTACCCATCTGATAGGGAATGATTCAAGGTACAGTCTCAACTCATTCCACCAGGGCTGGACACAGAGAAGCCTGCCAAATGGATGAGGCTCCATCCCCCGGCTCCTGGCTCTGTGAGGCTAGAGGAAGACACACTTGAATGACTCACAGTTGCAATGCCTTGCTACGGCTTTATGAATAAATTGGGTGCCCTGTGGAAAGATCACTGTATCTCCGATGCAAATCCCCACAAGACAATAAATATAGATTCCTCTGTCATAATCACAGCAGCATCTTGATCAGCCTCCAGTGATTAAAGTGCAACCAAACTACCATTTAATTTCATTCCAAATTGTGTTGTATAAAGACGTCTTGATGCAGAAATACTCCCTGCAGCCTGGGCCCTGTTGTGTGAGATTCCGTGTTGAAAATTATGGCTTCTTCTGAGGAATAAGCTCAGATTTGGCTACATAGGTTGCATGTAAACATCAACAACTTCCATTTCCTTGTTTTCAGCTCTCTCTGAGGAGGACATTTTTGTTCTGCCTTTTGGAAGCCTCCTTCATCTTCCTATGTGTTGATAAAGAACCTCAACCTGCTGCTCAGAGAAGGAGAACTCCTCACTGTATTCACTTAGTGAGTGCTTTCAAACCTGCTTTTAGAAAGGGCCTACCTTCTTTGCCCTGGTTGACCACTCCTGTGAAGATGGCTACTTCTGGGGATGCCATGTGTCTACACAGATCTCTCAAGCACCACAGGGCTTACTTAAGCCAAAGGGAGAAGGGCAAGGATCTCCACAGAAATTTTAGGCTTGAGCTGGAAGAGATGCAGAAAGGAAAGTGTGGCAGGAGGCGACCAGAGTGGCTGATGAGGATGAACCATAATCTGTTCCAGTCAATTGGCAGACTGACTCCTGTGAGTTTGCTGGAGTAGCTGTCAGCCAAGTAGCATGATTAGTCGGATTTCCCTGCAGCAATTTATCCAAGGGCATGAGAGTCCATCTGCATGGGATTCTGTGGCCAGCACCGTGCCTGGGTGAAACTGGGGAGGGGCCCCAGTGAACATGTGTCTACAGGTTGACCTGACACCATCAATAGAGAATCCCTGGAAACGTCTTTCCATCCTATTGGTACCTGGAAAAGACAAATGTAAATATGGTCTATGAGGTGGAAAAGTACTTGGAGGCAGGGGTGGAGGATGGTGTACTTGAGCATCTGCATGCCCACTTAGAAGAAAGAGGTTGTATAGAATACACAGGATACAAATCTGTGCTTTCATTATTTTAACTTCCTAACTGGCCCCCTATCTCTTGTTCTGCTTTCCTCTAATACCTTCTCTACATTGCATGTTTGATATATTTAAGATTGTAAATCCATTCCTATCATCCCTCTACTAAAATCCTTTCACGGCTTCAGATTGTCTACAGGATGAAGTCCCAGGCAAACTTCTGGGTTTTTCATGATCTAATATTTACTTATATCTTCAACATCATTCCTTTCTCCCCCACCACCCAGACATCCAGACAAATGACACTTCTAGTTTTTCCAGAGTAGTATACATTTTTTTGTGCTTGGATATTTGTGTCTACTATTTCCCTGGACTATAATCCCCCAGACTCCTCACCTGGGCCAGTTCTCTGTCTTTCAAACATTACTTGAACATCGACTTTCCCTTATAAGGACACTATGTCTTCACATAGTGAAGACACCTGTGTATTGCTTGCTCTTGCCACACTGCTCATCAATGAACCGCTTATTCTCTGTTCCCTTCCACTGGCCTGTCAATTCCCTAAGGAGGAGAACCATTGGTGCCTGGCCCAGAGTAGTAGATCTTCAAATATTGTGCTGTTTTTTTTTTGTTTTTTGTTTTTGTTTGTTTGTTTTTTGTTTTTTTTTTTTTTTTTTTGCTTCTGAGGAAACCCTAAACTGGAAGACATACCATCTACTTGCCTTTTAGGAGAAAACAGTGCCACATTAAATGTGTGTCAAATGATTTTTTGATTGGTAAGATAGTATGCATTTATCCAAGTCATTTCTATTTCAATAAAGATCAGGGTTAATGTATAGTTCTACCTTCTCTATATTAGGAGTGAAAACTTTTCTCTACCATGATATTGAAGAAGCAGTTCTGCAGCCTCAGAATGGCCACTTGGTCCTCAGAGCGATCTTGCTCTGAACCTTAAGCACATTATAATTTCAAGAATATTGAAGGATGACATGATATTTCTGCGTTTGTTATTTGATTAAACTAATTTTTTCCATATCGATTTATATTTTGCTTATGGCAAAACAAACCATCTTTAGAATCAGTGTGAAACCTTTGACAGATGCAGCTCTTTTGAGCGACAGTCCCTTAAGATGTACAAACTGACCCTGCCTCTCTTACCTTTGAAAATGCTATGTCCTATGCCAGAGGCCAGGCATCTTCTGGTGCCTGTCATTGTGTAACTGGCAATTGGCTACCCCAGGATGCATGGTCACTTTTTCTTCTAATGATCTCTCATGGAAGAATTTTTTAAAGACACTCTAGGGAAATCTATGGATTCACATGGAAGGGCAAACTCCACTTATGTGATACTACCAAAGTTTATAACCAGTTGAAGCAATTACCCTCCAATACATACCGGCAAAGGCAAGTGTGTTCAGACTTTGTTCTCCACCTGCTTCTGGCAAGTTTCTTTGTATCTCAATCATAGGACACATTTCATTCTATAAACATTCATCAGTGAAGCTCAATCAGATATGACTTGAGAGGGGAGGAATAAGGTGAATGAAGGAAAAGGAATCTATTTCTTTTTATTTATGTCTGGTAGAGTGCATTACACTCAGGAATGGCTGGGTCATTGTCTCTTCAGTCTTGTGCTTCCTCTTATGAGTTTTATGTTTTTCCCATATCCTTATGCAAACAAGGAGCTCCCCAGAGTGTGAGGTCTGATTTCTTCGTACATTCCAGCTCTTATTCAGCAATGCTCTGGGGGTTTCTGGGAAGAGGTGTATATTGTGAAGGAAGGTACCAGAAGTTTTAGTTTCTGAGCCTAATTCTCTTCTCAGGGTGAAGAAACTTTCTTATTCTCCAACTTAATTCCTTTGGCTCCCATCAGGAAGCTTCCATCTATCAAGAGATCAAATTTTATTGTTTCTGTGTGTTTGTTAGTTCTCTATCACTATAACAATGACCTAAAATAATCAACTTATAAATAGGAAAGGTTCATTTTGAATCAGAGCAGTTTGTGTAGTTTTTATTTCATGACCAGCTGGCACTATTGCTGCCATGTGACAGAATGGAGCATGGGACAAAACTGCTGATATGGCTGCAAAGTGAAAGAGAGGAAGAGAAAGGAGATAGGGTCCCACTGTTTCCTTCAAGGGTACTCCCCAGTGCTCAGATCTCCCTTCACTGGGTCCTATCTCTGACACTTTCTACCATCTTCCAATTGTTCCAAGCTGGGGCCTTTAGTACATAGGCCTTTGGGGAGCATTTAAGATCCAAACTATAGCAACCTGCATCTTCTTCCATCTATTCACATGCTATCTAATTTTTCAATAGCAATGTATATAGGTTAGAGTTGATTTTCAGAGAATGTTGGTAAAAGAAGGGAGTGGGGAATTCAGAGCCCTTCCATTAGTGCACAAGGGAAGGGACTGTATTTTTAAGGACTAACTAAATCTGGTGCGAAGCATGAGACTTATTTGTAAAGAACAGGAATTAGTCTACTAATACACAGGGGCATATGAGGATGGGGTGATGAAGCTAAAAAGTTCTTTTGGGAACTAAGAGGATGAAGGTTTTGAAATGCCAGGCTAGGAATAATGTACTGTACTTGATAGCAATGGGGAGCCTGAAAGAATTGTAAGCAGGCAGTGAGAGGCCTCCCCAAGCCTGGTAGGACCTGGGCCTGCCCGGATTGCCAGTTCTTGATGGGCTCATTCCTTCTTCAGGGACAAAGGGAAGCCTGGAGGTTGAGAGAAGGAATCCCTAGCTGCTTAGTTCTGGAGTACTTGCCCTGCTGCTTATTTCATTTCTTTGTCATGTCTGATTTCTCTGAGGTGACAGCTTTGACTTCAGATCTCCTTCTTTAATTGAGTCCTTGTCACTTCAGTGAGGGTAATTTACACATTCAATAATTATAGCTAAAGTGGGATGGAGGCACAGGTAACTTAGCTTGGGTGAGGGAGCTGCAGATACCAGTGCCTCATGGGAAAAGTCATCTACCAACAGTTGACAGCCAGGAGCCCTGGGAGCTGGAATTTCCTGATGATGTGCTATCTTAGGTTCAGGCTAGGATGCCAGAGGCTTCCTTTTTTAATTTGCAAACATTTCTGAGCTTAAACTCAGCTTAAGGAGGATAAGGGTATAACAATGAATGATAGATGGTCCTTGATTTCCAGAAGATTCAAGTCTAAAGAGGGAAGAAGACACAGATGCAAATAATTATTCTTCAAAACTGCATAGGTCAGTCATGAGAATGCTCTGTGTTCTGAGATCAGAGAGGCAAACAGGCACCTTCCACTCAACTGCATTCAACTAAATTCTGCCATTTGTGCTGAGAAAGCACTGTGGGGAGATGGGCTGTGGGTGTGGAATAGCAGAGCCTGCGAAGACTATGAAATACAGGCTGGGTCTTTCATCATTTCTCACACACTTTCTCTCTGCTTTTGCTCTCTTTTTTCACTCACTCATTCAACAAATATCTGTAATGCTTTTATGTACTTTAGGCCCTGTGTTTGTTTCTGGAGAATGGGATGGTGAGCTGAACACAAACTCTGTCTTTATCCTCATGGAATTTACTGAAATATATGAGAGGGACAACCACTAATTAAACACCCAAGTATGTAATTGGGGACTGTGAACAGGAAGAATACAGGGAGCTGTAAGAGTGATCAGTGGGGCGCAGTCCCATTGGATAGGTCAGAGAGCACTGGGTATGTCTCACACAGCTGTGTGTGTGTGTGTGTGTGTGTGTGTGTGTGTGCATACATGTGTGTTACACTGTAACAATGATTGGGGCAATGAGAATGGTTTTATTTAAAAAAGCAGACATCAGCAGAAAGTATAAAATCACTCTCCAATATTTTATATACTACAAAAGGCCAAACACTACTGGAAGGAACATGGGTGGATATTTGTATAATCTTTGAGTGGATAAGGCCTTTCAAAAACATGAAGGAAAAGATTGATCATTGTAATCCCATAAAGTTTTAAAGCTTTAGAAAATCGTAAACAAAGCAGAAAGACTAGTGAGAGACTAGCAGTTCTCTGCCTTCCATGTGGCTTGCTGTTAGCATAACCAGGCCAGTGTAACAAATCCAGTGACCTGCATGTGAGAATACTGATGATCGCCACACTGGCTGGTAAAGAACTACTTCCCTAAGTCTCCGGGTGACATCTACCCTGTCACCAATTCCCCATGGACCTTCCCATCATTCCACTCTCCAGGAATCCACAGATTAATTAGAATGCTGCCTTTAGGATGCTGCTCCAATGATACAGTTGATTTCCATTCTAATTGATTGATGCCTATGCCCCACAATTGCTGAAATATTTGAATTTAACCTCACCCTTATCATAGTATTACTGAGTGTTTCTATGTGTCAAATGCTGTCTTATAAATAGAACATGGAGTGAGGTGAACTTAGGCAGTTTGATTTTGAACTGATATTCAACCACGGGGCATTATAGCATGTTTGATCCCAATAAGAAAAGATCAAGAACAGACAAATGGAAAAATGGCTGCAAAATTTGAGCAGGTAACTTGCATACATATACACACACAAAGAGAAATAAATGCACAATAAACCAATGCAAAGATTTTTCACTTTCACTAACAAAGAGCTGCAAGTAACAATGATGAGATATTTTTCTATTATCATTTGGAAAATATTTAAAAGATAGGCAATAAAACTGTTAGAGATGTTGTGAGGATTTGGAACATCTCACGTGTTGTTATAGGGATTGTATTAACATTTTGGGGGCAGTGTGTTAAAATGTATTAAGTATAAATGTGTTTGCCCTTTGAATCAACAAGTCTACTTCCAAGTTTACTGTAAGTAGAAAATTACAGGATACTCAAGGATATTCAAAAAATAATTGTTTAGAACTGTAAAACAATGAGAACAACTAGAATGCCCATTGAGAGTGAATTGGTACAGCAAAATATGGTTGATCATTACACTAAAACATGGTGAATAAAGTGAAAAGACTTGGATGACATTTTCACGAAAGAAGGTCATAAAACCGCTTGTACCATATTCCACTATTGTACACCTATTGTAAAGCTTGTTACATTTGAACCTATGTATATACCACACAGTATTGTGGGAGAAAGAGCATCAAAAAGTAAATGGTGAGTACTTTCAGGTATGGAACATTTTTTATTTCCTTTTTGTGGAAAATTGTTATATTGTTTGAATTGTTACATTGAAGAGGTCTTATTTTTCTAAAAAGTAAGGATATCTATCTTAAAAATAACACCATCAGTAAAATATTCATTAAGGTTTCTAGTTGAATCTTCTGGAAGGATCTGTACTTCTTTGGGATTTTGTGAACTACAGTTTAATATTGGTACTGGTAGTGAAATCCTTTTGGTAGGTTATACACAGAATTAAAAACAAAGCAAGCATTCAAAATTGAGTTTATTTTGTGTAGTAATAATTATTTAGTAACTATAATCTTTTCTTCATATACACAGGGGATTGATTCAAGGACCCCTGAGGATATTTAAAATCTGCAGAAACTCAAGATTCAGTATTTTCATATAACTTATGTGCAACTTCCTGTCTGAATGGTCTCTAAATTACTTACAATACCTAAACAATGTAAATTATATATATATATATATATATATATATATATATATATATATATATATAGTTGTTATACTGTATTATTTAGGAAACTGTGACAAGAAAATATGGACCTGTTCAGTACAGACACAATTTTTAAGAATATACTTGAGTAATGGTTAGTTGAATCAACAGATGCAGAAACTTTGGATATAAGAGGTGAACTTGTATGTAAAGTGATTCCTGGTTTGTGACATATAATTGCTACCTCTCCTTAAAGTCAAAAGTTGTGATTTGGAAAACACTAAAGATGTGGTTCTGGGGTTCACATACTGACAAAAACCCACTCATACTCCCTAAGGCAAAGAAATGAAGGTACCACAGAGGAGTGGAATGGCTTTTTGTGGTCCGTAGCTCTGAAACCTGACATAGTGTTCTCTCTCACATCTCTTTTCTTTCTTTGTCTTATGAAGGCACTCAATTGACCGTAGGTTTTTTGAAAGTGTGTTTTTCACTAGCAGTGTCAGATCATAGACAAAGCTTTTCCAGAAGCACCAGCTTGCTGAGGGCCATGCTATGCACATGCAGAATTGCCTGCGGTAAGTGCTTGGAGGAGAGGATGCAGGGACTCCTGCTAAGACTTACATGGAGAAAACTTTAGTGCTTCCTTTGACTGAATGAAACATCTTGATAATGACTCACAAGAAGCCTGTATACAAAAAGACTGTATATAAATAATACATAATAGTACTCATAAAGCATTTTATAATTCAAACGCAAATGTGACCACTGTAAAGGGTTATATTAAACCTATTTGTTTTTAATTTCTTGTTTTTATGATGCTTTGACACTTTGGGTCTTAGGGACAAGGAACAGACGCCCCCTCCTAGGGTTGGCTTATTCCTGGAGAGCTCAAAAAGATTGCCTGTGAGTAGATCCAAAGATATGCAGTTCTGAGTCCATAGTCTTCTTTTTTTCAGGCTCCAGATGGTATCTTCCTATCCTAAATAATTCCAGGGACAGGTGCAGGTGAAGGGATCACCTGCAAAACCTAGAATCTGTTGAAATTATTTAAATTATCTAATCCTAATCCTGCTCCAATGCTTACTCTGCTTTGCCTGCTTCTTCCCAGGGAAACCACACTAAAAGCTTTTGTCCACACTTTACTCTTGCTCCTTCTGCCCTGACCCACTGGGTGCTTCCCTACTGACCCTGAGTGATATGGTATGCCATACATCATCTACATTATCCTTTTGGTAACTGTGAGTAACAAAGTGTGTTAGTAAGCTTTGCATCACTGTGACCAAAATACCTAACAAGAACAACTTAGACAAGAAATAATTTAATTTGGTTCATAGTTTTATGATTAGTCAATTCCAGAAACATCATGGCAGAAGGGCATAGCAGAGGAAATAAGCTCAGTCTAGGAAGGAGAGAAGGAGAGAGAAAGAGAAAGAGAGAGAGGGAAGGGGGAAGGGACCAGGGAAAACATAAACCTTACCAGGGCCCCCTCACAGTAACCTACTTCCTCCAAGTAGATCCTACTTCCCCGTAGTCCATTCAGCTTTCAATCAAATGAATTAATTCACTGTTGAGGTCAGAGCCCTGTGACCCAATCATTGCTTAAAAGCCCTGACTCTGAATCTTACTTCCTTGAGGACCACACTTTCAACACATGAGAGTTTGGAGGTACCTTCCAAATCTAAACCATAACACAAGGCATTATTTGAATAGTGAGTATCTCTTCAGCTATTAGACTTGCCATGCTGATTAAAACAACTCCTAGGTACACTTTTAAGCAAGAGTCAATCTACTTCAAATAACATAGGCCCTCAAAGTTCCCAGACTGGATATAGCTCAGTAGTTGAGCACTTGCCAAGCACAAGGTCCTGGGTTCAATCCCCAATACTGCAAATGAATAAATATATATATTCCCAGATTAATAAGGATTTTTTTGTTCTTTTTTCTTTTCTTTCTTTTTTTTTTTTTTCAGTTCTGGGAATTGAACACAGGGTCTTGTGCATTGCCAGGCAAACACTTTACTACTGAGCTATATATCCCCAGTAATAGTAGGTTCACCTCATTGAATATTTATATCCTCACTTCTATAAGAGACTGAAGAACATATAGAACTTATTCTATGAGCAGAGGAGCCACCTGACAGTGTGAATGATGTTTAAATTCCATTAGAATGAAGTCTAGGGAATGGCACAATAATGGCCTTAATGATTCCTATGAGAGTTAACTCTAGAAGTCTGTATCAAGAAGCTTTTTGACTGTGGTATATATATACAATGGAATATTACTCAGCTATAAAGAATAATAAAATTATGACATTTGCAGGCAAATGGATGCAGTTGGAGAACATCATGCTAAGTGAGAAAAGCCAATCTCAAAAAACCAAAGGACGAATGATCTCACTGATAAGTGGATGATGACACATATAGGGGGTGGGAAGGGGGCAAGAACAGAGGAAGGAGGGACTCTATAGAGGGATAAGAGGGGTGGGAGGGGTGGGGGGGAAGAAAAAAAATAACAGAAAGAATCAAAAACTATTACCCTAGGTAAATGTATGATTACACAAATGGTATGCCTCTACTTCATGTACAAGCAGAGAAACAAGATGTATCCCATTTGTTTACAATAAAAATGAATTAAAAACAAAGAAGCTTTTTGATGCTGCAAATTTGGAAAAGCATTCATTGAAGCCTTGAATGCAAGATGGGAATCAACCCTGTCATGTATGGACAATGGAAGAATGCCTTTCACAAACCTTTCTCAAAGGTCTTTTTCTCTTGATATTCAGTCACCAAATGCCCTTCCTGAATGCAATGAGCATATATATACACCTGGAAACTGTTGTGAATAGGCAACTGCCTTTTCTCTTTCACAGAGAAGCTTCTCATTTTCCTTGTAAAAGGATGGTGTAAAAGCTTTCAGGCCAGTTCACACCAGGGAGGTTCTATGCAAGAATCATTTATGCTGCTTGAACAATTTAACAACAGAAAATTGTCAACTGAGTTCTTCAGCTCCTGGGAGCTTCCGAGGGGAGTCCATTGTCATTTCTTTTGGATTAAAGGATAACAGCAATTCACTTGCAAAAGGCAAATGTACCAAGAGAACAAGAATGAGGTACCTAGACATCAAATCATACAAGGCAATCTCAAAGCATTACCATGTCTGGGGCAAGATCCTGTTGGCCCTTTATAGGGCACACTTGATGGAGACCATAACTGCCCCATGAGCTCTTCTGTTTTCAAATCTTTCTATCAGTCATGACATGTTGGATCTGCTGGGGGCAAGAGGAAAGACTGGGGTGGAGGGTGAGAGAAATTACACTGTAAGACACTGTATATGCCTATGCCCAGTCACAGAATCTCTATAGACCCAAATTTTCTGAATTTGGGGAAATTAAGCCATATTTCAATAATGTCTTTATGATAGGTGTAACAAGATATTTATAGGGAAAAAAATACATGTCAAAAATAAAGTGTCCCAGTAGACAAATAACTTCCCATCCACCTCCTTAATAAAAAGACTCCATTCTCTATGCCCTGCTGGCAGGTAGAGGTTGGGGCTTATTAAATACAAAGTTATTCACATTTTTACCTCTTTAATCGTTAAACTAACTGTATGAGTACTCTTATTACATACTATGAATGTGGAACCTAAGGTGCAGGAGGTTAAAGAGCTTGTTGAAGTAAGGATAGTGAAGGTCAGGCGAGGATCTGAGCCTGCTCCATTTTACATAATGATGGTGACAGACACATGTGAATAGTGGGAACATGAGGTTAAGGGACTAATTCTAAGAATTGGGCCCACTGTGATGACCCTCATGTGCTTTCCCTTTTAAAAAGCAATATACCTGCAACCCTGCCTGACTTAAATGGACAGGATATGTTAAATTTCTCTCAGCAAGCTAACAGTTATCTGCAGGAGAAATGCAGGCCCAAAGTAATTTTTTTCATTGCCTTTTGTCCCCCCATAGCTCTATTGAGGTAAAATTGAAATACAATAGAATGCCCACATATGAAGAATGCAATTTGATCAGTTTTGACATGTATGTAACCAATACAATCAATATAAAAAGCATTTGCATTACTTTGTAAAAAATTTGAAGTATGCAGACTGTGTTTCCTGCATGGTTTATTACATTAGAAATCAATCACCTTAAGATATATAGAACCTCATCCCCACATGTTATCTCAAAATTAAATGGCACATTCATAAATATCTCAGCAGTCAAGGAAGAAAGCACAAGAAAAATATACGAAAAGTGCTTTGAACTAAGTGATAATAAAAGCTTAAAGTATCAGGTCTCTGGGATGAAATATTACTCAGATGAACATTTATAAATTTGCGTGTCAGAAAGAAGCTAGACTAACAATCAAATTATTTTTAAATTATGTAGTAGGAAGGAAAAAATAAGAGTAGGAGCAGAAATATATGAAATAGAGAAGAAATAATACAGCTAAAATTTGATAAAAATCAAAAAAGTCTCATCAAGAAAAAAGCAAGAACCTAAAAATTAATATCAATGGAAAGGGAGCTATCAAAATAACCCTACAAATGCTAAAAATATATGAAAGTATGCTATCATAAGTATGCTATCATAAGTGATAGCTTACATAACATGGCCTATATTAGAGAAGGATCTGTGTGCTGCTGAGAAGAAAGGGTATTCAGGCATTAATGGATGAACTATTCTATATATGTCTGTTAAGTCTAAATTATCAATTGTATTTTTTACTTCTATAACATCTTTGTTTAGTTTTTGTTTGGAGAATATATTCAGTGGCGACAGAGTTGTTAAAGTCACCAAGTATTATTGTGTTGTGTTCTATTCGATTCTTGAAAATTGAGAAGGGTTTGTTTGATGTATGTAGATGCTCCATTGTTTGGGCTATAAATATTTATGGTTGTTATGTCTTCTTGATGTATAATTCTCTTAAGCAGTATATAATGATCTTCTTTGTTCCTTCTGATTAACTTTGACTTAAAGTCCACTTTATCTGATATGAAGATAGAAACCCCTGCTTGTTTACATGATCCATGTGAGTGATGTTTTTTCCCCATCCTTTCGCCTTCAGTCTGTGAATGTCTTTGGCTCTGAGGTCTTTTGGAGACAGCATATTGTTGGGTCTTATTTTTTAATCCAATCTGCCAGTCTGTGTCTTTTGATTGATGAGTTTAGGTCATTAATGTTAAAGATCATTTTTGAGATATGATTTGTTTTCCCAGGCATTGGTGTTTATTTCTGGTTTTTAATTTGAACTGGTTTCCCCTTTGATTGACTATTCCTTTATTGTAGATGCTCCTTTTGCTGGTTTTCACTTTTTTTTTTCATTTCATCTTCATGGAATATTTTGCTCAGAATTTTCTGTAGTGCAAGCTTTCTAGTTGCAAATTCTTTTTTTTTTTTTATTTTAATCATGGAAGGTTTTTATTTCATCTTCAGATCTGAAGCTTAATTTTGCTTGATATAGGATTTTTGGTTGGCATTCATTTTCCTTCAGAACTTGGTATATGTTATTCTAGGACCTCCTAACTTTGAGGGTCTGGGTTGAGAGATCAGTTGAGAGCTGATATGTTAGGCATTTTCATTATAATGTGTCTTGGTATGGGTCTGCTGTAATTTTGTACATTTGAGGGGGTGTTCTGTAAGCCTCTTGTATTTGATTTTTCCATTTCATTCTTTAGGTTTGAGAAATTTTCTGATATTATTTCATTGAAATGATTGTGCATTCCTTTGGTTTGTATCGCCATACTTTCATCTATCCCAATACATCTTAAATTTGTTTTTTTTTTTTCATGTTATCCCATAGTTCTTGGAAGTTCTGTTCATGGTTTCTTAATATCTTCTCTCTATGGTCAACTCATTTTCAGGATTATATATTTTGTCTTAGTTGACTGAGGGTTCTGTTTTCCAAGTGATATACTCTGTTGGTGATGCCTTCACTGAATTCTTAATTTGGTTTATTATTTCAAGGATTTCTACTCATTTTTTTTCAGAATTTCTGCCTCTTTATTGAAATGATCTTTCACTTCCTGTATTTTCTCTGATTTCTTTTCTTTTTTTTAAATTTATTTTTATTGTAAACAAATGGGATACATGTTGTTTCTGTTTGTACACGGAGTAACAGCATACCATTTGCGTAATCATACATTTACATAGGGTAGTGATGTTTGAATCATTCTGTTATTTTTTCCTCCCCCCCACCCCTCTTTTCCCACTATACAGTCCCTCCTTCCTCCATTCTTGCACCCCTCCCACCTCCCATTATGTGTTATCATCCACTTATCAGTGAGATCATTCATCCTTTGGATTTTGAGATTGGATTATCTCACTTAGCATGATATTCTCCAATTTCATCCATTTGCCTGCAAATGCCATGATTTTATTATTCTTTATAGCTGAGTAATATTCCATTGTGTGTATATATATATATATATATATATACATATATATATATATATACCACAGTTTCTTTATCCATTCATCAATTGAGGGACATCTAGGTTGGTTCCACACTCTGGTTATTGTGAATTGAGCAGCTATGAACATTGTTGTGGCTGTATCTCTGTAGTATGCTGATTTTTAAGTCCTTTGGGTATAGGTCAAGGAGTGGGATAGCTGGATCAAATGGTGGGTCCATTCCAAGCTTTCTGAGGAATCTCCACACTTCTTTCCAGAGTGGCTGCACTAATTTGCAGCCCCACCAGCAATGTATGAGTGTACCTTCTTCCCCACATCCTCTCCAACACCTATTTTTGCTTGTATTCTTGACAATAGCCATTCTAATTGGGGTGAGATGGAATCTTAGTGTAGTTTTGATTTGCATTTCTCTTATTACTAAAGATGGTGAACATTTTTTCATATGTTTGTTGATTGCTCATAGATCTTCTTCTGTGAAGTGTCTGTTCATATTCTTAGCCCATTTGTTGATTGGGTTAATTGTATTGTTCCTGTAGAGTTTCTTGAGTTCTTTATATATTCTGGAAATTAGTGCTCTATCTGAAGTATGAGTGGCAAAGATTTTCTCCCACTCTGTAGGCTCTCTCTTTGCATTGCTGATAGTTTCCTTTGCTGAGAGAAAGCTATTTAGTTTGAATCTGTCCCAGTTATTGATTCTTGCTTTTATTTCTTGTGCTATGGGAGTCCTGCTAAGGAAGTCTGATCCTAAGCCAACAAGTTGAAGATTTGGACCTACTTTTTCTTCTATAAGATGAAGAGTCTCTGGTCTGATTTCAAGGTCCTTGATCCATTGTGAGTTGATTTTTGTGCAGGGTGAGAGATAGGGGTTTAGTTTCATTCTGTTGCATATGGATTTCCAGTTTTCCCAGCACCATTTGTTGAAGAGGCCATCTTTTCTCCATTGTATATTTGTGGCACCTTTGTCTAGCATGAGAAAATTGTATTTATTTGGGTTGGTATCCATGTCCTCTATTCTGTACCATTGATCTACCTGTCTATTTTGGTGCCAATACCATGCCGTTTTTGTTACTATTGCTTTGTAGTATAGTTGAAGTTCTGGTATTGCGATACCCCCTGTTTCATTCTTCCTGCTAAGGATTGCTTTAGCTACTCTGGGTTTCTTATTCTTACAGATGAATTTCATAATTGCTTGCTCTATTTCTGTAAGGTACATCATTGGGATTTTAATTGGAATTGCATTGAATCTTATAGTACTTTTGGTAGTATGGCCATTTTTGACAATATTAATTCTGCCTATCCAAGAACATAGGAGATCTTTCCATCTTCTAAGGTCTTCCTCAATTTCTTTCTTCAATGTTTTGTAGTTTTCCTTGTAGAGATCTTTTACCTCTTTGGTTAGATTGATGCCCAAGTATTTTATTTTTTTGAGGCTATTGCAAATGGAGTTGTTTTCCTCATTTCCCTTTTAGTTGTTTTGTCCCTTGTGTATAAAAATGCTTTAGATTTATGCATGTTGATTTTATAGCCTGCTATTTTGCTGAATTCATTGATGAGGTCTAGAAGTTCTCTGGAGGAGGTTTTTGGATCCTCTAAATATAGAATCATGTCATCAGCAAATAGTGACAGCTTAAGTTCCTCTTTTCCTATTCGTATCCCTTTAATTTTTTTGGTCTGCCTAATTGCTCTGGCTAGAGTTTTGAGGACAATGTTGAATAGAAGTGGTGAAAGAGGACATCCCTGTCTTGTTCCCATTTTTAATGGAAATGGTTTCAGTTTTTCTCCATTAAGAATGATGTTGGCCATGGGCTTAGCATAAATAGCCTTTACAATGTTCAGGTATGTTCCTACTATCCCTATTTTTTCAAGTGTTTTGAGCATGAAGGGGTGTTGTATTTTGTCAAATGCTTTTTCTGCATCAATTGAAATAACCAAATGATTCTTATCCTTAAGTCTATTGACATGATGGATTACGTTTATTGATTTACGGATGTTAAACCATCCTTGCATTCCAGGGATGAACCCTGCTTGATCGTGGTGCACAATTTTCTTAATATATTTTTGGATATGGTTTGCCAATATCTTGTTAAGGATCTTTGCATCTATATTCATCAAGGATATTGGTCTAAATTTTTCTTTCCTTGATGTGTCTTTGCCTGGTTTGGGTATGAGGGTCATATTAGCTTCATAGAATGAGTTTGGTAGGGTACCCTCCTTTTCTATTTCCTGGAATACTTTGAGAAGTATTGGAATGAATTCTTCTTTGAAGGTCTTGTAGAACTTGGCTGAGAATCCGTCTGGTCCTGTGCTTTTCTTGGATGGTAGGTTTTTAATGGCTTCCTCTATTTCATTGCTTGATATTGATCTGTTTAAATTGTGTAAATCCTCCTGATTCAGTTTGGGAGGAGCATATGTCTCTAGAAATTTGTCAATGTCTTTGGTAGTTTCTATTTTGTTGGAATACAGATTTTCAAAGTAGCTTCTCATTATGTTCTGTATCTCAGTGGTGTCTGTCATGATATTTCCTTTTTCATCACGAATTTTAGTAATTTGAGTTTTCTCTCTTCTTCTCTTTGTTAGTGTGGTTAATGGTTTGCCTATTTTGTTTACTTTCTCAAAGAACCAACATTTTGTTTTGTCAATTTTTTTAATTGTTTCTTTTGTTTCAATTTCATTGATTTCAGCTCTGATTTTAATTATTTCCTGTCTTCTACTACTTTTGCTGTTATTCTGTTCTTCTTTTTCTAGGACTTTGAGCTGTAATGTTAGGTCATTTAGTTGTTGACTTTTTATTCTTTTCTGGAATGTGCTCCATGCAATGAATTTTCCTCTTAGTACCACTTTCATAGTGTCCCAGAGATTTTGATATGTTGTATCGTCATTCTCATTGACCTCTAAGCATTTTTTTATCTCCTTCCTGATGTTTTCTGTTATCCATGTTTCATTCAGTAGCATATTATTTAGTCTCCAGGTGTTGGAGTAATTTCTGTTTTTTATTTTGTCATTGATTTCTACTCTCAGTTCATTATGATCTCATAGAACACAAGGCAATATCTCTATTTTTTTGTATTTCCTAAGGGCTGCTTTGTGTCATAACATATGGTCTATTTTCAAGAAGGTTCCATGTGTTGCTGAGAAGAAAGTGAATCCGCTCGTTGATGGATGGAATATCCTATATATGTCTATTAAGTCTAGGTTATTGATTGTGTTATTGAGTTCTATGGTTTCTTTGGTTGGTTTTGTTTGGAAGATCTATCTAGTGGTGACAGCAGTGCATTAAAGTCACCCAGAATTATTGTGTTGTGGTCTATTTGATTCCTGAAATTGAGAAGGATTTGTTTGATATATAGGGATGCACCATTGGGGCATAAATTACTATCGTTATGTCTTCCTGATTTATGGTTCCCTTAAGCAGTATGAAATGTCCTTCTTTATCCCTCTGACTAACTTTGGCTTGAGGTCCACTTTATCTGATATAAGGATGGAAACCCCCGCTTTTTTACTGAGTCCATGTGCATGGTAGGTTTTTTCCCATCCTTTCACCTTTAGTCTGTGGATGTCTTTTTCTGAGATGAGTTCTTGCAGGCAGCATTTTGTTGGGTCTTTCTTTTTAATCCATTCTGCCAGTCTATGTCTTTTGATTGATGAGTTTAGACCATTAACATTCAGGGTTATTATTGAGATATGATTTGTATTTCAAGTCATTTGGCTTATTTTTGATTTTTAAGTTGGCTTGGTTTCTCCTTTGAGTGGTTTTTCTCTAAGGCAGTTCCTCCCTTTGCTGACCTCCATTGTTGTTTTTCATTTCCTCCTCATGGAATATTTTGTTGAGAACATTCTGTAGTGCAGGCTTTCTATTTGTAAATTCTTTTAACTTTTGTTTATCATGGAAGGATTTTATTTCATCTTCAAATCTGAAGGTAAGTTTTGCTGGGTATAGGATTCTTGGTTGGCAACCATGTTCTTTCAGAGCTTGAAATACATTGTTCCAGTCCCTTCTAGCTTTTAGAATCTGGGTTGAGAAGTCGGCTGTTCTCCATATTGTTCTCCCCCTATATGTAATCTGATGCTTTTCTCTCATGGCCTTCAAAATCCTATTTTTATTTTGAATGTTAGGCATTTTCATTATAATGTGCCTTGGTGTGGACCTGTTGTGATTTTGTGCATTTGGTGTTCTGTAAGCCTCTTGTATTTGATTTTCCATTTCATTCTTCAGGTTTGGGAAATTTTCTGATATTATTTCATTGAATAGCTTGTTCATTCCTTTGGTTTGTATCTCTGTGCCTTCCTCAATCCCAATAATTCTTAAATTTGGTCTTTTCATGATGTCCCATAGTTCTTGGAGATTCTGTTCATGATTTCTTACCATCTTCTCTGGGCAACTTTATTTTCAAGATTAAATATTTTGTCTTCATTGTCTGAGGTTCTGTCTTCCAAGTGGTCTAGTCTTTTGGTGATGCTTTCCATTGAGTTTTTTATTTGGTTTATTGTTTCCTTCATTTCAAGGATTTCTGTTTGGTTTTTTTGGAATCTCTATCTCTTTGTTGAAATGATCTTTTGCTTCCTGCACTTGTTCTTTCAGCTTATTGATATTATCATTCATTGCCTGCATTTGCTCTCTTACCTCATCCTTTGCTTCACAAATCATCTTAATCATGTATAATCTGAAGCCCTTTTCTGACATTTCTTCTAACATACTGTCATTGGATTCTATTACTATAGAATCTAGAATCTAGATTTGTTTGGATCATTTCCTTCCCTTGTTTTTTCATGTTGTTCATGTATCTTCTCCTCTAGCAGTGCAGATCTGGGGTATTGCAGATTTCCCCCTATAGGCTTATAGTGACCCTATAGGTTTCCAAAATTCTTTCTTTAAGGGGAGATCAATATTAGCAGTGCCCAATTCAGACACTATGCAATCCTAGACCAAATAGCCCCTATGAGGACAATAACAAAATTGTCATAATAAGCAGAATGAGTTCAAATATTGTCTTCAGTAAGACAAACAGATTTTCAATAAGGTCTGCAGTTTCTAATGGATGACAAAGAGGATGCAGAGGGATGCAGAATGTGGCTGTTAATGGGATAACAAAAGAATATACAGAAGTTCTAGATAATAGAAAGGGTGAGAGTGTAATCAAAAGAAATTGGATGTTAGCATGCAAAAAAGGGAGAAAGAGACTCTGAGGGAACAGGTAAACAAAAGGAAAAGAGAGCAAGAAAAGTAAAGAAATAAAAACAAACTTTTTCAATAAGGAGAAAAATCTAAATCTACAGTATAACAGTCATATAGTAATGAAACCTCCCAGAGTTCAGTAGCCTGATGCATGAGAGGTACCTGACAGTGAGTGAGCTTCAAGCCTCCAGCAGGCATCTCATGATGGGTTTTGCCCCACCTAAAGATCGGAGCTACGGCTTCCAGTATTATCCAAGATGACTGCTCTGGCTTCCAAATGTGTTGGGGAACTGCAGCTCAGGGTGTGGCCGTGGTTAGCAGGAGGTCCTGGAGGCGGGATGCGGTTGGTCAGGCAGGGATCCTGGAAGTCGGGTGTTTTGGTGTGGTTGTGGGATCCTGGAGGCCGGTTGCAATCAGTTGGTCTGGGGTCCCGGTGATAGGGTGCAGTCAGTTGGTCTGGGGGTCCTGGCGGCAGGGACCAGTCAGTTGATGTGAGTGCCCCAGAGACAGGGAGTGATCGGTCAGGCTGAGGTATCCTAGAGATGGGGCTCAGTCATTCCGGCCAGGGGTTTTATGGGGCCTGGCTGTTGTCTCAAAATGGCGGCAGCCACGTGTAATCAAACCTGCAGGTACTGTCACAGTGAACTTCCAGGCAACAGCAGGCAGCTGGTGCTCCATTGGCGGTTGGTAATCAGTTTGCTGACTTTTGTCGGATGATCGGTAGGTGCACCTCGTGTATTGGGTGATGGATAGGTGTAAGGCAGGCGATGGACAGGCAAGAGGCAGGCAAATGTCGGATGATAGGTGCCTGACAGTGAGCAATCTGCACTCAAAAAAGGCTTCGATATGCTGGCAGGTTGCGAGTGATCACAGCAGACAAATGGGGTAAATAGCAGGGGATTGATAAGCAGCAAAACTGCCTTACCAAGAAACAGATATCCTCTGCTTGACACCGGAGTTGCGGAACGACAAGGAACACAGCCTCCCTCTAGTTCGCCATCTTGGATCCACCTATATGATGTAATTTTCTCTAATTTCATTTCTTATAACAAACATCCTTTACTTCACAGAGCAGTTTAATGATGTATATTCTAAACTCCTTCTCTGACATTTCTTCCACTGTGGTGTTGATTGATTCTCTTATTGGAGTATCTTGGTTTGTTTGGGATGGTTTGTTCCCTTGACTTTTCATGTTGTTTGTGTGTTTATCCATATAACAGTATGGATCTGAGACAGTAGCGTTTTTACCCTATAGACTTACAGTGCCCCTGAAGGTTTCCAGTACCACACTGTTTAGGGGCAGAAAAATAAGAAGATCAACCAATGCAAACAATTTACATCATTAAACCAAATATTTTCTACCATGATGTCTATAAAGTTAATTATCACAATAAACAGTAATGTTATAATCTGTTATTAACTACAATAAAGACAGCAAGTTTGCAAAAGGGTTTATAATTTCAAATGGTGGACAGGGAGAAAACAGAAGTGATATAGGATGTGATGATTATGAGGGAGGAGAAGATATGAAGTAGAAAATTAAAGGAAGAATGAAAGAGAGAACAATGGAGATTGACTATTAGCAGAAGAAAAGTGAGAATCAAGGGAAACAGGTAGGAGAAAAAGTATATATTCAGCAAATTTTTTTAAAAAATTAAAGGTAAAAATAAATACAATATACTAATCAAACATCCTAGTTCACAGAAAACTAATCCATGAAAAATAACTGACTTCAAAAATGCTAGAAATGAAAAAAAATATGAATATGTATAAATGTCCATGTTCCATTAAGGTCACTATTAAACAGAGAAAAAGACTAATAAAAAAAATCTTGATGAAAAGTTAAATAATTCTTTCCATCTGGATTGCTGGAGTGAGAGAGGTAATCCCATAGGTGGAATTCCTGGAGGCAGGGTTTAGGCTTAAGTAGGCTCCAGGTTCTTTGCTGAATGCCAATTGGTCTGGAGATTTTAAATCAGCACACATCCAGTGCCCAATACTTAATGGTCCATGCTGGAAGACTATACTCCAGGGGTCTTCCCTGGGTTGTACTTGTGTGGTGGGGGACCCAATTCTTAGTCCCCTACTTCACCTTTGGACCCTACACTTACTGGTCTCAGGTTCAGTCTCCAATCTCTCTGGCTCCCATGTCTCTCCCAGTCAGTCCTGCAAGCCACTGGATTGGAGGGGGAAAGGTAGAGTTGGATGGGTTTCCCAGATCAGTTTAACAGGTAAACCTCTCTCCTAATCACTTAAGCACACTCTATGTTGTGCAGTGTGTGTTTACTGAGCCTCTATTTTGGCCAAACTCTGGTTTGCCAGGAATCTCCCCTCAGCTCTGAGCCCCAGCACAGCAGCTGCAAAATGATTCCTTCCTTTGTCCTCTGAACATTGCCTGGAGAGATGACAGCTTCTTTCCTTGCACGTGGATATTATGCAATGTGTCTTTCAGGTTTGCCAGGCAATGTCCTTGATCTCTAACTTCTCTGTACCCAGACATACTCAGGCCTCCCCAAAATGTGGGTTTCTTTAATTCCCTTATCCCTCCACCATGCTCAGTGAGGGGCCAATCTAGCTGGTGCTTCTGGCCTGGCCAGGCACTGGCTGTGCTCTTGGGATTTCTTCCTTATTTTATTATATACAACCTCCTGAGTCCCCAATCTCCTTTGAATGTTCAGTTTTAAATTCAAGTAAAGTTCCCCCACTCTTTTTTGTTCACCTACCTTACTGAGAATCTGCCTGTCTGCTTTCTTAGTTTTAATCCATGGAACAACCAGGATAGCAACCTTCTCTATTCTGCCATCCTGAAAACCCCAAAATAATTTTCATAAAGAGGAACCCAAGTTACACTGATGGGGGAGACTTTTGTGACCCTTTCACAGATCAGATTCTAGAACTCATGGAGATAAGGATAATTCTTCCTAATCATAAAATCTGTAAGAAAAGATTCCAATTAGAACTGGTCATCATGGTCCCAAGTGACCTACAGTGGTCATGGGGACTTCAAAGTCTGATGTCATCCTGTTGTCAGTCAAAAGTCAAGAGGTGGAACTGGATGGGACTCTCTGCAAACTTCTCTGGAACTCCCAATGAAAGTAGAGGATAAAAGAGGCATACAGTCCCTCTCCTCTGTGAGGACCCACTCTCTTCCTGTAGAGTGTTCACGTTTCTGTTTCACATCCCTTCTAATAAACTCATGCCTCTTACTCTGAGCAACATGTTTGAAATCTCTGATTTGATCTCAAGAATGAGAGTTGGAAGGCCTTTGTGCTGCCTCAGTTTCCCAGAAGGCTCCAGCCCTATAAATAATAGGAGCCTACACTCTTAATCCAACCTCCATGACCCTAATGGTGCATGCACCATGTCCAAAGCCATCACCTGTTTATTTCCAAAGGTGAGCAGGAGGTCCAGCCTTACTGAAGCAATTTAATTTGAAGCATGTTTTCCTCTTCCTGGAGGCAGCCATGACTGGTCACCTCTTGTACTCCTGGAGGAAGCTCCAGGGACCTTGGAAACTCATTTCCGATGAGATGTCCATCATTTTCAGGAAGGCCAAGTAGGCTGTAGGCTTCTAAGCCCAGGAAATTTATGTGAAGAGAGTAAGCATTATTTCTTAACCAAAAGGCTTCACCTTCCAGTGAAGGTAGGATGTGGTTCTCTGCAGGAGGCACTTTGACTTCCAGAACCCTTGGAGGAGTCCTAGCACTAAAGGCTCCTTCATAGCCTGCCCTTGATTCTCTGGTGTCTGTCACCTGCTCTTCTTAATTATGCAGTCCATGTGGCCTTGGACTCACTGCAATTCCCAGATGGATGTGGATACCAGATTGCAGTCAGAGCCTGGGTTGCAGCAGAGGTGAGTGGGAGATGACCAGGGGGAATATCATGTCATTTACAATCACATAGGCCTAGATTTGAGAAATGAAGCTTGAGACTTTACTTACCTTCCCCAAGGTTCCATCTTTTCCATCTACAAAGCAGGGAAAATCATTCCAACTTCAAAGTATTGTTGTAAAAATTAAGTGACATTAAGTAGATAAAGCCCTTCATGTATTTAGTTCATGTTTGGTTCTTAATACATACTAGTTATTGTTATTTTTTCTTCTGTTCTTCCTCCCTCCTTCCTTTTTTCATGTTTTCTGTTCTCCATCTCTATTTTCTTTCCTCTATCCCACTCTCAGATGCTGTGCTTTGAGAATCATGTGCTGTCTGGGGAGCTAGGAGAAAAGGAGGAAAGAAAACCATCTTGGGCTGTTCTAATGCCATGGAGACCTTGATAATGACTCCTTAATCAACTGACCAGGACCACACAAGGATACCTGATATCCCACCTCATTCTAATGTGCATATAGAAGGGGAACAAGGCAGAGGAGATATGCACAAGGAGAGCTCTATTGTCCTTGCTTCTTGCTCCTAATGAAAATTGAAATCCGGAACTGGAAAACAAAGTGTTCCCCCACAAAAATAAGGCAGTTAAAAATGACTCTGCTGCAATGCAATAAAGGGGAACATAACCCTCTACATCAGGAAATGACTCTATACTTTCCCCTTTATGTTTAAAACCAGAGGTCCTTACTGCTGCTGGCCCACTGACTCTAAGCATTAATTTTCTATTATGAATAAAATTAATGAGTTTAGCCAATTGCTGCTGCTCATAAAGTTGTGCTTTTCATTACCAAGGTTAACAGCCTGCTGGTGACGTGGCTTCCTGGCAGAGTGCTAACAGGGAGCAGGGACTGGGCAGATGCTGCCCACAGGGGTAGAGAAGAATGCAGGAGGAGTATTCACAGTCTTTCTGCACCCCTGTGCCTGGTGCTGGGATCATTTTGCCCAATCCTGTTTCATTTTTCTGGCATCCTTCCAAGCTTTCCCTTGAACCTCTGGCATAAAACTGACCTCTCACAGGTGGCCTCCCTCATTAACCCTGAGCATCATGACCACTTTGTTAAGTCCGTACCACCTGAGCACAGAGTTTTTGACTGATCCAAGTCTGAAGGAGAAAATGACCCAGCAGTGGCCAAAGGGCGTGAATGGCAAGGACAGAAAAGGACGATGCTACAGAAGCACTTGCCAGGACTCCTCACTCAGGTTTGGGACCAGGGAGCATTATTGATAGATGTGATATTTAGGTGTTTTGGCTGGGATTTGTAGGCTGAATAGGAGTTCTATGAAACAAATGAGGTGGGGAAGGATGCACTTCATGCAGAGGGTATGTAGGCTGAGTGTGACTTATTCTAAGAACCTCAGGAAGAGCACAAGTAGAGGTTCTGAGGAATAAAGAGTATCTGGGCACAAGGTTCTTGTTTGCATTCCCTAAGGCCTGGGGACAGATTGCTGTAGAACTGTCCTTCTACGCCTGTCCCTCTAAAACAGGAGTCAGCAAGAAAATTTAGAAGTGAAATAATTGAGTTATGCCAGCCTTAATCTAATCAGTGCATTAATCCTCTTAATGGATTAACTAGTGGTAACTGTAGGCAGGTAGGGTGTGGCTGGAGGACATAGGTCACTGGGGGATATGCCTTGTGGTTTTATATTTTGTTTTTGGTGAGTGGAGATCTCTCTGCTTCTTGACTGGCATGTGCTGAGCTGCTTCCCTTCATCATGTCTGTCTGCCATCATGATGTCCTGCCTCACCTTGGGTCCCACAGCGATGGAGTTGGCCATCCATGAACTGAGGGATCTGAAACACCTGGGAACATCAAATAAACTTTTCTTCCTCTAGAACTGTTCTTGTCAGGTCTTTTGGTCCCAGCAGTGAAAAAGCTGATTAAAACAGAGCTTTAAAGTCAAAATATTTACTATATGTCCCTTTATGGAAAAAGTCAGCCCACCTTGATGTAATCTGTTTCTGCTATAATCCTTCCTTGTCATAGACCTCAAACAAGTATTCCTGTCCTCTGTTCTGGGGCTGTGAGTCTTTCTATTGTAAGGTGTTAAGAATAAATTAGATTATAATCTGCAAAAACAATGGCATGAGTATTAGGATACCTGTGTTTGATCCTGGCTTGAACTAGCTGTGATAGATTGTATTATAAAAATAATAATAGCAGTAATTATAGCATATTAAGTAACAGTTTCTACTATTTAGCAATGATTATATGACAGGTTTTGAGCTGGACTTTTAAAATATATGCTATTTACTTCTCACAAAAATTTTCAAGTGCATGTATTTTTTAATGCCCATTTTTATAGATGTTAAAACTAATGCTCAGAATAAGTGATGAACTCAAATCATTTAAGAATTATACTTTGCTTCTATCCAAAGAAGAGAAAACATAAAATCAATAGCTTAGACAAAACAAAGGGTTTCTTCCTCTGTTTCCATAATAGAAATCTTGAAATGACAAATATGGTAGATGATTTGGTATGTTCATTGTTATTTAAGTTCTGTATTCTCATCACATTATTTTCCAATTTTCATGTCTCCTTGTGAACCAAAACAGTTGGTCTGGCATTTCACCCACCATGTTGCCATTCTAGTTAGGAATGATAGGGAGAAAGGGCAAATGGAAAAAAAAAATATTTCCTTCCAAAGATCACTCCTGCTTACAGCTCATTTGTCAGAATTTGGTCACATGGCCATACATACTGCATGGGAGACTGGGGATTGTTTATTTTTTGACAGGGCCTATTTCTATTCTGCATAAAATAGGGATATGCTACTAGCAAATATGAATATTGGAAAGGCTACTGTTATGGGACTCAATTTAAGAAGAGACCAATCACCACTGAGAAGTCCAAATTTGAGAGTCTTTATTAAGCCTGGCTGGCTGACTGTCTCACACAATGCCCCAGAAAATGGCTATTGGGAGAACAACCCAGACTACAGGGTTGTAGGGGTTCTTATACCAAAAATCACATTAATCATGTGTCTGTTGCTATGATTTGAAATTACACATCAACATCATGAGATCATCAACAGAGGGGGAAGTGGGTCAAAATGACCCTTACCTAGGTACAAACTAAAGAATGGTTACTAACATCCACACAATCACTGTTCACATGGTACGTTGTTTAGGAACAATAGGGATCAAAAGAGAGCAGTTCTTTACTACATAGGAGTTGCCATTGTGTATTATTAAACATGTCACACCAAGTAACTGATGATGGGCACAGAGGCGGGGTGTTCCCATGGGAGAAGCTTATTTCCTACATAACATGGAGTCTCAGAGCAAAATGGAGTCTGTTTAGTCATTTCCCTTAGAGTCTGGCCTATAATAGTCTCATGGAGCCAGTTCTGTCAGCCCATCACACTAACAAAAATATCTACTGCATCTGCCATTTTGGTTCCTTAATATTTGTGGACATTGCTCTTCCATGTGGAGTACATTACGGGGATTTCTGAGGCAACAATTCCCCAATCTTACTCAGTTACTGAATACAACTTGTTTTATGGGCAGATCTCTTTCTCAGTCCCAGATGTGCCTTCTTATAGCCTGGTGGCTCACAAGTTAAAAGACAGGCAGTCTGCTTCCAATCTGCCTAATTTATTATTGTGGAGAAAAGAGAAAATAGCACAATGAAAAAAAAAAAAAAACCAAAAAACAAACAAACAAACAAACAAACAAAAAAAGCATACATTCAGGAAAGGTAGGAAAGAAACACAGTTACCACTGGTTCTTGGTGATAGACTTGCCACCCAGGCAGTGGACTAGAGTTTTTGGATGACTCAAATGAACACTCTTCTACTGTCCCTGGAGTAGCTCTTTAGCCTCTGTCCTCCATGACTCTGTCTCTGCCTTAGGAATGATCCTCCCTGTCAGTCATCCTTCTCTTCCACCTTCCTGTCAATCATCTTCTGCTGTTGGTAACAGAGATCCAATTCTTCCTGGAGGACACATATTTTGACACCTTGCAGTGTGGAATGCAGAACCAGGGAGTAGGGAGTGTTTTAAGTCTTTCATATTCTCAGATTGTTGTGGACTGCACTTAAGGTTTCTTCGGAAATGCAGTTCCCTTAAAATTCAAATTGGCTTCTAGTTCATTTGCTTGCAATCATTTTATTGTGAAGTAAACACAGCCACAATTCTTTGGGTCCAGACATAGTTTTGAAGCCCGAATATCTGTCTGTTTTACTCACCGGCTTCTGTATCTCAGCCCATCCTCTTAGCTCTTAAATTAATGGTGATGATAACACCCTTAATCTGATCTTTGCTAGTGTATCAACTCCTATTGTCTGCTGAGAATTCTTAATATAAGGTGCTTGATAAAGTCTTGGGGTCACAGTTTTATCTTCCACTGGAGTTCCACTACACAGTCTCCATTTATAACTGTTTTCATTTGAAATACAACCACATGGGGCTATATTTTTAGGTTTGTAAAGAAAATTCAACTTCTTTCCCTCTATGCTTGCATGCCAACTGCTGTAGTTGAAAACCAACTCTTTTTTGTAGGAGTTTTGTGGGAAGGGACAAGAATGATTCAAACCATACTAATGTTCTGTTTTTTTCCTACTCTTCCCCAGTGCTATAACCTCAGGAGGTGCATGATCTAGCTTCCAAGGAACAGGCAGGGAATTGATCAAGTGCTTTGCCACTGCTCTTAAATGTTGCAGGCTTTTAAATGTTGAGGTGCTTCATTCCTTCTGTGCTGCTCAATCTTCTCATGCCCCATTCTAGTCCTATTACATGCAACACCCTGAATCCAAAAGCAAATCCTTTATCAGTTAAAAATTGTGTCCATATATTAATAGAGATCTAACCTCAGGTGTCTGAAACATGATGGTTGAACTGATACAGTGCCAACAATCTTTCTGTAATTAAGTCAGTGTTCAAACCAAGGCTGTTTGTCCCCTGGTCTGTGCATGTGGGCAAGGCACTATAGTAATTCAACCAACCCCATCCAGTTCAGCATAATCATTTGCCTGCCTCATGGGGCTGCTTCAAGAGTGGAATGAGATACAGTATAAAGCATTTTATGAATTTTTAATGTTATTATTAATGCATTTTTCCATATGGGGAACTTATTTGTATTTTAAGCAGAACTTTCAATGTCCACACCAAAAGAAGTAATGTTAATGGGGAAAATTTCAGGTACTGTGCAGGTCAGTATTAGAAATGTCCTCATGGGGATGGGGGCAGGCAGATCTGTCATTGTAACAGGAAGTCTCAATCACAGACTTGGGAAAGCAAAACCTGGGTACAAGAAATAAATATATTTGGGAAGAACTATATAGGTCCCTACCCCTTCTACAATATTGATTTCTATAAAGATCTTTTCTTTTCCCAAATACTTACAATAGTTCAAAGAAGAAAATAAAAATCACCCAAAGTTGTCACTAAGAGATGACTACTGTTATCTTTAGGCTTTCTGACCTATCTGACTTGCCTCTGTGAGTGTATATGTGGAGGGACAGGTGGATAATTTTATAGGGTGTGGTAGTGCTCTCCTTGTTCTGTACTGCTTTCTCCCTCCTCAGAACTTCAGGGAGATCTGTCCTCATCAACTACATGGGACAGAAGTCCCATACAGAACTTAGCTCTGGAATCTTCTATTTTTGAAAACGAAATAGCTTCTAGGGAGAAGTGGAAATGTTAGACTGTGTGGGGAAGCCTGGCCTTTGCCTGGTTGGACAAGGTCTCCTGTGTTTGTGAGACATCCAGAGGCTCTGGGATCAGAGGTGGTTCAGCAGGAGTCTCATCTGAGATCCCAGGTGACTTGCTTCTTGAAAGAAAGCCCAGGCCCTGTCACACCTAGGTGGGAGGGCAGGAATGGGAGAAGAGCTGCATCTGTTCAACTCTCCAAGCCTGTAAATGTTTATGGTGCAGTATAACTGCTTGTGAAACAGACCATTGGAGTTGAAGGCATTCCTGTGCTAGGTTCTACAGGGGATCCATCTGGGCCACCTAGAGTGCATGGGGATCTTGCTTTTCCCCTACCTGCCTAGGGATGTTGGACTGGAAGCTAGAACTTTTGATATTTTCCCCCTCTGGCATTCATTGCTCTAGTGCATCCTGATGTCTTGACCCTACACAGCTAATCAATCAACAGCACATCCTCCTTCTAGTGCCAAAGTAATTTAGCTTAAAGGCAGCTTTGAACTTGGTCACTTCCCTGCTTAAAAGGTTCAGCAACTCCTTATCACCTGTAGATGAGGCTTGTAAGACCTTTGTGGCCAGACTGCATGACTTCCTTCAACTCATGGCCTCCTCTGACACATGTTCCAGCAAAAGAGAACTACCCAGTGACTATCACAAACCAGATGCTTCTCATCCGCCAGCCTTTATTCTGTTTGGGATGTCTTTCTCACTTTCATCTTCTGGATAGCTCCTAGTCATCCTTGAAGATTTGGGTCTGTAATCCCTTCCTCCAGGAAGCTTTCTCTTGCCCTGTTTCTGCCTCTTCTTCCCCAATTTCTAAGCACTGTACTCACATCTCTGCTGCATGCCTGCAGCTACCCCATGACACTGTACACAGCTAGGCATGTATCTGTCTCCCACTAGACATGGATCCCTTCACTTTGTCTCTGGATTCCACAATGTGCAGTATATGAAGTTGACACTCAGTATATTTGTCTTGAATGAGTGAATGATGGAATTTCTATTTCTTTAACTTACCTTAGTGGTTGTATCATGTTATCATGGAGTAGAATTATGGGGTAGAAACAATTCTAGTTACCAGGAAATGTGGGGTCTGGGTATTCTTGTTTGCCACTCTCCACCTGGTCAGTATGCTTAGAGCTCAGCTCAGGCTACACTAAGCAGTTAGAGATAGAATCGCTGACCAGAGTTCTCCTTTGGAGTCCACAGATTTACTCCATCTTTGACTTGTATCCCCCTCTTTTATATGTGAATTTGGGTAAGTCATTGCACTTTCCCTGGCCTTGGATTCCTCACCTCTAATATGAGTATGAAGGTTCTTCTGTTCTTTTGACATTTTCAAGCCCAGACATGCTGTGGCTCTGAATTCATTCTTCTTTGAGACTGCTGGAGAAGCAGAGACTGGAGGAATGAAGAGAATAGAGAAAGAGAAAAAAGAGTTCCTCCATTCTATTCACCCATGGGGGTATCCAGGGCCTATGAATCACAAGCACAAGCACCCCCACAGGTTTATAAGAAGAGCCACAAACAATGACAATTTCACAAGTCACTGCTGCAACCCTCTATCTGTCCCTGTAAAAAGACTTGTCTCCTCCTGTCCCCATCCTGGGGGCTGCAACTGGGAAGTCAGGTTCAGGATCTCAGAGTCATGTGCCATCTCTTCCTCCACCTTACCCCACAGGTGACCCCATGCCCTTGTTGGTCACACCAAGAATCAAGAGGTGAAGACTCCTTCACCCAGGCATTCAGATCTCCTGGGATATTTAACAGTAATAGAAATTCTGGAAATTTTTTTATATTTTAATTTTTTTATTTGTCCTAATTTTGGACATTTTTTTTGCCAATGTTCCAGAAAAGTCTAATAAAAATTGTGCTTGGACCTATATTCAGGCTGCAAAGCCTGACTGAAATCTCAGTCTTGCATTTGGGTTTGAGTTATAGCTACTCGGTATGGTTGGTTATTTCATACCAATCAGGCAGCAACTCTAATGGGCAGTTATAATATCCTTTGACTTGTTTAAAAATGAGAGGTGAAGAAATAAATACAGTTCTGCAAACTATTCTTTATGCCATAAGGCAGAAATAATAGAAAAGGTCCTTGGAGGAAGGGCCTGGAAGTTTGTAAGCTGCAAGCTGTTCCTCATTTGATAAACAAGGAAAGTTCATATGGAGGGAGAGTGTTGTGGTTTGGATATATCCAAACTTCATGTGTTGAAAACTTAATCCCAAAAGTTATGTGTTAATAATATTTGGAGGTGGAGCCTTTGGGAAATAATTGGAAGTAGATGAGGTCATGGAAGTTTGGCCCCCATTAGTGAATAAAAATAGGAAAAAAAGACACAAACCAGTACATTTGCACTATTTCACCATGTGATATTTTCTGACATTTTTGATGCAATAAGAAGATCCTCACCAGATGCTGAGTAGATGCCTATGTCATGCTCTTGGGCTTTCCAACCTCTAGAACCATTAGCAAAATAAACCTCTTTTTTTTTTTTTTATCAGTTACCTGATCTTGGGTATTTTGTTATGACATTAGAAAATAAACTAAGACAGATGGAGTGGCTTGCCCAAGGCCAGACAGGGTAGGTGGGTGGCAGATATCAGACTCCCAGCTTAGTTAGGTGGGTGGCAGATCTCAAACTCGCAGCTTAGTGATTTCTTCTTGACTGTGTAGGAACACATGGTCTACCCACACTAATGCATTTGTGGGGACAAAGTTTTCTAAACTGAGAAATTTAATGTCTGTTTGGTCTGACCCTCAGGCAGCTGGAAGTACTTTTTTGAAGTTCACACTACTTTGCAAGACATTTGATGAAAGTGTCCTAATGCCTTCTGGGGAGACTGTACTGGGGGAAAGGTCATTCCCTGGGTTACCCATAGTGTAGATTTAACAGGTTGGGTGTGAGGGAAGGTTTGCAGATTGGCATTGAACTCCTTAAAGATAAAAGGAAACTTGTACCAGATGTGGGAGTTATCCAAACTGGTATGAGGGCTAGATGGAGCATGAAGTATTCTATCCAATTATTGAACATCTTCCATGTGATGGGTACTATGTAGAGTATAGTGAGTGCTGAGATGAAAGAGGGTGCTGCTTTCCTCAGGCACTGGGCTCAACAGAAATCATGTCTAGTACAGAGCAAGGATTCAGAAAAATGTTTTTGGATGAGTAAAAAAGTAAAGGCAGTGAGAGATTTATCTTCAGTCTAGACACTAATCTTACATTATTTAGGAAGGGGCTACCATCACTGATTTATGTATCAGAGAAGAGACAGAATCATGGGAATTAAGAATCTCAGCAGGTTGAGAAGTTAAGATGGGCACCCAGGCCAAAGGTGCAAATTGACTAAGACCTATAGGTAAGGAAGAGTAGAGGTGGCATGATCTCCTGTATCAAGGATCCAGAATTTGTATGTGCATGAGGCAGCTGTTGGTTGGTGTTGAGAAATGAAGGCCAGAATCATATTGCAGACATCCTGACTGACAGTCAAGGTTTTTCTAGCTCTACAATGAAAGACTTGGATATGATGCAGAGTCCCACTTGATGTTGAGGATAAAGAGAGAGGGGGACAGAAAGAAGGACAATTATCTGGTCCTCATTCTCTAGCACTTAAGTCCTTCCTGTGCCTGTCCACACAAAATGGCAACTCTTTTTTTTTGTTGTTTGTCTTTTAGCTGTATATGACAGTAGAGTCTGTTTTGGCATATTTACACAAACATGAAATATGTTATTCTAATTAGGATTCCATCTTGTGAATGTACATGTTGTCAAGATTCTCTGTGCTATATTCATATATATATATATATATATATATAGGACAACTATGTCAGATTCATTTCACTGTCTTTCTTATTCCTATCCATGCCACTTCCCTTCATTCCCCTTTGTCTAATCAACTGAACTTGCATTCTCCCTCTCCCCTATTGTATGTTAGCATCCACATATCAGAGAGACAATTTGACCATTGTTTTTTGGGGGGATTGACTTATTTCACTTAGTATGATAGTCTACAGATCCTTCCATTTACTGGCAAATGTCATCAAGTCATTCTTCTTATGGCTAAGTAATTTTCTGTTATGTATATATACCACATTTTCTTTATCTAGTCATCTGTTGAAGGGCACCTGGGTTGGTTCCATAGCTTAGAAATTGTGAATTGAGCTGCTGTAAACATTGATGTGACTGCATCACTGTAGTATACTGATTTTAACTCCTTTGGATATATACCAAGGAGTGGTATAACTGGGTCAAATGTTGGTTCAATTCCTAGTTTTTTGAGGAATGTTCATACTGCTTTCCAGAGTAGTTGTACCAACAAAATGGCAACTCTTAGAGAATCATGGGTAAGATGTAATATAGGCCCAGGATGGCAGCCTCCTACTCAGCTTCAGATGGAAGGGGCTCTCTAGGCATAAGGATTTGAGGAAGAACCTATTGAAGTCCAACAACTTGCCCTTAGTTTGGCTGTGTTGACTTTGGTCCGGAAGTTGGCCTGGGAAGTGCTCCTTGAGGACCAGTTTGCAATGAACTACAGAAGCCTGGAGTCATTTGGGAAATAACCACAGTGCAGGAGCTTATTCAGCTGAAAGGAAAGAGGACTAATGTTTGTGGGGTGCATACTTGGAGCCAGTCTCTGGGCTGAGCAGTTCAAAGTAAGAAATTTTATTTTGATGTTTATAACAAACTCTTTGAAATTTGCCCCTATGTTAGAGCTGCTGCAAGTAAGGCTCAGAGAGGTTAAATAACTTTCACAAATCATCTTGGTAATAATTGGAGGAGCTGGGATTTGAAGCTAGTTACCTGTTTGTAGGTTCGGTCACTTTCTGCTCTCTTTAGCTTACATCTCATCCTGACATTTTGCCAACCAATATGATTCCAAGACCTCAAGGGAGACCCATTTTGAATCATGAGTATCCGTGGAAGATTTCCCCAGAGCACGATATAAGTTTTGCTACTTCTTCACTTGTGCCCTCACGGCCACAGGCTGCTTGTTCATTTTGATTTGAGAATACACTTTTTACCAGACTTTTCAGGAGTGTAGGCCACTACTATTGTCCCTCTCCCTTCTCCCAATCGCCATACCAAGCTACACAGCTTCTCTGGAGGACTCCACGTTCCACATCTTGTCCTGTGTGAAGTGTGGTTTGTACCTTTATCAGCCCAGATGGACGACAATCAGTGGGAGTTCTGAGCTGTAGAAATGGGTGCACAGAGCTCTGGGGGAGATAAGGCAAGATGGAGAGAATATTGCAAGTATGGAGTGGGATTTGATGGCTCCATCTCACTCAGGGATTCAGTTATAGGACTGGTTCTAACTATTCCCTGGAATCTTGGATCAGCCACCTCTCCTGCTGATGGGGAACCCACCTCCCACAACACCTAAGAGGAGTCAGTAGTCTCCTAGGGATAGAGACAGAAATTCAATGGTGGCATCACAGAATGATTAAATGGCAGCTTCAGGTTGAGTGAGGAGAAGAGCCTACAAGAGCCTACTTTTCAGAAGCTGGGGGCTTTTGGTTATGTAGGCACAGTCTGAATTCCCTCAGTGGTGTCTGAAGGCATCCTAATGCATTTACATGACTGTGAAGAGGTCTCCTTGGAAGAAGACTTATTCCCCATTAGCTCAAGCCCTCCCTATACTGGTGGTACTCTAGAAAACCTCATCTCAGTTCACTGGAGAGAGAGGCAGTGACTAGCTAAGTCCCACTAACTCTGTGCTATGATTAAATGGATCCCAGTGAAACCCCTATTCAGAAACTTGTCCTGTGGGACAACTGCCAATGGCTGGAATCTCAGCAGAGTGATGTATTCCATTGGTTAAGTACCAGTTGTCAGTAGAGCCCAAGCTTACTAGAGAAGCAGTCACTATAAGCTGCTGTCAGCAACATCTTTATTGAGAATGAAGAGATCTTGTGCTTATGGATTGTGATCTAGGAGGGAAGTTCTAGAGTACAGAGTGAAGTCTATGCAACAGTCCCTGGGTTACTGCACTCCTAACGGCAGAAACAGACAGGGTGATGTACAGGCATCAGCACCAACTCTAATCAACTGAGGAGGGAATCTTAAATCAGTCACTTACTCTGTGGACCTCAGCTTCCTCATCTAGAAATCATAAATTTTGGATTTTGGATTTGGGGCAAAAGAATTTCTATTTTTTCTTACCAGTTCTAAAATTTTGGTTCCTGAAAGCCTTTAGGGACTAGGGTTTTTCTCATCATCATTTAATCATATTTAATCTCTAAGTTTTGATTGGGAGAGATTGTAGATGGTTAGAGATGAACCATCTCAATGAGATAGCTGCAAGCCTTGTGGAAAAATAAGTGAAATGAATCCACTGTGATTCCAAGAAACTGGGGAGACTTTCATTACAGTGTTTTTGATAAAATAGCTCTCCCTTCAGACTGGAGATAAGTAATGACTATGTACTTCTAAGAGATTATGTCCTGTGACAAAACTGGCAAAGGGCTCAGGAGCTGTCCAGCAGAGAGAACTCCTGAAGCCTGTGTGGGAACATTGCTCTCCACAAGGATGTGGGATTCACAACCTGCCCTGCAATATGTTGGATGCCAGGGAGGACACTAGCAAATACTGACCTTGCCTTAAGGATCTTACACTAAGTTAGAGAGACTGGACACAAATACTGGAACTTCCAGTGCTGCTATGGAAGAAAACAAAACAAAACAAAAATCGCTAGTGTATGGGTTCAGAAAATACAAAAGAAAGTGTGCTGTGAAAATTTGAGAGGGTCGAGGGTTTGAGGTGCACTTGAATTAACACTAGATACAATTTGTGGCATACTGATGAGGTTTCAAGAAGAAGGAATGACATGAGCAAAAAGAAGTTTTAAATCTTTACTAAGAGGAAGGAGTCATGAGAGGAATGAGAGGAATGTCATAAAGGAGAAGGAGAAGGAAGAAACTGGAGAAAAGAGGCAAGAGTGAGGAAGAAACAATTGTGAAAAGGGATTCAGAAGACAAGTCAGTATGGGGCCTGTGTGTTTCTCTGGTGTTGCTCCAAGCTGTGAGCTGGGAAGTTCAGCTGTGAGGAAAGAGCTAAATAGAGGAGAATAGAGGAGAAATGAGGAAGGGTCATGTTGTAAAGGGGGAAAGCCTCTAATTAAACAAATGTTCCTTTTAGGACCCTGACTTCTACTTTCATAGGTACCCCTAAGACACAATCACAGCTCAGCTGTGTCCAAGATTAAGGAGATGGAGCTGCTGAGCCTGTAGTGAGTCTGCTTCCCCCTCTTCCCTGCTGAATTCTGTTTCCTGGAAATATCTTCCACATTTGTCTGATCGTATCTCCTTTCAAAGTTCATGGTCCAAAGATTGAAGGTTGGACCAGTTATTGGGTTAGCTGCCCTCCTGGGAACTTTTTTCCTTTAGGAGAAGGTCAGAGTTACTGCGCTATAGTATGAACATTCCATAGCCCAAGAAAATGGGCTGGTTTCTGCCTGTTTCAGGTGTGGACAACTCACTCCTTCCCCTCTGTAGGGGAAACTGCAGAGCTCCCCTATTCCAGGAAGTCTTTTGCCTAAGTTACCATACCAGCATCTTCTTTACCCAAATATGAACTATTGAATTTTTTACTCTTTCATTTAGAATTGTGTTCTTGTTTCTTATCATTTTTAATTGAGTGTACATTTATTCCAGTGACTGCTGCTGTCTTTGGTCCATAGGCTAGCTTAAGAGGATTTGGGGCTGGGATAGGTCTTATTAATATCCCTACCAGTAAAATACATTAGGCTATTTCTGTGCCTGAGTTTTCCTTCCCCATAATGATCTCCTTATTCCCTTCCCACCTACAAATGAAAGGGGGCAATGTGGTGGGAGATAGAACATTTTGAAAGAAATGCTTTAGATAAGACAAAGGCCTCTTATAGCAGTGATGGCTATTGGAATGGTTTTCCTTTTGTTATTTATTGTTCAGGCTTGCTTGGAGGAGGAGTTCAGCCCACGCTTTCAAGTTTTCAGTATCACATAACAGTTGGGGCCAACTCTCTTCTGCATACATGCAAGAATAATAATCTTTCCTAGTGAGAGAATTGGGTTATATTCCATAAGAAAACCCCAAGTGTCAAGAATTGTTTGCCACTGCTGTGTTTTATTGGGCAGAAAGATCCTGCATAGCTTTCAACAGAGAAGGATGGTTGATCTGTTTATAGATTCAGAAAGTAGAAGCTGAAGGCAGTGGTGGACTGGACTAGACTCTTGAATTCTGATTTTATGACATTTTCAATCTTTGTCTGAGTGTTCCTACTGTTCCCCCCACCCTGCTCAGGGGACCTGGGCTATTGTCTCCTTTGTGAAAGAGAATAGATACAAACATTAAGAGAACTCATTGACATAATTTGACCCTGCATACAATTAAAAACTAAATTAAGCAAGTTCATAAAATCTAACCTCTTGGTTTAACAAGCTTGATTATGGAAGTGGCAGCTCAAATCCTTGCTGAAGTTTGCAGGTAGAGGGGAGTATGTAAATAATGCACAGTTGTCAAGATGTCCAGATGTACTCCCTACATAGTGGGTGTGAACAGAGGCACTGGCTCCTAAGAAGGATCCTTCTCACTCTTCTGCAGTAGCTATAGGCTCACCTGATACCTGTAACCTACACTGGGGAGGGTGCTGTGCTATGGCTCTATCAGGTCCCCTCAGTGTCCACAGCCTTCCCACTTCTCACCCTGTATCACTGCAGGGACCTGAAGGAACAGCCACACAGACAGTAAGTTAGACCACACAGCAGTTACAAGTTATGCTTTTCTTCCTTCTGCCTGTGCATTTGGAAGAAAAAACATTTAAACAGAGAAACCCACCTTGACTACTCAAAGAGTTTTATTGGGTTGAGTGATGAAGTATCCATGGAAAACTCTTTCTAGGTCCTCTCTGCAAGAACAAAATCTGTGAATGCTCAAGTCCCTTATATACAATGGCAGAGTATTTGCATATAATCTGTGCACATCCTCCTATATTCTTTAAATTATCTCTAGATTACTTATAATACCTATGATATTGGGTTTTTTGCATCACTGTGAAAAAAAGACCCAACAAGGACAATATAGAGGAGTAGAAGTTTATTTTGGCTCATGGTTTCAGAGGTTCAGTACATGGCTGACTCCATAGATCTGGGCAGGGGGTGAGATAGAACATCATAGCAGAAGTGCATGGCAGAAGAAAGCAACTTTAGACAGTAAGTTGCCTAGTTCCTGGCAACTAGGAAGCAGGGAGACCTCCACTCACCAAAGACTAAATATAAACCCTAAAATCACATCCCCAGTGACCAATCTACTTCCTCCAGCAAAACCCTGTCCACTTACAGTTACTACCCTGTTAATTCATATCAGTGGATTAACCTACCAATTAGATTATGCATCTCATAATCTAATAATTTCACCTCTGAAAATTCTTGCATTGTTTAACACATAAGATTTTGAGGGACATTGAGCCATAACAAATGTAAATACTTGGTTGTCATACTATCTTATTTTGGCAAAAACAATAAGAAAAAATCTATACATGTTCAGTGCAGACAATTTTTTAAAAAATTTTGTTTAACCCATGGATGTTTGAATCAGCATATGTAGAATGCATAGACATGGAGAACTGATTATATGTATTTTTTCAAGTATGTGCACTTACCCCCTTTCAAAAGGATATGAAAAAGTCAAATGAATGAAGAAAACCCTCACTTGTGAGGAAAGTTGTCACATGCTTGTATCCATGTAGCCAAGCAAACCTAAAAGGACTAAGAAGAGACAGAGGATTGGAAATACTGTCTTTTTAATTAGGGAAAATGAAAACAGTGTAGGGAAGTTGATGAAACTCTGACTGAGTTAGGAGAAAGCACTGCAGTACAACAAGCCAGTGGAGATTGAAGCCAATGAAGACTCGAGATATATTAGAAAGAAGGGCTCTTTATAGTCCTGTAAATAGAAGTTAACTCAGTTAATTTACAATAAAGGGCAAAATTTGAAAATTGGCATGATTTGTATTTAAATGTTCTTATGTTTACATTCTTTTAAATAGTTCTTTAAGCTGTATATCTTATATAAATGGAGCTTTATTTGTATTTAGTTAACTGCCTTGATTTGCTTTGGGAAATATATAACTCCTAAATATTATTCTTCCATAATACACTTGGTTTTAAGGAAGTGTTGTGTTTTTAGAAGGCAAATGTATTCAACCAGAAGAGTATGCTGGAATGTTTGAATCACATCTACCAGAAGTCTAACAGTTCCCAGACACAAAATCTTGCAAACCCACTCTGAATGTGTGGTCATGGAACTGTGCTCAGAGCTTCGCCTCTAGTAGACTGTTGGTTATCTACCAATGCCATTGTGACCCTTCTTGTTTTGATCAGGTGTATGCTGTGTTCCAGACAGTTATATGTTTAAAGGAAAACTGACCTTACCCATGAGTTTGATCAGTTGTGGCCACATTTCCCTTATAAGGCATTGGCTTACATCATATAAAGGTAAGAAAGTGTATGTAACACAGTCTTGGCAGAAGAGATGGAAAAGGAGATAATGTGAAAGATGTCTGAGAGAGGTTTCTTGAAAAGGGAGAAAAGTAAGAGGTTGCTTCTCTTCTTCCTCTGGATGTCTCATACCTAAATGTGGGACCAGAACAGTGGCAGCCCTATTCTAACCGTGTGGGAACATAGCGTGAGAACATATCCAGCATCAGAAGAGTGGTAGACTGAGAAGACAGAAAGAACCTAGGTTCTTCATGACATTGAATGACTATTCAATTAAAAAAGTATGCAATTTTTTTCCCTTAGAAAAGCTTGTTTTGTGGGCCAATATTCCCTTATAGGAGTTGGCTGTATTTTATACTCCTAGATATTCATACATTCATTATTTAAATCAATGATCTTAAAAAGTGGATTTTACTATTAACTTCATTATGCTGATTTACACTGATGCTCATAGTAGATGCTGTAACTGGCCACACAGTTGGTGAGTCCCAGAGGTAGGCTCAGTTCACAAGGAGAAACTGCTTCTATTATACTACCCAGCAAAGATGCTAGTGGCCACATATCCAAGATTTAGCATAAAGGAAGCAGCATCTGGGACACCAGCCAGAAACATCTACACTTGCCAGGGATGGGTCCTCATGTAACAGCAGCCAGGCGCTACCCTCCTATCTTCATCCTGTAGCCAGAAAGTAACTACTGCAGTGACAGCATCTTTGATTGCAAAGGGTGGCAATTTATATCTCTCATTTCATCACACTATCCATCAGCAGCCAGTCAGGCTCTAAAAATCAATCCCACACTGACTCAGTCCCCAACAAAGATGCATCTGACAATAGTAAACATATCCAACTGCAGGCTGGATGAAGGCCATGAGTTCCCGGAAGGCCTAAGATCTTTATTCCTGTATTTATTTGGAAACTGAGCTAAAGTTCTTCCTACTCCCAGGTTGGTGAATTCTTGCCTCTTGGCCTTGGTGTGGGGGAGGTGTGAACTCATGTGGCCTTGCTTGTTTCCATGACCTGGGCTCCCCTACATGGACCACATGGTCACACTGATTGCCCAATTCCACCCAGAAGACCCAGCGGTAATTAGGACACAGCTGGCTTATAGGTGATTTTGTCAAATGTTCCACTCTCTTGTATTTCCATCCCTCCAACCAGGAAAATCTTGCTATGGAAAATGCTAGGGGCATCCAGAGGGTACTGGAGGAATGAAATAGAACCAAGGAGGAAGAGTCATAGGAGAGCTGGGAACAGAAGCACAGACAGATGTAGGGTGTGTGAGGAGGATCTTTTGGATATTAGAAAGTGGAAGATACTGGCTTAAGAATAAGAATGATAATAGTTTCTCACATTCATGTTTTCAGAGAACTTATTTGAACCTCCCAATAACCCATGTAGCATAATGTAATGTAATCATGAGCATGTGACTGATAGCAATGGCAATAGCTATCTTTCCTTTGAGTTCTTATTTTGTGCCATAACTTTCCTCATTACTTTACATAGATTATCTCATTTGATCCTCATAACAACTCTGTGAATTAGACACAGTTTTTATTCCCGTTATACAGATGAGAAAATTGAGACACAAGGGACATTGAATTTGTTTTGCAAGTCATGTAGATAATAGGCATCAGAGTAGGATAAAATTCAGGTCCTCTGTTTCCAAATGTAATGAGCTCCAGCTATCCTAGAGAGATGATCCAGTACCTGAGCCCTTATCAGGCATCAGGGTAAATTTGCCTGTCACTCTCAGAAGTTGGCAGAAATATCAGAGAGTTGTACCTTTAATCAGGAGACAGGGAAAAGCAAATCCTACCAGGCTGTTTATTAACTATCTGGGCATTTTGCTGAGGGTGCAATTTGCAAAGCTGTTAATGGTAATGAAATTCTAGTGAGTGTCAAGAGACATGGGGGAAGCAGAGAAGTGAGAGGAGGCTGCAGTTATTTGAGCTGCCCTTTACTAGGATTAATGAAGCCTGTGCACTTCTCTGACTGTGACAGCTCCTGGAAATGTCAGGTGCCACCGAGACAGTCCTGTGTGCTTGTCAACCTCTCTTCCTGCCAACACCACTCATTGAAGGAGAAATTGCCAAAACATGATGCTTTCCCGTCTCCTTCCATGCTTGGGTCTGGGGCTCTGAGTATTGTTCAGACACATGTTTTGTAATTCTGGAACCAACTTTGAATTTAATTGCTAGACCTCTGATGCCATGCTTTAATAGACCCCATTACTTTGTACAATAAATGTTGAAAATAGCTCAACTCCATAATGAGGAATAACTTTATTCAAGTAATTCAATCTCCATTAAAGTCATCACAAGCTATTTATTGATGTTTTTAAGAAGAGTAATGTGCAAGAACATGTACCAATAGAGACAACCTGAACTGAACCTCTCATCAAACAACTGTATGTCCTGGCTCTTATGGTGTAGGTTTTCAGCAGAGATTGAATTTGGAAACCTGGGACTCTGCCTCTTCTTAGAATATTTCAGATGAAACTAATAAAGAAACTAAAAGGGGCAAGGGAAAAAACTGATGAAGATATCAACTCCCAACCTCAAGACCACAGTCTGCATTGTTCATTCTGTGATCCTTAGTCACTGTTCATGGGTCAGCTGCTTCTCCTCATTTGAGAAAAGCACTATTCATTAAAGTATAGGACCTGAGTCCAAGAGCTCCATCTGGCAGCAGAGGTGGACACATTGGTAAGTCCAATTAAGAAGTTAAGATGACAGCAGTGGCCTGGAGAAAGCAAAGGGAAGAGAGGCTCTGATTCCACCTGGAGGAGTCTAGGGATCCTCACAGAGGGGAAGATGATGAGTCTGAGTCGGGTGAAGCTCAGTGAAGTTGAGCAGGATTCTCCAGGCAGAGAAGTGGGGGAAGAGTAGCAGTATGATGGAAGGAAGACGGACTTTAGAGTGGCAGAGCTGGTTCCAATCTTGGCTCTGAAAGGTTCTGTTGAGGTGAGACATTGGGGGTGGTAATCAATGGTATGAGCCTCAATTTTATCCTCAATGAGATAAGGATAATGATGTTCATCTTACATAAATTTGGTCAGGATAGAATATGAATGAAAATTCAATCAATATGAGGTTATTTCTGTGAATACTAGTTTTCCTCTAAATTCCAGAGGCAGCAGGATTGGCAGAACATGTTGGAAACTGCTGCATAATGTTTCTGTCCAGGCAAGCGTATATACAGAGTGAGCCAGAGATTTTTTATATGAGTTATATCATTCCCTATGCTTCTCCCCCAAATAAAACTCTGCTTCTCATCTAAGCATTTATATAAAAGTTTGATTATTGAGATGTGTATGTTGGGGGCCTACCGAATTAAAATTTTTTCATAAATATTAAGAATCTCTAGCGATGGCCAAGAACGAAAATCTAAAAATCTTCCAGGAAGCAAAAGCTCAAAGTTTATTACACATTGCAGAAACAAATGTGGGAGGCTTTGGGTCTCTGAGGCCTCCCACATTAGCTCAAGGTGCTTAGTGAATATAGGAAGCAGAAAAAACCCAAGATCAAGTGCCTCTTGGACCACATCCCAGGAGTAGGTAAGCAGGTATTGGTAGGGTGTAGGAATTTTTATTCCCAAGGGAGTGTCTGGGTGATTCTGATGCAGTGGGGTTTAGTCCACACTCAGGGATCCCTATGCTGGCAGTAAATGCAGGCTCTGTACCTGGAATTCATTGTCCACCTTACTCAAATCTTCTCTCAAAGTTCTGGTTAAGGCAAAGAATGGAAACAAAAATGGAGAAATAAAGTCCTCAGAAGGGTCCTGTGTAAGAAATGATCCTGCCAATAGGAAACATGCCAATGTCTTTCTTGCCTTGGAGCTCTTTGGGCTTGTGCACATGGAAAAACATCTCTGGGGCTGACCAGGAGGTTGCCCCTTTCTGGGTAGCCTTCCATAGCAAAAGTCTGAAGTAGATAGACAAGCCCTTCCCAAAGGCTGATCTCAGGGGAGGAGTGGATGCACACAAATGGTATTATTTGAGGGGACCTAGAATGTTCCCATTTCCAGAATGCTTCCCTCTCTTGTTTGAAGCTATGTTTGACTTATAAGGACTGAAATCCTAAAGCTGCCTCTTAATATGCAAATGTGTTGTTCCAAAGGACAAGTCCATACACCTAGTAGCACTGAGTGCTACTCTGAATGGAAGTGAGTTGGCCACTGGAAACAGACCAGAATGAGGAAAGAATGCCATATTTGGGTTCAGTCTGAATCAAGAAGAAAATTGTACAGATGGGAATGGTAGTTACATTAACTTGACGGATTTAACCCATCATTTATTTGGCACTGAAACTGATTCAGTGAAAAGACATTCCCTGTTCCTACTCACAACACCCAATTAATGGTAGCACTGTGAGAATGAAATAAATATTACTAGGAATGTTTGATGAAAGGTGATTGAAGATGAAGTCCTGGTATCCAGATAAAGTCTTGAGGGATGGACAAGATTTCTGCTGGCACAGGTGAGGCATAAAAGTGCGTGTGTGTGTGTGTGTGTGTGTGTGTGTGTGTGTTGGGTATATTTCCAGAGAAGGTGGTGGCTTAAATAAGTTCAATGTAGCAGAATCAAAGATTCTTACAGAAGGATGTTAGGGTGAGAACCTGAGGAACTTGAATGCCAGACTCCAGAGTCTTCTCCTCAAGGGGAGTAACTGAGGATTTCTAAGCAGGAGATTGATTGAGATTAAAAACAACAACAACAAAAAACTGATCTCAGTGCATAAGATTGAAGTGGGCCAGACAACAGCATAGAGGATGGTCATGAGGCTCTTACACTGCCTAAACATAGTGAAAGTCTGCATCCATAAGTGGCCTTTGGAGTAGTAATACTTGCTGAGTAATTACTATATGAAGAGATTTTACATGATAAAAACAGCCTCCACTCATGGAGAATTTACCTTCTGAGTCATGTTTTACTGCTCTTTACACACAGGAGAAAATGGAGATGAAGAGAAATCCAGCAACTTGCCCAAAGCTCACCAGTTAGTAAGTGGCATAATGTGGTTTCAAACCTGTGTCTTGCTGATTTTCAAAAGACCTCATGACATTTGCTGATACTTTCTGACTACAAACCAGGGACTGGGAGAGGCATTATGTGAGCTATCACTTATGAGATATCATTTGAACATAATAACAGACCTAATGAGGTAGGTATTAATTATAATCCATTTTTTAGATGATGAATGTGAAATACAAGGAAGTAGAGCAATCCAGGTCATCCAGTGAGTGGAGGAACCAAAGTAGTATATTTGTATCCAGGTAATCTGACCTCAAGGTCTTATTCTTATGCATTGTAGCTTCCAAAGTTCCTCTCTTCTTCCCTTTCTCTCTTCCTCCTTTCATTCCTCTTTCTCCTTAAAGAATTTAATATGGGTTTGGCAACTAAGTGTGTATGTGTGGAGGTAGTAGTGGGGAGAGGGCAAAAAAAGCTGGGTTCTTGTCCCCAGGCCCTTGCAGACATAGGGAACCTGGAAGCAGGCTTGGTTAAAAGTTCAGGAAGGGGTAAAGCCAGGAGGGGACCCTACTGTGTGGTCCTGGGAGTCCAGGAGCAACAGGGAGATGAGGGGGCATTTGAAGGACTGGGAGAAGAGAAGGCTAAAGGCTGTTGTGAAGAAGAACCCTGGACTGTAGACAGTTCTCACTTCTTACTTGTATTCTGACATCTGCAAATTGAGATCTAGACAGAAGCATTGTCCAAGGCCACACAGCAAGACAAACTCATTTTCACTCTGCATGATGGAAGAAATGCTTGGTAAGTTTGATCCAGAACCAGGAATAAATAGTTCCAGCTATAGGTGAGGTGCAATAATCCCCACATATCTATCTCTATATGAATCTAGTCATTGTATACAGATAATATAGTGTGTCTGTAGGTATATCCTCTTTCTTAAATCTTCCATTGTCTTCTTTGCAAGACAGATGTGATTATAACTTCAATGTACATCTGCCCAACCTGTGTGCTTTTACTATCTGTCTGCGTGTTCATCTCACCACTAAAATCAGAGCATCTCACCAAAAGAGACCACATTTGAATAGTTTTTCATTCGTACTTTGAAATGTCTAATAGGTACTACTTAGTAGGTATTCAATAGATATTTTTGGAAAGGAAGGAGTGGAGGCAGATAAGAAAGGGAAGAGAGATGGAGGGAGGAAGTAAGGAAGAGAAAAAGAGAGAGGGGGGTGTGGAGAGAAACTGATCCTTGCCCAAGTTCTGGCACAGAGTCAGAGGCAGAGGTAGAGAAGTGAGCATCCTTAGCTCTGTCTGGGTACATGCCCACTCACTGATGATTCCTGACTTCAAGGACAAAGTTTCAGGTATGCTGTCAGGACTGGGCAGACACCTGGTCTCTGGAGTAACCTCCAGAGAATGCTTACTTCTTACGAGCTGGGTAGCCCTAGTGAATTCCTACAACTAGTTCTTAGTTATTTGAGTCTTCTCCCCCTTGGCCCTCTATGGAGTGGTCTCTGTATCCTGGACAACTGCTGTATTCAAGTGTCTGCAGGGTCTCCCCAACTCCATGTGGCAATGCTGGCAGTGCACTGGACTCTCCTGTGGGTCCTTTCCTGTCCCTACACCTCCTCTATCCCTTTGCATCTCATGAGCTCATTATGACTTTATTCACTGTTCTATGTAGTGGGGTGAGAAGAATTTGGCTGTAGCTCCAGGTTTTTTCAGAAAAATTACCAGAAGGCACAGAGTAGAAATGACTTGGCTCTCCCTTACATGGTCAGCCTCTAGGTTTAGAAGAAGCATTTATCCCTGTATAGTCAATTCCAGGTGACCCAAGATGCTGCATCATCCACATGCCCTATGCATCCTGAGGCTGCCCCTAGGTCCGTGTGATGTCTTGTCTTTGGCTCCCCAACCCTAGTCCTGGGCAGGCTTCTTGGGCAGGAGCTGAGTTGGTTCTGTGCGATGAGGCTTTGGAGTTCATTCTATTACTCTAGAAAGACTGATCCAAAGCCTGACTCCTGGTTTGTGCTATGAAGGCTATTCCTTAATAGTCCCCCTATCATTTCCTATCATTTAGGAAATGATAATTCCATCCTTCTATTTGCCCAGTCCAAAGACAAGGAAGCTAACCTCAATTCCTCTTTGTTTTTCATTCCACATTAATTAGTTCCAGTACTGTCACCTTCAAAATACTTATGGAATCTAGTTCCTTATCCCTGTCCATTCTCATTCTGAATTAAACCTCTGTAGCCTCTCACCAACTTGCCTTCTAAATGCATCTTCATGGCCACTTGTCCTCCACCATCTCTCCAGCAGCCAGAAGGATCCTTAAAAAATACCTAAGATGGTATGTCTGTGCTCAAAATCCTCTAGGGGCTTCCTGTCAACCTGGGTTAGTATCTAGCAGTGGCCCTCAGGGTCTCAGGTCTCCTGCCCTCTGACCCTTCCCCATTATACTCCAGCCATCTGGTCTAGTATTTTCATTGAACATTTCTACCATGTTTTGCTCTGTGTTTGCTCTCCTCTGCCTGTAATACACTTTCCCCAGGACTTCCTGGCTGATCCTCCACTTCCTTTAGGTCTGTATCAGTCAAGATAAGCCAAGTTATCCCACATTTCTGTTACAGGATGTGTCCCTCTGAAGCCAACTAGGCTCTGTGCTCCATTTTACCCTCACCCTGGCATCCAGGCTGATTGGGGCTGCCATCTATAGTATGAGCTGAGTCTGTGAGTGATACCATCCCTTATACTGAAACTTCACTGGCCAATGTAAGTCCCATGTTCAATTTTAACCTCATCTGATCATGAAACAGTCTGCCTACCACGAACTGCCAAGAAAGGGTCTGAGATGGGATATATGTGAGCAGTATGATAAATACCTCGATGTCCTTGTTAAATCTCCCTTGACAACTCTGTGTGACACAGAAACCCCTCCCTGACAACGTCAAGTAACACAGCAACCCCTCTCCTGTCAATTCCACGTGCCATAGTAACCCTTTGCCAATAAACCCACAAGATAGAGCAAGCCCTCCTCTTCCCTAACAACACTAGGTCCCATAGAAACATCTCCTTGACAACCCCAAGTAATATAGTAACCCCTTCCCTGACAACCTTACACAACAAAGACTCCCTCCCTGATACCCATACATGATATAGTAACCTCTTCCTTGCAAACTTCTGGTAAAATAGTAACCCCTCCCATGACAACTCTATATGACATAGCAAGCTCCTTCTGACAACCCAATGTAATATAGAACATCTTTCCACAATCTCATTAGAACATCTTTCCTGACAGTCTGAGGTCACACAGCAACCCCTCTCTGACACACACAACAAAGCAACCATTTCCCTCACAATCATACACAATATAGCAACCCCTCTACTACCACCTCCTGTCACACAGCACTCTTCCTGACAACCCTGTGTAATATATTGATAACTCATCTAACAACTCAGATCACATAGCAGCCCCTCCTTAACAATCCTACACACTAAACAAGCCCACTCCTGACTCTAGCTACTTTATTTTTTTCTCAGTTGTGTTATTTTCCAGAGGACTTACCACTTTCTGAAATGTAATACATTTACTTGCTTATTGTCATAGTCAACTTGGGCTTCTATAAAACATACCCTGGACTGGGTGGCTTAAATAATCTATTCTCATTGTCCTAGAAGTTTCAAGTCCAAGGTCAAGGTGCTGGCAGATTCTTTATCTGATGAGAGTCTGCTTCCCGATTTGTAGTAAGTTTCTTCTCACTGTGTCCTCACTTGTCTGAAAGCAGACAGAGAGATATTACATCTTCTCCTTTCTTCTCATGTGGTCTCCACCTTCATGACCTAATACTCCCAAAGACCTCATTTCCTAATGCCATCCAGTGGGGATTAAGTATCAACATATGAACTTTGGGGGATACAGATTTTCTGTCCATAACACCTATTTTTGTTAACTATCTTTACCCAATCGGAATGCAACTTCTGTGAAGGAAGGATGTTTTTCTAGTTTGTTCACTGCTATGTGTTGGCACCAAGAACCAGTGACTACACATAGAAGGTGCTGAATAATTATTTGTTGAGCAAATATCAATGTATCTCTGGAGAACTCCATATATCCATGAGGTGGGGAGCTTCATGCTAGCCAGTTGAGGCTATTTCCCCAGCTGGGTGTGATTTTCTTATTGTACCTGAAGTCTATCATTTGGGTCTAGGCTGTCAGTTCTCATCAGGGCAGACTGAATTATGTCCCATCAAATGTACATGTCAAAACCCAAATTCCTAATGGAATTGCAATTGGACCCAGGCCTTTGGGGTATAACTAAGGTTAAGTGAGGTCATGAGGATGGTGCCCTAATTGAATAGGATCACTATTGTTTTATTAATTTTTAAAAATTTTTCTAATTAGTTATGCATGACAGTAGAATACATTTGTGTTCTTTGGTATATCATACATAAGTGGGGTATAATTTCTCTTTTTCTGATCGTGCATGTTGTAGAATCACATTAGTCATAAAGTCATATATGTACATAAGGTGATGATGTCTGTTTCATTCTAGTATCTTCCAATCCCCATACCCCTCCCCTCCCTTCACTCCCCTCACCTAATCTAAAGTAATCTAAAGTATTCTCCGCCCCCCCCCCCCCGAATTTATTGTGAATTAGCATCCACATATCAGAGAAAACGTTTGGCCTTTGTTTTTTTGGGACTGGACTATTTCACTTAGCAAGATATTCTCCAACTCCACTCATACATTGCTGGTGGGACTGAAAATTGGTGTGACCACTGTGGAAAGCAGTGTGGAGAATCCTCAGAAAACTTGGAATGAAACCACCATTTGATCCAGCTATCCCATTCTTCTGTTTATACCCAAAGGACTTAAAATCAGCATATTATAGTGATGCAACCACATCAATGTTTATAACAACTCAATTCACAATAGCTATACCAAGGAACCAACATAGGTGCCCTTAAATGGATGGAAAAAAGAAAATGTGATATATATATTCGATGCAATATTACTCAACTTTAAAATAGGATTGATATCCTTTTTAGAAGAGGGAGAGACACAAGGATATACACACATAGTGAAGGAAAGACCATGAGAGAACACAGTGAGAAGATAACCTCTATAAGCTAGGAAGAGTCCTCATCAACATTAACCCTGGTGGCCCCTTAAACTTGAAATTCCAGCCTCTAGAATTGTGAGAAATAAATACCCATTGTTGAAGATCCCTAGTAGTTTGTTATGGCAGTTAAGACATTACACAAAAAGATGAAGAAAGAAAATACAGTCACATTGATAGAGCTTCCTTGGTTATTTATACAGGGTGTCCAAGGAAAGACTCCTAGAAAAAGCCAGTCTGGGAACCCTGGGAGGATGAAGGGTCAAGGGGAAAGAGCAGCTGTAGCAGAGAAAGACAAGGGTGAGTTTGTTCAAGGAGTGGAAATTAAGTATGGCCATGGAGTGGTGGCCAAGGAGAGAAGTTGGCTGGGTTCTTGGTCACAGAGGACATCACCACCAGGAAAGGGATTGGATTTCACTGATAAATCACTAGAAGGCCTAAAGGGAGGTAACAAACTATGATTTTAGTTTTTAAAAAGTGATTTTGGTACCTGGGTGGAGGGAGGTTGGGTGTAAAATTCCTTGAGGGCAGGTGAGATGACACATATATTTTCATTCCCAGGTCCTGGCAGATGAGAGAGAGAAGGGGAGGGGAGGGGGACAATGTGAGAGAGAGAGGAATTAAAACAGACTTTGGAAGTGAGAGAGCCCGCCCCTGCTGGTGCTTTCTGTGTTTCACCTCATGTTTCCATAGGCTCAACAGAAGTGGATTCTGGATTCATTCCATTCTCTGCCTCTGACTGGGAGAGACCTTATTTATTTGTGGGAGGGGTCCAGGCCTAGGCAGAATGGGGCTTTCTGTATCAGCTTGTAGAGCAGTACAATAGCTATTTAGATCCCTTGACACACACAGATCTGCAATGGTCTAGACTTCTTCACCCGAGAGTTTGGTGGAGACTTGTTTTTAATGAAGTGGGTGTCAGTCTGTTTGTGGTGATAGCTCTTCCTAAGGATCATCATGTTTGGGCTCTGGGAAAGTGGAGGTTGAGCCCCAGGCTTTATCTGTCTCTTGGCTTATGTTCCAAGCAGCAGGGAGAGGCAGCCACAGTGCTTTGCCCTTGCTGCTCCTGGACTGGGCTCTGAGCCCTGGGTGTTTAAAGCCACTGTGGACTCCATTACAGGAACCAGGGGGCCTCAGGAGAACTCCATACCTCCATGACGTGGGGAGTTGATGCTGGCCAGCTGAGTCCCGATCCCCAGCTGGATGTGATTTTCTTATTGCTGCCTGCTGACCGTCATTTGGGTCAGGGCTGTCAGTTCTCAGCAGGGCTCAGCTTTCCCACAGATCAGCTCTATAGCTCACTCCAGGCTGTGGATAGAAAAAAATAGCAGGCCAGCATTGGGACATGCTTTCTAGCAGCACAAGCTAGCCTGGGGGGCTTCACAGGAACTTCACCTCATTCTCTGACCAGTGAAGAATTAACCACCTGCAGTGAAAACTCCATGTGTGTCCTGATATGCTGCTTCATATGTAAAGTGTGCACAGGACCATGGTACATGCCTTTGTGAGCTCCACGTGAAGCCTCTGCCCATGTATGCTGCTGTCCTGTGTGTCTGTATCTGCACATATCAATGCATGTGTTTATCTATTCAGTTCAACCATTTTTTTTTTTTTTTTTTTTTTTTTTTGAGACAATGTACCTTCCAGACCAATCCTTCAAGACACTTGGGGACGAACCCAGGCTTTCCCTCCTCTTATGGTCCTTTCAATCTAGTAGAGAAGACAAATAATGAATCAAGTAATTACAAATTATGCGTAAGACATGCTACTGTAAGTTTTCATTTATTTGTGGATGTATACTTGGGGGGCTATCAGTACACCAAGGTACCTGCTCAGAAATCTATTCTCCTGGGTGTGTCAGCACCTGCTTAGGCATTGTTCCTAGTCTTTAAAAAGGGCGACAGGTAAGAAAGGCTAGATATGCACGATGTGCTAGATAAGAGGAATAGAAAGGAGAGAGACCTGGAGGAAGGAGCAGTGTCTGAGGATGTCCCAGAAACCCTGACAGGCTCTAGGGGACAGTCATCAGTGAGTTCTTGGTTTCCTTTAAAGATACACAACAGTAGGATGGCCTGGCAGAACAGGTTGGAATGGGCAGTCACCCCTGCTTTTTCTCTGACCAGTTGTACGGCCTCAGGCCTTGGTTTTCTCATTTGTAAAATTAAGATCATAGAATAAATAGTCCCTAAAGTCCCATTGAGCCTTGATGTTCCATTAATCTTGATATACTCTTAAGGAGTAGATATAAATAAGGGTGAAAGAGAATCCTAAATACACAACCACACACATATAAATATATACATCCCCAAATATAGAGCATGGTGATATGTAAGGCAGTCAAGGGACTCTAAATATGTAGTCAGATGAGCTCTCTTGGAGTCATTAAACAAAAAATTAGAAAGATTAAACATAGTGAGGAAGGGAAGAAAGATAAGTGGCAAAGGTGAAGGACAACAAAGTGGCAGGTGGCATAGTGGGGAGCAGCTAAGAACTGGGCATGAGGCCTGTGAGGCCAGCAGGAGCTTTACTTCTGCTTTCTGAATGCAGATTGGAGAGTATGAGTCTTCTGGGGCTGCCGTAGCATAGAATTGTCCTCTTAAGGAATAGAAATTGATTCACTTTTCTGGGGACTGGAAGTCAAAGATCAAGGTGTCAGCAGGTTGGGTTTCTCCTGAGGCTTCCTTCCTTGACGCGTAGGTGACTGTCTTGTCTTCCCTGTGTGTTCACAGGGTCACTGCTCTGTGGGTGTCTATGCCTAATCTCCTCTTGTCATAAAGTCATCAGTATTATTGCATTTCGGTATATTCCAGTGACCTTTTTCCTTAATTACCACTTCAAAGGACCTATTTTCAAATGAAATCACATCTTGAGGCACTGGGGTCAGGATTTTAGCATATTAATTGCGGGGGGTGTGTGGCACAATTCAGCATGTAACAATAGGATGGCAGAAACTTCTCCCTTCAAGTAAGACACGGTAAGAAAATAGACACATGAACAAATGCCACCTCTCCCAGGTGGGGTTGAAGAACTCTGCAGGAAATGCACACTTTGCTTAGAACCTGTGTGGCAGACCCTGGTCAAGGACAGGCTACTGAGTTCCTCTGTGTGTCTATAAAATGAGACTGAGCACACCAGCCTGGTCCACTGCACAGGGAAAGGAGGGGCATAAATGAGCTAATAAACCTTAGAGGACTATGCAAAGATAAAGATAGTAATAAAAACCACAAGAATAATTTACAGACTGCTGACTGCATGCTAGGCTATGCTAAGAGCTGTACATGTATTGCATGGTGGATTTGTGATTCCTCTTTCTAACATATGACTTGGAAACCTGAGACTGACCCAATAGAATAGGAACCAGCTAAAGGCTAACAGAAATCAAAACTCTTTTAACAGAATGATATGGATGTTGGAAGTAAGGCTCAGATATTTGAAGTTATTCACCCAATGTCACCCAGCTACTGTACTGGTGTTGACGGCTTATACATTCTCCTGGATTTTGTGTGGGCTGCATTTGCATTTATTTTAGAGATGTTTGCAAAATGCATTTATTTTCTAGTTGTCAGATCCCTTTTTCTTTCCTAAGCAGATGGAAGAAAGTACAGAAAGTACAGAGACGACCGTAATATGGGCAAAACTGTGGGTTGGGGACAGAATCTAACCATGGTGATTTCCTTTGAGGTTGGTATATTTGTGCAAGGAACAAATTCTTAATAATGAAATTCTAGACATTTGGGACAAAGAGAAGTTTGGAGCAGGATGAGAAGGGCATTTCTTGATATTTGGGAACATGGTCTCCAGAACTCCACATTTCTACAAATGATGTGTAACATATTACACATGAGCAAAGCCCCTATAATAAGCCTGAGTTGCTTTTCTACTCATAGTATCAGGCCACATCCTGGCCTTGGACAATCTTGTGCTTTATGTGACCTGTTTTATTCGGCCTCTTATTCTTCCTTTCAGGAAGCTTCCAGTTAACCTTGTCCAGCAAGTAGGGTGGTTGCTTTCCTGTCTATAAATATGAGAGCTGATTTTTCCAGTGGAGTAAGACTTTAATGTAGAGCTCTTTTAAGTCCCTTCACAGTAGGCTTTAACAGCTTGTTGCATGAATTTGCTCACTTGAGTGGCTTTCAATGCAGGCCGAAGCTGTGCTGTCTGAACCAATCTCTCTTCGTTTCACTCTCAACATCCACCACCTCAGCCCCAAGTCCAGCAGCTCCAGTACATTTGTTGGCCCTGCAAGCTGTCCAGAGCCTTATCACTTGGTAGTAATGGAGGACACTTGGCCAAGTGTCCACTAGAGTGGGCTGGCCAGTGATAGAAAGGGCAGACACAGTGAGGGAGGGAGCTGTGTGCAGCAGGCAGGCAGAAGAGGTGTGACTGTGATTTTTCTAAACCCCAGGATGAACTAAGGAAGTTATTGCTTGGGGAGAACCAGACACCAGAAACAGAAAAATAGGCCAATGTAGGTTTTGGGCAGCTCATCCTCCCAGCATCGCATGGTGGTTAGATACAAAGATTTAGAATACAAGCAGGCCTACATTCCAGTCCTACCTATATCGCTAATTACCTGTACAACCTTAAGCAACTGACTTTATCTGTTTGCCTTATTTTTCTCCTATCTGTAAAATGGGGTAATATTCGAAATGAAATGGTTGTTGTAAGGTTTCAGTGAGATGATGTGTGCACAGGTTAGGGTGTCTTACATGTTACCTGCTGGTTTGGTTGTACTTATTTGGGAGTGTGACTCAGAGGGTGTCAGAATATCAAAGCATACTGTAATTCACTCAGCCTGCTGAGGCGAGTAATCAAAGGCCAGCCTTCTTGTTCCTGAAGCCCCTTTTACTGTTCACTTATGTCTGCCTTTCTCCCTCCTTCTCCATTCTCTATTTCTGCCATTTAGATTATCCAGCCACTTCTCTGCAGCAGCCCCACTCCTGGCTCCAGCTAATGCTGAGTGTGCTGAGCCCTCTGTTGTGGGTCCTGACCTCTCCATAACCTCCCAGATTTTCTCCTGGAACTCAAACACCATTTCTCACTGCCCCCCTAGACTCAAAGGCCCCAATACCACCTGCCCCACCAAGACTCTCCTCAAAGGAAACAACTTTAGGGAAAAATGAAGCTGTTTAAAATATAAATGGCTGGGGCACAGTAGGACCTTATTAAAATACAGAAAGATTAACAAGGTCTCATTCCCCCTCAATTATTAACAATGTACTTGTTCTTCAGAAAGGTACCCATGAAAATTTAAAACAGATGAAAATGGTTGTTCACTTAAAACTGCTCCGTTAATCTGTGAGTAATGTTTTATTCAGTGCATTAAATGAACAGTGAGTTTGGACACCTGCTGATCCATCTCCCCAGGGCACCACAGGTCCATGAATAGAGAGGGACAAAGAAGGGCAGGCCATGATATAGCTGAGGGCCAAACCAGAAGGCATCCTCTGCCTCATTTTCTGTCTAGCCCCAAATCAATGGGTGCAAAAGAAGTTGCTGGTAGGGTTCTGATCTCCAATATGGTGACAAGGAAGTAGGGTGCCTGCATTAGAAGAAGAGGGGGGCCGGTATGGGGTGGAGGGGGGAAGACCATCCTCTTCATAATTTGTGTTCCCCTTACATTACAGTACCATTTATCTTAGCATTGTTTCTTCTCATAGCTTCATGAATGAGAGGGAGTTGAGGAGTTCCACATTCAGGCTTGAGCAGGGCAAAGTAAGGGAAAGTGACCAGCTGTTTTAGATCTCTCTGGAAGCAGGGGAAATGGGCCCAGGCTACAGTAGGTGAGATTGTGTCTACAGATACATACAAGAGAGATTGGGCTTTGTGGGATAATGGATGACTGGTACATCTAGTAGGAAGCATTGGTTCAGCTTCTCAATGCTTGATAGTTAGTGTTCTTTTCTTTCACCTTGGTGTGAAGCTGCCCATAAGAAGTGGAAAATAAATATTTGCTGAAATAATTAATAAAGGAGTAAATCAATGGAGAATTATTAGGGCATATGCTCTCTCAGGGACTCATATGGTTGAGGAGAGACCAGTCCTGAAAATGTGTCCTCCCCTCCTTGGAAATGGAGAATTTCTGTGGATCCCAGTACCTGGTCCTTGGGTGCCGCAGAATGGGCACAGCCACTTGCTAGTCAAACCTACATCAACTGGTCCCTCCTCTAAGGTAGTGCTAAGGGAAACTTGGGGCTGAGCTCTGGGCTTTCTTTATGGCAACTTCCTCTTTAGCCTGTGTTGTTTTCCCCCAAACAGCCTTAAAAAATGAGACCAGGAATGAAGATGGGTAAGCAAGGTTTGGGGAGAATGGAGATGGTTTAGAAAGTCGCTGACCCATGGAGGAGCCCAGTGCCTGCAGCTCAACTATTGGTCCACATGCATTTGAATGAGTTGCTGAGTGGGTGTTAGGAAGCGAAGTGGGAATGGGAAAAGGAACCAGGGCTATGTCTTTTAAAGGTTATCATTGAAGATGTAATTGAGGAATAATGGGATCCTTGGGGAGGTGTTGGTCTAAAGAAGGGTGAACAATGAGGCTCATGGAGAGTTTACTTAGAAGCACAGCATTTTAAATTGTTAGAAGCAATAATGTCTCTCAAATCACTCAGTCATTTAGATATTCAGTTATGCTTGCCATAGATGAGCTTGATAATGGTAGGGAAGAGAAACAATGATGGATGAATCAAAAGATACATTCTTAGGAAATGGTGAGATTCATAAAAACATTTAAACAAAGTAGGAAATCAAGTGTGGCTGCCTAGATGATCTTGTTGAGATGATGTTTGTATTGAGGGCTAAACAACCTGCAAACCACATCTGTATGTAGGGGATGATCATGTGCACAGGTCTGTGAGGACCCTGGACTTGCAGGAGCAAGATTTGCAGTGGTGGGATGTGAGTCACAGAACGGGCTCCAGAGAGAGCTGAAAGTTCTTAGACTTGACACAAGTGTGCAAGAAAGCCCCTGGATGATTTTGTGTATATATCATGTATAGGGTCCTGGATTCAGTATCTAGCACCAAACAAGCAAACAAAATAAACAACAACAACAACAAAAAAGAAAAATCAAACAAAACAATAGAAATGGTCAGATCAGAATGGGAGGATGGAGAAGCCACCAGATTTGTGGATATGGGTTAGGGATGAGAAAAAAAGTCATCAGGGTGTTGCCAAGGTGTTCTTATTTTTCCTCCTCCCAAAGTAACTCCATTTATTGAACTGACAGACTCTGAATTTTGTGTTCATTTCCCCCTGAAAGACATATAAGTATGGAGTTCATGGAAGCATGTGGGAATGGAATTTTAAAGTCAGGGTTATTGAGGTATAATTTGTGTAGTAAAATTCACCTTTTCAGGTGTGCAGGTCTATACATTTTGCCAAATGTATCTATCAATGTATCTGTAACCATCGCCACAATCAAGATATAGAGTATTTCCAACACTCCCAGTTTTCTCATGCAACTTTATAGTTATTCTCTTTGTCCTACCTTTAGTCTCTGGAAATTGCTCTTCTGCTTTGCTGTCCCTGTAGTTTTTTCAGAGTGTCCCTCAAATGAAGTTTTATAGATTAAATAATTTTTTTGCAGTACTGAGGCTGACAAGTGCTGTACCACTAAACTACATCCCAGACCCATCTGTTTATTTTTTCTTTGAGGCAGAGTGTCACTAAATTGCTCAGACTGTTCTTGAACCTGTGACTTTACTGCCTTAGGCTCTGAAGTAACTGGGGATTACTGGCATGTGCCACTGTCCCCAGTTAAGTATGTGGTCATTTGAGTCTAGCTTCTTTCATTTAGTTAGCATAATGCATTTGAAATTCATACATGTTGCAGGCATTAGTAGTTAATTTCTTTTTATTGCTGAGTAATAGCACTTCATTGTATGGATGTTTTAGGATGTGTTTATCTTTTTGCCTGGTATATATTAGGGAATTTTTTCCCTACCAGATTTTTGGCAATTATGGATAAAGCTGCTATAAACAGTCATGTACTGATTTTATATGTACACATGTCTTCATCTCTGTTGGGTAAACAATCAGGCACAAGGCTTCTGAGCCATAGGGTTAAGTGTGTGTTTCACTTTAAATTAAACTGACATGTTGTTTGGAGAGTGATCCAACCATTTTCCATTCCTATTGCAGCTAGATGCTGTACTCAATGCACCAGATAAAAGATTTCAGCTACTTCAAGAAGGTGTGCTGGGCTGGTTATTTAAATTTGAGAGGTGTTGTTGGTATGTGTGTGCATATATGCCTTCCTTATACATACAGTCATGGGGCTGCATGAATTCAGTAAATAGTTGTATTAGTCAGATTCCTATTACTGCAGTGAAATATCAGAAACAACTAATGTACAAAGAGAAAAAGTTTATTTAGCTCCCAGTTTTGGAGGTTCAAACGTATGGTGCCTGCATCAACTCAGTTTTGGTGAGGCTGATGGATAGTGACATATCACAGCGGAGTGCATTTTAGGAGTAAAACAGGCACAGCTCAAACTGGAGCAGGAGGAAGAGACCAGGGTCCCACAGTCCCCCTAGAAGAAATACCTCCAATGACCCAAGGACCTCCTACCAGGTCCCACTTCCTACAGGTTCCAGCACTACCCTGGGGCCCAAACCTCTAACACATGAGCCTTGTGGGGACATTCAAGATCCATACTATAGCAAGAGTGAATAAGTACAGCAACCAGAAGATTGTCTGAGCAAAGGAGAGTGAGACAAGGCAAAAGGAGATTAAGAATGTTCTGTAGCTAAACTATAGAAGAATTTGAAAAAGAGACTGGTCTGTTGGTCAAATGTTGCTGAGTGGCTATGATTAATAAAAAGTGACCATTCATCACTGGGTTTAGAGAGATGTGGTTTTGCTGTTTCCGGCTGTAGCGTTGAGGACATCCAGGTGAGATAACACTAAAGAGGGCATGGACTTGTACAACAAAAAAGATTCCTTGTGTTCTGGGACAGAGCAGCAGGGTCTGCAGGTACTTCTCCAATTTTTTCCCTCTATCCTTAGAAATAGAAAACTAATTTTATTTTCAGTGTGACCAACTGAAAAGAGTACATTTTTTGGCTCTCTGGAAAGACTACATCTTTAACATGCTAGTGATACTTGATGAGTGGACTTCCAAGAAAAGTCATTAAAAGGGGAAGGGTAGATGACCGGCAAGTACCCATTTTTCCTTTCGTTGCCTTCCTTCCTGGAATAGGGACATACTGACTGTAGCCCAGCTAACACGAGGCCCTTTAGGATAGCCTAGAGAATGGAAGCCAGTCCCAGGGATGGCAGAGAAGAAAGACAAAAGTGATGGTATTCTTGAGTTGCCAAACCAGTTCATACTGCCTACCTCTAGACTGCTGGTCAAACCAAGGCACATAAACCTACTCACCATAGTATATATTTCCTCATGGATACAAGTCAAGCTGACTATTTCAATTCTCCTTAACTAATCTATAATTTAAATCTGATCCCCAAATAAGTAAAAAATAGCATGTCTTAAAATTAGACAAGTTGATCCTAAAATTCATGTAGAAAAAGAAATAAGTGGAGTATCTCAGAAAATTCTAAAACAGATGTGTTTCAGTAGGCGGTGAGGGCTATGTGATATTTCAAAAGTTATAATAAATAAACAGTGTTGCTTGTGCATGAATATGTAATCTCATCAGGGGAATAGAATACAGAGTTTAAAAAGAGAACAGGATATATAAGAAAATTTAGAGTAGAGTGGATATACTTTCTCAGACATTCTTAAATTAGTGAGTTATTCTGCAAATGGTGTTGGAATGATAATATAACCATCTGAGAAAATTACTGTTGAATGTATAACTAGCATATTAATGGACATCTTAAGCTGACATGTATTTCAAACAGATGAAATATTTAAAGGTTAAAAACATGATGCCTTATAATTACCAGGAAAAATAAAACACAGGAAAATTATTTATAGGCTCAGAGTAGGAAAGGATTTGAAAATTATGATAGTAAACAAACAAACAAGGAAAACCTAGAAAATATGAAACAAAGGCTCGATAAGTTTTATTACATAAGAATTGAAAAAAATTAGCCAGATGCAGTGGCACATGCCTGTAATCCCAGCGTCCGTGGAGGCTCTGGCAGGAGGATTGCGATTTCAAAGCCAGCCTCAGCAATGGCAAGGCACTAGGCAACTCAGTGAGACCCTGTCTCTAAATAAAACACAAAAAAATAGGGTTGGAGATGTGACTCAAGGTCTAATGCTCCCGAGTTCAATCCCCAGTACCCGCCACCAAAAAAAGAAGAATTGAGAAAATTCTACACAGCAAAACCCATCATAAACAAAATCCAAAACAAAAACTGGGAAAACCACTTGTAACTGTGATCGCAGACTGAGGTCAATTTCTCTAATACATAATAGCTCTAAAAAAATAAGGCAAAAACTCAAAAGAAAAATGGGTCAAGGATATGAAGAGATAATTCATAGGAAAGGAAGTACAAATGGCTCTTAAACGTGAATAGATGTTCATCCTTACCGACAGTAAGAGAAATGCAAATTAAGACTTCTTTGAGATGCCATTTTTCACACAACAGATTGTTAAAGATCAAGAGCTGGGAGCCACACTGTTGGCAAGGGTTTGTACAAACAGGTCTCGCCATGCTTTGCTGCTGAGAATTTAGACTGGTGGAGTCAAGGAACTTCACCAGAAACCCTCCCTGATATCAGAGCATTACTCTGCAGCATGCTAACCACATTCGAATGGAGTGAACACTTATTTGTTTCACTTATATTTGCCCTGAAAGACAGGGTCTTGTTCCACTTTTGTTCTTCAGATAAGGAAACCGAGGCTCAGCAAAGTTGGAGCCAGCTTACAGGTGAAAGCCAGAAGTGAACTCAGACTTCTTATCCACAAAAAAAGTGGTTCTTTTCCTCTGTCTTCTCTGGCCTCCCTCTCTATTTCTGCCTTCCTTCTGCAAGAAAGTACAGAAGACCTGAAGTGTGCACAGAGAAGCATAATTTTGCATCTGCCTTTGGATTTTCAACTGTTTTCCTGTAAATTTGAAAGTCAGAGATACCAAGATGGTATGGACAGTGGGCCCTTTGAGGAAGAATGTAAGAAAAATCCAGAACTGTTCACTATGCTCTTTCCTTAGGTATCTCTGAGATCCAGGCTGTCTCCCCACTTAAGTGGAAAGTCTGTGCTAGGAAAAATGTTGTGACATTCAGAAGGTCCTGGGACCCAAGAAGTCATCTGTAAACTAGTCTAGGCAATAGCTTGATATGGAAGTCATGTCCCATTTTTTATTTTGCTCCCTTGGAGATGTTACATGTCTATTCTGATCCTTGAAATTCTACAGGGTAAGATTCTCTCAGAGTGAGACCGAATCAACTGCTTGGGGAAGAAAGAGCAGAACCAATCCTGGTGGGGGAAGGGACAGGAGAAAAGCCTGTAGGGTCTTCTGCAGAGTCCAGAAATGCCTCCTCTGCCCCTCTAGAAGGGGAGCCAGGTTGAAGAAAGTCTGTGGGTGAGGGATGGGAGAGCACTTTGGGAAGGTGTGTGTGTGCTTACACATGCATGTGAGCATGTGCTCTGGGGTGAAGGCTTAAGGTGATAGTGAAACATCTACAATATTCATCAGTTTCTTCGTAGGTGTTGAGTATTTTATCAGGGACTTTCCCATCTTTCACTGAAAAAAACTGCAGCCTCCTTCAGATTTTCTATTCTCAGAAATATTTATGGTCCTGAGCCCATGCTTTTCATAATGTACATTTGGGCTGTCACTCTATTAAGCCAACCACTGGCCAGATTTCAAGGACTTAGACTCCTACTCCCTTTCTCTCTCTTTTTCTTTTTTCCTTGAAAAATATTCCTAGAAACATTTATTAATTTATTTGCCTATGCATCAATAGATTAACAATTATGTATATATATGTAAATATTATATATATATATATAGATAGATAGATAGATAGATACACATGTATAGAGTGTGTGTGTGTGTGTGTGTTCATCAGGGTGGTTGGGAGAGAGAAGATAAAACATGAATTCTTCTCTGAAGGAACTCATGATCTAGTTAGAAAGGTCAGACACTTTGCTATGGTCTAAATGTGTCCCCTGAAGTTCATGGTTGGAAACTTAATCCACTGCAACAGCATTGGGGGATGGGACCTTCAAATTAGATTAGATCATCAGGGCTCTACCCTCGTAAATGGATTAACATCATTAAGGCAAGAATGGATTTCTGATAAAGGCATGAGTTTTGTTTACCTTTTTTCCATCTCCCCAACTCCCTGTCTTCTCCTCCTCTACACACATGTGCACATATTCTCTTGCCTTTCCACCTTCTGCCATGGGTTGACACAGTGACAAGGCCCTTGCAACTTGCAGAGTCCCTCAATCTTGGACTTCCCAACTTCTGTAATGGTAAAGAGTATACCTCTGTTCTTTATTAATAATCAAGTTTCAGGTGTTGTGCTATAGCAGCACAAAACAAAGTAAAACACACTTGAGCAGATAATTATAATCCAAGTTAGAAAATTATTATCTCCAAAGATCTGTTGATGTATTTCTGGGCTGGAGGGGAAGTGGAGGTCATTTATGTTACTCTCTTCTTTCCCAGGGGGAGACCACCAAGTTGTATCTCTCTCTTTAGGGGTCAAGAAGTTCATTTGGACAGAGATGTTCCCTGCATCCCCATCCTGGGAGTCACTGCCAAGTAACTGTCTCACATGGAGACTTCTCAAATTGCAGCTCAGGACAACTGCTCAAACCAATGCCCTTCACCAGCCATGCTTCATACTTGCTTTTCTTGATCCTACTGCTGATGTCCCTCACTGCTTCCTGGGCTACTACAGTTCATAGTTGGGTCCTGGTACTCCTGGACTAATTATGAAGATGTTTCTTGTCTAACTCTTGCCTTGCCCACAGCCCTAGAACTGCAGTTTTTCTTTTTGGTGGTTTGTTTCAGGCTCATGAGCCACTACTGCTGCCTTCTAATAATCATCTCCCCCAGCTTCATGATATGCTCTTTGAGACCAGGGATTTAGTTGTGTCTTCTTCAAAGCAGTTGGAGATTCTCTGTAAATATTTCCCAACTAACTGATGGGTCAGAGGTGAGGTGTGGAGCAGCCTCATCTGAGTGAAGACTTCCAAGGACTGGAGTCAGAGAAGTTTACTCTCAGCATGGAAGTAATCCCCCTTGGTCACCCTTGATGCAGGTTTCCTTCTACATCCTATATAGCTGGCAACTCCCAGTCTCTGCTTAAATACTTGAATGACAGATTTCTCCCTATTTCCTGGGGAAGCAGATTCTAATTTCAATTTGAGAATATACTTCCTTTTAATGAGTCAATATCTATCTTTCTTAATCTTTAATCAACTGACTTCTGTTCTGGAATTTCACAGAAAACACAAAATCTTATCTGTACAACTCCCATGGCATCTAGTCAAGGAACTTACAAAGCTGGAAGCTGTCTTTCGTCAGGGGATGGTGACCAAATTCATATCATATCCTGTCTGTTCTGGCTCCATTTTTGCCCAGATTTCTTCTCTCATTCCCCATAAACGGGATCACATCAACCCCATTCCCTGTTCCAGTTTGTTTCTTCCCTTGGGAGTGACCAGCATGGGGAGAGGTCAAGATTGCAGGTGACTGGAAAGACTCTGATGCTGTGGAGCTTCCTGAGTATCCACAGGAAAGTTTTTGGCTCACCTTGCTCTCCGACTGATCTGATTCTTCAGGGCCTCTGAGAGAAACAGACATGCATACTCAAGGAAGCAGCTCTTTGAGAACAAAGTGAGCTGAGGAGTCTGTGTCAAGCATATGGTGCCTCCCCCAACTCTTCTGGCATCAAGCCACTTAGACAGCTGGAAAGAGATTGGAGCCCTGTTCTTGTTGTCTGCAGCTCACCCACCTTTGTCTTCAAAGGAACAAGGCAGGAGTCAGGGGTTGCGGGGGAGTGAGACTGGAAACTCCAAGGGCATGAGAAAGACAAGGCTAGCCTTTCTCTGTTCTTTTTTTACAGTATGATGTCCAGGCTATCTCTCCTCACATATGCTTGGGAAATAGAAAGGAAGTGGGTGAGCATGCAGGGGGCTCCAAGATGCTACAGTATTTCCAGGAATCATTATCCTCCTCACCCTCTTGCCCACAACTCAACTAGCTCCTCTGTGTTACCACCTGGCCCCTGCCTAAGTCCCTATTCATGTCCATCCTCATCCCTCCTCCACTCTCCAGAAAACAGATGATGCCCCAAGGGCTAGATGCATATTTATGTTAAAGAGAATGCCATAGCAACTCAAAGGCAACAAAAATAGTTCTGTGGTAGGTTCTTTAAGAAGCCAGCCTCCCTCTGGGAATGTGCACGTGTCAAGGAGAGAGAACCCACTGAGGTCAGGTAGAGAGCCCCATGGGATCTGATCCATGGGCAACCAAACTGGGGTAAAACTGAGGGCATTGACCAACATGGAACAATAATATGAGTGGATATGTAATCTTTCATTACAATTTTGCTTCTGATTTGTGTGTGTCCTTGGAAAATACAGCCTATTTCCTGATTTCACAGGCAAGGAGCATATTGGTTTGTTTTCTGCTGCTGAGGCAGAATATTACAGATAAGGTAATTTTTAAAGAAAAAAAAAATTGTCACTGTTTGGATGCCAGGAAGTACAAGATCAAGGTGCCAGAAACTGCTAAAGGCCTTCTTGCTGCATCATAACCTGATGTAGAGCATCAGCATGCCAGCTCAGGTCTCTGTTCCTTCTCTTATAAAACCACTAACTTAATTTCACCCTCATATTCTCATCTAACCCTAATTACTCCTAAAGACCACACCTCCAAATACCACCAACACATCAATTTGGGGATTAGTCTTTGCTCACATCAACTTTTGTGGGACACATGCAAAACATGGCAGATGGTTATACTCAGCTGTTAAGAGCAATAGCATGCTTTGTATTTCTAAGGAGCATTTGGAGAGCATCAGATGGCATCTGTTCCAAGAGTGGTAGAGTTTGGGATGGTTGAACATTTGTTTGAAGCCTATAGACCTGAGGTTCTGACCTCACTGCATCAAGGAAGTGTAGGAATTAAGATTAAGAACTCTGAAATTGACTTAGTTTGGTGCTCTGCTGCTGTGACTGCCCATATAACGTCAGTGATTCCTTCTGGGCCATCAGCAAAATGTGAAAAAATAGCATCTGTCTTAGGAGGCAGGATAGTTCAGAGGCCCTGGGAACTAGTCAAGACCTTATTACTGATTAGTGGTGTGAGTTGGAATATAGTTTCTCAACTCTCTGTGCTTGGTTTTCTTTACTAAAACATGGAGACAAGAATGGGACCTACCTCCTCATGGAGCAGTTGTGAGTATTAAATGAGACAATACAGGTAAAAAGTAAAAGGCTGAGCATGGTATCAAGCCTGTCATGAGTATTTGACAAATATTAGTTACAATGATCAACTTGAAGGATTATGTGAGGATTAAATGAGATATACACATGTATGTGATAACACAAATAAGCACTCGATGCCGGAATATTATTACTAATAGTAATACATAGTAATAGTAGTACTTTTATAGCTGTGCAACTTGGGTTTTCTCTGGCCTTAAACTCTATCTGTAAAATGGGAATGATATCTACCATATCTCCTTGGTCTATCAAGAATAACCTAAATGTATATCTCTCCAAAATGTGTGCATGCTTTTGGTAACACAAAACAAGACAAGAACACAAATATATAATCTGCTCTCCACAAAATCAATAGCAGATCTCCCAAACCTTTCAAAATAAAACAGAATCTAAACTCTGCTTCCTATAGAGGAGCAAAAGAGAAAGGAGAATAAGACAATTTTCATCTTTGAAAGAGCACATTGGCATCTTAAGGAATTGGCATCTTAAGCACATTAAGGAATGAAACCTTAATCAGGAGGAAGGAAGGGAGGGAGGAGAGAGAACACAGGGTCCAAGTGGGAGGGAGCCTACAGGGCTTCTGTGCTTTGGGAAAGACAGGACATGGAGCTCTCTTTTTCCACTAGATAGCAGCAGGGTTCTTGAAGAGATGGGGCCTGACAATTACCTGATGATGCCCCCAAACTTTCTGTCAGATTAGCTATCTGATTCTTCTGGGCTCTGTGACCTTGGGATACAGCATCTGTAGGAGTAGTTCTCAAAATGTGGTCGCTGGACTAGGCACCAACTGCAGGCTTACTAAAATGCATATCTTTGGGTCCTATTGCAGACATACTGGAAAAGAGACTTCTGAGGTGGGGGCTGGCCATCTGTGTCTTACAAGCTCTGCAGCGGACCATGATGCATGCTGGCATTTGAGAATCTTTGGACTATAACAAAAGATGTCCATGGACATCTTCCAAAATGTAAAATGGGGCAATACCACCACTTGACTTCCTGCATCTCGGTGTGAAAAGAGATTGAGTTGTGGTACTAGGCAAACCAAAATTTAAATTCCACTTTAGCTTCTGGCTGTTTCTGTGATTTGGGGAAGCTTATTGCCTCTGTTTTGTTATCTCTAAAATGGAGTAATAACACTTAACCGGAGGGTCACTGTAGGGATTGGAAGTAATATTACATATGCTTGGCACAAGTTCTTACCAAATGATGAAACACATCAGGAAGCCCTCCAACATCACCATCTCTCCCCATTTTTTCCCCAGAATTTGGCATGGTGCCTTGTCCATAATAGACAATTGATATATAAATAAAATTAATTTGAAGCATTCTCAGTGCTCACCATCTGGAGCTCATTCCAATGTGATTGTCTTCCCCTCCTACCCCAGCAGACACTGAGCACAATGAGAATGTGGGGTAGATGTGAACAAACAGAAATAGAATAACTTCTAAGGTATCATAGCTTTCTTGCTCCATCACATTTCCATATCCTAATGCAGATTTGTCAAGAATCATCCAATACTCTTTTAAATTCTTCTTCTAATACAACCAGTCAAAAACCAAACCCACCAACCAACAACACACACACACACACACACACACACACTTGTGTACACACATATACAGAAGAAAGTGCCTGTTCTCTCTCTGGTCCAGGACAGAAAGGGTGGCTTCCCCTTGGTTCTGTGTATGATGGCTTGCCTGTGTCGGTGAAAACTGTTAGACTTTCAGAGGATCTGCCTTCACTCTTCTGAAGAAAAAAAAAAACAAAACAAAACCCTTGAATGATTGGTTGTTTCAGTGAAGGACACTAAATGCTGGTTAGGGAGCACTTAGCCCCAGCACCCCACTCTATCTACAAGAAGAGCCAAGGGCATTTTTATTCCTGCTTTCAGCTCCACATTGGGTGCAAAACACCAAGTGGACAAAAGACTATCAATACACGCCAAGCTGTGAGGGAGAGTGCAGCTCACTTAGCTGCCTCAACATCGATTTTCACCTGCTTTTGTTGATGAAGCTGCATTCGTAAGTAGTGATAAATCCATTAGACAAACATGGCACTCCATTATTCACAGTGTCTATAGCTGCCAGATGTGGTGTGAGAGGCTCTTCCTGGGGCCAGCGAGCCTGGATAAGTTGGGGGTTGGATGAGTGGACAGAACCTGCCTGAGACTGGCAGGTTGGTAGAGTGGAGAAGGCCCCCACAGTACCTGCTGATCCACTCTGAATTAACTGTGTGTAGCTAGGCTAGTCTTACAACCTTTCTAAGTTCTGCTTCCTACTTATTTCTGAAGGGTATGACTGGAGAGAGATCAGAACAGAGTGAATTTTCTTTTGCAGCTCCCTCCTCAAAGTCACCCTATGAAAGAGGCAGGCTGAGGGCCTCCCCCATCTAATATACAGAAAGGTATATGCAGAACTAAGACGTGACATACTCGGGGCCTCACAAAAGTGACAGATCCAGGGCCAGAACCCAGGAACTCAAGAGTTTCTGATTCAGCTCCAGGGTTAAATCTGTATAGTAATGGTCTCTCTGCTCCTTGTGTTGTAAGAATTATAATTTCCTTCGTAAATTAGAACAGCCAAGCAACATGTTGGCCCCAAGGAATGACAAAAGGCATGGGTTTGAAATTCCTCCGATTTGGAGGAGGTGCTCTTATAGGTCTGCACATAAGGATGGAATGACCATGAAGTTGTGATTATAGTGAGTTAGTAGTGAGGTACTATGGGGTGGTGACACAGTGGCATGACTGAGAGGAACCAATGCACCCAGGGATGGCCCTGAATGGTACTGTTGAGACAGTATGGAAATAGCCACCACTATATCAGTACCACTCACATGCTATTTTACAATCCTGGCCAAATCTCACCTGTCTGTAGAATGACCTAAGCTCTGCCGTGTTAGGAGTTTGCCAAGGTCACATAGCTATCGATGGCAGAACAGGAACTCGAATTTTACACTCTACTCTCCCACTTCTACTACCTGCCCCTAACTACTACTATGCCAGCAGAAGGAATAGGGAACTGGATTGAGAGGTGACTTCCAGTCTGAGCAGAGGACTTTATAACTTTATTTTCTTCCTTACAGCAAAAGAATCCAGAGGACTTGGGCAGGCTGATTCTTTAGCTACCTTCATGGCTCAGAAGCAAATGTGGGAGCTGGATTTGGAGCTAATGGCCATCAGAATCGGGGAAAACAAGGCTTAATCTTCAAGAAGCTGCCTGTGCCTCATTTCATGCCTCCAGGACACCTCCCTGATTTAATTTGCAGCCCCATGACTCATGTCTATTGCATAACACTGATTTGAACCTTTTGTTATGGTACTTTTCCTCAAATGGACAGTTAGCCCTTGGTGGCAAAGCTTAAGAAGCTTTGTGCTTTATCTCCTCCCTGTGCCTTTGCCCAGCAGGAGCTTCTATTTAAATATTGGCAACTGACTTGTACTTCAATGACATCTTTCCTTAGCAGGAATCTGACTCTATTAGGAACTACAAATACAACACAAAGAAGAGAGCAATAGAATATACATGTCCTAGTGACAATAAGAACTATTTTCTCCAGATTCTCATGAATTCCTATGATGAATTTTTGGCATGCCTCTCCAAAGTCTCCCTTTACATCCATCTTGAGGGGCACAGAGTGTGGACCATGAAAGGCTCCTCAGCTCACTCAAGAGTCTGGGTTCAAATAAGGCCCAGAAAAGGAGGAGATGCCCTGGAAGGTGGTGGTCCTGCCTGCTCTCTGGGTTTCAGGGCTGAGAAGGGTATTCTGATGCCCCCACCTCTCACCTGCCTGGTAACTAGGCCAAGGTTTACCTGGACACTTCCTAATTTGTTCACAGTAATTATGCCCTACGAAGTCAGCCTGTTAATTGCTTTTGCTATTTCTGGACTCTGCCCCTCATGATCTGTCCTCCTGCTGGATACAGAAATAACCTGGCACTTGGTGGGTAATTATCACGTAGCACTTCCAGCATCAGCAGACACTGAGCAGCAGATGTGAATCCCTGACTCAGCATGTGGGTTTTGGCCAGGATCATGGGAAGATGCCTGGGCCCTGACTAGGCAGCACACTCTAACTGCAGATCCTCCAGTTCCCAGGCAGGATCTGTATGTACTGTTTGTCATTTTGAAACCCAATCTCTGTCAGTTCTATTGATCTCATTTGTATTTCACCCCCCTTTACCATGCCTCCCATTAATGGAAAAGGGACATGAAGAAAGGCCAGAGGAAGGCCCATAAATCTTGTTAGTTTCTATGTCTAGATTACCCAGTTTCATAACTCATTCCCAAATGTTTTTTTTTTTTTAATTTTTCTTTCTATTAATTTCCACTTCCTTTGGAGAGGAAATAGAAGTCCAAATATTGTGCTTAATGTTTATTTGCAAACACTCCTTCAATTTTAGGAATGAATGAATTATTGCAATGGTGACCAGTCAGTAAGCACTAGTCATTCAAAGAAAGATGAGAGTCTACTGTGTGACTCTGGCAGACTTCCTGGAGGAGGTGAGACCAATGCACCACCTGGGTAGATGGGAGCACTGTCCTGGCAGCACAGGATAGGAAAAGTTGGGGACCCTGGGTCTGCAGTTTCTTAGGACCATTGCCCTAGACAGGAAGAGAGCCTTCCCCTTCCCCCAGGAAGGGGTGATCCCTACTCTGTGGGGCATCAACTCCTTAAGTGAGAGCTATCAAGAGGAGAAAAAAGCCTCACTGTTGTCCAGGTTTGAATCTTTGTTTACTAAAATAGAAATGATTTTTGCATCTGGGCCTGAACCTCTCCTAACCTCACTGCTTATTTCCTCCTCACTCCCCAGAACTGAGGACACAGGTTCATGCTTTAAGTAAGTAAGGACTCCAAGTAAGTCTGTGTTCTCTTTCTTGAAGCCCCTGAACATTTAGCTTACGGTTGAACAGTACCTCAGATTTGCACTGGTCCCTGCTGTGTTCTATGGCTTTGCTGCCTGAACCACTTTTGGGGCATGTGGCATCTGCTGCCTGTGCTTCCTGTCTAAGCTCTAGCTCTGCAAATAGTTTTGAACATCTTAAAAGCAGTAGCCTCAGGGTGTATCCCATGGGGCCTTCATTTGCCTGACATAGTGCCGGATGTGGACCTGAACACCTGGTGCTGGGACTCCAGGAAGTAAGCTTCTAGTCATTCACATTCATTTATTGAACATCATTAGCACATCTTTAACTGCACTATGAGGGGAAAATAAGGTTGGAAGGATATAGTTTCTGCCTGCAGGTAGCTAAGAATGGAGAGAGAGGTCAGTGGTTTCCATGAGAGATGAAGATGTACATCCAGGGAACACAAAGAAAGAGCTCAGGTTGTGCTTGAGTTCATGGTGGTTTTAGTCAGGTTGAAAGGGAGAGATGCTCAAGGGAATTAGGGAGGCTATATCTCCACCACTGGGCAGATGAGAAACTGAAGTCAGAGAGGAGTTGGGATTATTCAAGGTTATTGACAGAACTAGGTTTATAATCTTGGGCTTGAGAATTCAACACCAAGTACCATCTTTACCTGCCTGTGCTTTGGTCATCTAATGGTGCAAACCTGGGAAGGACTGAAGCAGAACTTACATGGCCTCAGGCTTCTGTTGGTGCAGGGGAAGGGTAGAAGTACAGCAGCTCTAGGATCCTGTATACCTAAATGGAGGAGTTCGCAAGGGACTTTTTGGGTACAGATGAAACTGGCTCCATTGCAGAGCTTGATGGTTGAGGAAGCTCAGTACGTCTCCCTGTCTCCTCAATGTGAACAAAAGCTTAGTTCAAATGTATAAAACAAAAATCAAACCCCTGTGTGGGTCTGTTCAGAGACTTCCATAATTGTAGGAAATCCAACAGGAGTTCCAATTTTCTATTCCTTTTGCCAAGTCCATTCTTATGTACCTTGAAGCAGAAGTCTAGGTCCAGGTAAGAATAGTGTTCAGGGTTTCTTCCCAGACTTGTCCTCATCAGTTAGATGCTATCCTTTTTATTCTCTTTTCAATCCTATCTCCTCAGTCTCCATACAAATCTGAGACCCCATTGGTAGGGTGCCAGTTGACTAGCTTCCATCATTGATTTAAATAGATAGTAAAAGCCAGTCTGTCATGTAGGCCTAGGGTCCTTTTCTTCAGGGGTTATTTTCCTCTGTGGAACTGGCAGGAGCACCTTCCAGACCCACTTAAATCAGGCCAGACACTCTAGGGACCAGACCTGGGAAAGGATAGGATGTTTTTCTTCCTAGGAAGACAGTAATTGTGAATTTGTCACCAACAGTGACATGGTGGTGAGCAATTAATTCTGGGGGACTCCCTGCTTGTCACCATGAGCAGCTTCTACCCTGAGCAATCCCCCTTGGCTAGAAGGCTGCTATTCCTGCTTTCAGTAGACAAGCTAATTTGTTTTAGACCCAGTTCCCTGAGGACAAAAGAGACTATCACAGCTGAGAGTCTGATTTCGGTGACATTGCCTTGCTAGGTAAGGAGAAGAGATGCAGAGAGGATGTCAGCAATGGATAACTTGTGTACAGAGCCTACTACATTCATGCATGCTCCAAAGGTATAAGTATGACAACAACCTTATAAAGCAGCCATCAGTGTTGTTCCTAATTTAGAAGTAGGAAAACTGAGGAACAGAAGCCCATGATCATACAGCTCATATTGGTAGAGCAGGATTCAACTTAATCCAGTCTTGTCCTAGAATGTACAAGGTATGTTCAAGATAGCACTGCATGACCCTCTCCTGGATTGCCCAAGAACAGATGGGAGGGCACTGGAATCAAGCAGACTAGTTCAGTGTCACCTCATGATATGTGTATCCTTGGGCAAGTGACTCTTTTTTTCTGAGACTCGGTTTTCTCCTCTGAGAAACAGGAGCAGTGGTACCTACTTCTGAGGGTTGTTCTGAAGACTAAGTGATGGAACACATGCTATCTCCACAGGATGGGGTTCCTGCTCCTTTAGACCTCTGCCTGCTTCTCATCTGGCACAGCATAGTAAAGCATTACTAGCACTCCACTTGGTAATTACTGGGTACTAAACTGTCATCAAGATTCATGAATGCAATTGGAGAATATCATGCTAAGTGAAATAAGCCAATCCCAAGAAACCAAAGGGCGAATGCTTTCCCTGATACACGGATGATGATATATAATCAGGGTCGGGGGTGAGAGAAGAATGGAGGAACTTTTTAGAGTACGTAGAGGGAAATGGGGGGGTATGAAAAATGGTGGACTGAGACAGACATCCTTACCCTATGTACATATATGATTACACAAATGGTATGAATCTACATTGTGCACAACCACAGAAACAAAAAGATGTACCCCATTTGTGTACAATGATTCAAATGCAGTCTGTAAAAATTAAAAAAATAAAAAGATTCATGCTTATTTCTAAGGTCAAAGTGTAACTGAATACAGTGGTTTGCCTATTGTTGAGGGCAAAGCCAAAAAATACAACCAGGAGATAAGAGTGAAGAAAGTGTCATTACTTGCAGCAGGTAAAGAGCTCTGGGGACAACTGCCAATGCAAGAGGTAAGGAAATTTTATTGAGAAGACTCATGTTGTATTTATATTGGAAAGAAATGTCATTATATGTAGTGAAAGGCACATTCCTTAACATGCGTAGTTCTTCACAGAAGAAGGTCTACAAGCAATCAAATATGAAAAAATGTTCAACATCTGTAGTAATAAGAGAAATGCAAATCAAAACTACCCTAAGATTTCATCTCACCCCATTAGAATGGTGATTATCAAGAATACAAGCAACAATAGGTGTTGGTGAGGATGTAGGGAAAAAGGTACACTCATACATTGCTGGAGGGGCTGCAAATTAGTGCAGCCACTCTGGAAAGCAGTGTTCAGATTCCTTAGAAAACTTGGAATGGAACCACCATTTGACCCAGCTATTCCACTCCTTGGCCTATACCCAAAGGACTTAAAATCAGCATATTATAGAGATACAGCCACAACAATGTTCATAGCTGCTCAATTCACAATAGCCAGACTGTGGAACCAAACTAGATGCCCCTCAATTGATGAATGGATAAAGAAACTGTGGTATATATATATATATATATATATATATATATATATATATATATATATACAATGGAATATTACTCAGGCATAAAGAATAATAAAATTATGGCATTTGCAGGCAAATGGATGAAATTGGAGAACATCATGCTAAGTGAGATAAGCCAATCTCAAAAAACCAAAGGACGAATGATCTCGCTGATAAGTGGATGATGATACATAATGGGGGGTGGGAGGGAGGCAAGAATGGAGGAAGGAGGGACTGTATAGAGGGAAAAGAGAGATGGGAGGGGTGGGGAGAAAGGAAAAACTAACAGAATGAATCAAACACCATTATCCTATATAAATGTATGATTACACAAATGGTATGCCTCTACTTCATGTGCTAACAGAGAAACAAGTTGTACCCCATTTGTTTATGATAAAAAAAAAATGCCCAGTTCAAGATCATACTTCTTCATATGTTGCATGTTCAAAACTGGTGAACAGGAATACCTCCAGAATTTAGCATTATAATCAGATTATAATGAGCAAAATTTACTCTAGGTTACCCAAAAGAGTGACTCAGAGATTTTGGCTGGTTTAAACTTGTTCCTTGTGGTTTTCTCTGGAGGGCATTATTTTCAACAAATAAATAAACAAGCAAACAAAAACAATCTGAAGGGCTGTTAGTAGTCATTTAAAGGGACAGCAGCTCTCCTCTTGAAAGCATAGGTTTTTGTCCCTCCAAGTTCCTGCCTCATAACTAAGAAAACGACAAAATCCAGAACAGAGCACCCTGTAGATCTGGAACCCAAATTTATTTTTACATTCCTTACAGTCATTAAACATCACACTCTAGCAGCACCAGAATTGCATGGGTATGAGTCCTCCATGATGCTTTGAGGTATGAGCACTCTGAAACTCAGTTGTCCTTTCATAAGGAGCAACAATACTGCCAGGGCAGTATTGAAATGGGAAGGTCATGTGACTCTGTGTCTGCCCAGGGATAGAAAAAATGGATAGTCTGTGGAGAGGCTGGAAAGCACAGAATATGTTGAGTTTGAGGAATATTTACTTCCTTCATTATAATGTTTTGAAGGTCATATTAAAGGAAGTAGGAGCCCTGACACAAATAGCCCACAGTGAATGGCACAGCAGGGGAAGAGAACGTGAGTGTAATCTAATTCCTGCTTGGGCTGGAGCCTCTATATACTCTTAGATGGGGATCACAGTTTTGGTCCACAATGCATTACTAGATGATTTACCTTTGGCAAGTCATATCACTCATTAGGTGTTACGGTTTGGATCTTTAATATCCCCTGGAAAACTCATGTGTTGAGATAGGAATATTCAGAAGTGAAATGATTCGATTATGAGAGCTGTAATCTAATCAGTTGTTTAATCCATTTGATGTATTAATAATTTGAATAGACTACTGGGTGATAACTATAGGCAGGTGGGGCGTCACTGGAGGAAGTCTGCCACTACGGGTATGCTCTGACATTATAAATTCTCCCTAACTCTCTCTGCTTCTTGACTGCCATCAACTTAGCAGATTTCCTCCATGATGTTCTGCGTCATCTCAATCTCACAGCAGTGAAGTTAGCTGACCAATGACTGACTGAATCTCTGAAAACATGAGCCTGAAATAAACTCTAAGTTGATCTTGTCAGGTATTTTGGTCACAGCCCTAGAAAGCTGCCTAACACACTAGACCTCAGTTTCTACATTTACACACCTAAAATGTTAAAAGTTCTAATAGTAAGATTGTAGGTTTCCTTCTAGCTCTAGCCTTCCATGATTTTTAAAGTTATGATTTCAGCTGAGGATTAAACACAAAGTAAACACAGTTGGGCACAAAGAAGAGTAATGCTTATGCCCTTGAAAGAGTGAGGGTACCTTCTCAGTTCTGAGTTCTGCCTCAGGACAGTAGGAGGATGGCCTGGTCTTTCATGACAGCCATTGACCAGAGCAGAGCAGACATTTGCTGCTTCCAAGCTGACTCCTGTCCCTCACACTGTCTCTCTTCAGGAGGCTGACATGTGAGGAGGCAAGCTGAGGGACAGCCCCAAGGACACTTCATTGTGAAGCTGGTTGATGCCTGCATTTCTCTCCCTGTCTCTCTGGCATTGCCTGTCATTGGAATCTATCATAACAAAAACAACTAGCTCAGTTGAGAGTTGTAAAGGATTCTTCTAGAACCTGGAGGGAGCCGAGATTTTGGAAGAAGAGAGTCATTTGGGCCAAAGGATGCCTGGGTGAGCCTTTGGGAAGTACTGCCTCTCTCCAGCCTTGCAGAACTCATGGGTTTTAGGTGGCATCAGAGCTTCTCTCTGTTTGGAAACAAGGATTGGAAGTGTTCTGTAGAGGTTTGGAGTTAATTAAGAGGGTGAAAGTGTTTGGTCAGTAAGTACAATTGTGCTCGTGTGGATTTGTACAGTTTTTCATCATCTGTCCACTTCCATTTCCACCCTGGAGAGAGGGGCACAACTAAATCGTCAAGAACTTTGACTTTTCATTCAAACATATTTGGGTGTAGAGCCTATCTCTTGTTTTCAGAGTCCATGTGGTTAGAAAATTATTTAACCTCTCTGTGGCTTGTTTTCCTCAAATGAGAAATGGGATACTCCTCATAGACTAGCTGTGAGGATGAAATTAGGTGAGTTATGTAAACCAGGCATAGTGGCACACACCAATAATCCCAGCAACTTGGGAGGCTGAGGCAGGAGGATAGCAAGTTCCAGGTTTGCCTGAGTAACTTAGCAAAACTCATGTGTCGAAAAAAAAAAATATAGACACGCACAGACACACACACATAAACACACACAAATGAGGTTGTAGCTCAGTGGAAAGTACCCTGCAATCACCAGAAAAAAAAAAGTTTGTTACGTAAACTAGTGCAGGGCCTGCCTGGTAGGACACACCACAGAAGCAAAAGTCATTATTATCCATTCATCACTTGTTTACACTTATTTGGCATATTCCCTGCCATCAATTATACACCATAAACTATTTATTCCCACTGAATTTTAAATTTTTATTCTTTCCTACCTATTTTAATTTTTTCATTCATATTATGTTTCTATTGATCTTAATACTTTTGGTCTAGCTATTTTTTCTTTATTAAGATTCCTGTTCTTCAAAGATATACAAGCAATCAACAAACATATGGAAAAATGTTCAACATCTCTAGTAATAAGAGAAATGAAAATCAAAACCACCCAAGATTCCATCTCACCCCAATTAGAATGGCAATTATCAAGAATACAAGCAACAACAGGTATTGGCGAGGATGTGGGGAGAAAGGTACACTCTTACATTGCTGGTGGGGCTGCAAATTAGTGCAGCCACTCTGGAAAGCAGTGTGGAGATTCCTTAGAAAACTTGAAATGGAACCACCATTTGACCCAGCTATCCCACTCCTTGGCCTATACCCAAAGGACTTAAAATCAGCATATTACAGAGATACAGCCACATCAATGTTCATAGCTGCTCAATTCACAATAGCCAGATTGTGGAACCAACCTAGATGTCCTTCAATTGATGAATGGATAAAGAAACTGTGGTATATATATACAATGGAATATTACTCAGCCATAAAGAATGATAAAATTATGGCATTTGCAGGGAAATGGATGAAACTGGAGAATATCATGCTAAGTGAGATAAGCCAATCTCAAAAAACCAAAGGAAGAATGATATCGCTAATAAGTGGATGATGACACATAATGGGGGGTGGGAAGGGTTAGTGTTGGGGTTGGAGCTGGGTTTAGGGAGGGGGGCAGGAATGGAGGAAGGAAGGACTGTATAGATGGAGGGGAGGGGGGGAGGGGTGGGGGAAGGGAAAAATGGCAGAATGAATCAAACAACATTACCCTATGTAAATTTATGATTACACAAATGGTATGCCTTTACGCCATGTACAGACAGAGAAACAACATGTATCCCATTTGTTTACAATAAAAAAAAAAGATTTCTGTTCTTCAAAAGCAACTATCAGCCTAATATCCACCTATCTACTTATTAATCATGTATTATCTATAATCTATTTATCATCTATCATTTATTGTTTATCTCTCCTATGTCTATTTCTCGTGCATCTACCATCTATCTGTCAGTCAACATGTGTTATAAATAGGCTCACTAGTAGAAGAAAACACATATTTCAGGTAGATCCATCAGTTCTGCCTACATGCAGATGAAGCCTCATTTTCAAAGAAACACTGTGCCAGTGATAATGGTATGATGGCTAACCAAACTGCAGTGGGTCATGGAAGTAGGTATTTGGGAGAATCAGGCTTTTTGAGTCAAAAACACACAACACGGGCCCAGGAGTCAGGTGTTTTATCCTACATAAGGGTATGATGAGCTGGAGAGTGTCCTTCCTCTGCAGGATAGAAAGCCACATTTTTAGATGGGAGTCCCTTCTGCTCCCTGTGCCAGTGAAATTGTGCCAGCACTGACAAAGTTGGAGACCCACATAGAACACCACCCTGCCATGTACTGTGGGCACACATAAACCATGGGCTTTTCCTTGACAAGTAGCATTCTCCTTGGGGGCTTCTCCACATTGCCACCACTACTTTGTGGTGTCTGTTTTGTCAGAGGGCTTTTTTGTTTCTCTTTTTAGTATAAAGGTTTTCTTCTACTTTTCCTATCTTGGCCTGAGTTATGGTACCAATGGTCATTCATTCTTCTCTCCAGCATATTATGCTCTTCCCCTGTGACTCACAGGGCCATCCTGAGGTTTAAGCAAAAGAGTGAGGTGTCTAGATCCCTTCTCTACCAAGTTACCTTTCTGGTCTGGGTCCTGACTTTCCTGCTAAGTGTAGATGTTCAGAGACGGGTTTGCTGAGGGTGAGGATGGACGATGCCTACCCTTCCTAGCCTTAACCAGCCTGCTTACTCAGGCATTGGAGATCGAGCTCTGAAGGCACAGATCTAATTTTATTTAGGGTTGCACAGGACATATATAGACACATTACCAATCAGGTTAACATGCTTGTTAAAGTATAACAGAATCAGCCTATAGGTGAACTATACGTCGAGAGTCCAGGTAGTGTAAACAAACCAAGCGTGCCTAAGCAATTCTGCCCAGCAACAGGTCTGAGACAAAGGACTGGGGAAATGGCAAACTCCTGCACACAGCATGAGGCAAGGTAGCGCGGGCGAGCTCACAGCACAGCTCTCTGGGATGCATGTCAGAACGAGGCTTCCCCTCAGTTCAAATTCAGCCTCAACAGCTACAAAGACCTTCATTCCATGGCAAGTCTTCACCATTACCTCAGTTTCTCTGTTCAGACTGTTTGGCTTACTTAGACCATGGTGTCAGTGACTGCTCTCAGATAAGCTTGAGGAATGTTCCCTGCAGCTAAGCATCCCCTCAGGCCTGGCATTTTTCTATCCCACGGAATGTGGAGTTGTTCTCTGAGGTACACTTATGGTTCACTCTTCTCCACACTTTTGAATGCACGTGACCTCTTCTACCCACCTTGCTATCTCAGTGGGACCCAAGTTGAGGAAAGAGACTAGGAGACAGATCTTCCTCCCAGCTTGAGGAAGACACAAGGCATAGGCAAGAGGATTGGTGTTGTGGGCCCAGGTAGAGTCTAGTTCCCCACAGGAGGGACAGCTGATTAAGAAACCTGACATCTGTGCTGCACCACCCTCTGCGGTCACTGGTTGGATCTCTTCTCTGGGTCTTGGTGTCCTGATCTGTGCCAGAAGGAGCTTGCACTCAGTTGTTGGTGGGGTGCAGAATTCAGACTTCAGTCTGCATGAGTAGGGGATGCCTAGTTTAGCACCAGAAGGAGACAGAATGACCTCACAGAATTGGGATAGATGCACTCATACATTCCCACCATATATATGTATGTGTGTTAAATCTAAGAATGTAGCTCAGTGGAAAACACCCTGGGTGCTTGCAAGACCTTCAGGGACAGGGCAGCAGGAAGGCTGAAGGCATGAGAGGGTAGGCAGCAATTCCAGCAAGCATCACATATATGAGAAGGGTGGGTTCACATACTAAAGACAGGCAAAGACCACATAACGCACCTATAAATGCATGCCACCCATCAGCACCCAGGATCAAGGCCATGGAGCAAGTGTACAGGAAGCACACACCTGAGCACACAAAGGGATTCAAATGGAAAGGCCTACACTCCTCCTGATTTATCCATTTGTTCATGATGACAAACCTCAGCCCAGATCTCCTTCATCAGTGTCTGTACTTCTCAGATGAATGTTTGCTTCCCTCATACTATCTGTCTTTTATGTGTCAGTAAATGTCAGGTCCACATAAAAGCATGTAAAGATCTTGGCTCTGATTTGGATGTGAGTGATATTGTGTATGTGACAGCGTGAGCATGTGTTTTTCTGTGTATGTGTGTGAGAGAATTATTCTGCATATGTTTGTGTTTGTTAGTATGTTGAGTGTGTATCTGTGTTTCAATATGTATATAATGAGTGATATGCAAGTGCAAGTGTCAGTATGTGTGAGTCTGTGTATCTCTGTGTGCCTGCATCTATGTGTTACTGTGTGTGTGTCTGTATGTTTCTGTGTGTTCATGTGTTCATGTGTCTCTGTGTACCTCTGCATGAGTGTGTCACTGCAAGCTTCACTCACACTTGAATCTGCAGAATCCCCACAGGGAGATGGTGCTCAGGATGTGATGTTTGTTCTGTTTTAGTGACCCAGAAGGCTATCCCACCTTATAATCTTGCTGATGGAGTCTTGCTACTCTGGTATAGGGAATCTGAACAGAATAAACTTTTAAATTTTTTTCCAAGAAGGGATTCAGGAGCTGTGTGTCCTTGAATTAATCATATAGAATTAGCAACTAGGTGATGGGTACAATAATATTTTCATCTTCCTTTTGAAACATACATATCCAAGGAGGATATCAACTTGGCTTCACAAGGTGGGTGCGATGGTCCTTGTAATACCTTATTGCTCTCTTCTTCCCTACCCCAACCTGTCATGTGAGGCATCTGGGCTCTCCTACTTGGAATTACTTTTAATGCAAAGTTAAGAGACAGTCTTGTGCACCCATCCTTCAGAGGAACTTAGAGTCTCACACTAGAGCCAAACCATTTCCTAATACTACCAGGACATGGGCAGAGAAGCCACCTTTGCAGAGAGGAGGAACATGACTATGCAGCACATTTGCTTGGGTCTGGGTTGCTGTCATGAGGGTGTGAGGCAAGGGTGGTGTGATATCGGTTGGCACTGAGGTCCAAAGACTTGACTCTGAGGGAGATTTTGGAAACATATAATGAATCACATGGGCCTGGCTTAACTTCAGCCATTGTTACTCCCCTCTCTGAGCTTGGATACATTGCCTAGCCCTTCTGACCATAGGGTCCACAGCTGTCAAAGAATTTCTGCTATGGGAATTAAGTGAGATAAGGAACATAGAAGAAAACTCTGGGGCCTGACACAGTGTAGAGTCACAGCAGGAGGTGTATGGCATTTTCCATGCATGATGGAGGCAAGCCACATGAGCCCACTAGGAGCAATCTTCTTATGCACAAAACCAGAATGAGTTTGCAGTCTCTCGGGGATAAGCACACCCCAAAGTCCCATAGGAAGTTATGTTTGCAGGAAGTTATGTTTGCAGGAAAAAAGTAGAGGAACATGGGTTTTGGGGAGTTTACTATAAGACCAATGGAGCTTTAGATGCTCCAAAAACAAGGATTATTATTGGTCCTTTGACTATACACTTCAAGCCTGTTTCTCTTTCCTTTACATTGTGTTTCCAGTCAACACTGTCACTTATCTTTGTAGGTGAGGCTCAGATTTGTGTGCCAGCTGAGGAGCTGCACAAAGTGGTTGTTATGGTTTGGATCTGGAATATCTCCCAACAGCTCATGTGTTGAAGGCTTGTTTCCCAGTGCAGCAATGTCCAGAGATGGGGCTTCGGAAAAGTTATTGGATCATGATAGCTGTGACCTCATCAGTGGTTTCATCCATTGATAGCTGAATGGAGTACAGAGAGGTAGTGAAAGCTGCAAGCATTGGGCATGGTTGGAAAAAGTAGGTCACTGAGGGCATGTCTTTGGGGGCTATACCTTATCCCTGCATCATTCTTTCTCTCTCTCTCCTTCTAGTGTTTCACGAGCAGAAAAGTTTTCCTAGACACCCTTCGGTTGTGATAGTCTGCCTCACTCTAAGCCCAAAGCAATGGAGCCGGTTGACCATGAACTGAAATCTTTGAAACCATGAGCCAAAATAAATCTTTCATCCTTTAAGTTGTTCTTGTCAGGAATTCTTGTCACAACAATTAAAAGCTGACTAATATAGTAGTGGAATGTCAATTGGAAACTAGGTCTGCAGGTTCCAGGGTAATCCTGGAGGCTTTGGGAGAGTCCAGATTATTTCTGTCTCTTTATCACTCTCGTCTGAATCAGCTACCTTGCTCCATTTGATAGGGGTACTGTTGGAGTCAGACTTTATCTAAGGATGGAGAGACATGAAGTTTGGGGAGGAGGCCGCCAGCGCGGGCGGCGCCTCCACTCCCGCCGTGCGCAATTGGCCCCAGGCCGCGGACAACACGTGAGGGAGGACGCGCCCACCTGCTGGCGGGTGGCGCCTCCTCTCCTGCGCTTGCACTGCGGTGGGAAAAACCTCGTGTGTGCGTGAGGCGTCGGTGGAGGAAGACGTGGAAAACGCCGGGCTCCTCCAGGGGCCAATGCGAGACCCGCACTTCAGCACGCACTTCAGCCGGCAAGACCTAAAAAGAGAAGCAAGCAAGGAAGCATCTCCAAAAAGTAAAATAAGGAAGTTGGTCATTCCCAGTCCGCCTCTGATTCCTTCGTGGTCTCTTGCTGCAGGTGGCAACAAGATTGGTTTTAGGAATAGATGAAAAAAGTTTCTCTGTTCCCTGAAATTGTCAGACCAAGGAAATAACCATTGCCAAAATCTATGGGATTTTCTGTGGAGCAGGGCTGATGAGTTGTTTTGTTTATTATTGAAGGGAAAGAAACAACCTGCATTGTCCATTCTGGGATGTTCTGGCTCTGACCTGAAGAGACATACTGGAATGGCAAGAGAGCCAGCTGATGAGGGAGGGTTCTTCTAGTGTTGGTCCATATCCTGACTAAGCTCTATCCCTCAGGAACCTGTGTGAATATGTCACTGGTCTGCCTGGTTCCCAAAGCCTCCCCTCCCCTGAGATGAAGACCACTTTCCCTTCTGAACTTTGTCCCCTACTCTTTTCCCAGATTACCTTTCTTCTTCTTTCATAGCTTTTACTTGCCCACTCCCCAATCCAGAGAAGGGAAGCTGTGCACTGGCTTCAATTGAAAGCTTTGGAAATCGATGTGAACTCTAAATCTGCTACCCTACTTGCCAGCATTGTGGCCAGTGGCAAGTTGTATACCTCTTTGGGCTTCAGTTTCTTAATGGTAAAATAGGTCTGATCACTTATTTCATAGAATTATAGGAGGACTAAATGAGATAATATGTAAAGGACTTAGTTCAAGGCCCCACAAATATAACTGGTATTCAAAAATGTTTTTATCTCACTTCTAATAGCATTTCCCATTATGTAATTAGTTCCTTCTTTCCTATTTTTCCAGGTTTTGTTCAAGTCCCACTTCTTCCTTCAAACCCACTATTATACTAGCTAGTTTTGGTTGATTATAACAAAATACTTGAGATAACTGATTTATAAAAATAAAAGGGAATTTCCTCCTTTGAAGGTCAGATACATCACAATGGGATCATACCCTGCTTGTACCAGAGCATTATGCAGAGTGCTGGGTGCTGAATCATGGCTTAGTACATACTTTTTGATTGTTGGGAGGGTGGCTAGTAGGGATCAGTACTCTGCATATACTGACTGGTCCTATACTAGAAGTTGTGAGACTAGAACAAAGAAATAGGAACCACTATGCCTTAATTTTAGTTAAATGACAAAATAGAGAAATGCACAGACGATGTCAGATAGCACAGTAGGTATACAATGAATTATGTCCTGCAATCTGTGATTCCAAAGGGTCAGAAGATATCTACTTCCAAAGCAAGAAAACCCCTGTGGCAGCCCTTCCTGAAAATGGGAGGACATACCTTTGGACTGTTCAAAGGGTTGAGGTTCATGGCTCACGAAGAAACCTGTTTACACATGCTTTAATGAATAGGAATTCTCATGACTCTAAACAGTGGTGTCTATTTGTCCTCTGAAGAAATATGTAAAGAATCTAATCTCACGTCTTCATGGCCATTCTTTAGATGCTTTTAGACCATTGAATCCTTCCTTCTGAATAATGCTACACTCAGCTTTCCTTGCCCTAGGCTCCAACAGAAATGTTTTCTAAATCTTGTGTTGCCCTGACCCCTCTGCTCTGCATACACTTTGTTTATTGACTGCTGGGTCTCCATGTGATGCTGGAGCAGAGGAGAATCCAGTTGGGTATGACCATGGAAGGATGCAGTAAGTCATTAGTTCCTCCACCAATAACATTAAGTTCTGTAAATAGAGCCTGAGGAAATATTATCTTTATTCATTTGGTTAACCAATGACTTGAACATGTATAAAACAATATATCAATGAATGGATCTGGATATATTTTGCAAATTGAGTATACAAATTGCTTTAGTCAGCTTTTTTGCTACTGTGACCCCAAGACCTGACAAGAACAATTTTAGAGGAGAAAAAGTTTATTGGGAGCTCATGGTTTCAGAGATCTCAGTCCATAAACAACAAGCTCCATTCCTTGTGACTGGAAGTGTGGCTGAACAACATGGTGGAAAAGTGTGGTGGAGGGAAGAGGCTCACATGATTATCAGAAAGTAGAGAGAGTCTCCACTTGCCAGATACAAAATATATGCCCCAAAGGCATGCCCCCAATGCCCACCTCCTCCAGCTACACACTACCACTTTACTTAACTACTGTTAATTCCTATCAGGGGATTAATTCATTGATTGGTTAAAGCTCTCATAATCCAATCATTTCATCTCTGAATGTTTTTGCATCATCTCACACATGAGCTTTTGGGGGACAACTCACATCCAAACCATAACAAAAATAAAGGTCTCTGTAGAATAATTATGATTGAGTAGAAAATGTAATGTGTATGTGAACAGCTTTTCAGAGGAAATAATTATTTCTACTGATATTATTCAAAGGCTTGGAAATAAGTGAATTTTTTTCTTCAATTTTTAAATTTTAATTATATATATATATATATATATATATATATAACATAAAATTTACAATTCTAACCACCTTAAAGTATACAATACACTAGGTGCATTCATATTATTATCTAACCATCACCAATCCATCTCCAGAAGTCTTTCATCTTGTAAAACTGAGACTCTACCTAATTCCACAATATTCCCTCCCCATTCCTGATAACCCCCCTATTACATTTTCTGTCTCTGATTCTGATAAATCCAGATACCTCTTATGAGTAGCATCTTACCATATCTGTCTTCTTTTGTATGATTTCTTACACTTAGCATAATTCCCCCAAAGTTTATCTGTTTCGTAGTACGTGATAGAATTGCATTCTATTGTACTCATATGCCATACTTTTATTCATCCATGGACACCTGAATTTCTTTTGTAATTTGACTGTTGTAAATAACACTGCTAAAATGTGGATGTACAAATATGTGTTTGAGTTCCGGCTTTTAATTCTTTTTGAGAGAGGGAGAGGGATTGAGAGGAGTGGTGGAGTGGGGTATCAGAGACAGACAGAAACAGAATGACAGGAAAATCTGAATCAAGTCCTAGTCCTGAAATCAACCACCCTGGGCCAGATCTACTTTTACCTATTTTTTTTTTTTTTTTATAACTTGGTACTAAATAACTAAATTTTCCCTAGAACCAGACTGTGATGTGGTCATTAATTGCAGGAACATAGCTCTCTGTTAGATATGACCATGGTAAATGACTAATCACCATCTCATGCTGCACACAACAGGTTAGTTAGAAGCCACCCAAGATGTCTTCAACAGGATGGAGGGCAAATCATGGCAGAGTGTTAAGGGGCTGCTGAGCTACTGTGGATGACTATTTCACACAATAAATTTGACGGTGTGGCTGGGAGGAAGAGACTGAATGCTGCTCAGAGCTGAACTTCTTCCATGATTACTTCTGAGGTCTGATATAGGCATAGAGTTATTTTTGAAAGCAGAGACCCAAGTCCTATGAGGCAGTGCCTCACAGATACATATGCAGAGACTGATGAGGTGGTGGCCTCAGGGCATTGTGCTTGTTGGAATTTTTCACTACATGTTGCATTATAGATTCAGGGTGAGATACAACACAAAGAACATATCATACAATGCCAGGGACTAAATCTTATGATGTAATATTGGAAAGCTATTTATTATCTATAGTCACCTGTGCCTCCAGAATTTATGGCCACTTTTAGCTTAAGTTTCTTTTTTCCAAAAGATGAAGGTCCCAAATTTTAAGTGCTGAGCCCAGATTCCAAGTTGAATTCCATAAATGAGGCAAATGCTTTGCTGGCTGCAGCAATACATCTTAAAGATACTTTATTTTTATCTACTTTTGGAGTAACTGCAATTCCTTTGGAGATTCCAGGCCTTGGGAATCCCAATGCTACCCTATCTTTTATCTAGGAAAAAAATACTACTAATTGCTTATTATAGTTGTTCTGATGTCCTGTGGGCACCCGTTGCTTAAATGTTTCAATCAGTGTGCAGACACAAAGCCTGATAAGACCCATACAGCCCAGAGTCTACAGCCCCTGAGTGACTGGGAACACAGAGCCCCTTCTCCATCAGTGGTACCCAGGTGGGAGGAAAATCCCTAGAACACAGCAGCAGCTGACCAATGACTTCAGTGGCTTTCAGGCCTGGTGAGTCCACCAGGACTACACAACCTCTTTGGATTCTTTGGGTATGAACACATGACCTCTGCGCTCTTTGTGTCCTTCCCAAGAACTCTCAGGAAAAGAGTTGAACAAATGAAGCCCTCCCCAGAGATCCTAAGTACTCTAGGCTGCAGAGTTCAGAGAAAACTCCTGGAGGTAGACTCAGGAAGATCTCCAGTGATGGAGTGGATTAAGGTCTGCAGAGGAGCAGTGAGGTCTAGGCTGAAGACAGATGACAGAAAGACACTTGGGAGTGTATGAAAATGCCTGACAAATCTCATAGAGGATATCTCAGAACCCAAGACCTAGACACCCGGGTCTCGTGTGGGAGAGGCTATGGGTATTTGGAAGGAAGCCACATTTAGAAAAAGAGGTCTCATCTGTCTGACTAGTTTTGGAGTCCTGGGATCATACACCTCTGAAAAAGCTGGGTCATGGGGTGATTTAGTGGAACTATACAATAAATATATCTTGAAGTTAGATATACTGGATTCAAATCCCAGCCCCAAAATTTACTATTCTGAAATTTTAGATAAGTCTGTCAAGTTGTCAGTGTCCTCTGTAAAGTGAGATCAATGACACCTTCTTCCTAGAGATCTGAGGAGGGCCAATGGGCTAAACGTGCAGGACACATTCCAGTGTAGGGCACTTTCTAGGCATTCAGTAAATGTCTCCTGCCTCTCTTCCCCCTCTCCATGTGGCATCTTCTCTGGCTCATCCATCCATGTGAAGGTTCACATCACATAACTGTATCTGTCCTTCCCTTTTTTCATGGCAAAATTCTTCAACTGACAGCCCCAACTACTTTACTTGCTAGGGAAAAACATCTCCATAGCAACCAGTTCCCTAGCTCTGTCCTTTCTTCTTCTCCCAGGCTAAGACCACAGGCTCTTCAATAGACATCTTGTTACTCTTCCAGGGCACAGGCCAGTATCTCTGCCCAGTAAACTCCGCGATAGCTGTAGGACTGTCTAACTTGAGGTGGATCAGTCCAGGAAACTCAGATAACTTTGATTTCTTCCTCAATTGCAACTGGAAATGAATGTATTATGCTCTCTTTGCGAACAGGGAAAGTTAAGAGAGAAATGAATGGGTGACTATATGTAGCAGCTGGGCAGAGGCAAAGTGATGTCATTTGTGGGTGGCTGTGCAAGACACACTGACAGAGAAAGTGCAGATCCTATTCTTTGCTCGATGCATTGTATCTCTTCTAAGGAAAGGGATGCTGCCACAGGAGAAAGGGGGCTAATCACTAACCCTCAACAAGAGAGATGGCTCTCTATTCCAGGCCAAATTTAAGCCAGTTTTAAATAATGCAGTTGGCTTCGAAAGTACTGGAGTCTCCAGAGGGAATTAATAATGGATGAGTCTTTTCTCCTGCATCCCTCCTCCTTTCCTGGGGACTGCGGAGGAGCCAGTTCTGCCGACAATCTGTTTCGTCCTGTCCTGGCATCACACTCTTGGTGAATGAACATATGGTTGGAGGAAGCAAGGAGGAAAAGATGGTGAATGGAAGAAGGGAGGGAAAGAAGGAAGAAATGAGGCAGGCAGGCAGGCAGGCCTCCTTTCCTTTTAAACAAGTGATAGACATGGTTTATGTGGAACACTGACAGGAGGCTCCTGTGGATCTGTCATGCTGGCAGGTGGAGGTGTGCAGTGCTGTGCCTTGGGTACTTGGAGGATTCAGCAGGTCAGCCACAAACAGTTCCAGAAGACTAATTCTAAGACAAAGGACATTTCTCACCCACCTCTCAAATCTTCCAAATTGGAATTAGAAGCAAGCCCATGTTGCCCTTATACCTCTCTAAGGGTATCTTTAATATGGGGTCAAGGACAGAAAGCCAGGAGTCAACTGCTCACTCCTTTGTGTCAGAGTGTCAGATGGTTGGGCTTCCCCTGGGGTTAATTGTGTTAACTGAAGAGCAGGAAGTGAGATGATGCCCTTAGGAGGTGGCCCTCTGTGGGGCACTCTAACCCTTCCTTAAGTCTGGGAAGGAGGGTGGGTTTTGGGTCACAATGAGAATGGTTTCACATGGGGTTTTACGTACCCTTTGTTTGACTTCCTGTGGTTCCAGATAAGAAAAACTCTTCCTGTGATTAATCGTATCCAGCACCTCTGTCTCAATTGGTTTGGAGTTGGAAGTGTCTGTTTCCTGTGGAGTCCCAAGATGAACAAGGAACCTAAAATTGATCTGAGGTGTGGGATACTCCAAGGTGCCAGGCAAAAGCAGGAAAAACTTATGGGATATATATAGGACTTGAATGAGAAAAATCCTTGCTGATTATGAACTCAGGATAACAACATCAAACGTATTCTAAGCCAACATGATGAAGATTCAGGCCAACTTTTTCTTCTATTTGGTGAAGGGTCTCAGGTCTAATTCCTAAGTCCTTGATCCATTTTGGGTTGAGTTTTGTATAGGATGAGAGATAGGGATTTAATTTCATTTTACTGCATATGAATTTCCAGTTTTGCCAGCACCTTTTGTTGAAGAGGCTTTCTTCACTGTATGTTTTTGGCACCTTTGTCTAGTATGAGCTAACTGTACTTATGTGGGTTTGTCTCTGTGTCTTCTATTCTGTACTATTGGTCTACTTGTTTATTTTGGCGCCAATAACATACCATTTTTGTCAACATTGCTCTAAAGTAGAGTTTAAGATCTGTTACTGTGATACCTCCTGTATCACTCTTCCTGCCCAAGATTGCTTTGGCTATTCTGGGTCTTTTGTTCTTCCAGATGATTTCATGATTGCTTTCTTTATTTATATGAGGAATGTCATTTGGATTTTAATTGGATTTGTGTTAAATCTGTATTAGCACCTTTGGAAGTATGACCATTTTGGTATTACTACTTCTGCCTATCCCTAAACATAGAGATCTTTCCATCTCCTAAGGTCTTCTTTAATTTCTTTCTTTAATGTTCTATAGTTTTTAATGTAGAGGTCTTTTACCTCTTTTGTTAGATTGATTGCCAAGTATTTTATTTTATTTTTTATTGATAGTATTTTGTTTTTTGAGGCTATTGTCAAAGGAGTTGTTTTCCTAATTTCTCTTTCAGCAGATTCATCACTTATGAATAGAAATGCATTAGATTTATATGTGTTGATTTTATATCCTGCTATTTTGCTGAATTCATTTATTAGTTCTAGTAGTTTTCTGGTGGAGATTTTTGGATCTTCTAAGTACAGAATCATGTCATTGGCAAATAGTGATAGCTTGAGTTCTTTTCCTATTCATATTCCTTTAATTTCTTTGGACTAATTGCTCTGGCTAGTATTTCAAGCATAATGTTGAAATAGAAGTGGTGAAAGAGGGCATCCCTGTCTTGTTCCAGTTTTTAGAGGAAATGCTTTCAGTTTTTTTCTACTAAGAATGATGTTGATTGTGGGCTTAGCATAAATAGCCTTTACAATGTTGAGAAATATTCCTACTATCCCTATTTTTCCTAGTGTTTTGAGCATGAAGTGGTGTTGAATTTTGTCAAACACTTTCTCTGCATCTATTGAAATAGTCATTTGATTGTTAACCTTAAGTTTATTGATGTGATAAATTATGTTTATTGATTTCTGGTTGTTGAATCAAACTTGCATCCCTGGAATGAACCCCACTTGATCATGGTGCAGTATCTTCTTAATATATTTTTGTATGTGAGTTGCCAAAATTTCATTAAGGATTTTTGCATCTATGTTCATAAGAGATATTGGTCTAAAGTTTTCTTTCCTTGATGCATCTTTGTCTGGTTTGGATATCAGAGTGATACTAGTTTCATACAATAAATTTGGAAGGGTTCTTCCTGTTCTTTTCATGGAATAATTTGAGGAGTATTAGTATAAGTTTTTCTTTGAAGGTCTTGTAGAACTCAGCTGAGAATCCAGGACTGGTCCCAGGTTTTACTTGGTTGGTAGGCTTTTGATGGCTTCTTCTATTTCATTGCTTAAAATTGATCTGTTTAAATTAAAACTACCCTAAGATTTCATCTAACTCCAATTAGAATGGCTATTATCAAGAACATAAGCAATAATAAGTGTTGGCATAGATGTGGGGGAAAAGGCACACTCATACATTGCTGGTGGAGTTGCAAATTGGTGCAGCCACACTGGGAAGCAGTATGAAGATTCCTCAGAAAACTTGGAATGGACCCATCATTTACCCTAGCTATCCCACTCCTTGGTTTATACCCAAAGGACTGAAAATCAGCATACTACAGTAAAACAGCTGCATCAATGTTCATAGCTGCTCAATTCACAATAGCTAGATTGTGGAACCAACCTAGATGCCCCTCAATTGACGAATGGATAAAGAAACTCTGGTATATATACACAATGTAATATTATTCAGCCATAAAGAAGAATAAAATTATGGTATTTGCTGGTAAATCAATGGAGTTGGAAAATATCATACTAAGTGAAATAAGTCAATCCCAAAAAAACCAAAAGTTGGATGTTTTCTCTGATAAGTGGATGATGATGCATAATGAGGGGAGGCAGGTGGGCAAGGGAAGAATGGAGGAACTTTGGATGTGTTAGAGGAAAATGAGGCAGGAGGGGGTGGGGGAAGGAAAGATAATAGACTGAGACAGATGTTATTACCATATGTACATGTATGATTACATGAATGGTGTGAATCTACATTGTACACAACCATAGAAATGAAAAGTTGTAACCCATTTGTGTACAATGAATCAAAGTGCACTCTGTAAAAATAAAAAATAACCCCCCCCCCATATTCTACATGCTCTTTTATGAACTACAGTTAGCAAGTATGCCAAGCATGAGTATTGGAAATCTGGGCACTGAGGCACAATGTAGGAAATTAATGTTAATTATTAAAGAACTGGAAGGATACAAACCAAAGGATGAAGAAGAGAGTATGACACAAGGACAAAGAAGATGTGAAATAATGAATTTCTAACGTTAACATTAGATGATGGCAAAATTAGAATCTTAATGGGCAAGTTAGACAGCTGATTAAATGGATTGAAAAAAGTTCTCTCACAAGGAAATGAGAGAGGACAAATACAAAGGAGAAGTTAGAAGACCTGGAGGAAAACTTAGAGGGTCTCATTGTCAGCTAATGGGAGCCAGGAAATAGAATGGCCCCAATGAAATGATGACTCTAAAATTAGTGAAAAATTGATGGACATGGTTGTTCAGATGGAGGAAATATCAGCACACATAATCAAGGAAATGTTCCTTTTCTAGGCTGAGTCCATTTATTCATGGAGCAATATTTTTTGAGCACCTCTCAGGCACTCAGCATTTTGTGTGTATCGTAGTCTTCCCTTATCTTCAGTTTTACTCACCAGTTTGCTACCTGTGACCAAACTATGGTCCAAGAGTATTAAATGGAAAATTCCAGAAATAAACACAAGTTTTTAAAAGTTTAAATAACTTTTATTAAAGTGTATTTTTATAATTATTCTGTTATATTATTAATTGGTACTGTTAATTTCTTACGGTGCTTAATTTACAAGATAAACTTTATCACAGGAAAAAGCATCAGGGGTTCAGCACTATCTGTGGTTTCAGGCATCCACTGGCCATCTTTGTATCCTTCATTGGTCCTGATCCTCCATAGTCTGTGTGTGGAGGTAGGGCATAGGTGTAGCTCTAGGAAATGGTCACCAACTTGCCAATGGTTGCATGGTGGTGAGTGGTGAAGCTGAGCTCAGGTTAGGTAGGTCTGCTTCCTGTGACCTTGCTCACCCTGTCATCCTCTCTTAGAAAGGTTTAGAGAAGGAGCCAGGCTGTAGAGAAGCAGGGGCTCTCAATGCTCCTTAGTCCCTGCTCACACGGCACAATTCCTCCCTTCTCCTGTGGCCTCTTTCTGTTCCTAGCAGATGTCCTGCTCTGGGCTGGGGACCATCCCATGTCACAGTAACCTCAGAGATTTAGAGGTCCCTTTTCCCATACTCTGTAGGGTCCTGCCTGTTGAGATATTTAGAGGTCCCTTTTCCCATACTCTGTAGGGTCCTGCCTGTTATTTGAAGACTTCGAGGCCCTGACCCTGGACCCCAAAACCCATGGACAGACCTGGTGTATTTTAAGCCCTGAGTACCATAGGCCTTGAGCAGATGGGTTGTGAGATAAAATATAGGACACTCAGTTAAAAATACATTTCAGATAACAACATACTTTCTAGGCATAGTGACCCACACCTTTAATCTCAGATTTCCAGACTGAGGTGGAGGATCACAAGTTCCAAGCCAATCTAAGCAACTTAGTGAAACCCTGTCTCAAAATTAAAAATGAAAAGTGTTGGGGATGTAACTCAGTGACAAAATACCTCAGTAGTACCCCCCAAATCAACCAAAAACAACAATGACAACATAAACATACATTTTTATTCTTAATATAAATATATCCCAAACTCTGCAGGGCATATTGGGTTTGGTCTTGTGACTGAAGCAGGACAGAATCTGACTAGTGCCTAGTCAGTTTCCAACATCTGGGACTGTAGGTAGAAGATTCACTAGAAAAGGACAGAGGGAGGCAGGCTGCTAGGGAACCTGCTAGGCAACAGTCCCTTCCTGTCCCTCAGTCTCTGCGTCTGAGTCCTACTTCAGTGCTCCTCTGACTGCCTTCAAAACTGTTCATATTCTCACTCAGAAAGCTCAGGACATGGAAAGTCAGAGGGTTGCTACTTAGGTTCTAGACTTGCAGCTCTGTGATCTCTTGCTAGCATCTCTAGATGGTTCTTTTCTCAATTACTGAAGCAGAGAATGGTACAAAACTTTCCTTCCAGCCTTTGCAGTCCATGCTTCCTCACAAGGAGGTAGGCAAAACCCAGGGGAGAGGCTCATGCTGAAAAATTTCATTTTGAAAAGAGAAGAAATTCCATCCATCAATCCTGGTGAAGGCTCTGTGAAGAGTGGTCATGGCTCCCAGATGGGCCAGCAGCCCATTTTTCAAAAAGAGAAAGAGGGGCCTTTGCCAAAGTGAGATAAGAGAATGCTTCCCTAAATGGACTTGGTCGTTCATTACAGGTGTGGCCAGGACAGGAGAGCATCTGTCAACTGGAACCACAGTGCCCTGGGTTGGATACTCTGCAGGGCCCTCAGTGGCCCAAGAATCACTCAGCTCAGACACAGGAAGGCACAGGATGGAGGCAGGGGGAGGGGAAGGTGGAGAAAACAATAGAACCCAAGGTGATGGAAGGAGTGGGAGGAGACAGAGGTGATGGGACCAGCAACTCCACAGTGGTAGCAGTGTCAGGGCCCCAGGACTGGGGCAGGCAGCACACAGACATAGTTTTGTACTTAATTGTCCCCAGGAACACTCATTGGGGTCCATGTGCCAGATGAGTCCTGGCTACTATCACATAGACTAGTTCATTAAATCTTCAAAATTCTATAAAGGCTACATTATTATTAGTGATAATATTATTTATTGCCCAAACTGAGATGCCTGGACGTAAAGAATGTATAAATAATAATTATATTGGGACATCAATGTTTACCACCATTGTCCCAGGGAAACTGAGTCCTGACCTCACCCATGGGAAAATGTGCTCAGAGGGGTTGATTAATTTTGCCTGAGATTCAGGATCCAGTTTAGTGACAGATCCTGAACAGCCAATGTTAATACTTTAGGAATCCTTATGCCCTTCAACACCGGTTTCCACAACCCCAGTCAGCAGTCTAGAAGAAATACTATCCTCCACTCCACTGGGAAAGTGCATACATCTAAAAAAGCAGCCTGGGTGGTCACCAGGGATTGGGGACGGTTCCTATATGCCTAAGCCATCCATTCCCAGACAGGCTAGTTTTCCTCACCTTCTGGATCAAACCTGACCAAAGTGAGCAGACTGAAACCCCTCCAAGCTGTAGTCAGGGTCAGACTTGCTGGCTATCCAAGAAGCTCTTAACAAACCCCAATTCCTCTTAATCCAACCTCTCTGCATTCAGACACTCAGATTCTCAATGCTGGACAGCAGTCATTTGCACACTCATTGAAGGTCAATTTGTTTATCTAAAGTCTTTTCTTTTCCCAGGGTGGGGCATCATTTTTTCTCCTGGAGTGTGACTTCCTGAACAAATCAAACATAGTCTTGTGCTTCCAAATGATGTTTTAGTTCACAATAGACCACATATACAATGGTGTTTCCAGGAGACTACAATGGAGCTGAAAAATTCCTATCACCTAGTGACCTTGTAGCCCTCAATGTTGTAAGGTGGTAGCAAAATACGTTACTCATGTGTTTGTGATGATGCTGGTTTAAACAAATCCACTGCACTGCCAGTTATATAAAAATATAGCACATACAATTATGTGTAATATATAACACTTGATACATAATACATAAGTAGACTTAATAATCAATGACTATGTTACTGGTTTTTGTATTTATTCTACTATTCTTTTTAATCATTATTTTAGAGTATACTCCTTCTTCTTATATATTTAAAAAGTTAACTGTAAAATAGCCTCAGGCTAGTCCTTCAGGAGAATTCTAGAAGAAGGCATTACTATCTTGGAGATGTCAGCTCTCTGGGTGCTGTGACCCTTGAAGACCTTCCAGTGGGACCAGATGTGGAGGTAGAGAACAGTGATATTGATGATTCTGACCCAGTGGCCTAAATTAGACCTATGGACTTAGGTCTTATCTTTTAATGAAAAAGTTTAAAAAGTTAAAAAAAAAATCAATCTTTAAAATATTTTTTGTTTGTTCTTTTAAGATATACATGACAGTAGACTATATTTTGATATATAATACATACGTGGAATATATTTTATTATAATTAGGATCCCACTCTTGTGGTTGTACATCATGTAGAGATTCACTGTGGTATATTCATATATGAACATAGGAAAGTTATGTCAAATTCAATACCCTGTCTTTCCTATCCCTATACTTCCGTCTTTCCCTTCATTCCCCTTTGTCTAATCCACTGAACTTCCTTTTATAAAAATAGAAATATATATATATAGAATAAGGATAGAAATTAAAAATATTTCTGTAAGTTATGTGTGCATGTTTTAAACTGTTATTGCATTAGAGTCAAAAAGTCAAAAAATGAAAACAATTATAAAGTAAAAAAGTTATAGTAAGCTAAGGTTAATTTGTTACTTAATAAAAAAATAAAAAATAAATTTAATGTAACCTAAGTATACTGGGTTTAGAGTCTACAGTCGGGTATATAATGTATTAGGCTTTTGTATTCCCTCCCCTCATTCATTGATTCACCCAACACAACTTCCAGTTTTGCAAGCTTCTTTCATGGTAAGGGCACTGTAGTTTTTTTTTTTTTTTCTTTCTTTCTATTTTTGTTTTGTTTCGTTTTTGCTGGGATCTTAAACCCAAGGCCTTAGGCAAGTACTCTATTACTGAGTTATATCTCCAGGCCGTTTAGTTCCCCATATAGGTATGCCAATTAAAAAAAAAAAAAATCCTTTATACTGTATTGATGCTGCACTTGTATTATACTTAGATACACCAATACATTGGGGTATGATTACCTACAGTATTCGGTACAGTAAAATGCTATATGGGTTTGTCACCTAGAAGCAGACAGTAATCCCATATGACTTTGTATGTAGTAGGCGATAGTAGGTGATATCACCATGTTTTGTGTTAAATACAGACTCTGGTATTTACACAATGACAAAATTGCCTAATGACACATTTCTGAGCACATATCTCCTTTGTTAAGGGACACATAGCTGTAACAAAAAATGTGTCTGAAAATATCAGGAGGTTATAGGTATTACGAAAGCAAATAAGTCAGGGTAAAGAGATACAGTAACAGGGCCTGGGTGGAGGGCCTGGGTAAAGGGCACTTGGCCAGATTCTGTGGGGTGGTCATTTGGGCAGAAACCTTACCACAGTGAAGAAGTAAGCTATGTAGTTATTAGGATGAACACTCCTGGAGAGGATAGAATGAAGAATCAGCTTGACTTCCTTGAGAAATGGTCAGGAAAGACACAGGAGAGGTAAGCAGGTCTAGGTCTTCTGGAGGGTTTTGAGCATGGAGGTAAAAAGTCCTTCTTTATACTTGCAGCTGACTTGGGTTGATGTGAGGGGGAAGACAGCATGGAAGCTAGAATCTAGGAGGGAGGTGATGATGCTTTGTACTGCAACCAGCGGCAGTGTGGAAGAGATAAAAAATGACTTACTGGGAGGGTCTTTGCAAGGAATTCCTCATGGATTAGACACAGATGTGAGTGGAAGAGGCATATCAAGGATACCCCTGGAGTTTTGGTCAAATTAGTGAGTTTAAAACCTGCTTTCCTATGCATAGCACTGTTAAAAGTTGTTTTAAACATGATGTATGTGGGAGAACTGGTTGGCAAGTTCCTATACAACAGGGGGTAGTTCTAACATGAAATGGGAGGAAGCAGACTGGAAGTTTGTAGACCTGGACTGTGGACTCATTAACCAGGGAACACAGCCACACTGAGGCATACTGGCACCCTACACCTGGTTAACAAAATTCAATGAGTCACTTCATGCCAAGCATCTTTCCTTTGACTGGGACCTCTCTTAGTGAAGCATTGACTCTCCTTCTGCCTATATTTGCCACCACCACTTTTGAATCACTTACTCTCAGCAACTTGCCATTAGGGAGAGACAGGAAAGCACTGAGTACCTGGGGCTTGGAGACTGGAACTGCCTTCCCCCTTCTTTGTCCCCGCTCTCTCTGAAAAGAGCTTAGGTAGAACAACCAGGCACCATGCTGGTCTGTGAGCTCAGGTGCTAACATTTCCTTCAAGGTTGATCCTAGACCTACTTTTCCAGTCTTGCCCATTTGGTATGGGGCTCCCTAAGGGAGAACCACACTGTTAAGACACTACCTCTACAACACCCAGAAAAGCAGGCATGGGGACCATCCTTTACAGAGGGTCCAGGCATGGCACGGGATAGCATGGGGGTTGGGAATACAGTAAACACTCAGTAAATGCCAGCTGCTATTGCTTATTGCTATTATTTACCCATGATATCCCACATTTTCAATTCCGCCAACATAATAAATATTCAAATATTATTTCAAAGTTATCAAAAATGTTATATTTGTTGCTCAATTTAAGTTTTTATGAGTTCTCCACATCTGGGATGATGGGACAAAATGGGTTAAGGATGTGCTAAGTGCCTAATATTGTGATGAGTGTTTCATAAAAAGTTGTCTGATTTAATCTGCACAAATATCTTGAGTGATACATATTATTGTATTGCTCCCTTTTACTGAACAAGAAAGCTAAGGCTCAGAGAGGGTAAGTGAATGCTGTAGGTTGCACAGTGACTATGAGGAAGTCTGAATGATTAGTGTGTGTGTTCTTTTCTTTCTGGCCACTGTGACTGATAAGAGGGTCCAGGAATGGAGAGCTTTTCATCAGCTCTGCCAATAGAGAGCTTTGTGTCTTGTCTCCCTTTCTGTTGGCTTCTCTTGCTAGGAGCTGGGGAACGGCAGGCTGCAGGGGACCACATTTCACAGTGAATTATGGAATTATGCCTCACAGCAATCAGCACTCAGAGTACCATTGGATGCAATGAAATGGAGTTTGTATTGGAATCTATTATGGTCCCAACATAAATTAATTATAACCCTTCTGCTGGAGGGAAGCTTCATGTATAATTAACACAGAAGCGAGGATCTAGGAGGAGGTGATGGTGCCCTAGACTGCAGCAGCGGCAGGAAAGAGGTGAAAAGTAACTTATTGGGGATGTTTTCATGCGAGGCTGGGTTAATCTGAGGTGGCTATGCACTTTGTACTCGTTCATTGTGTGTCCTGCATAAAAATAGGAAGTGTGGCCAGGAGGGAGTTTCAGCAATGTGCTGGTGGTGCTGCTGCTGTGCTGGCAGTTCAGAAAAAGAAGAGTCAGAGCTCTCTGCCCACTGCTGCTGGAAAGCCCTTGGGGTGGCAGCTTCTGGGTCTGCAGAGTTGCCAGGTAGCTCCCCTCAGGGATGGCTGACTGGGAATGTGCAATGCTAGCTTTGGGAGCCCACACTTAGCAGCACTTTCTCTGTGCCAAGTGCCCCATTAAATGCTCTGTGAGGATGTCCTCCAATTCTCACAAGCATACGGTGGGTGACAAGAATACTCCTATTTTGTAGATGTGGAATGTGATCACAGAGATGTTAAGTAATGATATGATTTGGATTTGATGTATTCCCCAAAGTTTCATGTGCTGGAAGGTTGGACCTCATTGTGGGTGGCCACGTTGAGATGGGGGGACCTTTGAAGAGTGGGGCCCATTGGAAGGTATTTAGGTCACAGAGGCATGGCCCTTATAAGGGATTAATACATGTCTCATGGGAATGGACTAGTTTTTGTGAACCCAGGTTATTGTAAGGGAGCCTGGAACCTTCCCTGAATTCCTCTTCCACATGTGCTCTCTGCATTGAGATGCCACCTGCCATGAGGCCAAACAAAAGTTGGTACCAGGTTCTTTCGCCTAAAATACTATGAACTGAATAAATCTCTTTATTTTATAAATTACCCAGCCTCAGATATTTTATTATAGCAATGCAAGACATATTAACACAAACAGTGCCCAATCCACACAGCAGATATGTGGTATAGCTAGAAGCTGAATATACACTGTCCTAACCTGAGGACAAGCTTATGTTAAAACACTGAATCATAACTCAGCAAACACCTGTCTTCGTTCTTGGCCAGACATCATGGTGTTGTCATATTGTGGTCACATAGTTGGAAGTGGTCTTTTTCTCCAGGGAGTTGTTTCCCATATAGCCTCCTCTCAGAGGAAGCATGTATTTTTCCCTTAATTTTCCTCTTACTGTACACATGAGTGTAGCAGAAGGATGTAGGTTAAGTAACCAGGTAGACTTAGTCCACATTGTTACCTTTCCATTCTGTTGCTGAGAGTGCATTGTCATCTGTGACTGAAAATAATTTCGCCAGAGTAAAATTTCCAAGCCTGACATATGGGAGTAAGGCCATCAATGGCAACTGCTGACCAGGGGTCTGCACAAGGCAGGGTTCACATGAGTAAGTGAGTGAAAGTTGCTTGTTGGTTGACAAGGAGAAACCAGTGCCTGGGCATGAACGTACATGCATATGCTCATGGTGTTTGTGCAGGTACATGTGTGTGTATGTATATGCATGTGTTACAACAGGCAAAACTGAAAGAATTCAAGTTGAGAGTAGCCCTGGGGTCAGGAGACTGAGGGGTACAAAAAAGACACTATGCACTTGGAGTTCCAGGGAATAGGGTGGGAGAGGAGTCCAAGGCACATTACAAAGGGCTAACATGCTAAAAGTCCCTTTCCTGCTGGTTTTTTTTTTTTTTTTTTTTTTTTTTTTTTGGGCATTGGGGTTGAACTCAGGGGTGCTTAACCTCTGAACCACATCCCCGGCCCTTTGTTAAAAATACTTTATTAGAGACAGGGTCTACCTGAATTGCTGAATGCCTCACTAAGTTATTGAGACTGACTTTGAACTTGCAATCCTCCTGCCTCAGCCTCCTGAGTTGCTGGGATTACTTCTAACTGCACTATGAACTGAAATCAGCAACCTACACACCTCTTTGGTCTCAGATGGAGGTAAGTTGCTTTTATTACATGAGGTTCAGGCTCTGGAAAGTGGCCCCTCCTTCTCTCTTCCCTTCCATATCACTTCCCCTACCCACAGCTACATCTGGTCCCACGTCCATTCTTGGTCAAGTCTGAAGGTACAGAAACAGCCAGTCATTGGGTCTGCAGCAGTCAAATGCAGGAGTCTTATGCCTGAAATTGAAGCATATCTGGATAATATCTGTTAAGCCTCTGCTCTGGAAAACTGCAGCTTTATCAAGTTCTCTGGAGGCTAAACTGTGAGTGCAGAAATCTGAAATCTGACCTACTTCTCTCAAAGCATCTTCCTGTCTGTTTCTGGCCTCCCAGCTCCCTGGTACTGCCATGTGTTGCCTGCATTCTTGCTGACTGCCAGCTACCTTTTCTCTCCAACTGCCTAGCTCTTCACCCCCTTTGCTCTCACTAAACACGACCTTTTTAGCAATGCAGAAATTCAGGCCCATGGGATTGTTTGATGGCCCCAAACAAATTTCAAAAATCTCCATGACTGCTCCGATTCTGTCAATCAACCTGTACTAAGTAGAGACACAAAGGACAAGACATGGGGTCTGACCTTGAGTAGAAGTAAATCTTATGAAAAACAATCTGAAAATGTGGATGGTTACGCTGAAACCAAGGCTAGATTAGCTTCTCTTCATCACCCAGATTCAGAACTTTGCATATGCTGGGTTTCTGCACAAGCCATATCTTGACTTCTCTGTCTCCTTTTCTTCCCCTGCCTGCTGGTATCCCAGGCATATACTGGGTCTCAGATAGGCTTTCCCCCTTTTATCCCATATAAATTAGGTTCCCCTTTACTGTTTCACATGCTCTCTGCACTCAGTATCATGACTTTTATGACAACTGTTATTGCATTCATGTTGTGCTTGCTTATTTGGTCATTCTTCCCACTAGACTAAGTTTTCTGAGGTCTCAGGACCTTGATGTGGTCAGGCACATGGTGGGCATAGTAAGTGTTCACTTAATGAACAGGTGAATGAGTAAGAGCAGGTGGACTACTACTCTACCTCTTTCTTTGAGAAACTATGAACGGAAGACTCCTCTGAGGATTTCATGTTGAAAAAGTCCTACCAAATAGTGACTTCCTTCCAAGATGGGAAAGAAAGATAGTGGAGAAACCTAATCAATAATACCCAGTAAGAAAATTGAGGTCGATATTGACAGTGATGAGCTGAAATGATGTGTCCTTAATAGGATGGGCTGAGTACGACATTTTACTCCTGTGATCTTCCTCCTAACAATCCATAACCTCAGTGTAATTGTAACAAAATAGTAGACAAACTCCAATAGAAGATCCTTCTACAAAATATCTTAGTAATACACTTCAAAAAAGTCAAAGTCAGAAAAAACAAAGAAAATTTGGAAAATTGTCACAGTCAAGAGAATCCTAAGGAGACAAACTGATAAAATATAACATAGTATTCTGGGAGGGATCCTGGGGCAGAAAGAGAATATTAGGGGAAAATTAAGGAAACAGTAAATATAAACTTTAGCTTACAATAATGCATCCATATTAGATTATTAGTTGTTATCAATAAACCATAGTAATACAAGATGTTAAAGAAAGGAAAATTGAGTATGGAATATTTGAAAAGTCTCTGTACTATCTCTTCAAGTTTTCTGCATATCTACAATTATTATAAACAAAAACAGCTTTTAAAACTATTTTTAAAATTATTTAAACTAATAGTGTTTAGAGCTATAAACTATTATAAAACAAAAAGTTCATTAGAGAACTTTTAGTGTCTGATTTGACATGCAAGGAGCTTGGAAGTTATCACTCTATTCTAATGACAAGGGTGTAGCTAAGCAAACTGAAAATTAACAACATTCTAGACCTAGCAAAGAATTGAGATCACAGGCAAACTTCTTTCCCAGAATGGGAGAGATATTATGCGTTTTATTTCTGGAATAGAGGCCTCCACAGGAATGAATACCAGAGAAGAAAAATATAAACTGTAATTGACAAACCACTGTAACTTAGGGCAGACAAATTTGTGAGTTAGAAACTCTAGGAGGGCAATTGTTGTGAGCTTTTCCTTCAGAAACCCTATCAAATTCTTTCAGTGAAGATGAGGAAAAAAATTCTCTCCTGCCTTTGGCAGGGAATAGAAGCATAGCCATCCTGACACGTGTCAAGAGTATTCTGAGTGAGACCTGCATTAGACTTCTCTTAAGAAATCATGTAAGCAAGAAGAGTGAAATATTCAATGTTAAAAGAACAATTTAGAGTTCTGTATACAGCAAAATTATCCTTCAAAAGTGATAAATAATTTCTCAGACAAATGAAACTTTAAAGGAAATTCTAATCAACAGACTGCTTTGCAATAAATGTTGAATAAAAATTATCAGAAGGAAAACAATATGTCAGAAATTGTATTTATATAAATAAAGAGCACTAGGGATGGAGTAAGTGAAGGTAAAATAAAATCTTTTAAAATTCTTAATTAATGTAGGATATAATAGTTTGCTCAAAATAATAATAGCATAAGTAAATTTGATAGTGATAGCTATGAGTAAATGAAATGTTTTAAATAAATGGATAATAGCAATCTTGAATGGGACGGGGGTGGGAATGGATTGGGAACACTGTTAGGAGGTGCTTAGAATATTTGTCTAGTGGTTCTAGTGCCACTTGAGAGAAGAATAGGATTAGTTGTAAATTTATGTTACAAACTCAAAAGCGTACATGTAAAACCAAGATTAAAAAGTGAAGGTGTATAATTGAAATGATAATAGAGAAAAATTCATATAAAATATTGAATTAAAAAGGGCAGAAAATATTGGAATGTAAAAAAAGATATCAAAGGCATTGTTTTAATCAGCTTTTTCTCTGCTGTGACTTAAAGATTCAACAAGAACAATTTTAGAACAGGAAAAGTTTATTTGGTGGCTTATGATTTTGGTTTCAGAGGTCTCAGTCTGTGGACAGCTGGTTCCATTCTTTGGGGCTCAAGGCAAGGCAGAACATCATGGCAGAATAGTATGGCAGAGGAAAGTGACTCACAGAATGATCAGAAAGCAAAAAGACTTCACTTGCCATACCCCAAAGGCATGTGACCCATCTCTTCTAGCCACACCCTACCCACATTTAGTTACTACTTAGTTAATCCTGTCAGGGAATTAATTCACTGATTGAGTTAAGGCTCTCATAACCCAATCATTTTTCCTCTAAACCTTCTTGTCTCATACATGAGTGTTTGGGGATCACCTCATGTTCAAATCATAGCAGGCATTAAATAGAATATAGTAATGGATATAGTAGATCTTAATTATATCAATAATCATTATAAACATCAATAGTATAACTACACGAATTAAAGGAAAAAGACTGTCCTAGTGGATAAATACAAGATTCAATTATATGTTGTCTACTTGCTTTAAATATAAGGTTAGAGACAGACTAAAAATAAAGGCATGGATATACATACTATGCTAACACTAACCAAAAGAATGCTGGGATAGGTATATTATTTTCAGAGTAAGTAGACATGAAAGCAAGAAAAGTCATTACAGATGAAGAGGGCATTGCATAATGATTAAAGGTCCGTTCTCCAAGAAGACATAGCAGTCTTTAATGGGTATGTGTCTAATAACAGTTTCAAAATATATGAAACAGGGCTGGGGATATAGCTCAGTTGGTAGAGTGCTTGCCTCGCAAGCACAAGGCCCAGGGTTCAAATCCCCAGCACAACAAAAAACAAAAACAAAATATATGAAGCAAAAATTGGTAGAGCTGCAAGGAGAAATAGTTGAATCTACTATTATGGTTGGAGATTTCACTTGTCATATCCAGCAGTCAGGAAATCAGTAATGACAATTGAATTAAACAGCACCATCAATATACTGAGGTCCAATTATATCCATAGAATACTTCATTCAACAGCAGCAGAATACACATTCTTCTAAAGATCACATGAAACAAATAACTGTGGGTCTTTAAGTATATCTTAACAAATTTAAAAGAATAGAAATTCTGCTGGAGGGAAGTTGAGTCAATGGATAACCTCTTCAACATCATGAGGTCTTTGTAGAGTCTAGACCATAGAGGGAAGAATACATACATATATACATATGTGTGTGTATTCTTACATATACATATATACATACATATGCATATATATATATATGTATATATACACTTTTGCATACAAGTTTTACAGGCCAAGTGAAGTTATCAAATATTTGGGTGGTTTGGTGTATATAAGAGGGTGGGACCCCCACAGTGGTCTTTTCCAATCTTGTTACCAGCGCCTCCTTCTATGAACCACAGATAAATCAAACAAATAAGGCCTTTGAGAACATCTCACTTCACCTTTACAGATGAAGCATTTACAGAGAACTGAATAGACTCTCCTCAGGTCTCACAGTACAAGAGGAGACACCAGAACTGGAATCTATGTTTTGACTCATTTCTTCAAGTGCCTTGCTGTCTCCCAAAGGGGTAGGAACAGAGTTTAGCTCATAGCCAGCCAGGCTGCTGGTCAGGCTGCATTGTTGTTAAACAGTCTCCAAACCTGGTGTGTATGATTTTATGAAGAAATATAAAGAAATATGTTGTGCTGTGGCCTCTATTGACATAGAACTAACCAAGTGGGAATAGAGAGCAGAAACTGTATCTTTAGGTCACACACTATGATCAAAGAACTTTAAGATTTAATGCCCAGAAAAGTAGTTGATCTTGTTGAGGCTAGGAGCAAGGTTAAATAGTACCAAGCCTTTGAAACTGGAATGGACTAGTTCTTATATAATTTGTAGAAGATGCTCTAAAACTCCAGGTACAAACACCAATACAACAAATTCATTTTTCTAATTAAATATTGATACTCTAAATATTGTGGGTAGGGAAGTCAATATATTATCTACTATTTTTAGGCTTTATAAATTGTCTGAGAATTCTCTGGGGCTTTGGATGCTCTGAAGGGAGCCAGATATGCTTCCACATATCAGCTGAAGAATCATGAAGATCATGATCTCATGATCTTGTGTTTTACTGCCATGTGGTATCACTATTGAACACTGGTTCTGTGCTGCTTGTAAACTGCCCATTGCTGCAGGAGTGGTTGGATGCTAGTACCTAGTATGATTATTTTTCCAGAGATGACTCCATCTTTCTGGCTGAATTCGCCTTGGGGCTGTCCACCAGACTCTGGTTAGCAGCCTCATACATGAGATCCTTGCGTACTCATTGATTCTGATAGGACAAATATTTATTACATCATAGATCAAGAGCCACAGTCAGCTTAAGAGGTAGGAAGTTACTCTTTTAAGCTATCAAAAGCATACAGCAAGAATGACAATAATGCCCAGACTTGAAGTCTGAAGATGAAAACATTTGGTCTGAAGAGGACCCAGGTATTGACACTGTACTGAGGATCGAACCCATGAGTTCTTAAATTCTGAGATACATCTCCAGTTACTTCTATTTTATTTTGAGATAGGATCTGGTTAAGTTGCACAGGCTGGCCTTGAACTTGGGATCCTCCTGTCTCAGACTCCCCAGTCTCTGGGAATGCAGGTGTGCAACACTGTACCCTTTTTTCCTTGTAATTTTTATGAGTATCTGAGGTTAAAAATTATTCTACTTAAAGAATAGAAAAAAAGAGACATTCTGCCTGATTTGTTATAAGTTCCCTGCATTTTATTTTGTGCTTGTCAGGAGGCCTCATGGATGGTGTGTATTTCTAGCCAAGTTCCTTTGCTGAATGCTAAGGTGATGGGTCTGGGGTATCCAAATAGCAATCATGAGGGACATCAGCCTTTGGTGAAACTGACAGTCGTTAATTACATTGGAACTATCTTATCAGCTACTTTGCTGCTTAAGGAGATCATTTTTTTTTTTTTTGAAAGGTGTTTGTCTGACTTTCCTATTGGGATATCTACTGTTTCCTATTATCTAACCAAATCAATTTTTCCCCACCAAATGTGCTTCGGAATGAACTGCTATGAATTCTATCAGAGACTGGTAGAGGAATCCCCAAATCTGTCTCCTGCTCCTGCTCTTTACCCCAAGCAAGCATGATGGAAAAATGAAAAGAAAACAACCTTGGACAGAAGAGCAGTATATGGAATAAGCTCCCTTTATAGCAACTCATTCTCCCAAGAATTAATTCATTCCTGCAAGACCCAACCTACTCCACGATACCAGCATTAATCCATCAATTAGGGTGGTAACCCATGACCTAATTACCTTCCATTAACTTCCAGTCTCTTAACTCTGCTATACTGGGAACCAAGATTCTAACACATGAATCTTTGTGGGGGAAAAACTATATCCAACCCATAGCAACAAGAAGCTGAAGCAAGAAAAGAAAGAGAGAAGAAATGACAAAATGTTAAGAGAAATAGAGAAAGATATAAAAAACTATAAGAAATAATATCAAATTTTGTTCTAGCACTTTGCAATAATGCCATATTTGTAAATGCATTAGACTCTCTGTGTAGCCATTTGAGGTAGAAAGAACAAGCAAGGGTTATTTTCATGAAGAAATTGGAATTTTGTGGCAGGTTGTTTTTACATCAAACATTATCTCAATGGAATGAAGTTGAGACATTCTGACTCCAAAATTTGAAGGCATCTTATGTACAATAGCGCGAGACTTCATACTAAACCTACTCCACCTATATGCCTGGTACTCTACAAATGCAATCCTACTTAACACTCCCAAGATCTGCTTTGAAGCAGAGATTATCATTACTGGTATACAAATGGGAATAAATGGACTGCCCAAGATCACATGGCAGCAGGGAAAGGCTGACCCAGATCTCATGACTCCTATTCTTTCCACTCAGCTATGTAACTCCCTGTGGCTGGACCAGAACCAGATGCTTTAATGGGGAGACCATGTTAGGTCAATTTAACCAAAGAAGGCCTTACCATCAGAACAGCTCCTTGATGGAAGGATCTGCATTGGGAAGAAGTGTGTTCTTGGATGAACTCAAACACAGGCTAGATAAGCACTTGTCTGAAAAGTGGAGTAAGATACTGAGATTTTAGACTGGCACATAGACCAGATGACTTTACTTCCAACACTGAACCCATTTGCCTTGGAGAAGTGTCACACATGTGCTTACTTATGCTTAAGTGAGGCCTCTCAGCTGGGACTACAGACCTCTGGCATTCTTCATCTGAATGCTTTCATGAAAATAAAGAAAATAATTGATAAGAGACTCACAAGAAGGAAACCACAGAAACAGAGAAAAGCTGCCAAAGTAGAGGAAACACAAGGGAGACTCTTGGCACACAGACAGGGTTATCCATGCCGTCTGGACCTGTAGGGGCAATGTTAGTGCCTGTTCCTAGTATTTAGATATTTTGAGAATTACTTTCTGGAAATTAAATTTGTTATGCTTCATTGAACAGGAAATTCTACTTTTAGAGACTCATTCCTTTGGAGAATAAATTTTTTTTCAGTCTATTGGTTAAAATGTAGATTCTGATGGAAGAAATAATACTAAGATGCAAAATGGGGGGATTTTTTTAAATTAGCTTCTTTCTCTGAAAAGATGCAAAGAGATCTGAAAATGGAACCCAGATCAGAGGGATAGGGGGTGCTGAGAGGAAAAGGTATAGTGATAAGGCAGGAAGAAGGGCTCCAAAGAGGCCTGTCACATGGCAGTAATGATAGCCCCTTCCTCATAAGGCCATGGGATAGCCTCAGGGTTAAAGATAGGAGTTGATGTCAGCATTCAGTTATGACAGCATCACTACCATGAGAGCTGGATATCCTCATAGTACCCCCCAGTGCACTTCTTTCTGGACTGGTTCCACCACTCACCTACGCTGGAGTTGTAATCCTGACATGCTTTCCACTGGGCCCTCCAAAGGAACAGTGGGGCAGACCCAGCTCCTTAGCACCCCATTCCCAGCCTCCATCCTTCTCTCCCTGTTTTCTCTCCTGCTGCCATTGTTGCTGCTACACTGCAAATGACTTTTTCCTGAATTCTATCTGCTGCTCCAGAACATACTCTGGTCCACTCCAAACCATCATCTTCCTCAGTGAAGGGATGGGCAAGGAGGGTCATGGCAGTACCTTGGCCTGGGGAGGAAAGAGACTTGGGTAGCCCTCTTCTTTATCCCCCTTTCTACCTCCCAGAATGACCTGCCCCCACCAGGATACCCTCTATCTCCTGGGGTTAGATAAAGCAGGGATAGAGGAAGAGGCAAACAACTGCCACAACCACCACCCTCCCTGGCTTCACTATCTTTGTCATTCAGGGACATATAACAATAAAAATAAATAAAGAAAAGACTAACCTTCTGGCCAATCGCAGTTTAGCTACCCTGCAATTAAACAAATCCACAAACCCGCAACACATATTTACATCTCATTAGCAGAAGCCAAATGCAACAACGGCATTAAAATTAAGAAATTAGACACAATTATCCTGTCGGCAGCAGTTGGGGGAAGTTGTCAAGGGCTGGTTTATTCATTAGTTTGCACAGAAGTTCAGCAGCTCCCTAATTGTGTGCTGCTATTTTTTGCCCCTCCTTCTCTTGCTTAAAAAAAAAAAAAAATAGTTGGAGGTTTCATTTCTCCGCAGTGCAGCAGACTGTGTGTGTTGATGAGGCTGGGCCCAGGGGAGGACTGAGAAGGGCTTGTCACCTCTCTGTCTTCTGTGTCCTCAGACCCTAGCCAGGTCCTAACTAAACTGCAGTGACTGGTGGTTAGGAAGGCCAGGTGACTGTTAGGTGGTCGTGTGACCACAGATTTCCTCTGCATGTCCAGGGAGGGCTCTTGATCACCCAGCACATTCCCACCCACTGGCTAACTTCCATCCGTCTTGTGGACAGTGGTTCACTGGAGCCAGCTACATCTCCTCATGAGCATCCCCCTACATCCCTTAAGTCAGCAGCTGTCCCTAGTCACAGCCCTCAGGTTATCTCTCTGTGTCCCAGAGTGGGCATTTCAGAAATGTTCATTGGGTGGATGAATGAGAATTTTCTTATGAAAGCCCTTTATTGCAGGTGAGAGGGATCATAGGGCAAAAGTTGAGTCCAGATGAGAGAACGTAGCCCTGGGGATGGGTCAAGGCACTGGCTGGCATCAGAGAGGCTTGCTGGAGTGCTTTCCTATCTGGAAACTCTTGCTCTGCTTCCTTGTGGGAATCCTCCCCTCTACCTTCTGAGAATTCTGGGCTTTCTCCTACCTCCCTGAGTATCTCCATGGCCCACTGTGAGCTTTTTCTGTTCTCTGGCACTTGACCTTGAAGAGCATTTGGTTCAAGTGGAGCTTTTACCTGTTGGCCTCTTGGCTAGTGATGGCATCCACCACCCTCTGCATTCCTCTGTTTCCTGGGCACTGGAACTCCTCTGTTAATGTCAGCTAATTGGGTTTTGCTGATAAATGGTGACAGAGGAATGGTGGGTGGAAAGGCTTGCTGAGGGTTCTCTTACCTGATGGGTCACAGTCCTCAGGAAACTCCCAGCACCACCAACGCTTCAGTTGTGTTGAAGTTTAAGCCCTGAGTTTGATGTCAGGAGACCTTGGTTCCAGTATTATAGCAGCTGGCACTAAAATGGCACAGAGCTTCAGTTTTGTTAGCTGTGCAAGGGAAAGTGATGCATGTTTCTCCTTCAGAGTCGAATTGTAAGACGTTCATAGACATCTGGGGTTTATGTTACTGTTGTCCAGGCTCTGTGTCCTGGACACAGTAAGTTACTATTGTACAGGCTCTGTGTCTGGAACACTGGGTCTCTCCAAGACTTACCCTTCATCTCAGAGACAAGCACAGGTCCTACAGCAAGTAGTGCCCTCTGGGTGGTTTGCCTCTCCCTCTTTAAGTAAGGAGGTTCCCCAGTCTTTCAAGTTGCTGAGCTTTGGATTGTTCTAGAGCATTCTCATGATCCTGGTCAAAAGGTCCAGACGAAGGAAATGGTAAATATTCTACTTTATTTAATATTGGTGTTAAATTTAAACTTGCAAACATGTATTTCAAACACAACTGGTAATAATTTAAGATATCAATCAACAAAACATCAAATGTAGCATTTATTCAGTGATTGTTATTAGAACTACAAGTAAGCCCTCCTGGTCCCTAATTTCCATGTCCCTCCCACATTAGGTACATGCCGCCATTTTGAATGGCTAATAATGAAGGGGAGTGCTCACCACCAGCATTTTCTCTTGTTGTACCCACCTCCCTTCAGCCCATCTTACCCTGAAATTTATTTGTTCACTCACTCATTCATTCATTCATTCATTTATACATGTACCACTTATTAAGAAAACACAATTTTCCAAGTCCTGAGGTCAAGGCTTAGGCTGACCAGGGATCTTACAATTCCTCTGTCACAGGCCAGTATCAAGCCAGATAAAAATGACAGGGTATGAAAAGTGCTCAGATGGGATTTAATTCAGAAATTGCTGCCAGGGAGCTCAAGGGGACAGACCAAACTTTTCTAGAGATCAGGGAAGTATTTAAAAAAAAAAGATCATCAGAGCTGCGACTTGCTTTACTGTCTACCCTCTAGGGATCTGCTGTCAGAAAACTGCACCAGTAGCTTTCATGCTGGGAATTTTGTCTCTGGGTCTGAGCAACTGCTTCTCACTGTAATTTGGGAAGAAAGGATGAAGACTGTGATCCACAGGATTTTCTGGAGTTTGATGGACTATGAAAGAAAAGTGAGGGGAAAGGAGTTGACACTATTCTGTGGTTTACAGAGGACAATGCATGAAAGTACTCTTTCTAATCTCTTCACCATGACCTCACTTCCCCATTGCCTAGGGCCCCATATCAAGACTAAAGTGGCAGACACTAGGGCAGTGCTTGATATACTTCTGAGACTAGTTTACCTACTTTACATATAAGAATTCTTTAATCCTCCCAAACCATATGAGAAAGGTACAATGGTACAGTATACATTTTAGAAAAGGCAAAAAAAAAAAAAAAAGAGAGAAAGGCTCACAGAGATTGTTGAACTTGCCCAGGGTCACAGAACTGACAGGTGGTAACTTGAGTTTCACAACCAAGCTGTCTTGTCCATAATACATACTCACTGTGCATATCTCACTGCTTCAGATGCTATGTGTAGAGCAGAAATTAGAGTCTACATGCTTATGGCCACTCAGTCACTTGGGTATATCCTTAGGTGATTTATGAGCATTTTGCTAGAGGAAAAGACCATTTTAGCTCCTTGGGTGTCAGAGTCCCTCCTTGTCTCCATCCTTGGGACTTGCCATCAGAAAGATTCAGGCTGGAACTTGAAAAGGGCACTGCTCCCTTACTCATTGACGTCCTCACTAGAGGCCCTGTTGACCTGCAAGGGGCAACAGTCATCCCTGAGTAGTCTGACTTCTGCTAGTCACAGGAATAGTTGTTCTCCTGCTGTCCTAGGCTGGGTGTGGTGCTATTCTCCTGTAATCCCAGTGAGTTAGGAGGCTGAGATAGGAGGATTGCAAATTCAAGGCCAGCATTAGCAACTTAGTGAGGCCCTGAGCAACTTAGTGAGACCCTGTCTCAAAATAAAAATATAAAATAAAATAAGGGCTGGGGATATAGGTCCATGGTAAAGTGTCCCTGGGTTCAATCCAGTACCACCACCAACAACAATAACAAAAAAGTCCTGTCCTAGTCCCCTGGGGAGGTGGATGTTGCAGGTAGAACATTTAGCATGCAGGGAAGCTGAGGGGAAAGAAGAGCTGGCTGACTCTGCTGGGTGAGGTGGGAGGGCATAGGATTTCACACTGAACTCCACCATGGACCCCACTGGCTCAGGACTTAGGTCGAGGAACCCTTAACATTTGTTTGAGTGCATCCTGTCTCCATTCCTCCCCTTATTCTTATCCACTCATTTAGAGTATTTCCTTCTCAGCCCATGTGAAGACATCCAGGTTATTTCCACATTTTTAAGCTAATGTTATGTGATATGTACTCCTCAAGGAGAGTGCCCAGGTTGACTTTTTCTGTCTTTCCAGCCCCATAATGAGGACTTGATACATTTTAATATTTGCAATGAATTATCTCAGATATCCTGTTAAAAAGACACTGGAGACTCCTTGTGCACCAGCCTGTAGTGAACATTCTTTCACAAAGAATTATTCAACTTCTCTGTGCAGACAACATCTGTTCCCACTTTATGTAAGCTCACAGGCAGTGGATGGAAACAGTCTGATGCACAAGAGCCATTCCTTATGGTGAGAAACCCACAAACCAGAGTCACTAGGACCTGGGTTAAAAACTCAGCGATGCCTGGATCTGAGAGTTTGGACAAGTTATTTAGCTGAAGCCTCATTTTATTCCTCAGTAAAATGGGGTCATTATAGGACCGTTGTGGATAATAAATTAGATGACCTATTTAAGGCACTTACCTTATAATCCATATGTAGTAAATGTTTAAAATTTGATGATAAAGAAACAGGGAGAAAAAAAGAGAAAAAAGAATGAGTTGTGCAAAAGTTGATGGAAACATTGTAGGAGCGAGGCCCCTGGGAGCACTTATTAGGCAGGTCTTGAAGGAAGTGGTGGAGGGGAAAAAAGAAGGGAATGGAGACAGCATAAACGAAAGCTTAGAGGAACCAAAGCATCATGGTTTTTTCACATATTGGGGAGAAATTCTGCATGGCTGTGCACAGGGAAAGGAGTCAGGGAGTGAAGCCAGGGAAGCCAGGGAATCAATAGGGATTCCATGGTGGCAAGCCCCTCAGCCATGCAGGATGACTCGTTTTCACCCTGCCAGCCACAGGGGACCTTTAGCATTTTTTGAAAATAAAGCTGGTGTGATGACATTTGAGAGTCTTGAGGTAAATAGTGTGATGGGCTGACAGATCTGGTTCCATGAGAATGTTACAGGCCAGACTCTAAGGGAAATGACTAAACAGACTCCATTTTGCTCTGAGACTCCATGTTATTTAGGAAATAAGCTTCTCCCATGGGAACACCCCGCCTCTGTGCCCATCATCAGTTACTTAGTGTGACATGTTTAACAATACAGAATGACAATTCCTATGTAAAGAAAAATTGCTCTCTTTTGATTCCTATTGCTCCTAAACAACGTACCATGTGAACAGTGATTGTGTGGGTGTTAGTAACCATTCTTTAGTTTGTACCTAGGTAAGGATCATTTTGACCCACTTCCTCCTCTGTCGATGATCTCATGATGTTAATGTGTAATTTCGAATCATAGCAACAGACACTTATGATTAATGTGATTTTTGGTATAAGAACCCCTACAACCCTGTGGTCTGGGCTGTTCTCCCAATAGCCAGTTTTGGGGGCATTGTGTGAGACAGTCAGCCGGCCGGCTTAATAAAGACTCTCAAATTTGGACTTCTCAGTGGTGATTGGTCTGCCCTTAACTTGTGCCCCATAACAATAGGTGTGTGTTAATTAGGGAGAAAGAAGGCCAGTGTGACAAGTTAACAATGAGGATGATGATGTGAGAGAGACTGTGGGGCATCATAAAATGAGAGATTTAGGTGACTCTCCTATGGGGTCTGTAGGACCAGGGCCCTAGTTGGAAGATTACACACAAAGGAAAGAGCGTAGGGATGGTGAGGGATGGCCTCAAGTTTTCTAATTTAGGCAAATGGAAGAAAATGAACAAAAAAGAAGTAGGTTTTGAAGGCAGGTGATGACTTGAATTTTGACTGTTTTGAGTTCCAGTCACCCATAAGATGTCTAAGTGGAGACTTCATGTCCCATCCCTTCATCTCCTCCCCACTCCCATCCAATTGTTCCTAGTGACCCAGGGTTGCTAGTGTTATTGGAGGGAAGAGTGGAACAGGATAATGGAGAGGTTTATTTGACTCTGACCAACTTGGAGCCAGTTCTGAGAGCCCCACACTTGTCCATGAAGCTGCACTTTGCTCCCTGCAGTTTGTTAACATCAAACTGTTTATACCTAAAAAATGGAACTCAGAGAGGCATAGCTCCCTAAGGCTAATTAAGTCCCTTCCCTTCCCTGAAGCAAATTCCAGAAACTCCAGTCCCTGGAACTAAGGTTGAGTCATTTTCCACAAGACATTATAAAGAGTTTCTAATATAGTCTAGCTAATGAGAATGGGCAGATAAATCTTTTTCCTCTTTCCTGTCTCTCACAGCTCCTACTCTGTGGTCCTACCTGGACATTCCTGAAACATAAGGAGCCCAGCTTCAGCATCCCTATCCATTGTGTTGGACCTTGAGTAGAGAGGGTTGTCCTGCTGAATACCAATACTGCTCAGGGATCCTATGAGACTTTTTAGGGAAAGGGTAAAAGAGGAAAGAAAAGAATCACAGGCTTATAAGAGACTTCTCTGGTTCCCATAGGGGCCTACATTCCCAATCTACTTTATTTCACGTTCTTCTCTGAAACTTAGAACCCAGGTAAGCTGACTGAGGCAGGGAAAGGGAGAACATTCCATGTACATCCAGGTTGATGTATTGAAAATGGAAAAGTTAGGGAAGGGATCAGTTGGCACTACCAACTTTATACTTATTGACCTTTTTCTTATTCTAATTAGTTATACATGACAGTAGAATGCACTTTGATACATCATACATAAATGGAATGTAATTTCTTATTCTGGTTGTACATGATGTAGAATCACCCGGGTCATGTAATTATAAATGTACATAGGGTAATAACATCTGATTCATTCTACCATCCTTCCTACGCCCATACCCTCTCCTCTCTTCCTAATCCTCTCTTCTTCCCCAGCCCCTCCCTTATTGTGAATAAGCATCTGCGTATCAGAGAAAACATTTTGCCTTCAGTTTTTTGGGATTAGCTTATTTCGCTTAGCATGTAGGTTTTATGTATATTTAGTATACTTGATTTTCTTGTTTTTTTTTTTTTTTTTTGCAATATTGGAGATTTAATCCAGGACCTTGCACGTGCTAGGCAAGCACTTTATCACTGAGCTACATTCCCAGTCCTAATATGTATATTTATTATAAATAAATAAAATATATAATATATGATCAAATTTTGGTAAATATGAAAGGTATAAAGGTTTATTGAAACAATATCAGAAAAATGTGTGTGTGTATATTTATTTATATACATATACATATATATATGTGTATAAACATACATACAATGAAACTATCTTTCATTAATTCTTTCCCATTACCTTTGGTATTCTTGGATATAGCTGATCCTCCTTATCTGTGGGTTTTGTATCTATAGATTCAAACTAATGTGGATCTAAATTATTTTGTATTGTGTCTATACTGAACATGTGCACACCTTTTTTTCTTATAATTTAAATCCTAAACAATATAGAATAACAACTATGTACATAACACATTGTATGAGGCAGTATAAGTAATGTAGAGATGATTTAAAATATTCAGGAGGTTATACAAAGGTTACATGCAAATACTAGCTATTTTATGTATAGGACTTGCTCATCCATGGATTTTGGTATTAATTAGTGCTAAGGGATAAATTCATGGCTTTTCAGAATGTAAGCATTTGTAGAATGCTTAAAGTACCTTTTATATGACATATAAAATAATAACACTTACAAACAGAAAAATGTACAGATCTTAACATTACATCTTCACAAGAAAGAGAGTATCACCAGTACTCCTTTTACATTTAATGTTATTGCTTATTTACTTGGGTTTATAGCTACCTTAATTTCCTATTTGAGCAACAAAATTTATGTTAATTTTTCCCTCCCTTCTTGAATTCCTTTGAATTAATCTTTTTCATTTATTTGTTTTTATTGTTCCATTTTTTTCTATTAACATATCATGTATACCTTCTTTATTTTTTTTTTTCATAGTTATTCTAGATATTACACCATACATTTTTGGCTTCACACCATCTAATACAAATGATGTTTCTTATCACTTCTTTGATGTTGCTACACCTTTGGAATCTTCCAGCACCATAGACCACTGCTACCTTTGACTTTGTTATTATTTTCTATTTTAATAGTACATATATTTGAAACTCTACATACCATTACTATTATTATTCTACTCCACAGTTGGTATTCATTTTTATTTACTTGTATAGGTTCACTTTCCCTTAACTGTCATTTATTCATAAAAGTCTCTTTCCACCTAGGATATTTTCTTTTGGACTGATTAATTTCCTTTCATAAAAAAATGAATAAAATAAAGGTCTATCAACATCTAAAAAATTTAAAAAATTCACCTTTACTTTTATAAGATTTGCACTTAAAAAGTCAGCACTTTAAAAATAACATTTTATTATCATTTTGTGGTTTTAATCTTTTCCGTTGGGAAGTCACCTCTCCTTGCTAATTTTTTGAAAGTAATTTTCTTTAACCCCAGGTTGTTTAAAAGATTTTTAAAAAGCACTTTTACTCTAACATTCCTATCAGTAAACTTCTGGAATATTTATTCTGTTTCAGGCTCACTGAATTACTTAAATCTCTGTGTTGTTGTCATTGATCAGTTTTCCATTACCAACTCTTTGATTATTGCTTTGTCACATTTTGCCATTCCTATTATTCTGGTAGTCCAGTTAAACTTGAATTTCTGTCATTTTTTTTTTTAATATGTGGTGCTGAGAATCGAACCCAGTACCTCACTTGTGCTAGGCAAGTGCTCTGCCACTGAGCCACAACCCCAGCTCGTAAAGGTGAAATTTTAAAAAGTAAATCTTTTGGATAACAAAATTTGAGCAAATTAGTGCACAGTAAATCTTAACTACAATAAATGTGAAAGGAAATTAATCAGTAAAAACTTATTTTGGGGTGGCCCAAATATTTGTTCTAGTAAACAAAGAATTTAAACAGTTATTTTAAATATATTAAAGACTTTTAAAAATTTAGATGTGATGAGTAAACAGGGAATATCAGCAAAGAAGTAAACTTTATAAATGAGAATCAAACAGAAATTTATGACTAAGAAGTTAAATAATCTAAAATTTAAAAGTATTTGATGGGCTAAGGAGAAGATTGGAAATGAAGAAGAAAATGAATCAATGATTAAATACAATTCAGCAAAAATTATGCAATTTGAAGAGCAGAGAGGGAAAAGAAATGGAAATTTAAAAAAAATGAATGAGGTGGTACTAACCTCACTAACCTGTGAGATACTATAACACAATATAGTTGATCCCTAGAAAAGGTTAGATAATAATGTGGGAATAAAATTTGTTTTGAAGAAACAATTGCCAATATTTCTTAAATTTGAAGAAAAGTCAGGGATAACTGTCTAGGAGATTAGCAACACCTTAGAGGGATAAACACAAAGAAAATCACACATAGGTAAGCAAAGGTCAAACCCCTAAAAACCAAGGATGACAATTAAACTTGTAAACACCCTGCACAAATTGACCTGACTCTTATGGAAAGGACCAAATTATGCATAACAGATGACTTCTTATCAGAATCAGTGGAGGTCAGAAGAAAATATAGCAATATTCAAAGAACTAAAAAGAAAAAGAAACCATAATTTTACATGCAATGAAAATATTTTTCAAATATGTCTGCAAAAATACAGTATTTTCTGACATGCAAAAGTTATGAGAAGCCAGGCATGAGGGTCCACACTGGTAATCCAAGCACCTCAAGAGACTAAGGGAAGAGGATCACAAGTTTGAGGCCATTCCGGGCAAATTAGTGGGTCCGTGTGTCGATCTAAAACATAAAAGACCTGGTGATGTAACTCAGTGGTAGATGCCACTAAGTTCAGTGCCCAGTACCGAGTTTTTTAAAGTTATGAGAATTTTGTTGTTGGCAGGCCTAAAGTGAAAGAAATACTAAAGGATGTTTTTAGGCTGAAGGGAAATTATTCTAGATAAAAATTGGGATCTATAAGAAAAATATGAAGAACAATAGTATGTAAAATGTGTGAGTTAATGGAGAAACTCCTTTCTTCTACTGATTTTCTTAATAGATGATTAATTTAATTCAAAGCAAAAACAGTATTATTGTAAGGTTGGGGATTTAACATATAGAAATAAAAGATATAAGAACAATTACACAGAGGATGGAACCATCCAAATTAACTGATAGTCTTTGAAAGAGAAAGTGGGAAGGGTGAAGTGCAAGGTGTGAAATGTTGCAATATTAACTCTAATTCAGCTATTATAAGAATGAATCCCTAGAGTAATCACCAATATAATACAGATTGAGGATTCCTTATCTGAAATACTGGTGTTTTAAATTTTGAGGTGTGTGTGTGTGCGTGTGTGTGTGTGTGTGTGTGTGTGTGTGTAGTGAGATAACTTGGGAAGGGGAACCAATTAGAAACATTAAATTCATTCGTGCTTAATATATAGGTAATACATGTAGGGTAATTTTATGCACTATTTTCAGTGTGCCTGTGTTTTGACTGCAATTTATCACATGAGGTCAGGTGTGGAATTTTTCCACTTGTAGGATCACATTGGAGCTAAAAATAAAATCTAGATTCTATAGCATTTTGGATGCTACTGACATTTGGATTAGGGATGCTTCCTTAAAAAGGAAAAATACAAAACAAAACAGCAGAAGAAATAAAGTGGGATGCTGAAAAATACTCAGTTGACTCAAAATAAGGTAAAAAAAGGAGCAACAGTAGAGCTAACACCAAACGGGCAAATGGAAACAAAGATGGTAGACTTAGGCCTGACGGTATGATGACAGTCTATGTAAGTGGACTATTCCAATTGGAAAGCAGAGGTCAGATCAAATGAAAAGGTAAAACCCCCTTTTACACATTCAAGAAAATGTGAACTTTACATACAAAGATACAAAAAGCAAAAGGAAGAAAAAACACAGGTAGAGACTGTACCCTGAAAGACTGGGATGCCCAGCACTGTCCTTCAGGTGTCTGAAGCCTAGGACTCCAGCCTGGTTGCCAAGGAATCTCAAAACTTCCCAAAGTTCTTCCAGGGAAAATTGGCAGTGTTTTCTAAGAACTCCTTCCTTCTGGGTGGTCTTTACTGACTATAAGAAGAGTCCTTCAGGAGAGTCCACTCTGAATTTTAGAAGTTGTAAACTCAGCTCTCTATTGTCTATACCCACTCCTCTGAACCCAACAAATGTCCCATGATGAAAACTGGATGTTCACCAAGAAACCTCTAATGTGTGCTTCTGCTCAGGTCCCTGACTACAAGCTTTGCTACTGATTCTTCCCTGTAGCCAGTCTGTGCCAAACACCATCATAGTTTCAAGTCCCAGGATCAGCAAATATGCCCATGGGGAAAGAATACCTGTGAGCCTCAGCTCATCTGGGCAGGACTCTTTTATCTTTGGAATTTTAGTACCTTTAAAATTATGGCTTTTGTAATTTATCCTGCTTATTTAAATTCTTGAAGGAAAAGCATTTTCCTGTCATGACCTACTATCCACTTCTCAGAAGCAGAAGTCTGTGACATCTTCTGCTATGAACCCTGCTGGCAGAGAATTTTCCCCTTGCCTTTTGGTGGAAATGGATGTTCCGCTGCCTGAGCTTCCATGGGTGCTTCAGTATGGGTGCTTCTGATAAATGACTCTGATAAATAGTGTGTAGTGTAATATTGAGGGTCCAGGGAGCTTGACAGGGTTGAGTGAGGGCAAGGTCTGAGGGTTTTCACCTACAAGCACAGAGTGAGGTGGGCAAATGGTAGCTCAGATCAGTAGAAAACTTCCAGAACCTTCCAGAGCAGGGGATAAGTGGGTAACAAGAGATTTCAATTTATGTAGTTCTTACTTTATTCACAGAGGCTGCCTGCATGTTGGATCAGTTCCTAGAAAAAACTAACACTACTGGAGAGAATAATTTCTTCTGGCCGATAGAAAATACAGTCAATGTGAGATTTTGAATTAGAGGAATTGGGTTCTGTTTGTAGCTCTGCCATTTTTTGTTATGGTGTGGCTTGGGGAAACAGTATCAAAACTTTAGTATCCTCATTTTCTCTAACTGTTAAATAAAGAAAAGAGAATTACATGGTTGTTGTTGAGGAATAATCCATTTTGTCTCATTCTTAAAAAACCTAAGCAACAAATATACCACTATGGTAACTTTGAAATAATACTTGAATATTTACTATGTTCACAGAATTATAAACTTGGGACTTAATGTGTTTTAAACAAAATTGCCTTTGTGGAAGATCTTTGTGAACTCTGCATCCTTGGGCCCATGAAGGTTCTGCCATCATTAAAGAACAGATAATTTCATTACTTAGGTTACTAACCATGGAAAACTCTGCAGGAAAAAATATCACATCGTTCCTTCTTATTTGAAACTAGTAATCAATTTCAGTATTCATTTATTGGAACAAAGGAACTCTTGGATCAAAATAGCATCCAGAGGTCAGGCCTTCAAGATAGAACAATCTTCAAGAAAACAAAAAAGGTCCAAAGTTCCCTGAGGATCAACAGGCAACACTTGGTGGAACTAGGACCACCGCAGGGAGGATGGAATCTGAGAAGACAGGCTCATTCTAAGACTGATCAGACCATTGGAGTGACAATTGTCCTACCAGAATTTCTTCCCCTCCTGAGAGGGAGCGGTGGGAGAAGAGTCCCTAGGGTCTGCGGCCTGAACTGGAATTGCTGAAGTGAGCCATTTCTCCAGTGATTTAACAGCCAAGCTATTTTGTCACTGAAATAAAGTGTCCAATTTCTCCTGCAGTTTTTAGGAAGCTGTTTTCAGCTGAATCTTTGGCTGGATTTATTTTTAAAAAGATTATTCTGCAGATCGTAGCTGCAACATCCTGAAAGGCATCCCAGGCAATTTTCCCTCTGGCCAGCACTTATCCATCCTTCCCAGCAGGGTGAGGTACTGCTGAATGTGGCACCAGAGGGCAGCTGGCTTCACCAGTCAGGAGGGTTTTGCCAGACATTCCCTGTCTCACTTGGCTGGGAGTCTGACCCGGAAACTGCTGATAAGACTGAAGCCAAAGTGTCACCATTTCCTGCTTCAATCTCTGAAGTCAAGACAGAGAAGAGTATTGGCAGTTGCACCTGCCAAATGCTTCTCCCCCATCTGTCCTCTGTCCTTGCTCCTTGTTTATGCTTCAGTGGGCTCTTCAGTAGACCCATCTGACTGTGGTCTTTGCAGCTGGTAACCAGCCCCTGCTCTGAGTCTTCTGAATGCCCACATCTCTCCACACCACAGTCCATGATGGCCAGGCCTCCCTCCAAGCTTGAGACCTCAGCTGTGAATGGTACAGAGGGTTACATCAGTTGTACTTGTTCTCAGACTAACAATGGAAGCAACAGAAGCAGTTAGGTGCTGTCCTGCATTCGGTAGAGGGAGAGCCCCTGAACCCTCTCCAAGACAGTGTTAGAGAACTTCTGTGAAGGACTGGATAGTAAACATTTTAGATTTGTAGACGGTAGAGTCTCTCTTGTAAATATAGTTGTCACTCAGTATCCCTGAGGGATTAGTTTCAGGACCCCCCAAGGATGAAGGATACTGAAATCTGAGGATACTCAAGTCTCTTATGAAAAATTTGCATATAATACTTGCACAAGCTCTTGTGTACTCTAAATCATGTCTAGATTACTTATAATTCCAAATTCAATGTAAATGCTACATAAATAGTTGTTATACTGTATAACCAATCGAAAGTTGGTTGAATCCATAGATGTGGAACTGGAGAAATAGAGGCTGACTGTACAAATAATCAACTCAGAACTGATGTGTACACCTTTTAACAAATTGGCCATAGTCTCTAATAGCATGAGCTTGACTGCATCCCTTGATTTTATGTACAAACACAAGTGGTAGATTGGATTTGGTCCAAAGTCACAGTGTGCTGGCCTCTACCCTCCCCAGGCCCACTGAGTTGCATATTGTAGGGAGGGCAGGGCAGTGGACATCCTGCACTATGAGCTAGAAACTATGAGGGACATGCTCTGGTACTGTTTTTTGCGGCAGGGAGTGAGAACCTGCTTTTCTGTATCCTAGCTTACGCCTCATCCTAAGCCTCCAATTCTGTGAGACTCTTGCCATGGCCACCTCCCAAGGGTGCATGACTCAGTACCATAAGGGCCCATGGTAAGAAGAGTCCACAGGAGCTCTTCCACCATTTTATTTCCATTAACCCTCTCCCTGTTCACACTCATAAGTTGGTTTCTTTAAATTTTGTTTCTTGTTAATTGATTAGAGAACATTTAATTCAACATAACATTTATTAAACACGTGCCTTGGGTTCTGCAGGAAGCTGTGCATTGGTGATACAATCATGGACCCAGACTGACAGAGTGACAATAAAAGAGTGAGATAAGGACAGTAATGGAGTTTTGCTGAAGACAGCTGAGCCAGCCCATGTATGTAGGCCTGGACTACCTCTCCTGTGAAACCTGGAATTACCAGAACTTCTGCTCCATTTAGAACAGAAAAAGGTGTCTGCAGTGGTCATGAGACGGAACTGTCCCAGACTCCCAAAAAATCTGATGGAGATTTTCCACTTCCAATTGCTTTCATACATATCTCTGGAACCTTTTACCAGTCCACCTACTTCACTTCCCAGCTCTCTGACCTTGAACAAACAACTCGAATTCTCTGTACCTTGGTTTTCTCTTAGGGACTTCAGGTCATTAGAGTGGAGCTGTCATGAATGGAGTTAGTGCCCTTATAAAAGAGGCCCCAGAGAGAGCCCCTTGCTCCTTCTTCCACAAAAGGACAAAGTGAGAATACAGTTGTATGTGAGCAACAAAGTGGACACTCACTCACCAGTTGCCACATCTGCTGATGCCTTTGATCTTAGACTTCTCAGCCTCCAGAACTATGAGAAATAAATTTCTGCTCTTCATAAGTCACCTGGTTTGTAGTGTTTTGTTATAGCACCCCAAATGGACTGAGAGAGAACCTGACAAATATGCTATGAGGTCGGTGGGGCAGGTATCATTGTCTCCCTTTTACAAAAGAGTTAATTGAGATGCAAGAATAAAGTGACTTGTCCAAATTAATAAGTGACTGAGATTCAACCCAAATCTGTTCCATTAATAAAGATAAATCAGTTGTGTTACATTCATAGAATAACATTCTTTCCAGCTATTAAAAAGGAACTATGTAAACACAGTGCTGATGTGAAACAATGGCCAGTAGTGTGAGGGCACAGTGGTCTCCTGGGTACACACACACCCTCCTCCAGATCCCTTAGAAGCCCACCAGACTCTTGGGACCCAGGCCAGGCTACCCCCAGGGACCTGACTAGGGGCTGTTTCAGGGACTGTTCCTGGCACAGGAGACAGAAGGGGCAGCCAGCACTTCTGGGAAGGAGGGGACCAGTCTTGAGGACAACAAATTAAACCTAATTCAATCTATGGAAATATTTGATTACACCAATGCAATTTATTATGCAAAGTTGCCCTTTCTGACAAATGGAAGCTGCTTCAATAAGTGGGATTGTAACAGAAGGGGTTTCAACAGGCAAACAAACCCAGCTGGGTGCCTGCCCATGGCTCTCTGCTCTGGGTAAGATACTCCATCAGGGAGGCTAGGGGAGAGTGCCCAAGAGGAAGTCAGAATTCACTGCCCTGTGTCCATGAAACCAGGCTGTGTGACCTCAAGCTAGTGTTTCCTCAGCCCCCAGCTTCCCTAATAAGATTCCTTACATTTGCTCAGAATTTTGACATTCACAAACCCCTTCACACCCATAACCTTTTCTGACTCTGATAATAACACAAAGTCTGCAAATCTCCTCATAGTAACAAATCTTTCAATGGAGCAGTATTTGTATATTTTTAAAGTCTTTTCAGATGGACAATCCTGACGGATCCTCACAATGTATCTATGAAGTTAGTGAGGCAGATGTTCTTATCCTTGTTTGACAGATAAGAACAAGAAGTAGAAAAGAGCTGTATCCTGCCCGATTCACCCAGCCGAGTTGGAGTTGAGACCCAAGCCCACGTCTTCTTTGCCCTGACTCAGTGTGTCTTTCTGTTTGGTTCAAGTTCTATCTCACTACCCTTTAACAAATATGAATTTCCATCCACATTCTGGGCTTATAGCACCTAAGGGGTGGCAGGAGGGGTTCCATTTCTTTCCAGAAGCTGTATGCTATACTCAGAAGAATATGGGTCTCAAAATTAGGAGATGCAGAGTATCAGTTTCAATTCTGCTATGTAATAGTTATGAGACCTCAGGTATTAAAAATAGTCATCACTTTCAAATAACTACAGGAACTGAGTCTTATATATTTGTCATGTGTCTTTTTTTTTTTTTTTTTTTTTTTTCTTTCACAAAACAATGTGAATAGTTGATTGTAAGCCCACTCAACAGGTAGGGAAAAGTAATCTCTTGATGGAAGGGGATTTGTTCAAAGCCCCAAAAGAGAGCAGGTGTGAAAGTTGGCACATATCTTGCCACCTCTCTGGACCAGTTTCCTCATATGTCCCAAGGCTGATCCTGCTTGGAGCTCTGGGGGGCAAGGCACGGGGAGCCCCAGAACTCTGACTTCCAGTGCTACTGGGCTGCTCTTTCCTGAAGTTGAACCCAAAGGCTGGGAGACTTCTGCTGAATGTGAAGTGATGCCGTCAAGGAAAGCAGAAGAGAGAACTAGCTTTGGGGGCAAGTCAGGTGATGTTGGGACCTCATCTGACTTTTCATATCCTCTGGACTCTCTCAACATGGCCTGAGAAGGACAATCTTTCCTCCATGGGATTTTATCAAGTTGATCCTCATTCCACGAGAAGATAGGAGAACTTCCTGAGTTGCCCGACATATACCATTAGAATTATAGCGTCACTGATCATCTTCTGAAACCCTTGTCTTACTGATGAAAAATCTGAGTCCCCCGGAGGCTAATTAACTTGCCCAGGGTCATACAAGAGATTAAGACCAGATTAACAGAACCAACTCCAGACCAAGGTATTCTGATATTTGCTCAAGAGATGTTTCAATTGCCCAAATTTCTAGACATCTCTTTAGCCCTCCCTTCTGGTTGGAATTTGCCAATGGAAGAGGTAAAACCATAAAAGTATTAGAACATTTGTGTGTGTTCATGGGCACACACATGTGCTACTAGGGATTGAGTGCTCTACCACTGAGTTACATCTCCAGTCTTTTCTATTATCTATTTTGAGACAGGGTCTCAAAAAATTTCCCAAGCTGAACTTGAACTTGCAATCCTCCTTCCTCAGCTTCTCAAGTTGCTGGGATTATAGATAGGTACCACTGTGCCTGGCAGAACAAGTTCTTTTAAGCAGTTTTTGACTTGAAGTCTTTGAAAGATTTCCTAGATAATGCTTCCCAAGGCCAACGTCAGTGCAAGGCATGGGAACTCAATGTTCTCGATGGACCCTGTAGAAACCCCTTCTTCTAGAATTCACAAACTGTTTCTGAGCCTCCAAAGCCTACATCAGGGATGGGCCTCCATTCCCTGGATTGCCTCTATTCTCTGTGGGACAAGGATAAGCCCCTGCTATCCTAGAGAAGAGGACGCTACTCTGTCATGAATGGAGCCATAGTTGCCATAATCAGAAAGTGTGTGTGGTGGGGAGGGGTTTCTGACAAGTTGGGGAACCTGCTACATTGACTTAATCGTTTTATCTCCATGTGCTGATGCTTATTATTTGGCTTGTTATCTGATAGTTATTTAATCTATATTTTGTAATTACTTCCCTTCACTCTGGTGGTCATGCTTTTTTCTTGTTGCATTGAAGCACTGACCTACATTTTCACATGCACAGAAGTCAATTATTTCGAGTGGCGTTTAGAGAAATGACATTGAATTGTGGTTTTGGTGCCCTGCTCCCTGTGGTTTGGTGGATCTCCCAGCCCAAGTTTTACCCATTGCTTATCTGCTGGGACCTCAGAAACCTTGGAGCCAAAGAAAGAGGAAGGAACTCTTCAAGTGACCCTCTCATCCTACAGATAGAGTGGAAAGCTTTAGGCAGCAGTTTGGCAAACAGGGGTCAGTAGTGGTGGGGACAGGTTTCTGTTGTCATATGGTTTCAGGACTAGAATCAGGGGATCAGATTCTGAGTGACTACATCTGCTTGGTTTGTACCTTGGACAAATGGAGACCACCTTCTTCAGGTGGAAACTGTGCAAGTACTAGTGTGTCTACAAGTAAGATGGGGGACCTATTTAAAATCCTGGCTTTTCATAAAATCCAGGACATGCTGCTGCTATTCTTAGGTAGTCTCCTGGGTTACTGCAGGGAGCACAAAGAGAGAGAATTCTGTGACTGAATTTCAGTCCTGTTTTTGCCATTTATAGGCTGTGCATCATTTGGCAAATCACTCAACCTCTCTGAGCTTACATTGTCATTTATCATGGGGATCTTAGTGCTTCAGAGATTATTGTGAAGATCAATTGGTTTAAAGTGCTGATAGCCCTCGGTAATCAACCCTGGTGGTCAATGATCTCGGTGATTTTAGAGGAACTAAAAAGATTAACCGTGAAGATAATTTAAAATATCTTTTTATTAAAAAAAAAAAAAAACCCGCACTCTCAGTACTTTCTATCTTTAACTGAAGAACCAATTGATTCAGATGATGATATTTTCTCTTAGCACAACTTTCTCTGCCAAGCCTGGGGTTAGAGTGAGTGGGAGAGTGAAGGACCTATATACAGGAAAGTACCTAGTGGTTCCAAAGTGTTAAGAAACACAGATAAAGGCATAATGGAGCACAGCAAGGAAGCTCCCTGGAAGAGACCAACCGTCCTTCATGCCTGGGGTAGGAAGGGTCAGGGCCAGGAGAGATTGGTAGGTAGGCAAAGGTAAGGCATATGAAAGTATCCAGGGCACATTCATTCATTTCTTTGGTCCGTTCATTCCTTGAAAAACTATTGACTGAAACCTGCTGGGTCCCAGGTGCAGTGGAGGGGTGAGGGGAGGAGGGCCTGGCTCACCTCCCAGAGCTTGCTTTCCAGTTAGTGAAGAACTTGTGTTAAGGCAATGATAAACTCCAAAGTCCCAATGGTTCAAGGCTATTTAGACCCATTTTTGTGCGTGTGCATGTAAAGTTCAGATCATGTTTGTGGAGCTAATCCCTGTGAAGAGGCAGAAAGGGGAAAGAGAGCCCAGAGGATCTAGGATATCTTCCTGTTTTGACCATGTGCAGGACTTCCACGTGAGTGTCTCTCTGCATGATATTGTGACTGTTCCTCAGGACCTTGCTACTACCTACTGCTGGTGAGTCAGGAGGCAAGGTTCCTGTACACAGATGAAGTGGAGCTGCCTCTGGTGTGGAGGTATGCCCCGGGGCAAGACAGGGAGGTAGGGTTTGGGAAAATGTGTACTGGTGGGCAATTGTCTTAGGAATCTGTTCTCCATCATCCATCATCCACATCTCAACCCAAGCCAGTGTGGGGGCCTGTTTCTCAATGCCAGTTCCATCCCTTCCCTGGGACATTCTCAAGTAGGGGGGCACCATCTAGAGCAGTGATCTGGTCCTGGTGTACCTCATGAGGGCAGAGGGACAGGGAGAAGTTTGCTGTCCCCACTCCCAACAGGGGCAGCTCAACCGGTTTTCCAAACCCTGAGGTGCTCCCTTTATATTCAATACTAGGCACAGATAATTGAGAGGGTCTTATTAAAATCACCCATTTTGAGAATAAAAGAGATAAATAACCCTTGACAGGGTAGGAGGGGGACAGTACCAAACCAAATCCTGTTTTCACATTCATGAGCTGGAGTTGTAGTCCCAGGGAAATGGAAGCAACAAAGCCTATTCTGATGCTGACTCACACAGTGCTGTATTTAGAGCCTTAACAATGATAAACTAATGATCTAGAAAATACAATCCCTTTCCTATTAACCAGGCAAGCACATACACTCTTCCTAGACTTCAGAAGGTAACCCAGCCCCCCAAATTTTCCATTAGTATTTCGTATCATACTTCTTCGTAATTACAAACAATTAGGTCAGAAAGCAGCAGAGCACACACATAGAGCTGAGCCTGCAAGGGAAATGGACCTTGCAGGGCCCCAGCACTAAGTTTCCCTCCCTGCAGAGGAAGCTCTTGAAGCAGACTTGGGGGAGGGCGCTCAGCAGAGTGAACTGACTGAATGGGGCCTTTGTGCAGGCCCAGCATGGCAGATGCAGATGAGGTCTCCAGTGACCCTCAGGCCTGTGGGGAGGGGACTCTGAGAGAGGGGTTGGTCTTCCCTCTGCACGACTGCAGAGCAGAGCATCCAGGCCAGTTTGTGCTCTTCATCAGTGATGCTGTTTTGCTTGCTGTCTGATGTCTTGGTAAGGAGGTGGACAGGGTCATCATTTTCTTTGTTAATTTCAGGGAGGGTTCCATAACCTAAATGCTAGGCATCCATGTCTGAATGGATAGAAGCATTCCTCTTTCCTGTCTCCAAAGGGTCCTTTGAGCAGCAATTGAAGTTATGGACACAGCAACACCTTGTGTGACCACATTCATGTTTCTTAAAGAAGTGTCCCTCAGACCCCCTGAGGTAGGGTTGTCTGGGGCTTGTTACACATGGGGAACCTTGTGCCTCCCCCAGCACATACCTCTGATCTCAATCTCTGTAAGTGTAATCTGACACTCCCCATACCAAGTCCCTCATGTGAATCTTTTACATACATGGTAGGTAGAACAACTGCCCCCTCTGAAGTACTTGTCCTAAATTGTAATCCCAGGAACTTGTGGTTATGCAGTTTACATAGCAAAGGGACTTTGCAGATGGCAGTAAGGCTATGGGTAGGGAAATGACTATAGGTTATCTCAGTGGACCTAATCTAATTGCATAAATCTTTAAAATAGTGGAGATGTTCCCAGCTGTGGTTGGAGGGCTCTATGGGGCAATGAAAAAAGATAAAATGGGAAGTATCTGACCTATCATATGCCATGGCTGGTTCTGAAGATGGAGGAAGGGATCTAGGTGGCCTTGAAAATCTGTGAAAGGCAAAGAATGGACTCATCCCCAGTACCTCTGGGAAAGAAGGCAGCTCATAACTCCCCAAGACCCATGTTGGGCACGTGATCTAGTCAACTGTAAGACAATACATTTGTAGTTTTAAGCCACTACATAAGTAGTAACTTGTTATAGTTGCAATATGAGGTACGTGCATATATTAGTTTTGTTAGGTATAAAGCAACCTTTCTCTCCCACTACAGGAACCCAGCCTCCCAAACCACCTGTCAATCTGCCATTAAGCCCGCCTCTCCCGTTACAGGAATTTCTGGCTTACCTCGGTAACCTTCCTGCCTCCCACATTACTTTCCAATATGTCATTGGTCCATCAGTCAGTCTGTAATAATTCTCCTCCGCGATTGGTTCCTCCCAGCCCGCGAAATTCCAATACAAGAAACCCTGCGCCATCTTCTTCTTTCCTTTTCCCCTTTCCCCTTTCCCCCAAGCGGGCACGTTTTGTCCGCATAGAATAAAATTCCTCGTGTGGGACCTGTATCTGCGGAGTGTTTTTCTGGGAGTTATCAATGAACCAAAACTGCCCCCTACATCTAACTAACAAGTTTTCCCCCAACTCCTGCCACACATATACCAATACACTGTATTTTACTTATGTATTTATTTGTTTAGTTTAATAGACTTCTTTCTTTCTTTTTTTATTAGATCATGCATACATGGATTCTGACCCCCTCCATTTCAATCCCCATTCCTCCTCCAACTGCCTTCTTCCACTGATCTTTCCTTTGCTCATCCATTTATCCATACTTGATTAATGCTTTCCACACATACATGAAGGTAAAATTTGACTTTATTTCTTACGGCATCATTAGTTTCACAGAAAAACTGAGCAGTAGGTGCAGAGAGTTCCTGTATGCCCCCTTCCCTCACATATGCACAGTCTCCTCCACCATTATCAACATCCCCCAACAGAGAGGTACATTTGTTACAATCGATGAATCTACAGTGACATGCTGTTATTACTCAAAGTTCACCCTTGGTGTTCTGCATTCCACATGTTTGGATAAATGTGTAAAGACATATATCTGCTATGGTGGTCTCATAATGGATTTTGAGAACTACCTTTTCTAGATGTACTAACCTAGGTTGGACACACTTTAAGGAGACCTATGTCCTGAGGTACAGTGGCCCTCACCTGTCTCTTCCCTAAACAGGAACAGCATCTAACTTAGCACTAGTCACAGTCCTGTTAACTGTCTTTCTGTTCCTTTCCTTAGGTATCCCAAAAGTCCTAAGTAGCATAAGCCCAGTGTGTGTTGTATTTTAACATTACTCATTCATTCAGAAAGAGTGAGCCTGTGAGCTCAATAGTTTTGGCACAGTGTGGGCTGAAGTAGGAACATACAAAAGTAAAGACATCTTTCCAGAAATTAAAGGGTTTCCATTCCAGGAACAGATAGGGAAGCTAACAAAGCACATTGTGCAGTGTTGGATCTAATGAAATGAATTTCTATGCGAGGGAGTAGAAGAAATTCACAGGTGTGTGAGTGAACTTTCTAAATCAAGTTTGCCAAATAAAGGAAAGGTGGAGAAGCAAGGGCAAAGGGAAGAACATTGCCAAGACACACAGAAGCCTGAAACTTGTTGTGTGGGTATGTAGGCACCAACACAGTCACGTGTTTACTTTCTCAGTTATCCCTCTATTACAGGGCTGGGGCCTTCCTGGGAAACTGAAGCAGCACAAAGACTCCTACCCCTTTGAACTCTGATTCTTGAGATCATGTCAGAGCAATTTCAGACATGCTTCTCAGAGTAACAGGCATGGGTTAATTAAAGGGATAGGAAAGGGATAGAGGACACTTTTAAGGGAGAGAGAGGGACAAATCGTCTCTCCTGTACTCCAGGTTTTGGGGATCTATTATGGTTTGGATGTGAGATGTCCCCCAAAATCTCACATGTGAGACAATGCAAGAAGGTTCAGAGGAGAAATGATTGGGTTGTAAGAGTCTTAACCCAATCAGTGAATTAATCCCCCTGATAGTGATTAACTGAGTCGTAAGTGAAGTGGGAGGATGTGACTGGAGGAGGTGGGAATTGGGAGTATGCCTTTGGGGTATATATTTGTGTCTGGCAAGGGAAGACCTCTCTCTCTGCTTCCTGATCATCATGTGAGCCACATCCCTCTGCCACAATCTTCCACCATGATGTTCTGACTCATCTCTAGCCCTAAGGAATGGAGCTGGCCTTCTATGGACTAAGACCTCTGAAACTGTGAGCCCTCAAATAAACTTTTCCTCCTCTACAATTGTTCTGGATGGGTCTTTTAGTTGTAGCAGTGAAAAAGCTGACTAAAACAGGATCCCAGAGAAGTTTCCAGAGAGTTCCACCCAGGTCCACCTCTCGACTTTTGATTTTTGGCTGATGGAAGGATGACATCAAATTTTCAAGTCCCCACTTCCATAATAACTCTAGGTCACTTTGACCCAAGATGACTGGTTCTGATTGGATTCTATTTATTTATTATTAATTTTTGGTACTGGGGATTGAACCCAGAACCCTTAACCACTGAGCCACACTCCCAGTCCTTTTTATTTTTCATTTAAAGACAGAGTCTTGCTAAGTTGCCTAGGGCCTCACTAAATTGCTGAGGTTAACTTTGAATTCACAAATCCTTCTGCCTCAACCTCCCGATCTGTTGGGATTACAGGTGTGTGCCACCACTCATGGCTCTAATTGGATACTTAACCATAAATTCTTAAATATTTTTTGGTTAGGAGGGATTATCCTTATCTTCCTGAGTTTCAGAATTTGGTGTGAAAAGGGTTACAAAATTCTCCCCATTCAGGGTAACTTAGCTTCCTCTTATTATTGACATTATTTGGGCATGCACTTTTTCTGCAGATAATAGGTAATTTGCTGAGGAATGTGACATAGCCTATCCACTTAGGTCAGGCAAGGCTGCAAGTAAATTGCTTCTTGGCAAAGAAAGCATGTGGGGGTCAGCACAGTGGTCCCATTTAATAGAATAGTTCTGGTTCCCACCACTTGCATCTGTCTATCCCTTATGACTTCCATCACCCACAGAAAGAATGTCAAGTTTTTACTTTTCCTGTTTCTTTTCTAACAAGATCATGGGCTCATGACCCAACCTAAGGCCAAAGGGAATGACAGGAAAAGTCAGAGGGAGAAAGATTTCCTCCTTGATAGGTCCACTGTAGGGCACAAGGTGTCCTCTTCTATGTCCTGCACATGGCTATGTTTACATTTTGAGCTAGGAATGGTTTCAGGAAACATGAAGGGAGCTTTCTCCAACCTCTAAGGCAGCATAATGGAAAGGCGGAGTGGGACAGTCTCTGATGTCACTGTATAGTTGTTGCGCCAACCTGCACATCACCTTACAGCCTCCTTGTGGCTGGAATTTGAGATGGTGATAGTCATTATGGTTTATACCATTATCATTGGGTTTTCTGTAGTAGTATAGCAAATGGGGATAAATAACAATGGAGGCAGGCGGGTGAGGACCTTGTACTATACTCCACATTGGTTATTACTTAACACCATGTGGCAATTTGTGAGCTCAAATTCTTCCTCTCTCTAACGAACTCATCTGGTATCTCACCGATGCCATTTCATTTACAGTCCACGTGCCCAGAGTGAGTTTGAATAAGAGCTGATCTGCTTCAAATCCTTGCTGCTACATCATCACACCAGGGAGAGAAGCCAACAGCACCTGCTTCCTCCAGCCAAGAGCTGGCTTCTCCTGAAGGCTCAGGAGACATGAACTCATTCCTATCATCTTTAAGAAATGGAGAAGAATTAATTACCTAATTGAGCAAGCAAATTCTCTCTCTCTCTCTCTCTCTCTCTCTCTCTCTCTCTCTCCCTCTCTCTCTCTGTAGTTGCCCTTAATACTTATATCCTTGATTCCCTGAAATAATTAAGAACCAAAGCAAATGATCAGAAATTTGCTCCTGACAACTAATGATTAGATATATACTTTTTCTTCTTGAATTCTGATGTTTAGATGTAGAAAAATGTTAATCCTAGTTCATAGAGTAAAGCCAAATCAGGATCATGTCTCCAAATCTCCCCACTCCTTCTCTCTTTAGTTTTAGGACTTGTTTGGTGGAGCATCATTAAGAGGCAAAGATCCAGTGACATTATATGAGTTGAACAGGGGGAGGGCTGAGGATGAAAGTGTCTCCCGCATAAGTTGTACCCCCAGCAGAAGGGGACTGATGTAAGTCAAGAATGTTCCTGGGCGCAGGAGTCCATCCTTTATGATTTCTCACTAGATTTCTTAAACAAGATCTCAATATAAACCCAGTAATGAAGACAATATCCCATAAACAACTCTTTTTTATCTTGTTTAATTTACCATTAAATAAAGCAGTTTTTCTCATTGACACTTCCAGAATTCTTTTCCTATTGCATCCAGTTATCTTTCTTTCTTGAGTGTTTTTCTTTACCTTCATTCCTAATGGAACAGCATGTTTCTCTTTGTAGCCTCTGGCCCACACCTAGGAAAAACATAACTGCTCAATTCCAATTCCAACTCTCAGTCTCCTTCCCCAGTCCAGCAATGGTGGCCATTTGACATTGGTTAGCATTCCAGTGACATTGCCTAGTTACATCCCCCATGGGTGGTCAGGTGTGGAGGAGCCCATGAAGCTGTTTCTCTGCCTTTCTGGAATCCTTGATATCCATTAGCTCTGCAACCTCAACAAAGTCAACTTTTTAATTCCCAGTTCATACTTTAACTTATACTTTAGGTTTTCCATGGAGAAAATCTGACATCACAGATTTTCAGTGTGAATTGAGTAATGTGACATGCACAGTGCAGTGCAAATGTCTAGTGTTATTCATGTTATAGGGAAAACAGGAAGAAAGGAGATCCCCTGGGAGATAACTGGAAAGCAGATCAACAAGTTAGGATAATTCCTATCCAGGCGGGGCAGTGTCACTCATACCTACTAAGTTTGGAGATCCTTCCTGGGTGAGGGTTCTGTTGTGGTTTGTATATGAAGTCTCCTCCACAAACTCCTGTGTTAATCCAGGAATGCTTAGAGGTAACATGATCGAATTGTGAGAGCGTAACCTAATCCATCCATCCTAGTTTGAATGGACTAACTGGTTGGTAACTATAGGCAGGTAGGATGTAACTGAAGGGAAGTGGGTCATTGGGGACATGTATTTCATCCTTCCTGTGTCCCCTTCCCTCTCTCTTTTGTACTTCTCAGCCACCGTGGAGTGAGCAGCTTTCCTCTTCCATACCTGTCTGCCACAATGCACTGCTTCACCTCAGGTCCAGAGCAATGGAGTCAGCCCACTACGAACTAAACCTCTGAAACCATGAGCCAAAATAAACTTTTCTTTCTCTAAGTTCTTTTGTTGGGTATTTTGATCACAGATAAAAAACTTACTAACATCATCTCCATTTCTGGTGATCAGGACTCTTCTATTCCTTCATGGCACACAAAACAATGCATTTTGCGTCCTAAGTCAGAGTTGGGGGGGCCAGAGAGGAAAGCCTGGAAGAAAGAATAAAAGTGAATGCTCAGGACCCAGCTGCTCCATGCTAGCATTGAAGCGTTTAAACCTCCCAGACTGCCTGTGCATGTCTACACCCTCACTTCTTCCATTCTTCCGGATACTGTGGCAGGGAAGCCACACTTCGGATCTCAGGAGGCACAGTTAGCAACCAGGAGGTTTGGGATTTCAACTGGGGCAGTCTCATCAAGAAAGCACCCTCACCTATGTGGGATACTGCCTCTCTGTGGGGCTGTGTTGCCTCTAATCTCCCCGACTCTAGGTCCTGGATTTCAGGCTCACTGGGTATCTTACCTTAGATGACCCCCTGGCAATTGGAACACAGGGCATAAAGAACTCTCATTGCTTTCTCTCAGTGATGCTGGCAGAGTCTTGTTCAATGAATATGAAGAGGACTAAGGAGAAAAGTCACGATTTATCTGAAAATGGGGCTTCCTAATTTTTAACCTGTCTGGTTATGAAGATCAGCTCCCAGGCCCTAGTCTTATGGAGATAAAGCAGGCAGAAGCCAAACCAGAGGCTCAGCAGAGGATGGAAGTAGAAGACTGGTGGCCACAAGGAGAGGGATCTTGTAAAAGGGAAGGTATGTGCTAGTTAAGGAGGAGCATGGACTGGCAATGGGGTATAGTGTGATGGGGGTGGTGCCCCTACAGCAGACAGAAAATGCAGAGGGCAGGAGACAGGACGGGGCACCATATGTACTGGCAAATGTACAAGAGCTTCCAGGAGATTAAAGCTGATTTTGAAAGTCCACACATAGCACTTTTTTTTTCTTTTTAGATTTTTGTTTTGTTTTGTTTTGTTGTACAGACTGCATTCTGATTCATTGTGCACAAATGGGGTACACTCTTATGAAGATGTGCTCTGGCATTCTGGTATTTGGGATAACTGCTCAGTTTGTCTGGTAGGAACTTGAAGATTTGCCAGACAGGAGAGCTGTGGACAATGGACTGGCATCCTACCCTCTCTGAGCAGCAATTTGCCACAGTGTGAATGCACCATCCCATGAAGCAGAAGCCTTGCATTCTGAGCCTGACTTTGCCCAAACTGTGGCCAGACTTGCCCCTCTCTGCAGCTTAGAGGCCTGTGGTGTCAAATGAAAGTCCTGGGTCAGTGTGATGGTTAGTTTTTACATGTGGATTTTGTAGAGACATCGTGCCTAGCTATTTGGTCAAACATTATTTGGGGTGTGTTTGTGAGGATGTTTCTGGGTGAAATGAACATTTGAATCTGTAGACAGAGTAAAGCAGATTATCTTTCTCAATGTAGGTGGGGCTTATCTAATCAGTTGAAGGCCTGGATAGAACCAAAGACTGACTGGCCCCTGAAAAAAGAAATTCTGCCAACAGATAACCTGCAGCTATCGCTGGGCTCCTAGCTACTCATCTACACCACAGATTTTGAACTAACCAGCTTCATAACCACATGAGTCAATTCCTTATAATAAATCTTTCTCTATATACAAACCACATTGGTCTGTTTCTCTGGAGAGCTCTGTCATGTCACCCTTCCCTCTCCATGAGTTTGTGCTTCTCATGGTGGGGTAGCTCAGGACCCTGGGAGTGACACCATCTGACTCGGAAGACTGACTCAGGTATAGAAAAGAGCCCTTGGTGAACCACTGCTGTCCACATTGCGATGTGATGCCGTGGAAGTGCTTTGAAGTGTTTCTTCTCCATGAGACTCCCAGCCTTCTTGAAACCTTCCTGCTTTCTGCATCCTGTCTGGCTGACCTCCCGGCAGGTCTGCTGGGCTCAGCAAAATGTTTTGGAGCTTCTTCTCCTCTCCAGGTAGATAACTCTTCCTTTCAATGTTCTTGTTCCTTCTTCATTCAGGGAAATGAGGACTTAGAGGATGTAACCTTCAACAAATCACCAGCAGTAGTCTTCAGACTCAGAGCATCATGGTGATGCCAGGAAGGGAACCAAGGCAGGAGAGAGAGTATATACCTGTGTGTGTGTGTATGTACATGTCTATTTTTGTGTACGTGTGCATGTGTAAATATGGCCTACCTGTGTATATGTGTGTATAGGTATATAATGTGTATGAAGGCATATGAATAGGTATGTGTTCATATATGTGTGTGTGTGTGTTATGGTTTGGATCTAGAAAAATCTCACAAAGACCTCCTGCTTTGAAAGTACGATCTGCAATGCAGGAAGTTTAGAGGCGGGGCTTTTAAGCAGTGATGACAGCTGTAATCACATCAGTGAATTAATTCATTTGATAGATTAATAACTTGAATGGATTATTTTCTCCCTTTTTATTTTTATTTTTACAGACTGCATTTTGATTCATTTTACACAAATGGGGTACAACTTTTCATTTCTATGGTTGTACACAATGTAGATTCACACCATTCATGTAATCATACACATTCAAAGGGTAATAATGTCTCTCTCAGTCCACTATCTTTCCTTCCCCCACCCACTCCCACCCCATTTCCATCTACACAATCCAAAGTTCCTCCGTTCTTCTCACCCCTCCTTGTGTATCATCATCCACTTATCAGAGAAAACATTCAGTCTTTGAATTTTTGGGATAGACTTATTTCACTTAGCATGATATTCTCCAACTCCATCCATTTACCAGCAAATGACATAATTTTATTCTTTTTTATGGCTGAGTAATATTCCATTGTGTATATATACCACAGTTTCTTTATCCATTTGTCAATTGAAGGGTGTCTAGCTTGGTTCCACAATCTAGCTATTGTGAATTGAGCAACTACGAACATTGATGTGTGCTGATTTTAAGTCCTTTGGGCATAAACTGAGGAGCGGGATAGTTGGTCAAATAGTGGGTCCATTCCAAGTTTTCTGAGCAAACTCCATACTGCTTTCCAGAGGGGCTGCACCAATTTGCAACTCCACTAGAAATATATAAGTATGCCTTTTCCCCCAACATCCATGCCAACACTTATTATTGCTTATGTACTTGGTAATAGCTGTTCTAATTGGAGTTATATGAAATCTTAGGGTGGTTTTAGCATGCATTTCTCAAATTACTAGAGATGATGAGCACTTTTTCATTTATTTGTTGATCACCTGTATATCTTCTGTAAAGTGTCTGCCCAGTTCCTTAGCCCATTTATTGATTGGGTTCTTTGTATTTTGGGTATAAAGTTTTTTAAGTTCTTTATAAGTTTGGGAGATTAGTGCTCTATCTGAAGTGTGTGTGGAAAAGATTTTCTCCCACTCTGTAGGCTCTCTTTTCACATTATTGATTGTTTCCTTTGTTGAGAAAAACTTTTTAATTTGAATCCATCCCATTTATTGATCCTTGCTTTTATTTCTTGGATTCTGGGGGTCTTGATAAGAAGTCTGGTTCTAAGCCAACATGATAAAGATTTGGGCCTACTTTTTCTTCTATTTGGTGTAGGATCTCAGGTCTAATTCCTAGATCCTTTATCCATTTTGAGGTGAGTTTTGTCCAGGATGAGAGATAGGGGTTTAATTTCATTTTACTGCATATGGATTTCCAGTTTTGCCAGCACAATTTGTTGAAGAGGCTCTCTTTTCTTCATTGTATGTTTTTGGCACCTTTCCCTAATATGAGATAACTGTACTTATGTGGGTTCGTCTCTGTGTCTTCTATCCTGTCCATTGGTCTTCCTGTCCATTTTGTTGCTAATACCATGCCGTTTTTGTTACTATTGTTCTGTAGTATAGTTTAACATCTGGTACTGTGATACCTCCTGCATCACTCTTCCTGCCCAGGATTGCTTTGGCTATTCTGGGTCTTTAGTTCTTCCAGATGAACCTCATGATTGCTTTCTCTATTTCTATGAGGAATGTCATTGGGATTTTTAATTGGAATTTTGTTAAATCTGTACAGCGCCTTTGGAGGTATTACCATTTTGATAATATTAATTTGGCCTATCCAAGAACATGGGAGAGATCTTTCCATCTCCTAAGGTTTTCTTTAATTTCTTTCTTTAGTGTTCTGTAGTTTTCTTGAAGAGGTCTTTCACCTCTTTTGTCAGATTGATTCCAAAGTATTTTCTATTCTTTTATTTTTTTTGTGGTAGTATTTTATTTTTTTGAGGCTATTGTCAATGGAGTTGTTTTCCTAATTTCTCTTTCAGAGGATTCATCACTTATGAATAGAAATGTATTAGATTTATGTGTGTTGATTTTATATCCTGCTATTTTGCTCAATTCATTTATTAGTTCTAGAAGTTTTCTGGTGGAGTTTTTGCATCCTCTAAATGTAGAATCATGTCATCGTCAATAGTGATAGCTTGAGTTCTTCTTTTCCTACTCATACCCCTTTCATTTCTTTGGTCTAATTGCTCTGGTTAATATTTCAAGCATGATGTTGAATAGAAGTGGTGAAAGAGGGCATTCCTGTCTTGTAGCAGATTTAGAGGGAATGCTTTCAGTTTTTCTCTATTACGAATGATGTTGGCCATGGATTTAACATAAATAGGATTTACAATGTTGAGATAAGTGCATACTATCCCTATTCTAGTGTTTTGAGCATGAAGGGGTGTTGTATTTTGTCAAACACTTTCTCTGCATCTATTGAAATAAGCATATGATTCTTAACCTTAAGTCTATTGATGTGATGAATGATATTTATTGATTTCTGGTTGTTGAACCAACCTTGCATACCTGGGATAAACCCCACTTGATCATGGTGCAGTATCTCCTTAATATGTTTTTGTATGTGAGTTGCCAGAATTTTATTAAGAATTTTTGCATCTGTGTTTATCAGAGATATTGTCCTAAAGTTTTCTTTCCTTAATGCATCTTTATCTGGTCTTGGTATCAGAGTGATACTAGCTTTATAGAATGAGTTTGGAAGGGTTCCTCTTTTTCTATTTTATGGAATACTTTGAGGAGTATTGGTATAAGTTCTTCTTTGAAGGTTTTGCAGAACGCAACTGAGAATCCGTGTGGTCCTGTGCTTTTCTTGGTTGGTAGGCTTTTGATGGCTTCTCCTATTTCATTGCTTGAAATTGATCTATTTTAATTGTGTATATCCTCCTGATTCAGTTTGGGAGGATCATATGTCTCTAGAAATTTGTTGATGTCTTCCAAATTTTCTATTTGTTGGAGTATAGATTTTCAAAGTAGCTTCCAATTATGTTATGTATTTCAATGGTATCTGTCATGATATTTCCTTTTTCATCATGAATTTTAGAAATTTGAGTTTTCTCTCTTCTTCTCTTTGTTAGTGTGGCTAAGGGTTTATCTACTTTGTTTACTTTTCCAAAGAACCAACTTTTTGTTTTCTCAATTATTTGAATTGTTTCTTTTGTTTCTATTTCATTGATTTCAACTCTGATTTTAATTATTTCCTGTCTTCTACAACTTTTGGTGTTGTTCTGTTGTTTTCCTAGGACTTTGAGATGTAATGTTAGATCATTTAGTTGTTGACTTTTTATACTTTTTTGAATGCCCTCCATGCAATGAATTTTCCTATTAATACTGCTTTCATAGTGTCCCTGAGATTTTGATATGTTGTATTGTCCTTCTCATTTACCTCTAAGAATTTCTCTATCTCCTCCCTGATGTTTTCTATTTTCCATGCTTCGTTCAATAGCCCATTCTTTAGTCTCCAGGTGTTGGAGTAGTTTCTGTTTTTTTATTTTATCATTGATTTCTATTTTTATTCCATTGTAATTTGATAGAATACAAGTAGTATCTCTATTTTTTGTATTTACTAAGGGCTGCTTTGTGGCATAGCATATTGTCTATTTCAGAGAAGGATCCATGTGCTGCTGAGAAGAAAGTGTATTCACTCGTTGATGGATGGAATATTCTATACATGTCTGTTAAGTCTAAGTTATTCATTGTATTATTGAGTTCTATGGTTTCCTTGTTTAGTTTTGTTTAGAAAATCTATCCAGCGGTTTCAGTGGTGTGTTAATGTCACCCAGAATTATTTTGTTGTGGTCTATTTTGTTCCTGGAATTGAGAAGGATTTGTGCGATGAACATGGATGCACCATTTTGTGGGGCATAAATGTTTATGATCATTATGTCTCCCTGATTTATGGTTCCCTTAAGCAATATGAAATGTCCTTCTTTATCCCTTCTGACTAACTTTGGATTGAAGTCCACTTTATCTTATATACTGACTCCGTGTGGGCCGTATGTTTTTTCCCATCCTTTCACCTTTAGTCTGTGGGTGTCTTTTTCTAAGAGATGAGTCTCTTGAAGGCAGCATATTGTTGGGTGTTTCTTTTTAATCCAATCTGCTAGTCTATGTCTTTTGATTGATGAGTTTAGGTCATTAACATTCAGGGTTATTATTGAGATATGATTTGTATTCCCAGTCATTTTGGCTTATTTTTGGTTTTCAGCTTGACTTGGTTTCTCCTTTGATTGACTTTTCCTTTATGGTAGTTCCTCCCTTTGCTGACTTACATTGTTGTTTTTCATTTCCTCCACATGGAATATTTTGCTGAAATGTTCTGTAATGCAGGTTTTCTATTTGTAAATTCTTTTAACTTTTGTTTATCATAGAAGGATTTTATTTCGTCTTCAAATCTGAAGGTTAATTGTATTGGGTGTAAGATTCTTGGTTGGCCACCATGTTATTTCAGAAATATGTCGTTACAGGCCTTTCTAGCTTTTATGATCTGGACTGAGAAATCTGCTGCTATTCGTATTGGATTCCCCCTATATGTAATCTTCTGCTTTGCTCTCAAGGCCTTTAAAATTCTATCTTTATTTTGAATGTTATGAATTGTCATTATAATGTGCCTTGGTGTGGATCTGTTGTGATTTTGTGCATTTGGTGTTCTGTAAGCCTCTTGTAGTTGATTTTCCATTTCATTCTTCAGGTTTGAGAAATTTTCTGATATGATTTTATTGAATAGGTTGTTCATTCCTTTGGTTTGTATCTCTGTGCCTTCCTCAATCCTGATAATTCTTAAATTTGGTCTTTTCAAGGTATCCCATAGTTCCTGGAGGTTCTGTTCATGATTTTTTACTATCTTCTGTGTTTGGTCAACTTTATTCTCAAAATTAAATATTTTGTCTTCATTGTCTGAGGTTCTTTTTCCACATGATCTAGTCTGTTGGTGATGCTTTCCATTGAGTTTTTTATTTGGTTTACTGTTTCCTTCATTTCAAGGATCTCTGTTATTTTTTTTTTCAAAATCTCTATTTCTTTATTGAAATGATCTTTTGCTTCCAGGAGTTGCTCTTTTAGCTGTTTATTGGAGTGATCATTCATTGCCTGTGTTTGCTGTCTTATCTCATCATTTGCTTTGCAAAGCATTTTAATAATGTATGTTTTGAACTCCTTTTCCGACATTTCTTCTACCATGCTGTCACCGAATTATACTAATATAGAATCTTGGTTTGTTTGGAACACTTTCTTCCCTTGTTTTTTCATGTCTTCATGTATCTTCCCCTCTAGCAGTGCAGATCTGGGGTGTTGCAGTTTCCCCCTACAGGCTTATAGTGACCCTGCACATTTCCAAAACCACTTCTTTAATGGGGAGGTCAGTATTAACAGCACCGAGTACAGACACTATGCAGCTCTAAACCAAGTAACCCCTATGAAGACTTTAACAGTATTGCCATAATAAACAGAGAGAATAAGTTTGATTACCTACAGTATAACCAATAGGTTTGCAATGAATTCCACAGTTTCTAATGGTGAACAAAGAGGATGGGGAGGTATGTAGGATGTAACTGTTAAGGGGATAAGAAAAGAGTATATAAAAGTAGTAGATTGTAGGAAGTGTGAAAGTGGGATCAAAAGAAGTTGGTTGTTAGCATGAGCAAAGGGAGAAAAAGACTGAGGAAACAGGTGAACAAAAGGAAAATAGAAAGAGTGAAAAAAAATAAAGAAATAAAACCTTAAAAATTTTCAAAAAGGAGAAAATACACTGTAATAGTCATACACTATTCAAATCTTCCAGCCTTCAGTAGCCTGATGCATGAGAGGTACCTGTCAATGAGTTTCCACTCTCCAGCAGTAGTCTCAGGATAGGATTTTCCCCACCTAAAGATGTCAGCTTCCACTTCAAGGATAATCCAAGATGGATGAACTGGTTTCTGAATGTATTGGCAAATGGGTAGTTGCAGCATGGAGCATGGGTGCTGACTTTGGGTGGGGCATGGTTGGTTGGGCTGGGGGTTCTGCAGGTCCTGGCTGTTGTCCCAAAATGGCAGCAGCCACGTATAACAAAACCTGTGCATACTGTGACAATGGACTTCCAGGCTCTGGTGGGCAGAATGTGATTCACTGGAAATCTGTGGGCTGTCTGCAGGCTACTAGTGAATGATCAGCAAGTGGACCTTGGGTGGTGGGTGATGGGTAGATGAAATGCAGGCAATGAGTAGGCAAGAGGCAGGCAAATGGGCAAATGGCCCATGATAGGCAGCAGTCAGTGATCTGCTCTTAAAGAGTAGGTGATATGCTGGCAGATGGTGGGTGATTGTGGTGGACAAATGGGGTAAAAAACAAGGGATTGATGAGCACTAAAGACTGCCTCACAGAGAAACAGATTTTCCTCCGCTGGAAACAAGTTACAGAGTGACAAGGAATGCTGCCTCCCTCTAGTCTGCCATCTTAGATCTCTTGAATGGATTATCGAGTGGTAGCTGTAAGCAGATGGGGCATGGCTGTAGCAAGTAGGGGTGTGAGTTTGGAGACTGTATCTTGTCCCTAGCTCCTTGTTTTTTCTTATGGAAGAGAGGAAATGTGACTAGGCAGGACAGCAGGGGGAAGCAGTGATGCTCAGGCTCTCCCATAAAGCAGGGATATTGCACAGAATGGAGGTACCAGGGATAGGTTAAGTAATGGGACACAGGTTCTGGGAAGGCTGGGGTTCAGTCACCTGAGCATCTAATTCCCAGAGAAAGACAAAACAGGGACAAGCCCCACACTGAAATGGGAGCCTTATGTGTTACAAGGATGCTACTGATCCTGGCCAGGAGCACTCCTGTTTGCACATGTATACAACCACCTGTGTGTCATCGTGTGTCTGAGCACACACCTGTAGGTTTGTGGCTATGTAAATAACAATGTGTAGGTATCAAATTTTGTGTTCTTACTCTGCATGTGTAAGAGTGCACACATATGGCTGAATGCTGAAGTGTAGGGTAAGCATGCAGGAGCTTCTTCAAGTCAGGACACACATTCTCTGGGAATTTGAGTACATAACCAAAGGTGATTTGCAGACTGTTACCAATTTGCAGACACCGAAACCAAGAGATGTGACCTAACTTACCCAATATTTGGTACAGGGAAGTTAAAGCTGGAGCCATTATTTTTGATGACCATGCTGTTTCTGTGGGGATACAAGCATGTATGTGTGCTCATTTAATTAGGAGAAGAAAGAAAAAGAAGGAGTTGTATTTGATTTTTAAAGTTTTCACAATCAGCTTTCTTGACTTTTAGACCTGGAATCCCAGGATTTACAGCAGCCTAGATAGAGTATGTACCCAAAACACCTGGCAGTGGTGGCTGCCTTATTTCATTTCTAAACAGAATCCTCACCAAATAAATGCATCTGCCCAGAGCATTGTGGGGCCTCTTTAACATACTCTGTATGGAGCACTCTGTCCCTGGTGACTCCTGACTTAACAGAACTGGTTGATTCATCAGGAGGAGGTATTCCCCTGTCTCAGGACTCTGTAGAACAACTCTCAACACTTCTAAATAATTCTGCTTGACCGGACTACAGCAAAACCTGGCTTGGGAATTGAATTGTGAAGCTGTTAATTGAGAGCTAGAAGCTGGAAGCTTTTAAATGTACCCCAAGGTGAGGAAGCACTTCTTCTACCTCTCTTTACACCTTCAAGGTGGGTTCTCTGTTCTTCATCTCAGATTTCTTTCAACTACTAAAAGGATTTCTCATTATCCAGTCACTGCAGAGAGCAGGAATGGTCTTCCATGTTATGAGAAGTGGGGGAAAGACCTCACCAGTTGGAATAAATCAGAAAATGATATTTACTCAAAAGATAAACTTCACAAGAGATGTAAAAATAGATGGGTTGCTTCATTTACTCTTTCAAAAAAATAATGAAAAACCCAATGTAACACTGAGGTGTATGTGCATGCTACTTGTCCTGCTGCTACAGGGTTTAGAAACTATAATGTTAATTTAGTGTCCTTGATTGCAGGAAGGTAGAAAGGGCAGGGAGGTCAGAGGTTTCAAACCAGATGTAGGAATTGAAATTTTTGCTCTGCACTTGTGTTTTGCTCTATATTATGTAAAATAAATTTAAAAATTCAGCATCTCTGAAATCTGTATTGTTGGTACCTTGATTTGTCCCAAGCTTGGAAGGAGAGTCATGATTTAAAATGAAGGATAATCTAGTGCCTGACCCTGGAATTACATCAGTGATACAGAAGCTAGATTATAGTCCTAACAGTGCTGTGGCACTGCAGTTATCATTGGGGGCCATAGGCCTGTTCCCCTGTGACTGCTACCTCAGGAACATGAAATCACAGAGACAAGCACCTATTGGTAGAGATTGGTGCTCTAAATAAAAAGATATTATACCAAGTCCTGTCTCAATTCTCCCAGCCAGAAGAAAGTCTGAACTACAAAGCTTATACTCCATTTTGGATTTCAGTGTCAGAGAGGATGGTGTGCATTTTCTTAAACATAACTGCAATTCCTTCTATGACTATTTACATTCTCTTGTCTTAGTACAGATTTCTGTGAATGAAGGGACACTTCACTCACTAGTCTGTCCTCATCAAACTTCTCTCCCATAGGATACCTTGCCTAAGACTTTGACAGTTTAGATGTTGCTGTTATTAATTAACCTTATCGAGATATGATTTGCATTCAGTATGTGTTGACAACTTTCCATGTATAGTTACATAAATTTTGACCAATATGTATAGTGTCACACTTATCACCACAAAAAAAATATAGATACTTTCCCTGATGCCCCATGTCAGTAGACCTTTCCCCAGTTCCTGGATCTTGGCAAAGATAAGGTCATCTCTATCAATGAATTCTTTTCTTTTCTTTTCTTTTCTAAAATCCATATAAGCCAGATCATACAGTGAGTCATCCCTAATTTAGCATAATGCTTTTGGAATTCACCTATGTTGCATACATCAGTCATTCATTCCTTTTTATTACAGGGTGGTATATTGTTATTTATATGTACAATTATTTATTTATTTTGTTTTGTGCAAATTGGGGCCATTGTGAACAGAGCTGCTGTGAACAAACCAGTAGAAGTATTTGTGTGGATATACATTTTAATTTCTCCTGAAATTAAATACATAGAGGAAAAGTTGCTGGGCCATGTGGTAATTCTTAACATTATAGAAATGTATGCTTAACATTATAGAAAATTGCCAAATGGTTTTCAACATGCCTGTATCATTTTGTATTTCTGCCAATTCTGATTGCTTCACATTCTCTCCAAAATCTGGAATTGTCAATCTTTCAAATTTTGCCTGTTCTAGTTGATGTGTGAGGTTACTCATTATAATATTAATTTATATTTCCCTAAAAACTAATGATTTTGAACATTTATGTCATTTATAAATTTCTGTTGTTAAATATCAAATATTTTGACCATTTTGTTGTTATTTATATTCTTATTTTTTTAGTAAGGCTATTTTAGATGCTCTAAAATCATGTTAATTTTTTTGTAATATTTTGCAAATATTTTATCCGTGACAGTGGTTTGTGTTTTCTTTTCTGGTTTTGTCTTTTCAGGAACAAAAGTTTTAATTTTGATAATATCCATTTATAAAAATTCTTATTTATAGTTCTGATGTCATATTTGATGCATCTTTGCTTAACCAAATATAGAAATGTTCTCTGTTTCTTACATACTTTAAGTTTTATGTTTAACTTTTACAGTTAGGTCTATGACCCAGATTTTTGAGTTCTTTTTAGTTACATTCATGAGGATACACCCTGCCATTATCACAAAGACATGGAACACAACTGCTCCAATTCAGTCCCAGCACTTACTCCTTGCTTCCCCCATCCTCTTCTACTTTGTTAGGGGTCGCTGGCTCAGTTGTGGCTCACTGGTAGCTCCCAGAAAAAAAACGCTCCGCAGATACAAGATCTCACGCAAAAGACTTTATTTATGGGGACGGATAAGGTCTGCTTGGAGTGGAAAAAAGATAAAAGAAGAAGAAATGGAGTATGGCTTCTCCCAGATATTGGAATTTCGCAGGCTGGGAGGAACCAATAGGGAAGGAGAATTCTTGCAGATTGACTAATGGACCAATAACATGTTAGAACGTAATGCAGGAAGATACCGGCAGCCGGAAATTCCTATAAAGTAAGAGGCGGGCAGAAAGCAGACTGACAGGTGATGGGGAGGCCGGAAATTCCTGAAACGGAAGAGAAGGGTGGCTTTATACCTTACATACTCCACTGATTTCTCTTCAATCCATTTATAGCTAACTTTTTTTTTTTTTTTTTTTTTTTTGGTGTCCTGTGGATACATCCTGTGCAGAGACCCACCATGCCACATCCATGCATGTACATATTTTCAGTCAGATTCATTCTGTTCTTACTTTTTCCTGTCCCTACTTCCTCATCCTCAATTCCCTTTGTCTACTGATCTTCTCTATTTTGATGAAATTTCCTCTTATTCCCCCCCCCTTCTCACTTTCTTTATTTTTTTTTTTTAATTTATCAGTCTCCATTTTTGGATTGGCTTCCAAATATCAGAGAAAACATTTGACCTTTGACATTTTGGAACTTGCTTATTTCACATAGCAATAGTCTCTAGTTCTATCCACTTATTGGGCAAATGCCATAATGTCATTTTTCTTTATGACTGAGCTACAACACATTTTTTAAAAAATTTACTTTTTGTATGGTGTGAAATAATTTTTTAAAATTTTTGCATATAAATATCTAATTTTGTAGAACCATTTGTAGACATGATTATCTATAACCACTGAATTATATTATCCTTTTTCTGAAAATCAACTGACAGTATGTGTCTGTTCTGGACTATCCTATTTCATTGACTGATATCATATTGTCTTGATTACTATACGATTATTATAAGTCTAAAACTTAGGTAATACAAGTTCTTCATCTTTGTTTCTATTTTGCATTATTGACATTGGCTACAAGAGATCTTTGCATGTTAATATAAAAATTTTAACAGTATTGTGGAAACTACCATAAAATTGCACATTCTTTTTTATTTTTTAAAATTTATTTATTTTTTATTATTTATTATTTTTTGATTCATTGTATACAAATGGGGTACAACTTTTCATTTCTCTGGTTGTATACAGTGTAGAGTCACACTGTGTAATCATACAAGTACAAAGGGTAATGATGTTTTTCTCATTCCATTATCTTTCCTTTCCCCCTCCCCCTTCCCACCCCTCATTTACACAATCCAATATTCTTCCATTCACACTTTCTTTTTCAACAAAATTAAATCCTCATGCAGGCTAAGAACACACTCTATCACTGAACTACATGCTCAGTCCCAAATTAACACATTTAAAGTGTACATTCAGTATTTTTCAGTATAGTTGCAGTTATGCAACTATCCACAAGTAATTCCAGAATTTTTCATCACCCCAAAAAGAAACTCTTGCTCATTAGCATTCCCCACCTCCCCACCATTCTCCTTCTGTCAGCCCCTAGCAACCACTAAACTGTTTTCTATGCTTATAGATTTGCTTATTTTGTAGATTTCATATAAATAGGATCACATAATGTGTACTCTTTGTGACAGGCTTCTTTCACTTTGCATAATGTTTACAAGGTTCATATATACTGTTGTCTTATGTCAGTACTATTTATATTACTGAATAATATATCAGTGTATGAATAAGTCACATTTTATGCATTTGTTCATCAGTTGATAGATATTTACATTGTTTCTACTTCTTGACTATTATGACTAGTGCTTCTATAAACATTTTATTACATATTTTGTGTGTTTTTGTTTTTATTTCTCTTTTATATATGTACATATACCTAAACTCAAAATTGCTGGAACACATGGAAACTATATGTTTAATATTTTGAGACACTGCCAAACCATTTTCCATAGAACTGGATCATTTTACGTTCCTATCAGCAATGTCTGAGGGTTCAATTTTTTCCCAATTTCTTCTGTCAACACTTAAATGTCAATATTTTTACTAAATGGGGATAAAGAATTGTGATTTTTTATTTGTAATTCCCTTGATAAGTTCAAGCATCAATGCATGTGCTTATTGGTCATTTGTTTATCTTCTTTGGACAAATACCTTTCAAATCACTTGCCAATTTTAACTTTTGTCATTTTATTATTGGATTATAAATGTTCTTCATATAGTCTGACAAGTTCCTTATCAGATATATGATTTTTAACTTTTTTTTTCCATTTTATGAGTTGACTTTTTGCTTTATTTTTCTCTTTTTGTAGTGCTGGGGATTGAACATATTTTTGAGGCAAGGGTACAACATCATTTTTTTGTGTGTGGAGACAAAAGAGAATGAGTATTTTCAGAGGGTTAGTTCACGTTTGGCCAACTCTACTGCTCCAAGCCTGAGGTAAGACAGAACATCATGGAGAAAGAGCATAGCAAAGGAAAACTGCTCAACTCATGGCAGCGGGGTAACAGAGAGAGGAGCCCGGTAAAAATTATAATTCCCAAGGGCATGTCCTCAGTGACCTACTTCCTCTAGCCATGCCCCACTTTCCTACAATTGCCACCCAGTAATTCATTCAAATTATTGACCCATTAAATGGATGGGTCCACTGATTAAGTTATAGATCTTTTAACTAATCATTTTACCTCTGATCATTCCTGCATTCATTACCACATGAACTTTTTGGAGGACACCTTATATCCAAACCATAACATTCTCCCCTTACCTCCACTCCCTCTCCTTTTCTCTTTCTCTCTCTCTCTTACTTCTTCACCATGTGAAGATGCAATAAGAAATCAACTGTCTGCAAACCAGGAAGTGAGCCCTCTACAGAAACAAGTCTGTTAGCACTTTGGACTTGAACTTCTCAGCTTCCAGAACTGTTGTTTGAGCTCCAGACATTTCATTTCCTAAGTCCATGGCCATTCTCAGACAGTTTGGGTAGATTCACTCTAAACATGCACAAATACTTAACAAAGACTCAAGGGGACCCTATACTGATTTCTAGAGCTCTTTATCTGGGTAGTTCTACATAAATCCAATGCTCTAAGCTCTAAGTTTTACCTTCTCAACTCAGTGGAACCAACTTCAGTTGTTTGTATTTCCCCTCACTTACCTTCGCAATCTTGAAATTCTTTCCAAGCAGAATAGAAAAATAATGATAGGGCTTTTCACATGTACTTCTGTCTCTCAGGGATCACACACTCCGTAATAACTGCTATCCAATGTTTCAAAACTGTCGTTTGATATATTTTGTCTAGTTGTTTACGGCAAAAGGTTAAATCTGTTCTTGTTCCTTCATCATTTCCAAAATTCATAATTTGATATTTCCTTAACTGTAGTCCTTGTCAAAAATAATAAAGAGACAGCCTTGGAAGGTAAAAATGATATTTCTCAGCACCCCAGTGAAGAAAATCTTGATATTTCAGGTACAGCAGGATTGTTATTGCATAGGTATATATGATACAATTAATTTCTATACTAAATCCCTCTCTGGTTTTTCCTTAGGAAAATGACAACTAATTTGAGTGCCTGACAATATGTGCAGCTAAGGGAACAAACACAGGCTTGCATATGGTTTAGGAGCGTGTTGAAGATGCTTATTTTTCCTGTCTTTTTTTCCCATTAATACTAATTGAATGAGTAAATGAATGAACAAATGACTGATTGGATAAAAGTGTTGTAAAATTGAACCCTAAAATTATATAATCATCACACTTAAGAAAGTTACAGACTCTAAAATGAAAGGAGGTTTAGGATTGAAATTTCATTATTAATATATTCTAAATAATCCATTTCATTCATTCCTATCATCTTATCATTAGGGAGGTTTGTTGTCTTGCCCAAGGCCATGTGCTAATTAGTGAAGAATCAGGACTCATCCCAGGTGACCCAATGCTCATTCAAATACTCTTTCCAGTACACCAGCTCTTAAAGTGTCTTTTAGATTATAGCCCGCACTTGGAGTTTTAGGGGAAGGCACAGAACTAGAGCTCTATCTGCTATAGAGTTAAGGTCTGATCTGTCTTGGCTAATGCACTGTCTTTGTTCCTTGGGAAATATTCCTCTCCTTGTCACTGCTCATCTCCTGATGAAGTCAAATCATCCTTATAGTGAGAAGTCCTTTGTGATGGTCCCTTTTCTTTCTTATATAGTTCTTTCCCTGCCTCTGTGCCTTTATTTGTACTTTAACAATAAGGAATTATGACATACCTTAATAAGGATTTATGGTCTCCTTTTCTGTTGAAAAGGTGCTACCAAAGACTCTGCTCCCTTGGTCCCTGGGTACAAGGACGGGAATGCCCTGATCTGTGGAACAGTACAGTGAGAGTAATAAATTGTACACTAGATGGGTCTCTATGGGAGACAAGGTTTATCTTTTTAAGGACTTTGAAAAACCAAGGTATATTGCCTAGCCTAGCTTGGTTTTCCTCTTAGAGGTATCTTGACTCCTGTTTTCATTCAGCATCTCCAAACGACAAGATAGAACTAGATAGCTAGGTCTAAAATTAAAATATGTAAAGGCAAAATTCTAATCTCAGATTTCCTACTGTCCTACAAGCTCTTAGAGCTGTAGTGAATTTTATTAAGTTCTTCTGTTCAGGGATTTGCCCATCCAGAATGCCCTAGAAACATCTGAAACCAGGTTGGTGACTTTTGCGATGTGCTAGACCAAGTGTTAATTTATTTACAGCTTAGATTCAAGGGTAGCAAGTCCAGTCAATCTAGAATTGTCCACCACTAAGTGGGGAGATGCTCTTGGAAGATGAGATGTCCTTAAAATGTAAATAACTAGTAATCATCCCAAGATTATTCTTTTATCTTAAGCTAGCACGTTAATTCTTGCTCTTCTGACATTTAATACTTTAGGTTTAGAATAAATAGGCAGCAGGAAAAGGCATGCAGATGAATTGAATGTGACTAAAAAGGTCCATCCTATTGAAGTACTGGACAAGAGGGAAAGAATCGTGGCAATGTCAGAAAAGGTCCCAGATACTCCTTGTCTTGTATTATTCTGCTTACAGCCTGACCTGGCCCACAATTGTTTTCTAGACAATCCAATTTGTGCCTTTCAAATTTGTGTCAGTGTCAACCTTTTGCAAAATAGGGCCTTGCTTTAGAAAGTTAATCTTTTGTTCATTTTTAAAAACCTTGAAAGAATTCAGATTCCCCAGGGTATCTTGTTCTAGTAGCTAATAACTTTTCCTCTCTGGTAGCTTGCTTTTGTTTATTTGTTTGTTTAGAAAACATGACCAGAATCCCCTAACTTTAATGTTCATTTTTAATGCAAACAGCCACAGGTGCAACTCTGGGAATCATGTAGAACCTCCTTGTACTTGTGACTTTGGTTTTAAAACTGGCATGCCAGGATATGACTTCTGTTTTACTCTTCTCTTATCTTGTCTATTCGTTAGCTGTATTGTGACCAGAGGGGCATAGACAGAGTGGATTTACTACACCCCACAGCAAGAAGCATTGGAAGAGCACAGGCAGCCAGCATCCTGTGTAGTCTGACATGCTGTCATCATTTCTTCCTGCTACAGGCATGGGTGGCCAGGCTGTGCAGGAGTTTTAGGAGCAGAACAGCAGTCTGCCTCAAGTACTGTCTCGGTCCATTATGCTGTGTGCTCCCACTGGCCCAGCCTGGAAGGTTCCCTGTCTGCTCTGCACCAACAGATGCTCTTATGCTATGGCTGCCAGACTCCAAAATGGAAAGAACTGGCAACAGAGCAGAGGGAATTGGGAGTGATCTGGGATATTGATCCTCTCTCCCTCCTGCAGTGCTCTGTTGGCTGGCTGCTTGTTTCCAGAGAGGAGCTCTTGCTCAGTGGCTCTTTCCACACAGCCATTTCTCCTCAGTCAACCTTGATGGGAGGTGGTAATGTTTACTGGAAAGACTTGGTTCAGTGGCAGTTTAAAGACAAAAATCACCTTCAGCTCATGGTAAACCTTGAACTTCCAAAGTGGGTTTCCATCTACTTTCATTTGTTATCTCTTCCCAAGGATTCACATCCCTGGTTTCATGCAGGTCCCTACCCCCTAGGACACTTTCTCAAGAAGTTTGTACCCAAACCACTTTCCAAGGGATTCTACTCTGACCTCCCCAGCACTCTCTTTTCCCTTGCCTCACCTGAATTTCTTTCTATTTGACTATACCTTGTATGTTCATTTATTGTGTTCCTCCTCCACCAGAAAAGGAGCTCCTGGGTGCAGAAACTTTTCCTGCTTATCTTTCTGAAGCTAAGTATTGAGATATAATCTCAGGTCTTGTTGCCAAAAGCTTGATCCTTGTCTCTGATGCAATAACAAAGTCACAATTTTGAGTAAAAGGAAAAAGTTTTATTACTTTGCTCGCAAAAGAGAAACACAGGGGACTCCTGTTCCAAAGGCTGTGATTCTGCCCATCATCAGGAACAGAAGACTTTTAAAGAGATGATTCGAAGACTGCGTTCCATGTGTTCTCTCTTGGAGTTGTAATTCACTTGTTAATTCGGAGACAGTCATTTCTGATACCATTCTGATACCATTCCCAGAGTCTGGATTACTTCATTCCTTTGGTGGGTTTTTGTATTCAAGGACAGAAAACTCTGCCTAGGATGGGGAAAAAAGATTATCTTGTTTCCCCTGAGATTGGGGTTGGGGGAAAGTTTTGGCACGGGGAGAGATTAGAGAGGAGAAGGAGAAAGGAAGAGAAAGAAACATGTCCATTTAAAAAATAAACTGCTATGGCAGAGAAGCAAGGGCTACATTTAAAGCATAAAGTGGACCACTGTTAGTCTGACTCCCTATTTCAGCTTGCCTGACCTTGTCCTCCATGGAAATCAAGTTAAGTATGTTCTCTTTCATTACCTGTGTTTGGGGATCAATAAGAGTGGCTTGCGACAGTTGCCCCTTCTAGTCTTATCCATTGTGCAATATGGCAGAAAATGCATAGGCAAACTAACCAGTGAAAGGGCAGCCTGAAGAAATAATGATCATTGTTCTTGAATTTTGCAGAATTAAAAAGCATCTCATGACCTGGCAATTAGCATTAGATGTGTAGTATCTGGTTCACCTGCTGTGAGAAGGTGCCCACTAGTTTGTGGATATCTATTGCCTATTGTGAGAAGTACTCACCATTCTGGGAATACCCACCATATATCTATATAAACCAAAACTAAATCAGCTTCTGGCTGTGACAAGAGTTCTACATCTTCTTTCCTAGCTTCAACACAATGTCTTTCAATGTAATTGGTCTGAGCAACCAGATGTGGCTCCATCTAGAAGTATAAGGGGTTCACTGGCCCCCCTGCATTCACCCTGTTCTCCTGGTTCTGGTAGTAACCTTCTCAACGTAAAGGTACTATAGCCCTGAATGATTACGATATCCTTTGTTGATTTCCCTATATACAAATGCCCACAAATTGTAAATAACCATTTTTTATAATCTCTCCTTATATCATGGCTCATGTTGCTTTTTAATTTCATGCCTGAACCTGATCATTCACAATTGTTCTTGGCATGTATTTGGAGTTTAAAAGATGTTTATTGGACATTCTCCAATAATAAAAATGTAGGTATGGCAAATAGAATTTGTTCCATGATGCTAAAAGGTACACACCTCCATTTCCCTCACTGCTGGAGATTGAACCCAAGGCCAAGGGGCACTATACCATTGAGCTATAGTCCCAGTCCTGTTTACTTTCTATTTTGAGACAGGATTTCCCTAAATTGCCAAGAATGTCCTTGAATTTGTGACCCTCCTGCCTCAGCCTCCCAAGCTGCTCCGATTATGGGTGTGTACCACTGTGCCCAGAAAGGAGCATTTTAAGCAAAGAAAGTTCAATGTAGTGTCTACAATACACTGATGGGAAATTAGTCACCAAATAAACTCAGAATTTAGGAAAAAAATTGTTTCTAAGTAATTAAGTTTTCTTGTATTTTTAACCAATTAAAATGGTTTACAGATTAAGCTTATTTAAAGTCTGTAAACTCTAGGGTTGAGGGTGTGTGGTTTAGTGGTAGAGTGTTTTCCTAGCATGTGCAAGACACTAGGTTTGATCCACAGCATCATAATTAAAAAAAAAAAAAAAAAAAAAAAAACCTATAAACTCTGAGTTCTTTTTGAACTTAAAACTGCTACTTCTTTATCTGTTTCATTCTTTTTTTTTTTTTTTTTAATTCTATTTTCTCTCACTCCAGCAACCTCAGATGTATATGTTCTTATCCGAATTCTTGGGGAGCTTGTTTTTTCATCCCCCACATCTTAAGGAGAACCCTCAAGAAGTCAAAAGCAAACAAGACACTTTGACTGAGCAGCTGAAACTGCCTGGGTTTACTCTGCTCCAATTCAGAAGAGAATGTCAGGGCCTTCCTTTAATGCCTTAAGGGTGTGAGCAATCTGGGTCTCTTGAACTGTGAAACTAACCAGCTGAAGATGGCTTCCAAGGCAATGCAACACACTGAAGATATAACCTGCTGAGACAGAGGCCAAACCCAACAGAGTAAGACAAGGGCAACCCAGCAAGTAATGGAAGGTCCAGGAAAAAGTGGGGGAAGGGAGAGAGCCAGGCCATCCTGGAAAGCACTGAGTCATACTTTGCTTACTTTACCAAAGTAACTGAAGAGGGAGCTTATATATGAATCTGCAAAAGCTCTTCCAATCTCCTTTCCTTCTAAAAATCTAATAAAAGTAATTTCATGTAAAAAGGAGCAACAGAATCAGATGATGCTTGAATCCTATATAATGTCCTTTTTAACTTTCACTAGTTTTGTTTTTACTGTATGTATATACGTATATGTCTATTTAAGATGTACATACAAACTATATATATATATACACACACATATAAATATGCATATTTAGAGAGGAATGCTTACTACAGTCAGAAAAATTAACACATTCATTACCTTCTATTATTACTCTAGTGGTAGGAGCACCTAAATCTAATTTCTTTTCAAAATTAAACATACAATGCAATAATATTAATGGTAGTTCTCATGCTGTGCATCACACCACTATATTTATTCACCCTGCTTAAGCGCAGTTTGTACCTTTTGACCTACTTCTTCCTATTTCTATCTCCCCCAACCCTGGTGAGCACTGTTCTATTGATGTGATTTTTTTTTTTTTATACAGCTAGTGATCTGTGTTTCCATGTTTATTGCAGCATTATTCACAATATTTAAGATGTGGAAACAACTTAAGTGTCCATCAATAGATAAATGGATAAAGAGATTGTGATATAAAAACACCTCAAAAAAAGGAGATAATGCCATCTTGCAACCACATGGATGAACCTGCAGGATGTTACATTAAATAAGATAAACCAGACACAGGAAGAAAAATACTCTCTGATCTCACTTATATGAGAAACCCATATAATATTTTTACAAGATAAATGAGAATAAGCAATAGAACCTCTTCCTTATAGCTAAAGAAAGAATGTCAGAAATATACATCTATAATACAAATGAAAATTATGACATTTTATTTCAAAACAAGTCTCAAATATTAAAAAAAATATAAGATATGAAATTCAGCATAAAAAGGAAATAGAAAAACTCAGAAGAAAATTCAACTGAGGAAAGAAGTAGGAATGCCAGAAACATAAATTTAGAAGAGAAGACTAAACTAGAGAAAGTAAGAGCGAATAAACCTAAGAAAATTTGATTGTGTGCAGAGGATCAAGGTGCACATCAAGAGGCTATAGGACTCTAGTTTTATGGACATTTTCACTAAGTAAGTATATACATTCTTTCCTTTATCTTCTATCACATAGCCCTTGTTTTTTTTGGTTTTTTTTTTTTCATATTTAGTAGCTCATATATGCTCCCAACTTTCCCTACCTTTCCTGTAATACCTATTCACAGCTATCTGAGCAGATGTCTCCTAAATTTTAATTTCTAAGACTCCAAATAAAGTGCCTTTTTTCTTTATTGTTTCTGAGCTTTAACTAATCAACAGAACATAAGAAAATAACTTGATAAAAACTTAGATGGGAGGACATGAAACAAGAAAAAAAACCTGATAAATTCGATTACCTTAAAAGGAAGACATATTGCTCATTTAAAGAGACTATTATAAAAGTGAAAAGGCAGGGCAGAGGGCTACAGGAGCAAAAGAAAATTTGCCTTCCTTCCTCTGAGAGTTCACTGAAATGAACTGAAAGTAGATTAAATGGGAGAAATATACAAATACAAATGTATTAATTTTGAAAAAGGAAAACTCACAGCATGAGGAAAAGTCACAAGAGTGACTCAAAATGATTTAGAAACTTTTATTCCCCTTTTTATACAGGGCAGGGGAAACATGGGGGCCATCAGGGGAATAGGAAATCATTTTTAGGGGAACTGAATGGGCTTGGAGAAAATATAATGGCCTAGGACAAAATCTACTGGACTTGCAGAATGCTTGCAAATGATGCTCTATGGGCCTGAAATAGAGGTCAATGTTGCATAATTGAAGTCTGTCAGATGTGTTGACAAACTTCAGTTTTTCTACTTACAATATGAATTTAGTCTTCTTTGGTTAATGAAATTCAGTAAGAAGATTGAAGGTAATTGTGTTTCTCTTTTGGCAGCAGATAGAATATTCTAGAAAGCACTGGCAGGGGAGAAAGAAGGAAAGGTCAACGGCATCTTGAGGTAGATTCTGAGGCTTCTCAGCATATCAAACACTGATCTTCGGGGTATGGTTTTCAGAACCCAATAGTGTATCAGAAAATATTTATGTTTCTTTTATTAAGCAAAAGATCTTTATTCGAAACCGAACTTTTCAAATCAATAAAAGAGAAAAAAGGGCAAAGTACTTGAATAGGTACTTCATAAAGTAGGATATCTAAATAAACAACAAATATGTGAAAAGTTCATCGTATTGATACTGCCGTTTACCGGTGACGAGTTCTGCTCCTTCTTATGTTGAAGATTGAACACTAGAGAAGCACGCCAAGGCAAGCATATTAAGCAGGTTTTATTTAAAGGTAATAATACAGACTTCTCCCGGCAGGAAGAAGGGGGCCATGGCTGATGTTTAAAAGTCCCAAGAAGTGAGCGCACCCTCCATCTTTTATAGGTTAGGGTCTCTTTTGTTCTCCAGTTCTCTCCCCCTTATCTCTCCTTCCTGTCTACTAGGCCTGGTTTTGCATTAAGTGAGAAGCCATGGGCAGGGGGAGGGCCAAGGTGATTCAGGCAGGCAAGGGCCCAGGGGGCATTAATTAGCAGCTCCATGCTTGCAGTCCTTGATAAAGGCAGGCAGATTTGGTAATCAATGGGCTCTGGAGCTCCTTGATATTCCATTCTTCCAGGGGCAGTCTCCAACTTCCAGAGGCAGATGGCTTCATGGCTTCATTTCCTCGAATTGACCCGATTTCCTATTTCTACACTAACTACCTGTCCTTAATTCTGGCTTCAATATGAGTTGGCTATCAGGGCAATACAGATCAAAGTCACAATTAAATAAAATTATGCACATACTGAAATGGCTAAAATAAAAAGGCAAGTCCCATCAAGTGTTAGAGAACATGTGGAATGATTCCATTATGGAAGGTTGTAGTATGGACTGGTAAAACCATTTGGCAAACTAATGATATTGTCACTGGAGGAGTTCCCAGAGGGGGATCTTGACTCAGGACAATTGAGTTCCTTGGCATATGTGATTGAAATTAATTTCAGTACGTATTAGTCAGAGACACAAAGGTTTAGTTTGGAAAACAGATACATATTCAGGAGAAAATATAAGGTCCCTCAAGAAAGTGACATCTTTTGGGGTAAGCAAGAAATACACATTCAAGGGAGAGTGCAGGCTGTCTTAGGGAGAGTCAGCAACTCCTTTGTCTGGGGTGTTAACACTCATAGAAGGACAGTAGCCAGGAGCTGGACTAGAGTTGGAGTTAGGGTGAAGTTACATATTTTCATACCAATTTGCTCTGTGCTTGCACTTGTGTATTGCTCACATCATGTTACTTTTTACAAACAAAGGATGGAGCAAGGATGAGGGGTAAGGGTGAGGGCTAAGGATGTGGGCTGAGTGGTTCAGGTGTTTGTTTTTTGCATGTCAAAGGTTCATGGGCATTTCCTTCACTCCACTGGTTCATGGACCCGCTTCTCTTTTGAGACTCAGTATATCTTTCTTTTTATATCCCCAAATTCCTATCTCAATATGTACTAAAATAAGATGTGTGCATATAGTAATGATAAAAAATTCTCACATCTTGGCGCTTGCACATCAGAAATGCAAGATACATCAAAACTCAACCATCTACTTGACTGAATGATTATAAATAGCCTCAAATGAGAAGCAACCTAAATATCCATCAATAGTAGAAAACATTATGGAAATGTTCATATAACAAGAAGAATGTACAGCAATAGCAATAAGTTTCTGCTACATAGAAGTGTTTTACAAACAAAATGCCAGGCAAACATCACAATACAAAGGTGTATATTCTATTCTACTTTGAGGTCAAAACTGCCAGAACTAATTTGTGGTATTAGAAGTCAGAGCAGTGTTACCTTTGGAGAGGATGTAAATAGTACTGGAACAGGATAAGGAGGTTTTATTGGTTGGCTTTGATGGTGGTGATTACATGGGTATGCTTACTTTGAGAAATGTGTCAGAGTATATACATTTAAGATTTTTTTTTTATATAGGCATGGGTATTAGTTCATTTTCCATTACTATAACAAATACCTAACATAATCAACTTATAAAGATAAAAGGTTTATTTGGGCTCCTAGTTTTAGAGATTTACGTCCATGACCAGTTGACCAGCATATCATGATGGGATGTGTGGCAGAGCAGAACTTCTCACTTCATAGCTGGAAAGCAAAAAAGGAAGAGAATAAGAAAGAAGGCAGGGTCCCACAACTCCCTTTGGGGCATGTCCCAGTGACCTAAAGGTTAGGCTTACCTCTTAAAGGTTCTACACTTCACAAGAGTGCCACTCTGGGGATCAAGCCTTTAAGATGTAGGCCTTTGCAGGTATTTAATATCCAAATGATAGCAGTATGTTACTAATCAGTTTAAAAGTTGATAAGAAAACCATGAATGTTTAAATATATTGTGGGAGAATAAAACATCACTCCAATCATGCATATTTGGCATTGATTATGCAGAGAAGCCAGAATCTGCAAACATGGGAAAGGTTCTGAAGTTTGTCCTTTACTACAAGAATACCTACACCTTTGTACATCAATGAATCAAGAAACCACAGACAAGGTTTTTCTTCTTGGATACCCTCGCTCTTCTACTTAAGAGGGATGTTTACACAGAAAGAAGACATTGGGGTCTGGCATGTGGCCCAGAAAACAGTAACCCCAGATGGCAGATATCTGGGAGAATTCATTTGCATCACAAGACAACTTTGGATCCTTATGCACAACACCCCCCTCCCCAAACTTCCACAAGATGGAGCCATCTCCCTTGCCCCCAAAAGATCAATCTCCTATCCCTTTAAGCTGTATAGTAGGGTCAGCCATCTTGCTCCTCTCTGAGTCTAGTCCCATGCCTCAGAAACTTAATAAATTTTGTATGTTCTTCTACCTGTTTTTTGTTTTTTCATAGAATAAAACTAAAATCTTCAGAAGGAAAAGAGTACATTTAAAACTTCCCTATAATATTTATATCTCTGTGATGCTTATATATACAATTGAACTTTTTTAATATACAGTATATTAAAGATAAAATATAAAACTCTATTAAATAATGAGGTAATAAAACCCATAAAATACATCTGAAAAAGAGACTAATGACTCAAATTTAAAAGTCTTAAAAATCCACAGGGGTAAACATGTAAGAAAAATCCATAGGGCAAACATGTTTATACAATTTATTGGAATAAAAAAAATCTGTGAGATAAAATATCATTATAGGTAATAGATAAAAGCCATTCCAAACAAAACAAAAAGGAACAAAATATATTATCCAAATAAGTAAAAATAAAAATAATCAATAAATATGTAAAATTATTTAACTTCAAACATAATCATGGAAATTAGTGTGACAATAAAGTATTTTTGATTACATTGACAGCAATGACAGAACCAATACCCAATATCTCCCAGGTTGTTAAAAAAAAAACAAAAAACAAACCCACTCTTTAAAGTTATTGTGAGATTGTAGATGGTTAAAGTCTTGGGGAGGAAAAAAGATATTATTTTTTAAAATTAAATTTATATACTCTGACACTCTTCTGTTCCATATAGACTACCAAATAGGTGCTTCCATTTACTAAACCAAACCCAAACAACTCTATTAGGATTCTATTATCAGTCCTCATTAACATTTAAGCATTTATTAGTCAGGAATCCATTAAGAAACCTTTTAGATGAAAGTTTCGAGGTGTTAATTGATCTCTCAGGAGCATTTGAAATTCAGTTTCCTTTTGTAGTTTCTTTGGAGCTTTGATTGGCTTGAACAAAGTGGCAACCATTTATGTTAGCTGATTCCCTGATCTGATTGACTGAATGCATAATAGATCTCAGTGAATATGCTCAAAATGAGATTGGCCTACATTTCACAGAGCTCACAATATTTCCTTCTTTCCATATATCTCCTTCACTCTCCAGAATGCCTCTTTGGGCACACATACAATGGACGAAACTCTAAGAGAACTTGGAAACTGGCACTCCACCATGTATTTATGTAATGGGATGGTATGCAGCCTTAGGTCGGAGGTAGGAGATTTCCCCTAGGGCCGACACATTTAGTTAGTGTTGGAATGATGTGGGCCCTGGAGATTAGTGTTTTCCTTGAGAGCCTATGTGGAGTGTTGGGGATCAAAAAAATGATAATCCCAAAATTGGTACTTAGACATACAGAGAGGCCTTGGAAATGTCTCAAGTCCAAGGTTCCTTTGACTTTGTCTTGCTTTTCCCCCTTTACCACAATGAGGAAGAGGTTCTCTAGTTTTGCTTGATCTACATTAACATGAGAGCCCCACAAAGGAACACAATTGCCTTCTATCCCCAGCCTAAAATCTCATTATCTACCTCAGAAAAGACAGAGGAACTAACCACACGTGGACTAACTTTGTTAAAACATAATGTCTGCCCTTTGCACTCATTCAAATTCCAAAGAGAATAATTTCATAAGCTTATTTTTGTCTCTAGGTCTGTTCCACCCCCTTCAAATTATTATACTACCCATCTCCTTCTTCCCTGTGAACAAAGTGTCCACCAAAGGTCCATGTTTTAAAATTTTGATCCCCAAGGTGGCACTGCTAGCAGGTACTGTGACTCTTAAGTGGTGGGGCCTAGTAGGAGGGGTAGTACTCAAAGGGGATTCTGGGTTCTTTTCCTGCCTTACTTCCTAACTTGTAATATAAGTAGTTTGCTCCACTGTGAGATCCTTACCATTACCTTCTAGGGCCCTCTCCAGAGACCCAAAGAAATGGGGAATCCCAAACTTGTACTATGAGTTTCAGAACTATGAGCTGAATAAATCTCTTTTCTTTATATTAATTGCCTAATGTAGTTCTTTACAGCATCATGAAACTAATTAATATAAAGTGTATAAAAGCTTCAACTATCTAACCCTCCTTCAAGTTGCTTACTTTGTGTATTTCTCCCCTGCTGTGATTTTTACCCTGGGCACATTCATAAATATGTATATCATTGCTCCTATTTAATCTATTCTTAGCTCATTCTGCAGAATCTTCAGAGGGCAGAGGGGGAATTTTCCTTCACCTTTCCAGGAGTTAATTCCATATTTCCATTGCAAAAGTGAGAAAAATAGGTTATAAAATTCAATAATCACAAGCACTTAAAGTATCCTTTTATAAGCCATCTTTTGCCAGGTGCCAGGCATACCAGAATGAACAGATCTTGTTCATATAATGAATTCACTACACTGGAAGGAAGATAGGTAAGCAAAACTTCAATTGGAATTACTCAGGATGAGGGATTCTACTGTGCTGGGTATAGCTTAGTTGCTGAGTTTCTTGACATCCCCTAATGTATCAGCAACACAAATTGTTCTAACTTTTACTAGAGTGGTGATGGGGTAATGGTACCTAAACTCTGGAAATCCTTTAATAAACCCTTGACTTCCTGGGAATTGGCCCAGTCTGTGTTACCAGCCATAGGCTGTGCTTTCAGAATGGAAACAACTGCACCTTGCTAAAAGGATTCTTTAAACTTTTCTTCACTTATAACACCAAGCACTATGTGACAGGCATGTGTGTGTGTGTGTGTGTGTGTGTGTGTGTGTGTGTGTGTGTGTTTGAGAGAGAGAGAACATTTGCACATTAGAACTGTAACCGTGGTCCTCTTTATCTTTGAATAATAATACTTACTGTTCTGCCACCACAATTTATTTTTAAAATGTTTCTTTCTCTTTCTCCCTGTTCCTTCCTAATCTCTCCCCTTTTCTAATCTCAGGGGAAAAAGAGTTACCTTTATTCCCCACTTTAGGCACATATCTGTCCTTAAGAACACACCTACATGGGAATGTTACAGGTTGCCCCATCATGTTCCACTTAGATAAAAAGGAAACTGAACTTAGTAAAATCATGATATACTTGACCATCTGGTAAGCCCCCAGTGTGCACTCCATAGGAATCCAGACTTTGGGGATGGTATCAGAAGATCTCATTAATGACTATCTCCCAAAGTAACAACTAAATTACAACTCCAACAAAAATCATATGGAATGTAGCCTTTTGAACCACCTCTTTAAAAGTTCCTTGTTCTTGCTGATGTCCCACAGCCTCTGGGGCAGGAGTCCCATTGCTCTCTTTTGCTAGCAAAACAATAAACCTTCTTTTCCTTTTTATCAAAACCATGTCATTTTTGTTGGATTGGCCATCAGAAAAAAGAACCAAACTTTTAGTAACAACTTTGGCACCCCAACATCAGCTCCCTCTCCAGGTTTTTTGGGCAAACCTGGCTCTTCAAGTAACCCCACTTCTATGCTGAGGATTCAAGGTGGTTAGCAAACTTGCTGAAAGCCAATGCGGGAGAGATTGCCTCTGGTGGAACCTGAGAAACTATTTCTGTGAGTAAAGGGTTGGACTGATATATTATCCTAGCAGCTGCCAAAACTCCTTTTGCTTTGGGAAACTGTTGCCTTCTCTCCCTGAATGGTACATGTTTCTCCATAATGTTCCATTTAGAGAAAAAGACACACTTGGCCATTTGGTAAGTCCTCCAGTGTGCACTCCAAGACCCTTGATTCCACACATCTGGTTCCTCTTCATGGGAACATCCAATCGCTCTGTGGGGATAGCTGTGGTACCACAGTGTAGGAATCATGGTTAAGCAGGATTTGAGAACCTAGGGGTGTTTATTCCCTTCTAATCTGTTCTAGGTTCTCATCTGTTTTTTGGCCCTGAATTTAGGAATTCACTCTGGTTGTATCTGTTACTGCCCCTTTTAAGACATGGATAATACTGCATTGATCCTGTAGGTAGTCTCTTGGGAAAGACCTTTGGTGGTCAATTTAAAGGTTCCTATCCATTGGTCATGGTTTTGGGCTCCTCTCTTGTTATCTCTCTCTGTTTCTTTTCTGTACAATCTTGCAATGGGAGTTGGTCTGTCAGAGGTAAACTGAGTTGAAGAAAGGGCCACCTACAGGTAGAAGCTTGTTTAACATAATGCTTTACTATAATGATCTGACTTCTGAATAGTTTTCTGGATTATTATACAACTTGCAGTTGGAGTTGGTCTGTCAAAGGTAAAGTAAGTGGAAGAAATTTGTACATGCAGGTCTGTCTGCTTTAGATGTTCCTGTCTGGCCTGGTTTCAGTGATCCTCTCTTGTTTGTGTTTTTTGTATCTGTTACTAGCCCTTTAGGACATGGGCCATGCTGTGTTGATCTTATCAGTAGTTTCTTTAGCAGTGACATCTTAGATGAATGGGCCACCTATAGGTATAAGCCTGTCCAAGAGAAAGATGGTTTATTGTAACACAAGATACAGTTTGTTCTTTGTATTTTACAATTCTGAGTTTTTGACAATTACATAATTTCCCCTATTCAAAATCATTGTACCATAAATAATACTTTCATTGACCTAAAAATTCTTTGTGTTCATCTAATCATTACTCCTTCTCTCCTCCTAAATTCTAGAAACCATGGATCTTTTTACTGACTTCATAGTTTTTCTTTTCCAGAACATCATGTAGATGAAATTATAGAGTATGTAACCTTTTTAACAAAATCTCTGTCCTTGTCCCTGATGCCAGTTTAATAAGGATGACATGATTTTGAAAAAAAGGAAAAAGAAGGTTTATTGCTTCTCTAGCAAAGGAGAAGCACAGGGAACTCCTGTCCCAGAAGACAGGGGACTTTTTAAAAACGCTATTCAGACCCCTTTCCAGATGTTCCCTGTAGGGGATTGTGATACACTAGTGAATTTGGAAGATAACCATTCCTTAGATCTTCTGACGTGTTCCCAGAAGTCTGAATTACTTGGTTCCTATGGTGGGTGTGTGCTCAAATACAGATAACTGCATTTGTAGGGTAAAAGGTAATCTTGTTCCCTGCCCATGGGTTAGAGAAGGAGTGAAAAAGAAGAGGAAAAGAAAAAACATGTTCATTTTTAAATAAGTTTTAGTGGCAGAGCAACAGGATTATATTCAAAGCATGAGGTAGACCACTGTTATATTTTCAGAGTGGTATTGAATGCTTTTAAGTCTCCTCCGTGTTTTTTCCATTGTTCAACACTTCTTCTTTTTAGTATTGAATAATTTTCCCGTCTTTGGATACAGTTTATTAATTTATTTACCCACTGAAGGACATCTTGATTGCCTCCAAATTTTGGCAATTATGAATAAAGCTGCTATATACATCCATGAGCATGTTTCTGTTTGTACACAAGTTTTTGATTCATTTGGGTAAATACAAAGGAGCATAATTACTTGGTTATACAATAAGAGTATGATTAGTTTTGTGAAAAACTGTCAAAATGTCTTCCAAAATAGCAGAACTATTTTCTATTCCTACCAATAATGAATGAGAGTTCCTGCTGCTTTTCTCATTCTTGCTAGCATTAACAGAGTTTTAGATTTTAGCTATTCTGATGGCAGATAGTGTTATCTTATTATTGTTTTAGTTTGTAATTTCATAATGATATATGATATTGATCATCTTCTCATATGCATATTCTCCATCTGTATATCTTCTTTAATGAGGTGTCTGTTTAGATCTTTTAAACATTTTTAATTAGGATATTTGTTTTTTAACTATTCAGTTTTACACATCCCTTGTCAAGTCCTTTATCAAAAAGTATTTTGCAAGTATTTTATCTCATTTTGTGGCATGCTTTTTCATCTTTTGTTAGTGTCTTTAACAGAGCAAAAGCTCTTAATTTTAATAATGTTCAATTTATCAATTTACTTTTTTGTGGACTGTACTTTTAGTGTCACATCTAAAGTCATCACCATATCCTAAGTCACTTAGATTTTCTTTTATGCTTTCTAGAAGTTTAAGAATTTTATGTTTCACATTTAAACTTCTGACTCATTTTGAGTTTACTTTTCTGAGATATATAAGTTCTATATCTTGATTATTTTACTATATGCAGATATATAGATATGCCAGCATCATTTGTTGAAAATTTATCTTTCTCCATTGAAGTGTATCTTTGCCCCTTTCTTAAAGATTTAACTTTCATACTAATTCACTTTAAGAGTCTAGCAATTCATCGCTTACACTTTAAGTGTTCCTACCAGTGTTAGGGGACAGACAGATGTGAATGGTGGGAACAGAGGTTAAGAGAATGATTCTATAAAATGGGCCTGTTGCCAAAAGCTTGGTCCTTGTCCTCAATGCCAATCCAATAATGAGGACGCAGTTATTACAAAAATGAAAAAGAAGGTTTATTGTCTGGTTAGCTAAGGAGAAACTCAGGGGACTCTGGTACCAAAGACTGTGATTCTGCCCATCAGCAGAAACAGGGGGGTTTCAAAGAAGTGATTCAGAGAAATGAGATTAGGGAGGAAAGATCGGGAAGGAGAAGATCAGGGAAATGAAGAGCAGGGAAGAGAAGGTTAGGGAAAAGGAGATCAGGGAGGAGAAGGTCAGGGAGAAGAAGGTTGGGAAAAAAGAAAAAAAAAAAACACATGTAAGTTTCAAAGTGACAAGGGATATAGTCAAAGCATCAAGTGAACCACTGTTATAGTTTCCCACTGTCAATTTCTAGCTTCCATTTCTAAGGAAAGTAGGCAATGACATCTCTAAGCTATTTCCTGCTGAAAGGTGGGGAAATAACACAAAATTCTTGTTCTCTATCTTGTTGCACAGTGGACAGTTTAAGAGTATTTAGCATCAGAGAAGTCCAGAGGTCCACAATGGCAGATGGCAGGTGACTGGACAAAGTACACATAGGGCAGGGATCATGCCAAAACAACAATAAAGACAGTGAAGCATTACTTTTTTTGGTAAGCAAATAGCAAAAAAAAAAAAAAAAAAAAAAATTAGTATTTCATCCAGTATTTGAAAACCACAAGGACAGTAACTCATAATCTTATCAGTGAACAACAATGTAAGAGGTTAGGAAGATCTGCAGGTCTATGAAATCAAACTCAAATAAACTCAGGACAAATTTGCAACTCTTGTGATCATTATTTTTAGACACTCTCACACAAGAACCCTTCCTTTATAGCCTCTAGCTTTACTTACTTTTGGTAGGGCTGACACAAGTGTACATCTTAAGTTACATTTTAAAAATTCTTTTCCCTTTAAATGTCCATGTAGGACTGTGTTTTGAGGCTATACTCTCATGCCAGGTGTTTAAGACCAAGTTGGTCAAAACTGACCTTGTTTCTATCTACTCTTAAGATTGACTTTTTCTTATACTAGGTATATTGATTTGCAATGGAGAAGGCCTTTTCCATCCTTTTCTTTAGGTTCCTTGAGATCCCTTTGCAAAGACTGCCTACAAAACACTTGTTAATTGTTAATTAACAAGTTAATTGTTAATTAACACTTGTTAATTTCTGTCTTTTTTTCTTTTCTGGGTGCAGTTATTTATTCTTCTGATTTTCCCAGGAATTTAGTTTGATGGTACACTATTTTACCAAGAATTGCTTTGACCCAATAATGAATATCCCCTGGCCAAATGGGGTCTCCTGTCAGATCTTAAAAGGGGAGACTATTCTTGTCCCCAGGTTATAAACTGACAGTCCTGGAACCTACTAGCACATTCTTAGTGACCAGCAGCCTTCACCTCCCCGACTAGGAGCAAAAGGGGCTGAAATGCAAGGCAGATGCTAGTTATCTTACATCATTTTTCCACAGCCCATACAGCTTTTCTGGGATTTTTTTTTTTTTTTTTTTTTTGAGTTTAAGACTGGTGTCCTTGACCCTCATTGAGATGATCTGCAGCTGCCTGGGGCCAGGCTGAGAAAGAGTGCTGGGAGTGCCAGCACTGGGTTTAAAATATTTAAATCTTTTTAACCCTTTCTTCTGAGGTTCTGCTATCCTTGCACACCAAAGGCAGTGCCTTTTGGCACCTTCAACTTAGTTATTGATGGTTCAGACCCATGATCATGCAATTGCATAAATCTGTACATATAGAATCTCTTTCATAGACTTTAACCTTGACAGACCAACTTCAATGTCAACGTTGTATAATAATCCAGGAAAAAACATTTAAAGGCCAGTAAACCCTCTTTTTCTTAGACAGGCTTATCACTATACATGGCCCATGCAACCAATATCTCTCTGCTCAAGAGACTATCAGTGCAGCATGATCCATGTTTTAAAGTTCCAGTAATAGACAAAAGAACAGATGAGAGGATCACCAAAACCAGGGCTGAGGGATTGGAACCTTTAAAACAGACAGAGTGGCACATATAAATTTCAACTTACTTTACCTATGACAGACTCACTCCAAAGGCAAGATTGTACAATAATCTAGAAAACTATTGAAAAGCCAGATCTTTACAGTAAAACATTATTTTACACAAACTTATACTTATAGGTGGCCCTTTCTTCAACTACTTTATCTCTGACAGACCAACTCCAATAGCAAGATTGTACAAAAAGGAAACACAGAGAAAGACAACAGGATAGGAGCTCCCAAACTATGGCCAATGGATAGGAACCTTTAAATTGACCAGCCAAGATCTTTCCCAAAAGACAACCCATAGGATTAATGCAGTACTGGTCATGTCTTAAAATGGGCAGAAGATACAAACAAGACAACCAGAGGAAATTCCCAAACCATGACTGACAGACAGGAATCTTTATAACAGACAGAAAAGATAGGGATAAATCTCAAGTTCCCAATCCCCACTTAACCATGATTTCTACACCAGTGGCACCACAGATGTCCCCACAAAGAGGGACCAGAAGTTTCCACAAAGGGGAACCAGATGTGTAGAATCAAGGGTCTCCATGTGCACTCCAGGGGAGCTCACTGAATGGCCAAAGTTATTGTGACTTTCCTGAGTTCAGTTTCCTTTTTCTCCATAATGAAGCAACCTGTACTGTTCAGGGAGAGAAGGTGGGAGATCCCCAAAGCAAAAAGAGCTCGGCAGCTGCTGGGACAGTCAGTCTCTCAGTTCTTCCCTTTACTCACAGGAATAGTTCCTCTGGGTCTACCAGAGGCAAACCCACCTGTCTCCTAACTCTCCTGCAGGCTGAGAGTTGGCTTTCATCAAGTTTGCAAGCACCATGAATCCTCAGCATGGAAATAGGGTTCCATGGAGGCCAGGCCTGCCCAAGAAAGCTGGAGCAGGGGTTGCTTTTGGGTTCATCCCATCTGGCATGCCAAAGTTGTTGCCAAAATCTTGGTCTTTTTCCCCAATGAGAATTCAGTAATGAGGACACAGTTTTGGGAAAAAGGAAAAAGAGGGTTTATAGCTTTGCTAGCAAAGGAGAAACACAGGGGACTCCTGTGCCAAAGGCTGTGATTCTACCCATCAGTAGAAACAGGGGGGTTTTCAAAGAGGTGAGTCAGAGAAAATGAGATTAGGGAGGAGAGATCAGGAAGGAGAAGATCAGGGAAATGAAAATCAGGAAGGAGAAGTTTAGGGAAAAGGAGATCAGAAAAGAGAAGATCAGGGAAAAGGTTAGGGAAAAGATCAGGGTAGAGAATGTCAGGGAGAAGCAGGTTGGGAAAAAGGAAAAACTTATAAGTTTCAAAGTGACAAGGGATATAGTCAAAGAATCAAGTGAACCACTGTTAGGGACCCACTGTGCTGATCCCCACATGATTTCTTTTCCAAGAAGGAATTTACCTGCAGCCCTACCTAACTGAATAGGATGTGTCACCTCTGCAAACTACTTGTTACCTGCAGGAGAAATGCAGGCCCTAAATAATGTCTATAAGAAGGATGCAAGTTACCCTGAAGAGGGAGACTTTTGTGACCCTTTTCATATAACAGATTGCAAAACTCAGGAAGGTAAAGATAATTTCTCCCAACCATAAAATATGTAACAATTTATGGCTAAGAATCAAATTAGGACAGGTCCACATGGGCCATGGTGACCTAGAGTTGTCACGGCAGTGGGAACTTGAAAGTCTGATGTCACCCTGCTGCCAGTCAAAATTCAAGAGGTGGCAGCCTCCTTGGCACAGACCTGTAATCCCAGCAACTTGGGAGGTTGAGGCAGGAGGATGGTGAGTTCAAAGCCTGACTCAGCAAAAGTAAGGTGCTAAGCAACTCATTGAGACCTTGTCTCTAAATAAAATACAAAATAGGGCTGGGGATGTGGCTCAGTGACTGAGTGCCCTTGAGTTCAATCCCTAGTACCACTCCCTTAATAAAAAAAAAAAAAAAAAAGGCAAGAGGTAGACCTCAGTGGGACTTTCTGGAAACTTCTCTGGGATCTCCAATAAAAGTGGAATGCAGGTGTTGTTGAAATCTTGGTCCTTGTCCCTGATGCCAATCCAATAACAAGGGTATGATTTTGAGAAAAAGGAAAAAATTTTATTCCTTTGCTAGCGAAGGATAAACACAGGGAACTACTGTCCCAGAGCCTGTGACTCTGCCCATCAGCAGGAACAGGGGGCTTTCAAAGAGGTAACTTGAAGGCCACATTCCATGTGTTCTGTCTGGAGCTATAATTCACTTGTTAATTTTGGAGATAGTCATTTCTGAGATCTTCTGGTACCATCCCCAGTGTCTGGATTACTATTTTCCTGTGGTGGGTTTGTACTCAAGGAAAGATAACTCGGCCTATAACGGGGAAGAAAGGTAATCCTGTTTCCCCTGAGATTAGGGATGGGGAGAGATTAGGGAAGAATAGGGAGAGAGGAAGAGAAAGAAACATGTCCATTTTAAAAATAAGTTGCAGTGGCAGAGCAATAAGGGTTATATTCAAAGCATAAAGTGGAGCACTGTTACACAGGAAAGGCACATCGTCCCTGTCCTCTCTGAGAGTACCCATCCCTTGAGAGTGTCTCCTTTCCCTTTTTCGAGCCCATCAATAAACTAATTTCTGTTACTGAACGACTCGTCTGAAATTTTTTTGACTTGATTGCAAGAATTGGGGTTTGAAGAGGGGTGTGTCTTCATGCCATCTCAGTTTCTTAAAAGACTCCAGCTCTGTAAAACCAGTACTGAGACCAGTGGGTTTCTTATTGCCGCCAAAAGCTCCATCCTTCTCCCTGAAGCCAATGCAATAACGAGAAGCATTGGGAACTCCTGTCCTGGAGACTAGGATTCTGACCATCAGGGAGAAGACAGGTTTTTTAAAGAAGTGATTAATTTCAGGTGTTTCCAGTGTGTGTGTGTGTGTGTGTGTGTGTGTTGCTAGTAACAGTGGGGGTTGGGTGGTGGTGTGTGATTCACTTGTTAATTTGGGAGATATCCATCCCTAAAGTCTGAATTACTTGTTTCCTGTGGTGGGTGTATGTGCAAAGACAGACAACTTAGCCTAGGATGGAAAAAGGGTAATCCTGTTTACCACCTCCAAGGTTAGGGAAGGGGAGAGGGAGAAGAAAAAAAAGAAAGCAAGCCCATTTTAAAATAAGCCTCAGTGGCAGAACAGCAAATAAGGACTATATTCAAAGCATGAGGTATATCACTGCTATATTATCTTGGGCTTCTGCTCTCACTAAGCTGTGATTCTCTGTAGCCATCACTATCTTTAGTTACAGTGGCAGTCTTTTATCTGTGACTCAATTTTCTGGGAGATATAAAGAGAGTTGCTTTTCAGTGCACCATTTCCCTTGTTGTGAGAATGTGTGTGATGCCTCCCTACCCCTTTACATGCTGAACTGGAATATTGAGTATGCCTTTTCTAAGCTGCTTACAAATTCATGTCATGCTCTAAATTTCTTCTAGACTGGTTAAAGAAATCATCATCATTATTATTATCAATTAGAAGAGAAAGAAACTGTCATAAAGCAAAGGCACAATCATGTTTAAATCTCATCTTTCATTACTTGGCAATGACCCTCCCAGCTCTGAGAGCATGCAAGATTCAATGAGATATGTGGAGGCCTACCAGTAGGCTTTGTTCTTCTTTTCTGGGAGTATTCCTGTCTTGTTCTTTTGTACCAATGGTTCACTTTATGCTTTGAATATAGCCCTTGCTGCTGTGCTACTGTTATGTATTTTTAAAATAAACATACTTCTTTCTCTTCCTCTTTCCCTTCCCCTCCCTAATCTTGGGGAAACAGGATTACCTTTCTTCCCCATCCAAGGCAGAGTTATTTGTCCTTAAGCAACTACCCACCATAGCAATGAAGTAATTCATACGGAAGTAATTCAGACCATCCTTTGGGGATAGCACCAGAAAAATCTAAGAAATTCGTATCTCCCAATTTAATAAATGAATTACAACTTACTACTGAGTGTTAGGGGCAGTTTTGGTTCATCGATAACTCCCAGAAAAACACTCCTCAGACACAGGTCTCACACAAGGAACTTTTATTTTATGCGGACGATTTGCGACCGCTCGGGGAAGAGGAAAGAAGGAAAAGAAGAAGATGGCGTAGGGTTTCTCCTCAGATATCGGAATTTCGTGGGCTGGGAGGAACCAATAGCGGAGAATTATTACAGACTGACTGATGGACCAATGACATATTAGAACGTAATGTGGGAGGCAGGAAGATTACGGCAACGTAAGCTGGAAATTCCTGTAATGGGAGAGGCGGGTGTAATGCAGATTGACAGGTGGTTGGGAGGCCAGGAATTCCTGTAGCAGGAGAGAAAGGTGTCTTTATACCTTACACTGAGAACACGTGGAATGTGGAATGTAGCCTTTGAATCACCTTTTTAAACCCCCCTGTTTCTCCTGATGGGCAGAATCACAGCCTCTGGGACAGGAGTTCCTTGTGTTTCTCCTTTGCTAGCAAAGTAATAAACATGCTTTTTCCTTTTCTCCAAAACTACGTCCTCGTGAATTGGCATTGGGGACAAGGACCAAGTTTTTGGTAATATTTTTACCCTGTGGAACACTTAAAATTTATTTATGGAGTTTCTTATTTCTCCTTCCCACCCCTTTGCCTATCTGACCCTTACATTTGAGGAAAAATCAGAAACCTCTCTCACATCCCTCACTTAGCTGGAAGTTGGGAATTTGGGTTCTAATGCCAAGAATGTGTATTAAACTCAATGTTTTATCATTAAAAGTAGTCCTTGCAAGCTTTTACTACAAGCACATCAACCCAGAATTTCTAGAAGAAAGAATAAAAGAGAACAACATGCATATACCATGCCATTGCTGGAAGGTATTTTGCCCCTAGAACTTGTGATATAGTGCTGCTTCACTATGACTTGACCTCAGCCATGTTGGGCTGCTGATCCTCCTAGAGCTGAGCCACCTACCTGCTGGTCAACAGGCATCAGACTATTCTGCAGATACCTGGAGCTCCTGCTGAGGCAATGACTTGATCTCATCTCTCACCTATGAAAATACATCCATTTTATAGCTCAAGTACGCGTAAGCAAAGCAGGCATTGCTTGTAGGCTGTATGACGGATGCCTATGTTATACTCTAAAATATCACTCTTATGTGTCACTAATAATAACTGAGCAATGTATCTTGTTCTGAAGAACTTGGACACATCATCTAGTCAAACCCTCCCTATGCTCTTAGGTCTTAGGTAGCATCTATGGTTCACATAATAAAATAGTAAGAATATTGACTTAGGTTAATTAACTTACACATGGTTGTTGCACATGCAATGTAGCAGAGGCAGAGGTTCCCTCTACACACTCTTTCTTCCTTCCTTTCTTCCTTCCTTCCTCCCTCCCTCCCTTTCTCTCTCTTTCCTTCCTTTCTTCCTTCCTCTTTCCTTTTTCCTTCCTTCCTCCCTCTTTCCTTTTCCTTCCTTCCTTCCTTCCTTCCTTCCTTCCTTCTTTCTTTCTTTCTTTCTTTCTTTCTTTCTTTCTTTCTTTCTTTCTTCCTTCCTTCCTTCCTTCCTTCCTTCCTTCCTTCCTTCCTTCCTTCCTTCCTTCCTTCCTCCCTCCCTTTCTCTCTCTCTTTCCTTCCTTCCTTCCTTCCTTCCTTCCTCTTTCCTTTTTCCTTCCTTCCTCCCTCTTTCCTCTTTCTCTCTTTCTTTCTCTTTCTTTCTTTCTTCCTCCCTCCCTCCCTCCCTCCCTCCCTCCCTCCCTCCCTCCCTTCCTTCCTTCCTTCCTTCCTTCCTTCCTTCCTTCCTTCCTTCCTTCCTTCCTTCCTTCCTTCCTTCCTTCCTTCCTTCCTTCCTTCCTTCCTCCCCTCTGCCAACTCCTGGGGATTGAACCCAGTAATACTCTTCCACTGAGCTACATCCTCAGTTCTTTCTGTTTTGAGAGAGGGTCTCACTAAGTTGACCAGGCTGGCCTTGAGCTGGGATTACAGGTGTGTACCACTTTGTCTGGCCCCGCATTTGGTGCTTATGTGGGTGATTTGACTAGATCTGAAATGAATGCAAGGCTGGTTAACAAGAGGAAGGCATACAAATTGCATTAATTTTACTTACATATGGGAATCTTCACAAGAGAGTGAGATACTTTTATATTTTCTAGACAAAGAACAATAAATTTGTGGAAGATTGACAGGATCTCTGGACTAAGGTAAATTTTTGGGTTGTCACCAAGAAAAATATGGGGGATTGTAAAAGGTAGTAGATAAGAGTTACTCCAATGAGTTCATTCAAGTTCATCATAGTCACAATTACCAGTGTCTGGGGCTTAAAGCTTTCTTGCCTTAGTTTGTGAATAACACCCCTCCCAAAAGAACCTTTATGACTTGCTGCATGTAGGAAAAGACAGTCTAAATGGCTCTTTCTGCAGTTATATTTCCTCAGGTGATCTAAACTTCAAATAATAATATACCAATATGGCATATTTGGAGATGGCCTGTTTACTTCAGCAAGTGGCAGAATCTGTTTTTAATCAAGTGGTCTATCACAGGCAGGTGCCTGAGTAACCACTATGATCTACTGCCCAGAGGAGAAGAAATAGGAGGCATTAGGCACCAATCACCTGACACAAATTTACCTTTGCTTCAGTTTCTATGAGGAGTTGATTTCTGATCACAGAAATCACAGGATAATGGTTCATTCAGTGGCTATGATATGATTCCTTTCTTCTTTATTTTCACATTAGATCTTATCTGCCTTCCAGACATTCCCACTCTTTCTACCTGATGCTTGCTTAAATCCACCTGCTGCTTGCTTAAATCCTTTAAGTGTCATTTAAGATTAAATTCTAATTCTCTGCCATTACCCTGCAAAAGTGGTATGGCCCAGGCCCCACCTGCCCCTTCCACTCTTCTCCCTTCTGATGTTTAAGTCACACAAGTGTTTTCTCCATGCTGCAATTGCCCAAGCTTTCTCATGGCCTTTAATCTCCCCTCAACATAAACGTTTCTCTTTGGATGCCTGTGTGTCTGATTCCTCACCTTTCAGGTTTAGGTTACTTTCCCTAAGTTGATCCTACATACCTGGCAGTAGCTGGGCATAGGCATGGGCAGGAAGAACATGAGGGCAGTACTGAGGCCAGAGGGAGTGTCAGGGACAAATGTCACTATTTTACCACGCTGTCAAGGACTGGCCTGTGGTATAAAACAGGTGCACATTGGGCAGCCTGGCTCATACTTTCTGATCCTTTTCTCTACCTCTGGGCTCCTTTGTAAATCCAGCAGCTGAGTGAGTGGCTCTCTAAGACAGAACCACATTTGCATGGAGTGCTAAGGAGGGTGATGTCAGGAACAGCAGTGTTGGCACAGCTCTGCTGGTGGCCCTGGAGAGAACTCCAGGCTGGGTTTCTGGGACATACCTGGAAAATTGCACAGCTCCATCTCCTGGGGCCCCCTTCAACCCACCCTCCCACAGTTACTGTCAGCTAGCTCCTGAAGCCTGGAAAATGAATGCCTGAGGGACTGCCAGCTTCCACGGGGGATGGAGGAACTGAATCTCTCTCTTTTTATAACATTTTGTTATCTTAGTGCAAATACACTATCAGACTACCTGTGCCTGACAAGGGATCACACTCCTGTCCTCTCCTCATTCCTGGGAAACTTCCCTCAGGGCTACTGTGACTCACTCCCACAAATCCATTCTCACCCATTCTATCCTTGGCAGCTGTTGCAGAAATAGAGGGGAGGTTAGATCTGCTCTGTGTTCTGTGTTCCTGGAAGCCTGCCAGCAATAGCACTGACTTGTTTTCTGCAAACATGCATTCGTGAGCTGTCTGAGCAGCCCCTGAGGACCATCTGTCTCAGACCATCTTGGGCAGATGTGGTATTCCAAAGAGCAAGGCTAGCCACCCGTGGTGTGTCTCCCTGGCTGCCTGGAGGCCGGATGCACATGAGGGTCATGTTTAACATCCCCAGAGACAGGTAAAGCTGCAAGAAAATCAGCCCAGCATTTTTTGATCATGTGATTCCTGGTTTTCATTTATTAAGAACCTAATGAATCCCAGACTCTTTCAGGCATTTTCTCAGTGTTTCCTTGGAAAAGTTTCAGAAGCCCATAGGTTCAGTCTAGGTTCCCTGTTCTGTGCTCCCAAGCTTACCACATATTTCATCACTATTCTCTTTGAGAGTTGTCTTTTCCTTTACATCCTCTCACTGTATTCAGAGCTTCATGGGGGCAAGATGTGTCTCTGTGCCTGATAAAAGCAAGTTATTAATAAACCTTTGTACATATTGAATCTTAACAGCAACCCAGAATTATAGGTATGATTAGCCTTCTTTCTTCTTTAATTATCTCCCTCCCTTCCTTCCGACCTTTTTCTTTCTTTCTTTTGGAAGATTTAGGATCGGAACTCACTTATGTCTGATTCAAATACTCCAGATATTTTCATCTTCCCATCGCATGCTTCAGTTTGGGAAAAGCATTCAACTTTCTGACCATTTGCACCTTCATGAGGGAATGTTAGGTAACACTGCTTGGACTCCACAAGGAATGTCATACTCACTTCAAAAGTGTTGACTGTTAGTATCTCACAATGACCCTCATATGAAGGAAGTGTTTCTCCCACCAAGGTTTTCCCCCATCTGGGGACAGTTATATCCCATTATTGGTGAATTCGGTATTGTCATGCTAAGTGAGATAAGCCAATTCCAAAAAACCAAAGGCCGAATAATCTCTCTGATAAGCAAATTATCATACATAATGGGGGGTGGGAGGGAGGCAAGAATGGAGGAAGGATGTATTGTATAGAGAAAAGAGGGGTGGGAGGGGTGCGGGGAAGGGAAAAATAACAGATTGAGACAAACATCATTACCCTTATGACTTTACTTCATGTACAACCAGAGAAATAAGTTTTACCCCATTTGTTTACAGTGAATCAAAATAAATAAATAAAAAAAAAAAAAACAGAAAAATAACAGTAATAAATCTTACTGTTCTCCAGCACACTAGTGATACCGCCGTTTACCGGTGACGAGTTCTGCTTCTTCTAATGTTGAAGATTAAGCACTAGAGAAGCACGCCAAGGCAAGCATATTAAGCAGGTTTATTTAAAGGGAATAATACAGACTTCTCCCGGCAGGGAGAAGGGGGCCATGGCTGATGTTCTAAAAGTCCCAAGAAGTGAGCACACCCTGCATCTTTTATAGGTTAAAGTCTCCTTTGTTCTCCAGTTCTTTCCCCCCTTATCTCTCCTTCCTGCCTTCGTGACTAGGCCCGGTTTTGCATAAGTGAGAAGCCATGGGCAGGGGGAGGGCCAAGGTGATTCAGGCGGGTAAGGGCCAGGGGGCATTAATTAGCAGCTCCTTGTTTGCAGTCCTTGATAAAGGCAGGTAAATTTGGTAATCAATGGGCTCCGGAGATCTTTGATATTCCATTCTTCCAGGGGCAGTCTCCAACTTCCAAAGGCAGATGGCTTCATGGCTTCATTTCCTCGAATTGACCCGATTTTCTATTTCTACACTAACTACCTGTCCTTAATTCTGGCTTCATTCCCCCCTTTAGCTATAGGAACTCCTAACTGCTTTAAGGAAAAGGGGGCGTCGGTCGTTCTGGCTGCTTCGAAGCTGAAAGGGGGCAGTGAGGGGTAAAGCAGTTTGGAGTTCCTTTTTTAAAAATCGGGTCAATCGAGGGGTCCAAGGTAGAAGTCTGGTTGGGGAAGAGCAGGTTGTAAAGTCATCTGGGGATGGGTGCTTCTATATAGAAGAACAAAAAGACATGAGTACTGAAATGAGATTAGTAAAAAGTAAATGTTGCAGCATCTGGAACATGCCACTGAGTATCATGAAAATGACAGAAGTCAATCTCTGACCAGGCGGTGGAAGAACTGAGAAATTGTTCCCATAACTAGGCCTAGCAAAGGCTGGAAAGGACAAGGCCTTTATTTGGGAACTTTAACATTGTCCAGGTTATCAGGAATGTAAACACAACATTTAACTCTTAATGTCATAGATGTCCCCAGAAAATATAGTTAAGCTACTTAATGTCATTTGATTCTTGTAAAATATCCCTTTATTGGTATAACCTGTGTTTAGTAGAGATCTCTATACTTCCGTTACTTAGGGCTAGATAATCATACGAGCAAACATAGATTAAGTCTACCTGTGTAGCCTAGGAAGGTCTGCAGGTCTTAAACTGACTAAAAACTTCTGACTCTGACAGTTTCTCTTGATAGTTATCAGGCACATTTGCTGAAGAATCTTTCTTTCATTTGTAGCTTCCAGTCTTTATTCTAGTGGGCTAATACAAGTGTACATCTTAAGTTGCATTTAACTATTATTTCTTTTAAATGCCCAAGAATGATTATATTTTGGTTTTAACTGTTTTGCTGGGTGTCTAAGATCAAGCTGGTCAAATTGACCTGGTTCCTGTCTTGTTAAAGAGTCAGCTGATTTTCCACAGGGGCCACTCATAGAGAACTTAAGAGCAGCTTCTTAGCTCCACCAGTGCTATTGGTTAGGTAGGGTCTCCTTGATGAGGTGACTTCCTTTGGAAGCATAAAGGGATGTCTCCCTTTTTCCATGACCCTCCTTTGCAGCAGATGCACTGAGTGATTTTTCATCCTCTAGTCTCAACAATCTCCTTGATCAGGAGGTTGTGTGACCCAGAGTTGCAGCACTCCTTAGAGAAGTCCTCTTATTCCCTGGGTTCAGGCTGACTGAGAGCAAAAGATCCAAATACTGGTCTATCTTGCCTTCTGTATTTAATTCCAATCTCTAAGTTTGATCTTAATCATCCAGCAAGCCAGTCTCACCAGTCATAAAGTAAGAGTACTGGGCTTTAACTTTAATGTCCATAACTTTACAGTTATTTACCCTTTTATCTAACTGGAGTCTGCATTAGTTCTGGAAGTTACCACTATCTGTTAGGTGATGGCTTATTATCACAAGTTACCTAGGTTGCGTGTTCTTGGAGCAGCTACTTCTGCAAAACATTAACAGGTAACAGTTTTACAAAATGAAATTAGCAAGAGTAAAAATATATTCAGCTTGTATAATAGCTATGTTGAATTTTGACTGAGAACCACATTATATTCCCTATTTGAGATCATAGTAATTTTACAACAAAAAAATAATCTTTTGACTATAACTTTAAAAATAAGCTGAAGTCTGACTAACAAATAAATAAGCTGGAGTCACTCTAACATGCAGTAAGGTGGGAGGCAGAGCCTTATCTCAGGTAAGGCATGGCTCTTTACAGACCTTAAGTGTTCTTATTCTGATGTTGATTTTTGTTTCTTCCTTAAATATCATTAAGTAGTTCACATATACTGTTTCCTGAGTCTATATAAACTTTATAATTAACACAATTTAACATTGTATCTAAAACATGAATCAAAGAAAGGCTGAGAGAGCTTTTAACTTTCCTTTTGTGTGTCAAAGTGGCAAAATATTTTCATGTTTCACAAAATTAACCTTTAAACAAGTCAGGCTCTAATGTTTAGAAATACATTTACATTTGAAATTCTTTATCTCAGTGTAAAAAGTAACAAATTTTACATATACCCTATTGATAACAGGTCCTATAATAGAACATTAAATGATAGAAATAAATCCCCAATAAAATTTACTCTTTATAAGTTTAAAATTACCATTACAGATAAGTTTAATCTGGAGAATAGCAGTTGGATAAATTCCCTGCTTTAAAACTTGTATACCTGAAAAATATGAACACATTTAATATACAACTAGTGACCACTTCACAATTACCTTGACACTTTTTTCTTATCAAATTTAGTTTTTAAAGAAAAATGTAGACTCTGTAACACAGTATAATACTCTAACAGTTGTTTAACCATAATTGTATAAACCCCAATTTTTAAGACTAATTGTTCTAAAGAAAAAAAACTTAATAGACACAAAGTTAAGAGTAAATTAGTGTTTCTAAGAAATCCTTGCCATTTAACCATGTCATTTTACCATATAGATTAAACTTTGGTTTATATCAGAACATTAGTATTTCACTTTAGGAAAAACCTTAAATAGCTTTAGCTGTTTCACATACATACAACCAACTTAGTTACACGCAAACTTGTTGAAACTTGCCCTTTACGTACACAGACTTTCTTAGCACTTACTTAGACCCTCATGTATTTCATCACACAGAAACATTTCCTTTTCCCTTTTACTAAATATATTTCCATACCCAGAACCTTTTATTTTCTCTTTCCTATCTGTTGACCCTTTTTTGTTCATATTTTGAAACAACTCTTATGAAATTTCTGAATTTAGATAAATTGCTCTATTTTAATAAGATTAAATATTTTGTTGTTTATAGTACTCTAATTGAAACACAGTTGAAACTTTTGGGACCCTTTGTACATAGAATTGCACTTGTTAGGACATAACTCTTAGTAACCTTGTTTTTAGTTTAGTGATGACACAAAGCAAGTTTAAACCCTTTTATTTACCAACCTATAAAAACACCAATAATGTTTAAGTATGATACCCCATGGAATTTAAAGAGTTAAGAGTACTTGATGTTATTTAACAATTAGCATTTTAACTTTGAAAATTAATCAGATGTCTCTACAAACACATTTGAGTAATCCCATACATGTTAACTCTAATTCACTTATTCTGTAAAAACCAAGAAAGCAGGCAAGTGTCCTGAACAGTATTTGCTATCTCTTTCCTGTTGAAGAAAAGTCCTAGAAACAATTGATATTAGACATTTTATTAACATCAATATTTTATTAGATTGACCACCTAGAGACTTGCGAGTTATTTTCAAAGACATTTTACTTTCATTAGTTTACCCAATTTGAATTGAACCTTTAAATCACGTGAATTAAAAGTATTTGGATCCATTTTTAAATTTTAATTTTAGGAGCGCTCAGTTTTGATACAGACAACACCAGACAGCACGACATACAAATAACACAAAATCAAAGGCCTTGTAACTTTATAGGTGAATCTCCATTGCAATGTAACAGATGTTCAAAAGCTGTAGTTGAATAAAAAAATAGAACTTATCAAAAAAATCATGAGCTCAAAAAATATATAGAATTAAAAAAAAAACAAGAGTCCTGGAAAAATGATACGGCCGTTAATTACTTTAGTAAGGCACCATAAAATTTACTTTTGCTGGAGTTTAAGTAAGGCTCTTTTTACCCTTTTTTTTTCTTGGGTTTGAGACCGGTCTCCTACTGAGCCTTTGGGCTTCTTTTATTTACATTTCAATGTAAGCCTTGACTGAGATCTGGAAGGACCTAACAGATTTGAATAGAAACCTTGTGCCTAAGGCACTTTAGCCATCTCATCAGTACAGGTTGGATGTCAAAGAAAATTATGAGACCTTATTTTCCATTTCTTTTGAGAATGAAGCTACTTTGCTAAGTTCCTCACTGAGATATGCCATTGGTTATTGAGTTGCCTATGGCTGCCTATCCAGGATTTATTTTCCCCTTTTGTGACAAACAGGTTAAATCTTGCTTCATAGGTAAGCTGAGGACAGGAGCTTGAAGTAAGGCCCCTTCCTGGGGCAGAATATTGTCCTATAGTGGTTATTTTCTGTAGTATTGAACCTGTTGATGACATAATTAAGCTTTATTTTTTTTTGAGATCTTATAATTCCTATTAGCTAAGAAGTTTAGGAGTTCTGCAATGGCCTTTTGATATTCCTCCTGGGTGGAGGCACATAAAGGATGTACTTTACTTACTGGAGAACAATCACAGAATGTTTTATCTCTGAATTTTGTTAAGTCCTTAGCTAAGGTTTGTCCGGAACAGGTGAGGGCCATCTAAATCCTGAGGCAATACTGTCTAGGTTAGTTGAGATACAGTATCTGGTTCCTCAAAGGCAAACAAATTGCTATTCAGAGTCTAGCATAAACAGGAAAAGCCATCTTTTAAATCTAACTTAGTAAACCAAGCAGCAGTTGGAATCCAAGATAAAAGTGTATGAATTAAGAACTACAGGGTGGGGGAAATTACTGCTTCATTATTCTAAGGTCTTGGACTAGGCAGTTTTCTTTTTAACTCCTAAATGGGCAAATTGCATGGGCTATTGCAAGGCATTAAAAGTTTCTATCAGTTTGAATGATCTTTAATAAGTCCTTTTTCTTGCCTATATGTTCCCTTTTTTCTTTTTGATGTCTATTAAAAACAGAAGATGCAAGCTGGAGAAGATCATCTGAGGATTGATCAGGGTCATGTGCCAATTTTGAAATTTCCTCTAAATATTTGGGGCTGACTAAATGATAAATTTATACTTTAAAAGTAGGTGACCCTTTATGGATTCAGGATTCAGAGTGGTGTGCTTTCTTATTGCTTTCCTAAGTCTCCCCATGAAAATAGCAGGACTTTCCTGAAGGCTGCATAATAGTTTTTTTAGGCATCCTACTCATTATTTGAATCCCAGTTATGATGGTTTCTGGGAACTGCCTGTGCTCTAGATGGTTAATAGCATAATTTTCCAGGTGAAGTCAAATACCTGGCGTAAGTTTTGTAACATCTCAATATTTATTAGGATCCTCCAAAAGCCTCCTTAAATTTATTTTTGCCTATCTTAAGTTGGGAGGGTTCCCTCAATTTTCCTCCCTTAGTGGGCGATTCCTCAAGACTTTCTCCTCTCATGGTAGAGATTATTGCTGTCAAGCATGGTAACATATGAAAGGCACTTTTCATTTGCAATTTAGCAGTATGCAGGCTAGTGGTGAACCTGGCAATACTGTTGAGAGAGAAGCTCCCATCTAAGTGAAGAAAAGAAAAATAGACCTCAGGCGCTCGCGCCGGAGACTGTGTGCAGGAACGTCTCCCTAAGTTTGAGCTTCAATCCGGTCCAGAAAACCCGTCTCTCACTACCTGGCTTTGCCAAAGTATTTCTGGCCTCCTTCGGCAAAGTGCTGGGGCTCTAGTTTGCCCTGTGCTAGAGACCCTTGGAGGATTCAGACTTAAGGGCATTACTGCTTTCCTCCCTGCCACTATAAACTCCTAATTATGAAAAACGATGACAAAAGTAAAAAATGTGCCTTTTGCCTATCTTCTTGCCCTGTAAACTAAAGGAATCTCCGGAGGGTGAGGGGACATCTATTGGTTGTTAGGCGTATAACACCCTTTGCTTGGAGGGTCTCACGGGAGGGGTTTTTAAATGCCTCCCTCTTGCAGCTTAAAGAGAACACAGTGAGCACATTTAAGCATGGGAACAGTAATGGGGAGACTCTAGATGTCTAGACTAGTGAAGGCTAACTATGCGAACAAAGGGAACCTGGGCCTTTTCATACTAATCATCCCAGGCCTTAATCCTACAGCTTGAATTCCTAATGTCTGACCAGCAAGGGAAGGGGAGCATCCAGGAGGGAGTGGATGTGCGGGAGTGTTGTGCACTGTATAGCCCATACGGAGGCAAAGGTGATTGGCGCTTTCCCTCAGTGCCATTGTCTACCGATCAGCCTGGATACCCTTCAGGGCTGTCGGGAGGGGGAGTCTGGAGAAGGAACCTTTGGGGTCCACCCGAGAGTAGCCCGGGCCGAGAACCCCGCAGTTGCTCCAACCCTTCCTCCACCTCCACGCATCCTGGGCAGATCAGGACTAGGGACACTGTGTACTTGCGGCAATTGCGCTCCGGGCCTGGACAGAAAAGTAGGAAACGGCTTCAGCAGAGCCCCAACATGCCTGCAGAGCAGGGGATTGGAAACTTGCCTGGGCCGGGAAACCTCTCACCCGAGTCTTAAGGATGGCGGCTGCACTAACTGCATTTAAGTAGCCGACGGGTGCCCATTTTGCCCTCCAAAAATAAAGATACAGAAAGAAAGATGTACCTCAAACAGATGTGGGGTGCATGGAGAGAGAAGCTTACTTACCTTGGCGTAAATCTCGGTGGGACCTCCAAATCTGATACCGCTGTTTACCGGTGACGAGTTCTGCTTCTTCTAATGTTGAAGATTAAGCACTAGAGAAGCACGCCAAGGCAAGCATATTAAGCAGGTTTATTTAAAGGGAATAATACAGACTTCTCCCGGCAGGGAGAAGGGGGCCATGGCTGATGTTCTAAAAGTCCCAAGAAGTGAGCACACCCTGCATCTTTTATAGGTTAAAGTCTCCTTTGTTCTCCAGTTCTTTCCCCCCTTATCTCTCCTTCCTGCCTTCGTGACTAGGCCCGGTTTTGCATAAGTGAGAAGCCATGGGCAGGGGGAGGGCCAAGGTGATTCAGGCGGGTAAGGGCCAGGGGGCATTAATTAGCAGCTCCTTGTTTGCAGTCCTTGATAAAGGCAGGTAAATTTGGTAATCAATGGGCTCCGGAGATCTTTGATATTCCATTCTTCCAGGGGCAGTCTCCAACTTCCAAAGGCAGATGGCTTCATGGCTTCATTTCCTCGAATTGACCCGATTTTCTATTTCTACACTAACTACCTGTCCTTAATTCTGGCTTCACTAGGAGAATTGAAAAAAAGAAAAGAACTATTTCCTAACCTTACTAGGGACACTTTAAAGGGCCATAACAGCTCCATTGTGCCTGGTCAGGCTTGTTGAAGTCTCTTGCAGCTGCATCAGTTCAATATTTGCTTCTGTCAATGCTATTTCACTCATCTCTTGTGGGTGTTATTCTGAGAGCCCTTCTCAATAAATTTCTTACATGTAAATCTCAGAGGCTCAGAGGCTACTTCCCTGGGGATTCAATCCCTCTCATCAATTGTACAGATGTGATCTTAGGATGCAAACTAAAGAAAGGAATTTTAGGGTTGCATTACCTGCAGGGAACTGACATAAAAACCGCCTTTGCCAGTGGTAGTGGAGCACTAATAGTTCTTGTCATGCAGTTGGAGTACAGTTTTTAAGACTTTTGTGGATGGTGATTTGGGATGGGATACTGTGGAAAGAATTGCTCTAATAACTACTTTTGTATCCACTAGAAATATCCATTTCAGGTATTTGAGAAGTTTAGGGAAATAATAATTATTAAGGATTGTGGAACTAGATGGTTCATTTGTGAGCATTCAATACATTAGAGAAAAATGATAAAAGACAGATGGGGGCTAATTAATGACCAATAAGGCAGACTAGGAAAACCAGAGTATCTCTTCAGCACTGTAGAGATCTCCTTCCTTCAGCAAAGGGTAGGAGAAACTGAAGATCAGGCCCAGACTTGCCATGAACATCAGAGATCCAGATAAATTGGAAATCTCAACCTTAGAAGGGCTTCTTCTCCATGTGCAGAGCCACGTTTAGAAAGGGTGGTGACCTGAAGCTGTAGGTGGGTACATTATGTCAGTGTCCTTGAAATATTAAATACCAGGTTTCTCTGAAACATGAGACCTACAGTAGTTGGCCCTCTTCCTGGCAGAAGACTTATCATTTGAAGAAATTGTTGATTATGGTTGCCTTGCAAAATAGAACTTGCCCCATGATTTCTCTCTCTCTCTCCTGGCCATGGTGCCAATAACCAGGATTAAGTCACAGCTTATACATGTACAGCCTGATGAAGAAAGAAAGACACTGCATGTCAAAGTAGCTTCAGGGCCAGCCAACATATACTGGCAGATTTTGAGACCTCTGGACTGAATCTGAATGCATTGGATCCAGGAACATTGAATACAAAGTTGGTTAAGGGAGAAAATATTGATGTAGGAGCAAACTCTCCTGATTCAGAATTTAATATCAGGGCACAGACACCAGGAAATAATGCTAATATTCAGCCAAGTTGTCTAGAAATTTGGGAAAAGTGACGGTCCATATTAAGAAAAATATAAATGGCAGAACTTCTAAAGCATATGATAGAAGAAGGGTTGACAGGCTCAGAGAAGTGAGCATTGTAAAGTGGATAAAACAAAAATGCCACCAGCTTACACTTTGTGAGGAGCACTCAGGGGATGCTTTATTAAAATAATGTAAAATAAATAGGAGAAAAGGGAAACTGCATACCTGTGAAGAGATCTGGGATATATCAAAGTGTTCTCTCCAAAATTTAAGAATAATTTATTGCACCTTGTGCTTCCCAGCACCAAGAAGGAACACAGCCCCTAGCAGCCTTCCTCAGACTCTCAGGAAGTATACTCTACACCTGTAATTCCTGCTCCCACTACTACTAAGTGTGGTCTTTGGAAGGGTGCTGTGTGGTTCAGTACAAGTGGCAATAGGAAAATCACACTAGAGACACCTAGGGTTTGAGCCCAAAGACAGGCCATTCAAAGCAGAAAATTACATATGCACTTGAAAATTATTTTCAGGAGTTTTCAGAATGACTTACACTAGCAGGCTTTTTTCTCAAACCCACTTGGTCATAGGGTTGGGTGAGTCCCACATCAATCCAGTGTGATGTGGATTACAATGTTGTATAAGGATGGTACATCCAGCATCAGGTGAGAGCAGGGCCAGAGTACACTTGGGAGCTACATGGCAAAGTGAACCCCCCCCTAGCATCTGTCTATGTTGCTCCAGCATCTCTTTCAGATCACAGCTACAGCTTTGTGGCCAGTCCTGTGTGACCAATTGATAGAGTCTGAAAAAGATCAGGCTTGGTTCACAAAGGTTTGTGTGAATACAAGACCAAAAGGATCATTAATACACTATATGACCACTCTGGGTGTTCATAAGACAGTGGTGACTGGAAACCCTACCACAAGGAAAAATTTTAAATGATGTGCTTGGCTATCTACTTGTGTGGAAAGTAGAAAGGCCAAGAATATAAATGACGTCAGTGGTGAGTAGCTTAACTGATTGCTCAAGTGCTAGAAAGGAGAAATACAAGAATAAGAATAGGAAGTCTGGAGAAGAATCATGTGAATAGAATATGGTAGAAGGCATGAAGTTAATCTACCAACCTCTACCAAGGAGCATTAATCACAGAAGTGGCACAGAAAACCAAGGGGGGAAAAATGATTTTTTCAGTTGATATAAAACAGCTTCTAACATTGCCATTTCAGGGTTAGGCCAGTGGGTCACTGAGAAGAGTAACAGGATAGCAGGAATGGAGGTTATGTTGGAGTCAGAGGCATGGACTCTGACTCACTAGAGCACACTGAGCTGCTTTGGCAGCATACATCCAATATGGCAACAACAAAGACTAACAGGGTTCCTGATATGGAAACATTACTTGAAGAGGCTTATATACCTTAGTGGTGGATTGATTACATTGTACCCTTTCCAACTTAGAAAAGGCAGGAATTTCTTATGAGTGGAATTCACATATTCTAAGCAAGTGATAGAGTCTAAATGTTTGTGTCCCCCCAGATTCATATGTTGAGACCTACTGCTCAGTAGGATGGCATTAAGACATGGGGCTTTAAGGACAATTAAGACATGAATGAGATTAGTGCCTTTATAAAAGAGGAATCAAAGTACTTCCTCACCCCTTCCACTATAGGAGGACACCAATTATAAACTAGAAAGTGGTTCCTCACTAGACATCAAATCTACTGATGCATTGGACTTGGACTTGCAGACTTCAAAACTGTGAGAAGTTGTTTAAAAGTTACCCAGTTGCTGTTATCTTGTTAAAGCCCAAATGGACTAAGAGTGAGGTTTATCTTTTTTTTAGGTGTTATGGTTTGGATGTGAGTGTCCTCAAAAAGCTCATTTGTGAGACAATGCAAGGTTTAGAGGTGAAGTAATTGGGTTATGAAAGTCTTTACCCAATGAGTAAATTAATCCCCTCACAGGGATTAACTGAATGATAACTGTAGGCTGGTAGGTGTGGTTGTAGGTAGGTAGGATATGGCTGGAGGAGGTAGGTCCTCGAGGGCATGCCTTTATGGGTTTATATTTGGTGAACTGAGCTTAGTCTTTCTCTGTCTCTTATTCCTGGTGTGATGTCTTGAGCCACATCCCTCCACCATACTCTTCCACCATAATGTTCAGCCTCACCTTGAGCTCCTATGAATAGCGTCAACTTTCTATGGACTGAGACCTTTGAAATCATGAGCCCCCAAATAAACTTTTCCTCTTTTAATTGTGCTTTTCAGGTCTTTTAGTCACAGCAGCAAAAAAAAAAAAACCTGACTAAAACAATAGGATACTGGCCAGCACCACTATATGAAGGTTTACAATGAAAGCTTTACAATGAAAGTCAACAATGAATCCTGTACTACATCATATTAGAACAAGAGCCTTGGTTTGGACTCCTTGTATCAAGAAGCAAGCAATAGTTTGCTGGAGTAAATGTACCTCATTATCAGCAGGTGGATGTGCTGTCACACAATAGGCAGAACAAAGAGTACACCTGACATCTAGGTGGCCAGCAGGAGTATTTTTTGTGCATCCAAAGTAACAAGTCATCTCAGTTTGCTGGGGACTGGGGTTTTCTTGGGTGTGGGACTTTGGGTTTTGACACTGGTGAACTGAGAAGAACTGGTAATCCCACTGGTGATCCCACTTGCCAGGGAGTCTACTGAGGTTCTGTTACAGTTGCATTACAGATTGGCCTTACTTGTTTGCCAGTTCTGCTTCCCTTATCTCTCACAGATTTCATTCCTCAGAGAACTCCCAAATAAGGTAGTCTTATTTCAGAATCTTTTCCATGGGGAGCCACCTATGAAAATTCCCTTATCTTTCCCAATTACTTCATTTCTACAGTCAGATTCTTGATTAGACCTTGGTAGGAAAGTCAGAGTTCTGGGAATAGAAGAATCACCCTTGGCCATATTCAGCAAGGTTCTTGCATGGATTCACACCCAACTGGTTTTTGAGTGGTGTTTTAGTCAGATTTTTTGCTACTGTGACCAAAGGACCTGATCAGAACAACTAGAGGAGAAAAGGTTTATTTGAGGGCTTATGATTTCAGAGAAATCATAGAAAGACAGCTCGATTCCTCAGGGATTGAGGTGAGTCAGGACATCATGGTGGAAGAGTGTGGCAGAGGGAAGCAGCTCACATGGTGATCAGAAAGCAGAGAGATGCTCCACTTTCCAGATATGAAATATATACCCCATAGCCCTGCCCCCAATAAACTACTTCCTCTGGCCACACCCTACCACTTCAGTTACCTCTCAGTCCTATCAGGGGATTAATGCACTGATTGGGTTAAGACTCTCACAACCCAATCCTTTCTCCTCCAAAACTTCTTGCATTGTCTCACACATGAGCTTTTGGAGGATACCACATCTAAACCATAACAAGTGGTTTGTTTTGGGGAATGGGATTTGCTCCTTTCCCCAAATCTGTCACTATAGAGAGGGAAATTGACTGCTGTGTGTGTGTGTGTGTGTGTGTGTGTGTGTGTGTGTGTGTGTGTAGAGAAAGAGGGAGAAAGAGAGAGAAAATGGGGATTATTGAGAAGGCTGCAGCTGGGGTATGAACCTAAAATGGTTCTCATTTAGAATGATGACTACCATTTTAAGGGTGCCAGGGATTTCCTACAGAGAAAAGAAAACTGACTGATCAAAACAATAAAAGTAACAAATACATAGCATTTCTACTCCTTCCCAAAACGTGGAAGGAAATGCTCTGTTCATGTATACTGCAAACCTGGTTCCATCCCTGGATTCGTGGGTATTGCATCTTCTTGATTTGTAGGAGTTTGTAAATAGCTTATTCCCTTTGGAATCTCATTCACAGTATGGTTTTGGTCTTTCACAGGGTTTTGTGCACTGTGGGTAGAGGAGCCCTCAGCTCCCTGGACAGCATGTTATCCTTACCTTGTCTGCCCCTTGTCAGGCTGGTTCACTGATGTAAGTGCAATGTTTATTGTGTGTGAGGCAACAGAGAGGTTGTCAATGAGTATGTGTGGGTAACTGGTATGTTTCTTGATTTTTATCTTGACTAAGAGGACCAATCTAGCTAGCTAAAATACAGTCTGCCACAAAGGCCTGATATGCACTTGTGTTTTACACTAGTGAGGATTCTTTGAGGTGTAGTATTTGAGTGTGTGCGTGTGTGCATGTGCACGCATGCGAGGATGGGGTGGAGAAGATTTCCCGAGAGGATCCAGTGAGTTTTGTTGGTTGCTGCCCACTCTTCCAGGAAGCATCTAACTAGATCTTTTTGGTATAGTGGGGAATTTTTCTTGCCTCTGCAGGAGTCCCTGGACTCAGCTTTTCTCTTGAACGTGTCTCTCTGCTCCTTGGCAAGGTTGACCCTAAGCAAATACAGGAAGTGGAGACAGAATCTTAGGCTTGAACTCCTGAAGCCTTGTGGGGAACATACGTTAATCTTCACTGTAGTGTGATTTTGGGAAATCTTGAGGAGAGGAATCTCAATTTCTCAGCCTCCTCAGTCAGCTCCCTCCTTCCTTGTGGAACTTTCTGTAGACATTCGGTTACTGCCCATCCAGAGAATCCACACAGTGGTGAGACTTTCAGGTCACATAGGCAAACAAGCAGTGTTTTGATGACCACTGAATGGCAGGTGGTGGTAGTTGTGTGTGTGGTGGGGGATAACTTAAGACAGGTGGGTTTTAAAAGATTCCCCAGAAGTCCTTGGTTCGGGTGGGATTCAACTGGACAAGCATCTAGCCCCAACTCAGAGCATCAGCACACAGGAGTGTCTCTATAGTATGTTTCAAATGATCTGCCCTGAAGGCTTTGTCCAACTTAGATGATCAGAGAGTCTGAGGTCAAGGTAGCAACCAAATTTTCTTCTCTGAAAGGTCGCTTCCTGGTAGGAGAGAAGGAGGATTGTGGGCCTCAATTAATTGCAGGAAGCAGCATATTTAGGAAGGCATACACTTGCTGCTGATGGCTCAGGGTGAGCAGGCTGAATCCTCTACTCTCTGCAGGACTGGTGTGCTGTTGGTAATCACCTTTTCATTACTGAGACCAAAATACCTAATATGAACAACTTAAAGGAGGAAAGATTTATTTTGGTTTACTACTTCAGAGGATTCAGTCCATGGTCAGCCAGCTTCATGGTAGAAACGTTATGAGAAAAGAACATGGAAAAGGCAAGTTGCTCATCTCATGGTGTTACCAAAAGCTTGGTCCTTGTCCCTGATGCCAATTCAATAATGAGGACAAGGTTTTGAGAAAAAGAAAAAGAAGGTTTATTGCTTTGCTCACAAAGGAGAAACACAGGGGCTTCTGTCCCAAAGGCTGTGATTCTGCCAATCAGGGAAAACGGAGAGTTTTTAAAAAAGTGATTCCTTCTGGGTATTCTCTGTGGATTGGGGTGGAAGGAATGTGATTCATTTGTTAATTTAGGAGATCACTATTTCTTAGATCTTCTGACAGCATCTCTGAGGTCTGAATTACTTGGTTCCTACTGGGTATGTGCTCAAAGAGCACAAAAGGATGGCAAAAAGGAAGTCCTGTTTCCCCAGAGGTTACAAGGTTATGAAGAGGGAAAGGGAGAAGAGGAAGAGAAAATGTCCATTTTAAAATAAGCCTCAGTGGCAAGGACTATATTCAAAGCAAGAGGCAGACAACTGTTACTGAGACATCCAGTAAGGAAGGGACTGAGGAGAAGATAAACCCTTCTGGCGCATCCCTTCCCACCCAGACTTTCTTCCTTAATTTAGGTTCCATCTCCCTACAGTTACCAGGCTGTAGTCCATTTGTATTATTATTACATCAAATGAATTAATCCACTGATGTGGTTAGAGCTGTCATGATCAAATCATTTCTTAAGAGCCCCACCTCTTATCCTTGCTGCACTGGGGACCATGCTTTCAACACAGAAGGTTTTGGGGGACATTCCAGATCCTAACCATAACCCTATCCTATGTCTGCCACAGTGTTGATATCAGTGATGAGTTCTGCTTCTTCAGGTGTTGAAGTATAACAACCAGAGAAGTTTGCCAAGGCAAGCATATATTAAGCAGATTTTATTTAAAAGTAGTAATACAGACTTCTCCCAGGAGGGAGAACGGGGCCATGGCTGATGTTCTAGAATCCCAAAAAAGTGAGCACACCCTGCATTTTTTATAGATAGGGTCTCCTAAAAAGACAAGGGGTCCTTATCTTTCTCCTTCCGGTCTACCCAGGCCCAGGAGTTGCTGGTGACACATGGTAAAAAAGATGAGAAGCAGAAGGAAGGGGGAAGGGCCAAATGGAGATTCAAAGAGGGGCCCAAGGGACATTAATTAGCAATTCCCTGCCTGCAGCATTTTGGGAGGGGTAGTTAGGCAGGTAAACTTGCTGATCAAAAGGGCTCTGGAGACCCTGACATTGCAATCTCCCAGGGGCGGTCTCCAACTTCCCAGACTCAGATGGCCTGCATTCTTCAATTCGACCACATTTCTTATTCTACATTAGCTGCCTGTCCTCAATTCTGGCTTCGGTGTCTGATCCATCCACTCACTCAAGTGTTTTAAATACACTTGCTTAGACCCAGGATTGCATTCCCACCCTCTAAAAGTTTTTCTGTAGAGAGGAAGAAAGACAAGAGAACAGGCATTTCAAGAAGAGAGTCTCAGAGAGTCTCAGATGACAGAGAGAAGTGCAGTTGTCAGAGAATACCTCAACCCTTAAAAGTCACAGATGTGCGCTTTGCCGGTCACTTCTTCAGACCCCACCTGCAGAGTGGACTGGTGGTACAGACTCCACTGTAGGAATCACTCCAGGGCCATTAATTTCTCATAAGTGTTGTTGAGACCTGTGAAGATTCTGGCCTTCAAAAACAACAAAACAAACACATACTAAATCTAGTTTGAAATTGTAAGCTCGGACGGCTCGGCGGGCTCAACAGCGGGACCAAATGTAAACTCGACAGGCTTGGTGGGCACAGTTAGCAGCCAAATAAAATGGGACAAAAAAGTAGCTGAAGCAAGCTTTATTGGAATTTGGCTCTCAGGCGAAATTCCCAAACCCCTGGGGGGTATAGGGACCCGAGAAAATTGCACGGTGGCCCTGGCTGCCCAGGGTTTTTATAGACTAGGATTGGAGGGAGTCCTGTTGAGTGACAGGTGGGTGTGAAGGGTCAGTGGAACTTTCCATCCACCTTGCTGCGAACTTTCTGGTCACCTTTGGCGGGCTGGTCTTTGTTCTAGCTGCTCAGCTGTGCCCCCTACAGTTGCCTAACTTCCGACCTAACAGAAATCAAATCTTCTTATTTACACTTTTATTCCTCCATTGATTCTTTCCCCTTTCCCCAGAAGGACTGGGGATTGGAGGACTCTCAATCCCTTTCTTTGCATAGTAGCTCAAAGATGCATTAGGTTATTGATACATCAGTTCCAGCCTCATCCTTTACCTGTCCTGGCTCTCCCTAGCTGGACTCATTGGCACACCTGTCATGGCTTCGAGGGGCTGCTGGTAATACTGACAACTGTGAGAAGAAAAGTCAGAGAAGCTACAGTGGGAGTGAAATCTGGGGACAGAGTCAATGGGTCATTTTTAAAAACTTTTTTTGGGGGGCATTGGGGACTGAACCCAGGGGGGCTCTATCACTGAGCCACATTCTCAGACCTATTTTGTATTTTATTTAGAGACAGGGTCTCACTGAGTTGCTTAGTGCCTTGCCTTTACGGAGGCTAGGTTTGAACTCATGATCCCCCTGCCTCATCCTCCTGAGCGGAGGGGATTACAGGCATGTCCTACCATGCCTAGCATTAAAAAAAAAAAAAAAAAAAAAACTTTATTTGAAAATAATTTCAAAGTTTTAGAGAGTTGCAAAAATAGGAAGGAACTCCATGCATATCCTTACTCTGCCAAATTATGCTATATTCATGTATAAAAATATCCCCAGATTCACTTCGTTTAAAGATTTTTTTCCTCATTTGTCTCTCTAGATATGTACATATTTTCCTTCTAACTAAAATTTTATTGGATAAAATAAATCAAATACAGTAATCCTGTACCTTTATTCCTAAAATATTTCATTGTTTATTTACTAGAGGAAAAAAAAATAGTCTCTTTTGTATGCACAGAAATGTTCAATTTCAGTAAATTGACTTTTAATATAAAACTTAAATTTTCCAGTTGCATTACAATTTTGTCAATATATAATGTCCTTTGGAGCATTGTTTTTCTGCCAGGAAAGGATTAATCACATATCACATTGTTTTATTATGTCTCTTCAAACTTTTTCAATCTGTAAAAGTTCCCCATCCTTTTAAAAATCTATTATGACTGAAATTTTGGAAGAATACAGTTGATAGTCATTTTCATAAGCAAGTGTATCTCTGGAAGGAAATTCTCATTTTGGAGCTTATCTTTGCTCAAACTTTGAAAGGTAATTTTACATATGGGATTCTTGTAGCCTGTAGGGCTACTCAGAGCCATAATCAAGATAGAAATGCAGTGTTAGAACAGAATATTTGAAGGAGTTTTTGGTACAGTAAGACCCTGCAGTGAAGGGAAAGGGGGAGGGAGAAGGAATACAGATGGGGCGAGTCTGTGAGAACAAACGAGTTCTCGATTCTGGTTCAGACACATCACATGGGTGGGAACATATCCTGGACCATGGTTGATTCTTTAAAATTTGCCAGAATATTGAGAAAATAAAATGAAGATAGGACACAGTGATGAATTTCAGCAGTTTATCATTTTAATTACGAAATCATAATATTTCCATTATATTATTTATCTGTTTAACATGGAGGAAATGCATATGTATCTCTATTTCTATTCTATCTGTCTATATATCCTCATTAGTTACTTTTAAGAATTAATGAGAAACCAATAAGGATTTGGGGGAGAACTCAGGTGATCAAAAGTAAATCTATGTATCTGTATCAACATATTTGTCTCATTTTTTACTTACCATTGACTAAATGACTACATTAATTATTTTTTAAAACTTTTGAAAGTCTGGCAGGGATTTCAGTGGAAAGTTGGGAACAACAAGAAAAAACAGGAAGGCCTCACCACAGGTGTAATTCAGAAGAAAACAGCTATAGTAACAAAAACAGTATGGTACTGACACAAAAATAGAATCAAAGACCAGTGGAACAGAATAGAAGACACAGAATCATACCAACATAATTACCATCATATCATATTGGACAAAAGTGCCATCAACATATACTGGAAAAAAGATACCATCTTCAACAAATGGTGTGGGGGAAACTGGAAATCCATATATAGTAGATTGAAATTGAAGCCCTACTTCTCACCCTGCATAACACTCAACTCAAAGTGGATAAAGGACTTTGCCATTATACCAGGGACACTGTACCTACTAGAAGAAAAAGTAGACCCTACTCTCAATCATGTCAGCTCGGGAACAGACTTCCTCAATAAGACTCCTAAAACACAAGAAATAAAATCAAGTATCCGTAAACGGGATGCCATCAAATTAAAAAACTTTTTCACAATAAAGGAAACAATTAAGAACATGAACAGAGAGCCTACAGAATGGGTGAAAATCTTTACCAAATCTCAGATAAAGCATTAATCTCCAGGATACACAAAAAACTCAAAAACATAATGCAATAATAATAATAATAACCCAATCAATAAATGGGCAAAGAATCTTAACACACTTCACAGAAGAAACATGAATAGTCAAAAAATATATGAAAAAATGTTCAACATCTCTAGCAATTAGAGAAATGAAAATTAAAACTACACAGAGATTCTATCTCACTCCATTCAGAATGGCAATTATCAAGAATACAAGTAACAATAAATGTTGGTGAGAATGTAGAGGAAAGTTTGACTCATACATGACTGGTGGGCCTGCAAATTGGGGCAACTACTCTGGAAAGCATTATGGAGATTCCTTAGTAAGCTTGGAATGAAACCACCATTTGACCCAGTTATCCCACTCCTCGGCTTATCCACAAAGGACTTAAAATCAGCATACTACAGTGAAGCAGTCACATCAATATTTATAGCAACTCAATTCACAATAGCCAAGGTATGGAACCAACCTAGGTGCCCTTCAACAGATGAATGGGTAAAGAAAATGTGGTATATACACAATGGAATATTACTCACTATAAAGAAGAATGAAATTATGGCATTTGCTGGTAAATGGATGGAACTGGGTGCTATCATGCTAAGTGAAATGAGTCAGTTCCTAAAACCCAAAAAGCAAATGTTCTCTCTGATATGTGGATGCTAACCCATAAAAAGGTACTGGGGAAGTATAGAAGTTCATTGGATTAAACCAAGCAGAATGAAGAGAAGGGAGAGGGAATAAGAATTGGAAAGACAGTAGAATGAATCAGACATAATCTTCCTATGCTCACATATGAATACACAACAAGTGTAACTTCACATCATGTTCAATCACAAGATGGGATCAAAATTGTAATGGGTTGCATTCCATGTATTATAATATGTCAAAATACACCCCACTGTCATGTATATCTAAAAACAATAAAAAATAATTTAAAATTTTTTATAAATCTCTAAAAAATAAAAAAAAATTGCTGCACATGCTTTTTAAGGGTTAGAATTTTCCTGAAGGCAAGATCTTGACCATTCTCCAAATCAGAATGATTTTAAATATGTTGCTTGGAGTAGGCAGTAGGAGAGATAACTTGTTCTGATAAATATGGGAGAAGAATTTAAAACCTTGTGTTGGCTGTGGAAGTGGGTGGAAGAAGAGATAACCCTCAGGGAAGCAATGACATATGGAGGATATTTGAGAGAACTAGAGGGGGACTCGAGTCAAGCAGTCATTAAGGACTAAGGAAGAATGACAGGTATAGGGAGTTTATTATTTATCTCTCCATGCACCCATATTAAGCAGAGGGCTACTGAGGATCATAGCAGAAATATTTTATTTATTTGACTTTTTCAAGAAGAAAATACAAAGTATAATTATCCATTTTAAAAATGAATAATGGGGAAAGGATGCAGGCTATATGCTTTCAAAACATGCTTTATACCTTAGAGTAATAGTTATGAATAACTATTTCCCAGAGAGAGGAGAGTGACAACTGTGTCTAAGCTTTCCTTCTTTTCTAGCTTTCTGATGTCAGCACAGAAGCAAGAAGAAGATGTCCTTATCTGATAACATATACTCGAACTATCAATAGTTCCCCAAATTCAGTCCTCACCCAACTGATTTGATGACTTTTCACCTTCACTTCCAGCCTTCCTGCCTCCACTAAGGTCAATCTTCATCCTTGCTCAGATTCACCTGCCATGATTACTATCCTACTGGACACTGGCCCAGAGAGCTGATCTCCAAAAACTCGTTGGTTGGGCTCTTCTGTCCCAATATTCTCATGCATGGGGACAGGCATACAACAAACACATATTCCTTTCCACATGTTCACATTGGGTTTTCATTACAAACTTTTCATGTTATTTAACTCATTCTCTAGGTAAACACTTCAACCAGGAATGTGCAACCAGCATCTCCATCTTTAGGTCTGTTGTTCAAGAGCATCTGCAGTCTAACTTATAAAAAGTGTATATTTTCAGATGTGGTTGGAGAAAGGAGTTGTTTCCAAAATGGCAGAGGTCAAGCCATGAACTAACTTCCCTGAATTCTTCAGAGTCCTCTGCTAAAGAGGAGGACTCCAGTTCTTCTGGAGAACAGAAGGTGGACAAGAACACCTGAAAAAACCATCACTGGATCCCAACTTAGAGGCTTGGGAAACCATGTGACATGAGATGAATTCTCCTAAAGCTTTATTATGCACAAAGAGCTCATGGTGATTCTAACCTTGATCTCCTTGGGGATTGTTTTGTCTTATTTAAAGAAATTTCTAATGCCTTGAGGCCCAATATAGTCAAAAGCATCTGTATTCTTCTCTACTTCAGCCTTTGCACCAACACAACATCTAGCTTCATCTCTTACCTGAAAAGCTATCCAATGGCAATCTCTAAATCTAATTCTGGCACAACCTCAGGACCACCTCAACCACTCTGCTGCCAACAGCTTTTTCAAGCCCAATCCAGACTAGCAGAATATCCCTCAATTGAACCCAGAATTAGGTAGTCTTTCACCCAACTGAAATTCCATTCATTAATGACACATGAATGAAGCAATGGGAAAGCTTGTGAATTTTATCTTTTGAGGTTCAAAGATCTCAGGAAGCCTTTGTTTCTCCAGCTTCCTGCCTTCCCAGCATAGTCTGGCTTCCTGGTCCTATATGCCAGTTTCCATCCTTCATGGACCAAGATGTAAACTTGAACATCATCTTCAAAATTGAGTCATTCAAAAACACAGGGACAGGCACACTTGGCTGGAGATGGAAGACTATGCAGCCTTAAATTACCAGGAACTTCTCAAGTGGTGACCAGTATAGACTTTCATAGTCCTTTTGTGTTCTAGGGACAAAGAAGCAATGACATAGGGATCTCCTGGGGAAAGATATGAGGCATCGCTTAGGGAGGGGTTCCTAAAGGAAACTTATCAAGGGGCTCAGTAAAGCTCTCAATGGGGGGGTGGTGGCTGATTCTGAAAAGGAACATGAAGATGATTTAACAAGGTACTCCCAGAAAAACTTACCAAGGAGTCCAAGTGAGAACCAGAGCAGAATCAATGGATTCATAGCTGAACAGTCATCATGGGAAGAATTTGGGACAGATCAATCAGTAGGATTCTTGCATATACACATTTTTTATGGTTTATTTCCCAATGTACTCTCTCCTAGGAGGTCCTAAAGTCCCGGGAAATGACACATTTGTCAACTTTGGTGGGTCAGAAAACAACTGAACACTTTTCTACTATTTTCTTTCCTTGTTCTAGTCTCTTGTCAGGTGGTGGAAGCCCACTGTATGTGGTTTCTTCTGTGACAGAGGTTGGATTTATCTTTCAAGCTTCTTGAATCCATAAAATCGTATTGATAAAGACCCAATCCTGGCTACCTTTCCAGCTTCTTTTCTCAGCTGCAGACTCTATAGCTGAGGCTTCCTAGTTCCTTGGCAGAAACAATCAAGCAGGTCTGATAGGAAAGGGGGTCAGAATATATTCAGTGCTCTCTCGGCTGCCCATTATGGTTTGGTTATGAGGTGTCCCCCAAAAGTTCACATGTGAGACAATGCAGGAAGGTTCAAAGGAGAAATGATTGGGTTGTAAGAGTCTTAACCCAATCAGTGAATTAATCTCTGATGGGATTAATCGAAGTGGTAGGGTGTGGCTGGAGGAGGTGTGAATTGGTGCGTGGCTATGGGGTGTATATTTTTTATCTGGAGAGTAGAGTCTCTCTCTCTCTCTCTCTCTCTCTCTCTCTCTCTCTCTGCTTTCTGATGTTGTGAGCTGCTTCCCTCTGCCATGCTCTTCTGCCACGATGTTCAGCTTCACCTTAAGCCCTGAGGAATGGAGCTGGCCTACTATGGACTAAGACCTCCGAAACCAGGAGCCCTCAAATAAACCCTTTCCCCTCTATAATCGTGCTGGTCAGATCATTTAGTCACAGCAGCAAAAAAGGTGACTAAAACAGTGCTCCTCTTTCAGATCCCTTGATAGGGAAGGCCACAAAATGCAGACATGTTCTGCTTCTGACATTGTTCATGGTCTTATTCCCTATGTCTGTGGGCCTGGAAGGCCAACCCAGAGCTGACCACTACATAATGATGATGGATGAAGAGTGGTTCCCCTGGGGACTCCAGCCAAGGATGAGCCATGTGTCAGGGAACACAGAGTGGGAGGTGAAGGGAAGAATTTCTTCAAAGGCTTGATGGTTCAATATGATAGATATTCAAGAAGAAATTGAGTATTAAATATAATTTTTAAATCATAATATTATTTATAAATATAATAAATATAAATAATTATAAATACTGAATATAGTTAAACCCAAAGGGTCCATTTGTCCTTAATCAAAATTTAGAGATTTCCTGAGAATCAGTGAACTGAGAAGTTATCCTCAAAATAATGGAACTCTGAGTAGTCTGGAACCTCCAGTAATTATGGATATCCTCTTCCCATGAAGGTTGGTGGTCCAAGATCTAGGGAAGCTTCCCCTGAAGTTTCTCATGATAGTAAGATAGAGTTCAAATTTGAGATGGGTTTGTAGAATGAGGCTCACAGTTATGCTACTGAAATGTTCTTCATTGAGTTTTGTATCTAAAGGCTCATAGTTTATCCCCGTCCCCTGAAAGGTGTGCACAAGGGAGATGTGACTGCTTCTTGCTTCCTGGAGTCTTTATATCTATATGCAGGGCAGAGGAAGCCCTTCAGACCCAGGCCTTAGGAAACTCAGAAAGAGTTTGTGTTTGGTCTTGATTTCAGTGGATTCACTCCAGGAGCAAAGAAAAATATCAACCATGTCTTGTGAAAAAGCTGAGTTAGTATAAACTTCTGAGCAGAGCCTGGGTCCTGTTCACACGAGAGCCAGTCATTGGGTTGGTGTCAAAAATAAAGCTCAGGAGCACATGCTAGGTATTGGCCTGCTTCCAGAGAGAAGACACGACTTAGGCATGGAAGAAGGTCAACCCCAGGAACTCTAGGCCCAGCAGCAGGCCTGTGGTTACAGGCTCCCTCCTTCCTCTAAAAACAGAGTGCCAGAGGCAGACTTCCAGGAGATTTTAGACAGCAACCAGGGACACAGGTCAGACAAGAATGGCTCATAATAGTGTCTTATATTTTTTATATACATGTAATATTACTTTTTACATAAAAACTATGAAAAATATGTTTATTTGAAATTATAAGATCTGTATGATTTGATTATCTGTTCCTATAAAAGTTGATATTTAAATAAAACAATAGTCTAGTAACATTGACAATAAGTAATTAATTGTAGAACTAATTAATAAACAATTAATGTAAGAAAGAAAGACAATTCTGCTCCCTGATAGACTGTTTTAAAATCTGTTTGATACTTTCATTTTAAAGGCTATTATGTACTCTTTATATAATAGATACAATAACTTTAAAAAGAAATATAAATACATTATGATAAATATTCAAGAAGAAATTGAGTATTAAATATAATTTTTAAATTATAATATTATTTATAAATATAATAAATATAAAAATTATAAATATTGAATATAGGTATGTTAAACATTTAAAAAATAATATTTAAAATAATGATCTTTTTCATTTTAATACAGTGAGACATTTGTATTCTTTTGGTGTTTTTTGCAATATTTTTCTGAACTGACCTTTAGGACATTTTTTTTTTCCTCTTATGAAGTGGTAAAATGGAGTGCAGCCAAATGTGAAACTCACTTTGATTTTTGCCTCTTATCAAGGTGTCAGTGTGATGATATAAAACCAACGTTCTCTCAACGAAGAGCTCTGGCTTAGAATTAAGATTTTACTTCCTAGCAGCAGCAGGATTTTAGACCTGTAGGAATGGGTTTCTTGCTCTGAAAATTGTTCATCCCCTTTGGACCCACATGCATGTTCTGGTGTGTCAGGTCCTCAGCAATTTAATTTTATCATGTGTCCAAAGTGGCCATTTTTAAATACCTCCTTTGGATGTTATCATAAGTTAAATCTCTCTTTTTCAGGAAGAATCATTTTAAAGCACAGAATGAAACTTGTGCAATCAAAATTTGATTCAAAATAATTTGCAGTTTTGGTAAAGAAATGAGAAAATTATGATGAATCAAACTGCCCTTTTCATGTGATAATATTTTGAATTTAAAACAGTCATATCCAAAAGGTGAGCCATTTGTCACTTTATGGATTTTTGCTGAAACTTATATAAAACGTCCAACAACTTTGACAAATTTTTTTTCATATATTTTTTTTTTCTTAGCTCTTCTGATCTTATTCAAAGTTTCCAAACAGTTTTGGAGAAAGAACATGACATTTTTGTTGTTGCTGTTGTTGTTGTACTCTAATCCTTTTCTTCATTCTCATTCACAGTATATTGCCAAATCAGACAAGGGCATTCTCCTTGTCCCTCTCCTTGAAAACACTATTTGATGGCAGAACAACATTTAGACAATGATGTCAGAAACTTGTGAGTCCATGTCTAAGGAAGTTATCACCTTCCATTTCTATGAAGTCCAAAATCTCATTGAGTGTTTGTGCAGGTTAATGCGAAGCTAACAAGTGACCAAAATTTTCATTAGTGAAAGCTTCAACACGACAGACGAATAAATTGCAACCCTTTGTAACACAATAGTGTTGTGCAGAGTCCAGACATTTAGCAGGTTACTCTTTTCATTTTCTTTAATAATATAGGCTGCATTGAATTTGTCAAAATTTACATTTGTACCATTTGTTGAATATGTGGAATATGAGCAAAGTCTAGCTTATATTTGAATAAAACAGCAATGACTTTTCTTATGTTTTCTGTGACTTTATTATCTTCATAAAAATCAAGATGATTAAAATCTTTTCCCCCAAGTACCTCAGAGTTAGAGGAAATTTTTTTTTTAAGTGATGAGCTCACTTGACATTGTAGAAAACATGATTATTTGTAAGGCTTAATAGAAATATACTGTATGGATCCAAAACCTCTGTTATCAAAATTTCTTTTTTATCTTCCCACAAGTCATTTTATTTTTTTATTTTTTATTTTTTTAATATTTTTTATTTTTACAGACACATTTTGATTCATTATACACAAATGGGATACAACTTTTCATTTCTATGGTTGTACACAATGTAGATTCACACCATTCATGTAATCATACATATATATAGGATAATACTGTTTCATTCTACTGTTTTTCCATTCCCACCCCCTTCCACCCCCTTTACCTCTACACCCTCCAAAGTTCCTTCATTTTTCTCTTCTCCCCACTACCCCCCATTGTTATATATTGTCATGCACTTATCAGAGAAAACATTCGGCCTTTGTTTTTTTGGACTTGGCTTATTTCACTAAGCATGATATTTTCCAACATCATCCATTTACCAGCAAATGCCATAATTTTATTGTTCTTTATGACTGAGTAATATTCCATTGTGTATATATACCACAGTTTCTTTATCCATTCATCAATTAAAGGGCATGTAGGTTGGTTCCACAATCTAGCAATTGTGAATTGAGCAGCTATGAACATTGATGTGGCTGTATCTCTGTAGTATGCTGATTTTAAGTCCTTTGGGTGTAGACCGAGAAGTTGGATAGCTGGGTCAAATGATGGCTCCATTCCAAGATTTCTGAGGAATCTCCATACTGCTTTCCAGAGTGGCTGCACTAATTTGCAACTCCACCAGCAATGTATGAGTATGCCTTTTTCCCCACATCCATGCCAACACTTATTATTGCTTTCCCACAAGCCATTTTAAATGTGATTTCTGGAGGGAGATCCAAGATGGCGGACTAGAGGGAGGCTGCATTCCTTGTCACTCCATAACTCCGGTTTCGAGCAGAGGATATCTGTTTTTTGGTGAGGCAGTTTTTGCTGCTTATCGATCCCCTGCTATTTACCTCATTTGTCTGCTGTGACCAACTGCAGTCTGCCAGCATATCGACGCCTTTTTTGAGTGCAGATTGCTCACTGTCAGGCATCTATCATCCGCCATTTGCCTGCTTCTTGCCTGTCCATTGCCTGCCTTACACCAATTCATTACCCAACACACCAGGTTCACCTCCCGATCGTCCGACAACAGTCAGCAAACTGATCACCGACCGCCAATGGAGCACCAGCTGCCTGCTGTTGCCTGGAAGTTCACTGTGACAGTACCTGCAGGTTTGATTACACGTGGCTGCCACCATTTTGAGACAACAGCCAGGCCCCATAGGACCCCTGGCCAGACTGACTGAGCCCTGTCTTCAGGATCCCTCAGCCCGACAGATCACTCCCTGCCTCTGGGGCCTTCACATCCACTAACTGCTCCCTGCTGCCAGGACTCCCAGACCAACTGACTACGCCCTATCACCAGACCCTAGACCGACTGATTGCACCCGGCCTCCAGGATCCCACAACCACACCAAACACACCCAAACTCCAGGACCCCTGCCTGACTAACCGCATCCCACCTCCAGGACCTCCTGCTGACCATGGCCACACCCTGAGCTGTAGCTCCCCATTTGCCAACACATATGGAAGTCAGAGTGGCCATCTTGGATAATCCTGGAAGCTGGAGCTCTGATCTTTAGGTGGGGCAAAACCCATCATGAGACGCCTGCTGGAGGCTTGAAGCTCACTCACTGTCAGGTACCTCTCATGCATCAGGCTACTGAACTCTGGGACGTTTCATTACTATATGACTGTTATACTGTAGATTTTCTATTTTCTCCTTATTGAAAAAAATTAAGTTTTTATTTCTTTACTTTTCTTGCTCTCTTTTCCTTTTGTTTACCTGTTCCCTCAGAGTCTCTTTCTCCCTTTTTTGCATGCTAACATCCAATTTCTTTTGATTATATTCTCACCCTTTCTATTATCTAGAACTTCTGTATATTCTTTTCTTATCCCATTAACAGTCACATTCTACATCCCTCTGCATCCTCTTTGTCCTCCATTAGAAACTGCAGACCTTATTGCAAATCTGTTTGTTTTACTGAAGATAATATTTGAACTCATTCTGTTTATTATGACAATTTTGTTATTGTCCTCATAGGGGCTATTTGGTCTAGGATTGCATAGTGTCTGAATTGGGCACTGCTAATATTGATCTCCCCTTAAAGAAAGGGTTTTGGAAATGTATAGGGCCACTATAAGCCTATAGGGGGAAATCTGCAATACCCCAGATCTGCACTGCTAAAGGGGAAGATACATGAACAACATGAAAAAACAAGGGAAGAAAATGATCCAAACAAATCTAGATTCTATATTAATAGAATCCAGTGACAGTATGGTGAAGAAATGTCAGAAAGGACTTCAGATTATACATGATTAAGATGATTCGTGAAGCAAAGGATGAGATAAGACAGCAAATGCAGGTAATGAATGATAATACCAATAAGCTGAAAGAACAAGTGCAGAAAGCAAAAGATCATTTCAACAAAGAGATAGAGATTCCCCCCCCCCCCAAAAAATGAAACAGAAATCATTGAAATGAAGAAAACAATAAACCAAATAAAAAACTCAATGGAAAGCATCACCAAAAGACTAGACCACTTGGAAGACAGAACCTCAGACAATGAAGACAAAATATTTAATCTTGAAAATAAAGTTGCCCAAACAGAGAAGATGGTAAGAAATCATGAACAGAATCTCCAAGAACTATGGGACATCATGAAAAGACCAAATTTAAGAATTATTGGGAATGAGGAAGGCACAGAGATACAAACCAAAGGAATGAACAACCTATTCAATGAAATAATATCAGAAAATTTCCCAAACCTGAAGAATGAAATGGAAAATCAAATACAAGAGGCTTACAGAACACCAAATGCACAAAATCACAACAGGTCCACACCAAGGCACATTATAATGAAAATGCCTAACATTCAAAATAAAGGTAGGATTTTGAAGGCCTCGAGAGAAAAGCATCAGATTACATATAGGGGGAGACCAATACGGAGAGCAGCCAACTTCTCAACCCAGACTCTAAAAGCTAGAAGGGCCTGGAACAACATATTTCAAGCTCTGAAAGAACATGGTTGCCAACCAAGAATCCTATACCCAGCAAAACTAACCTTCAGATTTGAAGATGAAATAAAATCCTTCCATGATAAACAAAAGTTAAAAGAATTTACAAATAGAAAGCCGGTGCTACAGAATGTTCTCAATAAAATATTCCATGAGGAGGAAATGAAAAACAACAATGGAGGTCAGAAAAGGGAGGAACTACCTTAGAGTAAAACCACTCAAAGGAGAAACCAAGCCAACTTAGAAACCAAAAATAAGCCAAATGACTGGGAATACAAATCATATCTCAATAATAACCCTGAACGTTAATGGCCTAAACTCATCAATCAAAAGACATAGACTTGGCAGAATGGATTAAAAAGAAAGACCCAACAATATGCTGCCTGCAAGAGACTCAACTCATAGAAAAAGACATCCACAGACTAAAGGTGAAAGGATGGGAAAAAACCTATCATGCACATGGACCCAGTCAAAAGTGGGGTTTCCATCCTTATATCAGATAAAGTGGACTTCAAGTCAAAGTTAGTCAGAAGGGATAAAGAAGGACATTTCATACTGCTTAAGGGAACCATAAAACAGGAAGACACAAAAATAGTAAATATTTATGCCCCAAACAATGGTGCATCCCTGTACATCAAACAAATCCTTCTCAATTTCAGGAATCAAATAGACCACAACACAATAATTCTGGGTGACTTTAATGCACCGCTGTCACCACTAGATAGATCTTCCAAACAAAATCCAACCAAAGAAACCATAGAACTCAATAACACAATCAATAACCTAGACTTAATAGACATATATAGAATATTCCATCCATCAATGAGCGGATTCACTTTCTTCTCAGCAGCACGTGGAACCTTCTCGAAAATAGACCATATGTTATGCCACAAAGCAGTCTTTAGGAAACACAAAAAAATAGAGATACTGCCTTGTGTGTTATCAGATCATAATGGACTGAGAATAGAAATCAATGACAAAATAAAAAACAGAAATTACTCCAACACCTGGAGACTAAATAATATGCTATTGAATGAAACGGATAACAAAAACATCAGGGAAGAGATAAAAAAAAAATTCTTACAGGTCAATGAGAATGACGATACAACATATCAAAATCTCTGGGACACTATGAAAGTGGTACTAAGAGGAAAATTCATTGCATGGAGTGCATTCCAGAAAAGAATGAAAAGTCAACAACTAAATGACCTAACATTACAGCTCAAAGCCCTAGAAAAAGAAGAAAAGAATAACAGCAAAAGTAGTAGAAGACAGGAAATAATTAAAATCAGAGCTGAAATCAATGAAATGGAAACAAAAGAAAAAATTCAAAAAATTGACAAAACAAAAAGTTTGTTCTTTGAGAAAGTAAACAAAATAGACAAACCCTTAGCCACACTAACAAAGAGAAGGAGAGAGAAAACTCAAATTACTAAAATTCGTGATGAAAAAGGAAATATCATGACAGACACCACTGAGATACATAACATAATGAGAAGCTACTTTGAAAATTTGTATTCCAACAAAATAGAAACTAACAAAGACATTGACAAATTTCTAGAGACATATGCTCCTCCCGAACTGAACCAGGAGGACATACACAATTTAAACAGATCAATATCAAGCAATGAAGTAGAAGCCACTAAAAACCTACCATCCAAGAAAAGCCCAGGACCAGATGGGTTCTCAGCCAAATTCTACAAGACCTTCAAAGAAGAACTCATTCCAATACTTCTCAAAGTATTCCAGGAAATAGAAAAGGAGGGTACCCTACCAAACTCATTCTGTGAAGCTAATATCACCCTCATACCCAAACCAGGAAAAGACACATCGAGGAAAGAAAATTTTAGACCAATATCCTTGATGAATATAGATGCAAAGATCCTTAACAAAATATTGGCAAACCGTATCCAAAACAATATTAAGAAAATCATGCACCACGATCAAGTAGGGTTCATCCCTAAAATGCAAGGATGGTTTAACATCTGTAAATCAATAAACGTAATCCATCATGTCAATAGACTTAAGGATAAGAATCATATGGTTATTTCAATTGACGCAGAAAAAGTGTTTGTCAAAATATAACACCCTTTCATGCTCAAAACTCTTGAAAAAATAGGGATAGTAGGAATATACTTGAACATTGTAAAGGCTATTTATGCTAAGCCCATGGCCAACATCACTCTTAATGGAGAAAAACTGAAACCATTCCCTTTAAAAATGGGAACAAGACAGGGATGTCCTCTTTCACCACTTCTGTTCAACATTGTCTTCGAAACTCTAGCCAGAGCCATTAGACAGACTAAAGAAATTAAAGGGATACGAATAGGAAAAGAGGAACTAAAGCTGTCACTATTTGCTGATGACATGATTCTATATTTAGAGGATTCAAAAACCTCCTCCAGAAAACTTCTAGACCTCAATGAATTCAGCAAAATAGCAGGCTGTAAAATCAACGTACATAAATCTAAAGCATTTTTATGCACAAGCAACGAAACAGCTGAAAGGGAAATGAGGAAAACAACTCCATTTGCAATAGCCTAAAAAAAAAAAAAAAAAAAAAAATACTTGGGAATCAATCTAACCAAAGAGGTAAAAGATCTCTACAATGAAAGCTTCAAAACATTGAAGAAAGAAATTGAGGAAGACCTTAGAAGATGGAAAGATCTCCCATGTTCTTGGATAGGCAGAATTAATATTTTTAAAATGGCCATACTACCAAAAGTGCTATACAGATTCAATGCAATTCCAATTAAAATCCCAATAATGTACCTTACAGAAATAGAGCAAGCAATTATGAAATTCATCTGGAAGAATAAGAAACCTAGAATAGCTAAAGCAATCCTTAGCAGGAAGAATGAAACACGGGGTATCGCAATACCAGAACTTCAACTATACAACAAAGCAATAGTAACAAAAACGGCATGGTATTAGCACCAAAATAGACAGGTAGATCAATGGTACAGAATAGAGGACATAGACACAAACCCAAATAAATACAATTTTTTCATACTAGACAAAGGGGCCAAAAATATGCAATGGAGAAAAGATAGCCTCTTCAACAAATGGTGCTGGGAAAACTGGAAATCCATATGAACCAGAATGAAACTCAACCCCTATCTCTTACCCTGCACAAAAATCAACTCACAATGGATCAAGGACCTTGAAATCAGACCAGAGACCCTGCATCTTATAGAAGAAAAAGTAGGTCCAGAGCTTCAACTTGTTGGCTTAGGATCAGACTTCCTTAGCAGGACTCCCATAGCACAAGAAATAAAAGCAAGAATCAATAACTGGGACAGATTCAAACTAAATAGCTTTCTCTCAGCAAAGGAAACTATCAGCAATGCAAAGAGAGAGCCTACAGAGTGGGAGAATATCTTTGCCACTCATACTTCAGATAGAGCACTAATTTCCAGAATATATAAAGAACTCAAAAAACTACACGAAGAATACAAATAACCCTATCAACAAATGGGCTAAGGATATAAACAGACGCTTCACAGAAGAAGATCTACAAGCAATCAACAAACATATGAAAAAATGTCCACCATCTTCAGTGATAAGAGAAATGCAAATCAAAACTACACTAAGATTCCATCTCACCCCAGTTAGAATGGCGATTATCAAGAATACAAGCAACAATAGGTGTTGGAGAGGATGTGGGGAAAAAGGTACACTCATACATTGCTGGTGGGGCTGCAAATTAGAGCAGCCACTCTGGAAAGCAGTGTGGAGATTCCTCAGAAAACTTGGAATGGACCCAGCATTTGATCCAGATATCCCACTCCTCGGCCTATACCCAAAGGACTTACCCAAATCAGCATACTACAGAGATACAGCCACATCAATGTTCATAGTTGCTCAATTCACAATAGCCAGACTGTGGAACCAACCTAGATGTCTTTCAATTGATGAATGGATAAAGAAACTGTGGTATATATGTACAATGGAATATTACTCAGCCATAAGGAATAGTAAAATTATGGCATTTGCAGGCAAATGGTTGAAATTGGAGAACATCATGCTAAGTGAGATAAGCCAATCTCAAAAAACCAAAGGACGAATGATCTCACTGATAAGCAGGTAATTACACATAATGGGGGGTGGGGGGGCAAGAATGGAGGAAGGAGGGACTGTATAGAGGGAAAAGAGGGGTGGGAGGGTTGGTGGGGAAGGCAAAAAATAACAGAATGAATCAAACATCATGACCCTATGTAAATGTATGATTACACAAATGGTATGCTGTTACTCCATGTACAAAGAGAAACAACATGTATCCCATTTGTTTAAAACAAAAGTGAATTAAAATTAAAAAAATGTGATTTCTGAATGAAGAAATGTAACTACTTAGTTTCCTAGAACAAACAAGGGAATGATACAATAAAGCAAATTGTTCATACTCTATTTCCAAGCCAATTCAGCCATCACTATTTACAACCAAGCTTCAATATTTTGTGGGGGAGGTGAAAAACTTAACTGAATTAGAAATGCTTGTCTGTTTCATCCTGGATTTGAGAGATTCAGTCTTCATATATGTTTTCCCATCCCTTCATCCACCATACACAATTCTAAATTATTTTTTGCATCTTTTTCAATATATTCTATTTTGGTCATTTACTTTACTTTCCTGATCCAGTTGTGTTTGTTCATTTGTCATTAAAGTAGCACAGACATTTTGTTTTGGGTGGGGGGAACATTAGAGTCATACTGATGTTGCCATTGGAATTGTTCTCATTTTCATGATTTGAATCCCTAGAAAACATAGTCACACTATGCACACTGTTACAATTAAACTAGCACTAGCAAAGCATAAATTAGCCACCAGCAATATGAGGAGATGGCTATGCTAACCAACACAACAGGTTTGCACACTTACATTGTTTCACTCCAAATGGGGCAATTATGAATATTCCATTACTGAGAGTGAACTCATTACTGTGAATGAATCTTGGTTGCCCACATCAACAGGAAAACAGCAACAGTGACTATAAAGTACAACAATTCTGTGCCACATTTATTTGGTACTAAAAAGAGTTTTGCTCCCAGCCCCTATTTTTTGAGGCAAGTTGAATCAGTTTTGTACATTCCCCCAAACATCAACATCCTTTCCTGAAGGCAGGAGTTCTCAGGATGCAGAATATTCAGTGCTAAAATCAGGAGAACCCTGGATTAACCAGGGTGGGTAGTTACCTGGAAGTCTCTCCCTGCCATCAGGGCCTGTTTGCTTTCCTTTACACTATACCTTTTCATCAGCTCTGGGTCCTCATAGGAAATTGACAGCTAGGAAAGGACTTGCAACTGATTCTGTGTGCTGCTGGCTCACAGCTGATCAGCAAAGTGTTTCTGGCATTTGGACTGCAGGAGGTGTTAGAAGGTAAATATGTTTTTAGTGAAATATCTCTGCCCTCCAGCATGTTTATTTTATTTTGCTTCATTTTATAGGAGTGGCCTCCTGCATCTCTGCTGCTGAACATGAGGAGGTCTTTGAAAATAGTTTTCTTTTTTCTTTTCAATCACAAAAGGCTGGCAGGCTATCCGGACCTGGCAAATAGGCAGAGCCCACAGCTGGCATGGCATCAGTGGCAAAATGCCCAGGGTTTCTCATGCTCAACTCCACAAAGATATGTGACCCTGAACAAGTCACTCTTTAGTTTTGATTTTAAAATCTTACATTAACCTCCTACAAATAAATGAATTTAAAAAATGAGCAAAGAATGTGAATAGACATTTCTCCAAAGAAGACATACATATGGCCAACAAGTATATGAAAAGATGCTCAGCATCATTAATCGTTAACATATGCAAATCAAAAACACAATGAGATATCCATCGCCTATCGCCTTATATCGCCTAGGATGACTATTATCAAAGCAAAACACACAATAAAGAAAAAAAGTCTTCTCTGGGAGGTGGGGCACAGCTGCCCCTGAGGCTGATGCTGCAGATACCTGGAGGTGTATTCTCTGAATGCTGCTGCTGCACATGCTGCCCCCATGCCCAGAGGTCTTTTCCTCAGAACTTCTGTCATGGCCACCACTGCCCTCACCAGAGGTTTTCTCTTGGGGAACAGCTGCCCCTGACGCTGTTGCAGCAGGTGCCCAGAGGACTTTTCACCAGGTGCTGCTGCTGCTGTTGGCGTTGTCCCACTCGTCTTTGCCTGGATGTCTCCTGTCCTCCATGCTGCCTCGGACACCCAGCTGCCAATTTACACTGCTGCTGCTGCCCACACCACTGCCACCAAAGCTGCTGCTCTTCCCTCGAGGTTATGTGGGTCTTCTCTCTCTGCTACTGCAGCTGCAACCACAGCCGCAGCCACCACCATTGCTGCCTCAGTCCCCACACCTGCTGCCAATGCCACTAACATCTGTAGATGCTGCTGACCCCTTGCCTGCTACCACCGGTGCCTGATACTATCAGTTCCACCACTGCCCAGAGGTCTGTTGCCAGGGAGACTCCAGGTTTGGTTGCATGTGGCCACATCCATTTTGAGAAACCAGCCAGAGCCTGGGTTTGTTTGGGAGGCCTGTGAGTTTGCTGCCACAGGCATCTTGGGACTCATTTTCCCCCGTCTGGGGACAATGACCAGAACCTGGAGGTTCAGTGTCAGGGTCCCTACAGGTTTGGCTGCCACTCGGGTCTTCCTCCTAGGAGTGTGGATTGCCACCATTTAGTTACTGTCTCTCAGGATTGCTCATCCCTGGTGGTCTCTCTCCAAATTCCAGTCACACTGAGATCTTGGTATTGCAATGTGGCCAAACCTAGGACAAATGAGGCTCAGATTGGTGAGATAGTGACTGGGTCTGCCAGAGCCTCCCTGGGTCAGGCAGCTTTGTGGGAAGTCAGAGACAGGGCTGAGAAGCTCTTGGATGTTGGCAAAAACAATTGTTCAATTTTCCACTGAGATTTACTTTATTTTTATTTTTTCTTCTCTGGCATCTCTCTCCACCATATTTGGAGCAGGGTGTTTTTTCTGCATCTGTTTGTTGAAGACAGTGATGTATGCATGGTGTTTTACAGTTCTGCTGTATATTCTTATATTTTTAATTTTTTTCCTCCTTATAGGTATTCTTCCTCTCACTTGCCTGTCTTCCTAGTTTTCCTTTCTATCTTTTCTCCACCTAACAGTCAATCTCCATTCATTCCTCTTCCACTCTTCCTGTGGATTTTTGCTTCTGCTTCTCTCTTTCTCCCTATGGCCTGCACTGTTTCTGTTCTTTCTTTGTCCAGTATTTGAGATTGTAAATCTGTTTGGAAAATTTTTGTTTTTGTTGTGGACAGTGATTGAACTCATCATTGCTGTTTATAGCAAGAGGGCAGTGGACACTTTGCTGGGAGCTATTAGATTCGAGGTTGTATATTATTTGCACTGGGTGCTATTGATATTGGTCTCCCTTTTAAAGGCAGGATACTGGAAATCTTCAGGGACAAGATAGGTCTACAGGGTAGAATCTATATTGCCTTAGATCCATAAAACTAGACGAGAAAACACACAAGCACCATGAAAAAACATGGGAACAAAATATCACAAACAGACCAAGATGCCCCAATAATAGAAGTCACTGACAACATAGTAGAAGAAATGTCCAAGAAGGAGTTTAGAATGTACATACTTAATGTCATCTGTGAACTAAATGGTATAAAGAGTGAAATAAAAGAGAAAATACAGGAAGTGAAAGATCAATAGAGTTAGAGATTGTGAAAAACAAACAAACAAACAAACAAACAAAAAAAGCAGAAATTCCCAATTCATCCAGGAGAAGAAAAAATAGGGATGTAGGCAGAGTGGAACAAAAAGAGAGAAAAGTAGATTTGGACTAAGTCAAAAAGGATGCTGCATACCAGGCTTTCAAAGGATTTAGCTTTTATTAAAAAAAACTGGGAGATTTATTCAGATTTTAATTGACAAATAATGCAATTAGAAATGTGCTTTAAGTAAAGGGTGGAAACCCTGTTTAATGTATGTTAAAATAAATGGAATGACTGGCGAAATTTGATTTGCTAGTGTTGGAAATCCAACTCAAATGAATTTACAGATTATTGACCCCACACATGGGAAAAAAAAGTCCACTGGTATAAAAACCTTCAAGAATGGCTGAATCCAGGAGCCCTGAGAATTCAGCTGCCCAAACAGGGCTCCTGATTCACTGTGAGTTGTGCCTCCCTCTGATAAAAAAATGTCCACTGCAAGTTCCAAGTTTAAGTCACTCACGTAGCTCAGGATCTCAGAGAGACACTACCTCTTGCCCAGCAATTGTATATTCAAGCTTAAAGAAAACAACAATAAAGATGGTGATTACCAGGAAAAAGAAAAAGAAAAAAAAAGAAGTAATCAAAATGAAGGAATCAATAAATCAAATTATAAATTTAATGGAAAGCATCACCAATAGACTAGATTATTTGGAAGACAGAACTTCAGACAATGAAGACAAAATATTTAACATCAAAAAAAAAATGTTGACCATGCAGAGAAGATGGTAAGAATCCATGAACAGAACTTCCAAGAATGATGGGACAACATGAAAAGACCAAATTTAAGAGTTATCAGGATAGAAGTAGCAGAGATACAAACTAAAGGAATGCACAATCTTTTCAATGACATAATATCAGAAAATTTCCTAATCCTAAAGAATGAAATGGAAAATTAAATGCAGGAGGCTTACAGGACCCCAAATGTACAAAACTATAACATACCCACACCAAAACACATTATAATAAAATGACTAAAATACAGAGTAAGGATAGAATCTTAAAGACTCCAAGAGAATAAAAGCAAATTACATATAGGAGAAAATCAATTCAGATCTCAACTGATTTCTCAACCCAGATGCTCAAAGCTAGGAGGTCATGGAACAACATATTTCAAGCTCTGAAAGAAAATGGATGCCAATCAAGAACTTTATTTCAGAAAAATTAAGTTTCAAGTTTGAAAATGAAATAAAAATCTTCCATGATAAACAAAAGTTAAAAGAATTCTTAATTAGAAAGCCTGAACAACATAACATTCTCAACAAAATATTCCATGAGGATGAAGTGAAAAAAAAAGTGAAAACCAGCAAAGGGAGGACTACACTAAATGAATAGTCAAAAGAGAAACTAAATCAAATTAAAAGCCAGAAATAAACTAAAATGGCCAGGAAAACAAGTCATATCTAAGAAATAATCTTGAATATTAATGTCCTAAATTTACTCATCAATCAAAAGACAAAGACTTGCAGATTGGATTAAAAAAAAAACAAAACAAGATCCAACAATATGCTGTCTCCAAGAGACTCACCTCATAGGCAATGACATCCACAGACAGAAGGTGAAAGAATGGGAAAAAACATATCACTCATATGCATTGTATAAACAAGCAGGGATTTCCAGTCTCATATCATTAAAATGGACTTCAAGCCAAAGTTAATCAGATGGGACAAAGAGATCATTTTGTTCTACTGAAGGGAATTATACATCAGCAAGACATAATGATTGTAAATATTTATGCTTCAAACAATGGAGCATCTATGTACATCAAACAAACCCTCTCGATTTCAAGAATCAAATAAGTGACAACACAGTAAAACTGGGTGACTTTAAAACATCTCTCTCACCACTGGACAGATCTTCTAAACAAAAACTAAATAAAGAAACTACAGAACTAAATGATACAATCAGTAATTTAGACTTAACAGGCATATATAGAATATTTCACCTATCAATGCCTCAGATACACTTTTTTTCTCCACAGCACATGGTTCCTTCTCTAAAATAGACCATATCTTATGCCACAAAGCAACTCTTAGTAAATACAAAATAAATGGAGATAATACCCTGCATTCTATCAGATCATAATGGACTGCAATTAGAAATCAATGATAAAATTTTAAAAAAATAGAAGGTACTCTAACAAATGGAGACTAAATAATATACTATTGAATGATGAATGGATACTAGAAAAAATCAAGGATGAAATGAAAAAATACATAGAGGTAAATGAGAACACCTATACAACATATGAAAATCTCTGGGACATTATGAAGGCAGTACTAAGAGTAGAGTTCATTGCATTGAGCTCATTTATGAAAAGAATAAAAAGTCAACAATAAATGCCCTAACATCACATCTAAAAGCCCTAGAAAAATAAGAACAAATCAACACAAAACCAGTAGAAGACAGGAAATAATTAAAATCAGAGCTGAAATCAATGAAATTGAAACAAAAGAAACAATTAAAAAAAATTGACAAAACAAAAAGTTGGTTCTTTGAAAAAACAAATAAAATTTATAAACCCCTCGCCATACTAACAAAGAGAAAAAGAGAGAAAACCCAAGTTACTAAAATATGTGATGAAAAAGGAAATATCACAATGGACACAACTGAAATAAAGGAGATAATTAGAAACTATTATGAAAATTTATACTCCAATGAAATAGAATATATTGAAAACATTGACAAATGACATATGACCTATCTAACCTGAATCAGGAGGTCATACATGATTTAAACAGGACAATTTCAAGTAATGAAATAGAAAACATCATCAAAAGCCTACCAACTAAGAACAGCTCAGGACCAGATGGATTCTCAGCCTAGTTCTACAAGAATTTCAGAGAAGAATTAACACTAATACTCCTTAAATAGAAAAGGAAGGAACCCTCCAAACTTATTCTATGAGGCTAATATTACCCTGATACCAAAACCAGACCAACACACATCAAGGAAATAAAACTTCAGATCGATATCCCTGATGAACATAGATACAAAAATTCTCAACAAAATTCTGGCAACTCACACACAGAAACATATTAAAAAGATAGTGTACCATGATCAAATGGGGTTCCATCCCAGGGATGCAGGGTTGGTTCAACATATGGAAATCAACAAACATAAATCATCATATCAATAGACTTGAAAACAAGAATCATATGCAGAAAAAGCATTTGACAAAATATAGCACCCCTTCATGTTTAAGACACTATAGAAAAAATATGGTATAGTAAGAACATACCTCAGCATCATGAAAGCCAAGGTCAACGTCATTTTAAATGGAGAAAAATTGAAAGCATTCCCTCTAAAAACTGGAGAAAAGACAAGGATGTCCTCTTTTACCACTTTTATTCAACATTGTCCTTGAAACTCTAGTCAGAGCAATTAGACAGAAGAAAGAAATAAAGGTATAAAAGTAGATAAAGAAGAACTCAAATTATCATTATTTGCAGATGACAGTATTCTATATTTGGAAGACCAAAATTTCCACTAAAATATTTTAGAACTAATAAATGAATTCAGCAAAGTAGCAAGATAAAACCAATACCCATAAATAAAACACATTCTTATACATCAGTAATGAATCCACTGAAAGAAAAATAAAGAACACTACCCTATTCACAATCACATCAAAAATAAATAAAACTTGGGAATCAATCTAACAAAAGAGGTGAAAGACCTTTACAATGAAAACTAAGAACACTAAAAAAAGAATTTGAAGAAGACCTTAGAAGATGGAAAGACCTCCCATGCTCCTGGATAGGCAGAATTAATATTAATATCAAAATGACCATACTACCAAAAGTGTTATACAAATTTAATGCAATTTCTATTCAAATCCCAATGACACTTTTCATAGAACTAAAACAAGCATAATGAAATTCATTTGGAAAACTAAGGAACCCAGAATAGCTGAAGCACTGCTTAGCAAGAAAATTGAAGCAGGAGGCATCACAATACCAGACATCAAACTATACTATGGAGCTACAGTAATAAGAACAACATGGTATTGACACCAAAACAGGCTTGAGGACCAATGGTACAGAATAGAAGACACAGAGAGAAACCCACATAAACACAGGTATCTCATACTAACCAAAGGTACCAAAAAGATTCACTGGAGAAAAGATAGCTTATTCAGTAAATGGTGCTGGGAGAAATGAAAAGCCACATGTAGCAAAATGAAATTAAACCCTTATCTCTAACCCTGCACAAAACTCAACTCACAGTGAAACAAAGACTTAGGCACTGGAGCAGAGAACCTGTAACTACTAGAAGAAACAGTAGGCCCAAATCTTCACCATATTGACCTAGGACCTGACTTCCTTAACAAGACCCCTAAAGCGCAAGAAGTTAAATCAAGAATTAATAAATGGAACGGACTCAAACTAAAAAGCTTCTTTTCATCAAAAGAAGCAATCAATAATGTGAAGAGAGAGCCTACAGATTGGGAGAAAATCTTTACCACATGCACCTGAGATAAAGCATTAATCTCTAGGATATATAAAGAACTCAAAAAACTTAACACCAAAATAAAAATACCCCAATCAATAAACGGTCTAAGGAACTGAAGAAATAATTCACAGAAGAAGATATATAATCGATCAACAAATATATGAAAAAATGTTTGCCATCTCTAACAATGAGAGAAATGCAAATCAAAACTAGTCTAAGATTTCATATCACTCCAATCAGAATGGCAATTATCAAGAATACAAACAATAACTGTTGGTGAATATATGGGGGAAAAAGTAGACTCATATGTTACTGGTGGGAATGCAAAGTGGCATAAGCATTATATAAAGCAATATGGAGATTCCTCAGAAAACTTGGATTGGAACCACCATTTGATCCAGTTATCTTACTCCTCAGTTTATACACAAAGGACGTAAAATCAACACACTACAGCAACACAACCACATCAATGTTTATAGCAACTCAATTCACAATAGCTAAACTATGGAACCAACCTAGATGCCCTTCAACAGATGAATGAATAAAGAAAATTATATATATATGTACATATATATATATATACACACACACACACACACACACAATGAAATATTACTCAGCTTTAGAGAATGAAATTCTGGCATTTGCTGATAAATGGATGGAGTTAGAGAATATCATGCTAAGTGAAATAAGCCAAACCCCCCAAAAATGAATGTTTTCTCTGATATGCAGAAGCTAATTCACAATAAGGTGGGGGGAGGTGTATAGGGAAGAAAAGAGTTATTTTATATTAAGCAGAGGGGAATGAAGTGGGGGAAGGGCTATGGGGGAAGGAGTGATAGTAGAGTGAAACAGACACTATTACCTCATGTACATATATGACTGCGTGACCAATGTGATCCTGCAATATGTATAATCAGAAAAATGAGAGATTACATTCCATTTATGTAAGATCTATCAAAATGTATAAATGCATTCTACTGTCAGGTACAACTACTTAGAACAAATAAAATTTTAAAAATAAAAAAAACTGCTTTCCAACTATAGAATATCTGAATTTAAAAAAAAATCAAAGATAAAGCCCTTACAAAAGCAAGTATCAACAAGGCTATGAAAAAATAGGAAGGCTTGTATGCTATTGGCAGGAATGTAAAATGGTGCAGTCATTGTGGAAAACAGTGTGGATTTTCCTCAAAAAATTAAAAATAGAACTATCATTTGATCTACTAATCCCATGTGGTTAGCTATACATAAGAAATGAAATCAGGATTTTGAAGAGCTATCTGCATTCACATGCTCATTACAGAATTAGTCACAGTAAACCAATATATGAAAACAACTTAAACATCAAAGAGTGGAAGAATGGAAAAAGCAAATATGATAAATGATATTACAAATATATTATTGGTATTATAAAAGAAGGAAATCCTACTTTTTGTAATAATATAGATGAGCCTGGAGACATTATGTTAAGTGAAATAAGCCAGGCATACAATGATACATATTGCATCATTTCATTTGGGACATGCCTAAAATAGTCAAATTCACAGAAACAGAATACTGTATTTCACAGCATAATTGTCTCTACCACATAATTGTTTTAACCTGTTTTTTTTCAGCCCAAATATAAGTTTATAACCTTTTGTTTCATACTCACAGTATGGTATAATTCCGTTTTCCACACCACTTCAAAAGGAAATAGAGCGGCAGCGTATTCACCAGTGGCATATGGATGCACATTTGTCTTCTCAGGCACAGTGAGTAGGGAAGCCTAGACTTCTCGGGGCACTGTGCATTTCCAGATGTCAGCTTGCATGATTTGTTTAGAGCATTGTAGTACTAATGATAAACACATCTTATATGGGTGGTGCCAAGAACACAGCTTCAGAGAAGGGTGCAAAATGCTCAGACTAAAGGTCTAAATTTTCTTAAGTTCATACTTAAAAACATTGTAGTAAATTTTTTTCAAGTATAATATTTTGATAATAATGCACAAATCGATAACAACTAATGTGTTAATGCTTTTGTTCCTAAACTAGAAAGATGTTTGCTAAATTATCACAAAGAAATGATGAGTGTCAATTTGTACTACTCAATTTTAACATATATTCAAGAGTATTCTGTGCATACTAATCTTGCACCAAAGACAGTTTAGTAACAAATAATATTTAATTATTTTTTAAATCTTTTACATAATGTTCATACCCCCACTTTTTTACAAAAAAAATTGACACAAAATATGCAACAATTTGGTGGTGAAATACAGTATAATGGTGGTTGCCAGACTCTGGAAGGAGGGAAAAATGGGGGTGTGGTTGCTGCTCAACAGAAATAAAGTTTCACTTATACAAGATGAAAAATTTCTAGACATTGGCTGTTAATAGTACTATTTTATACTGTTTTATAGTTTACTCTTTTGTACACTTAAAATTTGTTGAGGATAGATCTTATGTTAAATGTTCTTACCATAATAAAAATGAAATGACATGAAAATGAGGGTCTGCCATCCTTTCACCAAGTTTTTCTGTTTTTTGTGTGTGTGCATCTTGTTAGGCATATCAATGAGTTGTCCAATGAGCCAAATGGATTTGAATACCCATAAAGCATCGACGTTGGGGAGGATATGTTGGCAGATGCATCCCCAGGAATCTCAGTGTCATCTGAGGTCCTGTTCTCCAATGCCTGTCAATTTCTTGATCTGCTTAAATGCCTCACAGATACTGAGGCATCAGTTACATTGTCCCCAGTGGTCCCACCTGATTCCGAATGAGTTGCTCAATCCCTTGAAGTCATGTCTTTAACATATCGAGCTTGTGCCTGTATAATGACTGTATATGGTGCCATTACTTAGTGTCTTGGTCTCTTCAGGTTGGTATAACAAAATACCTTAGGCTAGATGACATATAAATAACAGAAAATTATTTCTTACATTTCAGAGGCTGGGAAGTCCAAGGTCAGGATTCCAGAGGTTGCAGCATCTGATGAGGGGCTATTTCCTGATGACATTTTATCACGGTGTCCTCTCTTATGAGTGAAGGGTTTCTCTGGGTCCCTTTTATATGGGCACTAATATGACTCATGGGGGACCTTCCAAGGCCCCTATTCCCAATCTTATCTCCTTGGGGTTGAGAATTCATCATATAGTTCTGGGTAAAGGATACAAACATTCAAACCACAGCATCTAGTAAGTATTGAGTGAATGTCAGTTCTCGTTTTCAACAGGGTTCACAATCCGTGGCTTGTCTAGGTCTTCCAGGACTGTCTGTTCCTGCGAAGGTGCAGCCTCATGTTCAGAGGATGGCTCTTCTAGTTCCTCAGAACACCTTTTGCATTGTCACCTTATCCTTGTTTTAGGCCAAACACCACTCATTGATATTTTAGGTATTTCACCCCTTTGCTTCCCTCCTACTTCTTCCAGGAATAAGGTAGAGCTGCTAATTCCCTTCCTTACAGACAGACAGTAAAAGAAAGGGAAGAGAAATAATTAAATGGGTGTAATAGGAGGGGGCTGCAAATATGGGAGTCACGCACACAACAAAGGCTTGGACTACTGTGTTCAAGGTGCACATGTGTACACGCCTCAGAAGTGCCTTCCCATCTGACACATGTGTTGGTGTCCACTGCCATCAGGAAAACACAACCCAAGAGTTTCCTTTCTACCCTGTCCCTCACCAGCCACTTGCATAAAGATGAGGTCTTACACTGCCATCCGACTGGGCCCTCTGTGGGCCTCTCCCTCTGTCCCCAGAGGATTCACCCAGGCTTCAGTTTCCCACATTGGGTCCTTTTCTTACTGCTCACCCTGCCTCAAATTGACTTCCAGCATTTGTCCCTGGTTTCTGCCTCATTCCTAACATCAGACTTCCTTGCATCCTACTTTGGGTAAACTTGCCCTTCCTAATAATTCGACCAGGGCCCTGCTAACTGCCCATTTTATCTTTTCCTTATTTCACCTACTCCAGAAGCCAGAATTCTGTTCCTGAAATTCTTTGGTAAGAATGAAGTTCTGATGGCTGACTCTTATCCACTCATCTTGATCAGCAATCCCTTTCCGAGCAACTTTTATGTGCTAGATACTAACTGGTCACCTGGATTGGAAGGTGACCAAGACATAATCTGACTACCTGGTTTGGAGTAGACAGGACCACCCAGGTGCAATGAAGACAGCTAGTCAATGTGTCTCATTTTACATTCAGTATCTCCTTTACCCTAGTCTCTATGTATCCAGACCACCCAGGCCTGCCTCAATGTGCCATCTGGTCAGACTCACTGTTCTGAAATATTTTTCTTTCCACTTTTTAAAACATTCCAGGCTTATTCTTCATTCCATTCCCTCAGGGCCCTGATCAGTGAGGATGTAGCCACATTGTTATAATGACACATAAATCACACATAGTAGTGGTGTTCACTCATGTCTTATTTCTAACCCAATTCAATAAATAAGTGCATTTGGAGCACTAGACAAAGGAGGAATAATCTAGTTAGGAATAGATAGGCCATTGGTGCTCCTTAAAGTAACCATGTCCTAGTCCAAGCCCTGGGATGAGGTAATGTGCACAGAAGGAGCCTCAGGGTGGAGGGAAGATATGGTTGCTCCATTGCCTGGCAGAATGACCTGGGACCCTTCCGGCTCCTTTCAAGTCTGGTTTTTCAAGTCTGGGTTTTCATTTTGAGGACGGAACAGTGTGAACCTCTGTCAATGTCATTATGAGGAGTAGACTAGAATGTGTAGGTGCTGGATACTGTGAGACTGTCTAGGGAAAGACGTTCATGTGGAGAGCTTGTGGCACATGGGTGAGGACTGGCCAGCATGTGGAGCGGAAGGCTCAAGCTCCACCCACTGGTTGTGGCTTTGTCACGTGGGCAAAGTTCACCAATCTCTGTGCCTCAAATTTCACATCAAGGAAAGTGGAACTGGAGCACCCACTCCACACAGTTGTTGAGAGATTGCTTCTGTGCCTGCTTTGTAGATCCACTGTAAACGGTCGGGGGTATGGATGTTATTCTTAGTTTTTTACTACCTAATAAACGGCCAGCCCAGGATGGGAACTTCATTGCCCTCATCTTTCCTATCTGCCCCAAGTCTTTCCTACATGCAGATACATCGAGAATCATCAGGAAACTTCCTGAATCAAAACTGAAGAGTGAAGCTACAGTCTCATCCCTTGAATTGCAAGTGTTTCATTCTTTACAGATGAAAGGGAGGAAATTGTTTACAAATAAGCAGGTGTCTGCAGCTGGTCTGAGCAGGGAACATTGGTTAGATCGGCAGTCCTATCTCTCCATTAACTGCCAGATGGACGGTAACCTTCCCAGTGAAGTTATGTACTGGCAGGGTGTTGGGGTCTTCCCTGAACATCTTGGTCAGTGTGAACACTGTCTCTGAGCTTCCTACTTGCCAAAAGACATTACCTCTCTGCTCTACAAGATTCCAGGATTTCCTAGATTATTTTTTAGAGACATTTATCTGGTCATTTATAAGACTGACTTTTCCCCTCTTGCTCCTTTCCCCAAAGTTTTCATTTTCATTTTAGGCTTAATTACTCCCACAAAACCTTGTGACCACAATGGAGCTTGTTTTTCCACACTTTTTGAACCTGGGATCTAACGATTTCAGTTTAAATTCTGATTCTTCTGTGATTCTCTCAATTGCTTCTCTGGCAGAGAGATTGGGCAAGGGTTTGATGGGCTAGGTATAATCTCTGGTGGGTCTGGCCTTGTTTCAAAGAGTCCAAACAACTGACAATAATTTTGGTCACAGGACACTTCTGGGCCCCCTTTTTCTTGGCTGTAAAATAGGAATAACAATACTTGAACAAACTTGATAATGTAAGTGATAAGGCATTATAGACATGCATCACTTAACAACAGGGATACAATTTGGGAAATGTATCATTAGGTGATTTTAGTGGGGACAAAATAATGTATTTACACAAACCTAGATAGCATAGCATGCCACACACTAGGCTGTAAGATACGTAATATCCTTATTCTTTCCAAGGTTCAGTTTTCTTATCTGAAAAACAGAAATGAGGATGCTTTACTTCACAATTTATTTAAAGCACATGAAATACAGCTTCTAAATATAGTACATGATCAATAAATGTTAATGCCTTTATTATTTTATTATTATTGTTGTTGTTGTTAGGAGAGTCCTTTTGGTTTGTTTCTTTTTTTCTTAAATTTGCATTAGGTTTCACGATTAGTGGTGTAGATTTTATGGGTTTGGAGAAATTTATAATGACATATCTCTAATATTATAGTATCATTCAGAGTAGTTTCAATGCCCTAAAACATCACCTGTTCTCAGCTTATTTATCCCTCCTTATCTCTCCCATAACCCTTAGCAACCCCTGATCTTTTTACTATTTCCATCATTTTATGTTTTCCAGATGTCATATAGTTGGAATCATATAGTAGCATTTTCAGACTGCTTTCTTTCATTTAAGTGTATGGACTTATTTCCTCCATGTCATTTCAGAGTTTGTTATGCTACTTCTTTTTAGCACTAAATAACATTCCTTTAGATGCACCACAGTTTACCATTCACCTGCTGAAGAACATCCTGTTGGTTTGCATGTTTTAGCAATAATAAATAAAGCTCCTGTAAGCATCTGTGTGAAGGCATTCGTGGGAACATAAATTTTCAGCTCCTTTGGGTAAATACCAAGGAGCAATAGTACACGTATTTGATGACATGATCCATTCTTATTAATCAATTTGCAGATAAAGATAATTTTCTAACTTATTTAAGAATAAAATTGACCTATTAACTCATAACTCTTCTTTGCTACTTTAATCAGAGTTTTTTTTTATTGTAAACAAATGGGATACATGTTCTTTCTCTCTTTGTACATGGATTAAAGGCATACCATTTGTGTAATCATAAATTTACATAGGGTAATGTTGTTTGATTTATTCTGTTATTTTTTCCCTTTTCCCCACCCCTCCCACCCCTCTTTTCCCTCTATACAGTCCTTCCTTCCTCCATTCTTGCCCCCCTCCCTAACCCTAACCCTAACCCTAACACTAGCACTAACCCCTCACACCCCCTATTATGTGTCATCATCCGCTTATCAGAGAGATCATCCATCCTTTGTTTTTTTGAGATTGGCTTATCTCACTTAGCATGATATTCTCCAATTTCATCCATTTGCCTGCAAATGCCATAATTTTATCATTCTTTATGGCTGAGTAATATTCCATTGTGTGTGTGTGTGTGTATATATATATATATATATATATATATATATATATCACAGTTTCTTTATCCATTCATCAATTGAAGGACATCTAGGTTGGTTCCACAATCTGGCTATTGTGAATTGAGCAGTTATGAACATTGATGTGGCTGTATCTCTGTAGTATGCTGATTTTAAGTCCTTTGGGTATAGGCCGAGAAGTTGGATACCTGGGTCAAATGATGGTTCCATTCCAAGTTTTCTAAGGAATCTCCATACTGCTTTCCAGAGTGGCTGCACTAATTTGCATCCCCACCAGCAATGTATGAGTGTACCTTTTTCCCCACATGCTCTCCAACACCTATTGTTGCTTAAATTCTTGATAATCGCCTTTCTAATTGGGATGAGATGGAATCTTAGGGTAGATATGATTTGCATTTCTCTTATTACTAAAGATGTTGAACATTTTTTCATATATCTGTTGATTGCTTGTAGATCTTCTGTGAAGTGTCTGTTCATTTCCTTAGCCCATTTGTTGATTGAATTATTTGTATTCTTGGTGTAGAGTTTTTTGAGTTCTTTATAGATTCTGGAAATTAGTGCTCTTTCTGAAGTATGAGTGGCAAAGACTTTCTCCAACTCTGTAGGCTCTCTCTTCGCGTTGCTGATAGTTTCCTTTGCTGAGAGAAAGCTTTTTAGTTTGAATCTATCCCAGTTGTGGATTCTTGCTTTTATTTCTTGTGCTATAGGAGTCCTGTTAAGGAAGTCTGGTCCTAAGCCGACAAGTTGGAGATTTAGACCTACTTTTTCTTCTATAAGATGCAGGGTCTCTGGTCTGATTCCGAGGTCCTTGATCCATTTTGAGTTGAGTTTTGTTCAGGGTGAGAGATAGGGGTTTAATTTCATTCTATTGCATATGGTTTTCCAGTTTTCCCAGCACCATTTGTTGAAGAGGCTATCTTTTCTCCATTGCATATTTTTGGCCCCTTTGTGTAGTATGAGAAAATTGTATTTATTTGGGTTTGTGTCCATGTCCTCTATTCTGTACCATTGATCTACCTGTCTATTTTGGTACCAATACCATGCTGTTTTTGTTACTATTGCTTTGTAGTAGAGTTGAAGATCTGGTATTGCAATATACTCCCTGCTTCGCTCTTTCTGCTAAGGATTGCTTTAGCTATTCTAGGTTTCTTATTCTTCCAGATGAATTTCATGATTGCTTGCTCTATTTCTGTAAGGTACATCATTGGGATTTTAATTGGAATTGCATTGAATCTGTATAGAACTTTTGGTAGTATGGCCATTTTGACAATATTAATTCTTCCTATCCAAGAACATGGGAGATCTTTCCATCTTCTAAGATTTTCTTTAATTTCTTTCTTTAGTGTTCTGTAGTTCTCATTGTAGAGGTCTTTCACCTCTTTTGTGAGATTGATTCCCAAGTATTTTATTTTTTTCGATGCTATTGTGAATGGGGTAGTTTTCCTAATTTCTCTTTCTGAAGATTCATCACTTATGTATAAAAATGCATTAGATTTATGTGCATTGATCTTATATCCCGCTACTTTACTGAATTCACTTAAGAGTTCTAAAAGTTTTCTGGTGGAATTTCTGGTTCCTTTAAATATATAATCAAGTCAACAGCGAACAGGGATAGTTTGAGTTCTTCTTTTCCTATTCATATCCCTTTAATTTCTTTGGTTTGTCCAATTGCTCTGGCAAGAGTTTCAAGGATGATGTTGAATAGAAGTGGTGAAAGAGGGCATCCCTGCCTTGTTCCAGTTTTTAGGGGGAATGCTTTCAGTTTTTCACCATTTAGAATGATATTGACCATGGGTTTAGCATAGATGACCTTTACAATGTTAATGAATGTTTGCACTATCCCTATTTTCTCTAGTGTTTTAAGCATGAAGGGATGCTGTATTTTATCAAATGCTTTTTCTGCATCTATTGAAATAATCACGTGATTCTTACCTTTAAGTCTGTTGATATGGTGAATGACATTTATTGATTTCAGGATGTTGAACCAACCTTGCATCCCTGGGATTAAACCCACTTGATCGTGGTGCACTGTCTTTTTAATATATTTTTGTATGTGATTTGCTAAAATTTTGTTGAGAATTTTTGCGTCGATGTTCATTAAGGATATTGGTCTGAAATTTTCTTTTCTAGATGTGTCTCTGTCTGGTTTAGGTATCAGAGTGATATTGGTGTCATAGAATGAGTTTGGGAGGGTTCCCTCCTCTTCTATTTCATGGAATACTTTGAGGAGTATTGGAATGAACTCTTCTTTAAAGGTTTTGTAGAACTCGGCTGAGAACCCCTCTGGTCCTGGACTTTTCTTTTTTGGTAGGCTTTTGATGACCTCTTCTATTTCATTGCTTGAAATTGATTTATTTAAGTTGTGTATGTCCTCCTCGTTCAGTTTAGGTAATTCATATGTCTCTAGAAACTTGTTGATGTCTTCGAGGTTTTCTGTTTTGTTGGAGTATAGATTTTCAAATAGCTTCTCATTATGTTTTGTATTTCACTCGTGTCTGTAGTGATTTTTCCTTGTTCATTCCGAATTTTAGGAGTTTGAGTTTTTCTCTCTTTCTCTTTGTTAGTGTGGCTAAGGGTTTATCAAATTTGTTTATTTTTTCAAAGAACCAACTCTTTATTTTGTTAATTTTTTCTATTGTTTCTTTTGTTTCAATTCATTGATTTCAGCTCTGATATTAACTATTTCCTGTCTTCTACTACTTTTGACATTGGTCTGTTCTTCTTTTTCTAGGGCTTTGAGCTATAGTGTTACTTTGTTTATTTGTTGATTTTTTTCTTCTTTTGTTGAATGCACTTCATGAGATAAATCTTCCTCTAAGTACTGCTTTCATAGTGTCCCAGAGATTTTGATATGATGTGTCTTTGTTCTTGTTTACTTCTAAGAAATTTTTTATTTCCCTCCTGATGTCTTCTGTTATCCATTCATCATGTAATAGTGTATTATTTAATCTCCAGGTATTGGAGAAGTTTCTGTTTTTTATTCTGTCATTTATTTCTAATTTCAATCCATTATGATCTGATAGAATATAAGGTAGTATCTCTATCTTCTTGTGTTAACAGTAGCTTTGTGGCATAAAATATGGTCTATTTTAGAGAAGGATTCATGTGCTGCTGAGAAGAAAGTGTATTCGTTCTTTCTTGGATGGTATATTCTATATATGTCAGTTAAGTCTAAATTGTTGATTGTGTTATTGAGATCTATGGTTCTTTATTCAATTTTTGTTTGGAAGATCTATCCAGTGGTGAGAGAGGTATGTTAAAATCTCCTAGTATTATTGTGTTGTGGTCTATTTGATTTCTGGAATTGAGAAGGATTTGTTTGACATACATGGATGAGCCAATGTTTGGGGCATAGATATTTATGATTGTTATGTCTTGCTGATTTATACTTCACATACATGGATGAGCCAATGTTCGGGGCATAGATATTTATGATTGTTATGTCTTGCTGATTTATACTTCCCTTAAGCAGTATGTAATGTCCTTCTTTATCCCTTCTGACTAGTTTTGGCTTGAAGTCCACATTATCTGAAATGAGGATGGATACTCCAGCTTTTTTGCTGTGTCCGTGTGCATGGTATGTTTTTTCCCATCCTTTCACCTTTAGTCTATGGGTATCTCTTTCTATGAGATGAGTCTCTTGCAGGCAGCATATTGTTGGATATTTCTTTTTAATCCAATCTCCCAGATTATGTGTTTTGATTGATGAGTTCAGGCCATTAATATTCAGGGTTATTATTGTGATATGATTTGTATTCCCAGTCATTTGACTCATTTTTGTTTTTTGACATAATTTGGTTTCTTCTTTATTTGGCTATTCTTTTAGGCTAGTTTCTCCCTTTGCTGATTTGCATCGTTGTTTTTCATCTCTTCCTCATGGAATATTTTGCTGAGAATCTTCTGTAATGATGATTTTCTTTTTGTAAATTCTCTTAGTTTTGTTTATCATGGAAGGATTTTATTTCATCATCAAATCTGAAAGTAAGTTTTGCTGGGTATAAGATTCTTGGTTGACATCCATTTTCTTTCAGGGCTTGATATATGTTGTTCCAGGTCCTTTTAGCTTTTAGGATGTGGATTGAAAAATCTGCTGATAGTCTTATTGGTTTCCCGCTGAATGTAATTTAAATTATTTTCTCTTGCAGCCTTTAAAATTCTTCTTTATTTTGTATGTTAGGTATTTTCATAATAATGTGCCTTGGTGTGGGTCTGTTGTAATTTTGTGTATTTGGATTCCTATAAGCCTCTTGTACCTGGTTTTCCGTTTCATTCTTCAGATTTGGGAAATTTTCTGATATTATTTCATTGAATAGATTGTTCATTCCTTTGATTTGTTTCTCTAAGCCTTCCTCAATCCCAATAATTCTTAAATTTGGCCTTTTCATGTTATCCCATAATTCTTGTAGATTCTGTTCATGATTTCTTACCATCTTCTCTGTTTGGTGAATTTTGTTTTCAAGATTAAATATTTTGTCTTCAATGTCTGAGGTTCTGTCTTCCAGGTGTTCTATCCTATTGGTTATGCTTTCTATGGAGTTTTTAATTTGATGTATTATTTCCTTCATTTCAAGGATTTCTGCTTTTTTTTTTTTCAGTATCTCTAACTCTTTATTGAAATGATCTTTTGCTTCCTGTATTTGCTCTTTTAACTGTTGATTGGTGCAATCATTTAATGCCTGCATTTGCTCTTTCATCTCTTCCTTCAATGCCTGCATTTGCTCTTTCATCTCCTCATTTGCTTCCCTCATTGTTTTAATTATGTACATTCTGAACTCCCTTTCTGACATTTCTTCTGCTGTGCTGTCATTGGGTTTTATTGATATAGTATCTAGGTTTGTTTGGGACATTTTCTTCCCTTGTTTTCTCATATTGGTCAGATATCAGTGGGACTCTGAGATATTGCAGATTTCCTCTATTGGCTTATAGTGTTCCTGTAGATTTCCAGTATATCACCTCCGAGCCTTCAGTAGCCTGAAATCTTGGAGGAACTTGATAATGCAGTGCTTCCGAAGAAAGTTGCCCCTAGCCCGCTACTGGGTCCAGGGCTGGGGGCTGATTCTGCGTGGAAATACTCTCTCTGGGAGGGCCTGCTCCTAGACGCTGGCTATAGACAGGGCCTTCCCCCGCCTGAGGGAGCCGGGCTGCTCGGGGAAAGCCTCTCCCTGTCCTGCCTTGATCCTAGAATCCCCCTGTGGGCTGGGGCCCGCCACTGGGTTCAGGGCTTGGGGTTGGGTCTATGCAGAAAAACTCTCACCCAGCGGGCCTGCTCTGAGAACCTGGCTGTGGATCGCACCTGCCGCCGGAGGGAGCAGGACTGCTTGGGGAAGACTCTTGCTACCCTGCCCTGCTCTGAGAAGCCCACTGTCCCGGCCTGCCACCCGGGCCAAGCTTCACCCAGTGTGAGAGACTCACCCCGCGGCTCTATGTTGGTCCGAGTCTCTCAATACCTCCCCTTCTTGAATCCTGAGTTCTACAGCGACGGGAGATGCAGTCACCCTCTAGTCCGCCATCTTGGATCCTAATCAGAGTTATTGATTTAGAGTTTCATTTGTTTATTAATTCAGTTAACATTTATAAAGATACAAAGCTTTTCACTAGATATAGAACATGGAATGAGAGATAACGAGATAAGTACTCTGTTATCTTTGTCTTCAAGGCAAGTCCAGAACACAGACAAGGCAAAATACAAAGGCAGTAGAAAAATGGAATATACAGGTATTTGCAGACATATTTTGAATGCAGAGTTCAGTTTTTCATGGTGAAGTCATTTTAAGAAAGGGTTTAAAGAAGAGAAATAGGAGACAAGATGAGAGGTTATCCATATCTTGAGGGTCTCCCTCAAATCCTCCAACTTGGGTCATGCTCCACCCTCCTGAACTATCACATATCAATTGATGTGTGTGATGAACATCTAACAGCAAGCCTGAATTTGCACAAGAGCATAGTGATGAAGAGAAATAAATTGATGCAGCAATAGGTATTTTGCATGTAGAATCAATAGCAGTTAATGACTTAAAATACACATAGTGGTCAAACTGAGAGAAAAGAAAACTAATTTCTGGATGTGGCCTGGGACATACAGATGTTCCAGTGTGTGGACATGCAAGCACACACATGTACACCTGTGCCTTTGTTTTGTCTCCATTCTCTGCATTGAGAGGGATTTGATGTGATCATGGCCTTGACTTTTGATTGGGTGTCAGGAGGTTGATTTCCTGGGGTTGACACAATGCCCTCCAACTCACTAGTCAGATGGGCATTTTTTACTCTACTGATCTGTGTTGCTGTAACACATTTAGCCTGCCATGACTGATCCTCCACTATGGATTCTTTCAGTGACCTCTCACACTCCCCTACTGCCCTGATCAGAATAGACAGCAAGCTGGGTTACATGTGCCTGGCTGGAAAGTTCAGGGGAATCAGGTTTCCCCCCCTTTTTTTTTTGCTTCTTCTAGAACAGAGCTCACTGATTGTGTTGCATAGCCAGGCTCCATCCCTGTTCATAGCCCCATCTAGTGTAACTGATTTGTGACTCCTCTTCACAAATGTGCTGATTACTTAAATAGAGTCTTTGCACTCAAAAATTTAGTGAAAGCTTCAGATGCAAAATTGTTTACATATTCAACCTTTCTTGAATCTGAATTCTGAAAGTAAGAAATATATTTGCATATATCAACAAGGGCTGAAAGGTAAGCATAGTTCTCATTAAATGCTCGGCTTGTCAGTGTTCTGGAATAAATGCCAGTGTTGCTTGCTGCCAGAGCTCCAGAATAGATGGAACATGGTAATGGAGCCTGAGTGATTTCTCACCGTGGGCATGTGCATGCTGGACTGAGCTGGACACCTCACTGGGTAACGTCACTCTATATTTCTTCTTTACAATCTTCTCACACCCAGATCACCCTAACTTTGAATCCCTAGCTCCCTGTCCCAGTCTTACTCCTTATACAAATTTCCTTGACTCACCCCTATCTACACTGGCAGTATAAGACATCTTAGATAACTCCTATTATTTCCCTAGCCTTGCCAACCTCCCATTCCCATAGACTCTTACTGTGTTCCAGTTGCCAGTAGAGGTGCCTACAATCCCTAAGCCTTGAGAGTTTGCTGTAAAACACCAAGGCTGCTGTCCTTGCTTTGCAGGAGAAAACTGCCTTCGATTCTTCCTCATTATGAGAAATATCAAAAAAGTGTTCATTAGTTAAATACTATATATCAGTAATCAAAGGTTGTAGGTAATCATAAGAGTCCAGTCAAAGACTGAAAGCACCATAGTAATTTGAACAGTAAAATTTGATATGGAACCAACCAAGATATGCCCATCCACCATCAGATGAATGGGTAAATAAATTGTGGTATGTATGTATATACATATATATATATATATATATATATATATATATATATAAATATCCCAGTGGAATATTACTCAATCATAAAGAATGACTTTATGACATTTGCCAGTAAATGGATGGATCTGAAGAACATCATGCTAAGTGAAATAAGCCAGTCCCCAAGACCAAAGACCAAATGTTTTCACTGGTATGTGCAAGCTAAACCACAATAAAGGAGAGGAGGGGAAGAAGAGAAATTGAGTAGATTAGGCAAAGGGCAAAAGGAAGGGAGTGGGGATAGAAATAGAAAAGACAGAATAACTCTAACATAATTTTTCTATGTACACATAGGAATTTACCTAAGTGATCCCCACCATCATGCCCACCCATAAGAATGGGGTCCTAATTAGAATAAGATATATCCTATTCTTGTATAATTTTATCAAAATGAATTCTACTATCAAGTGTAACTAAGAAGAACTAATAAAATACAATTTAAAAAAGAATATTAAGTAGTAAGACATAATTACTAGAAGCAGTAAGAAAAAAAATTCTTCTTCATGAGATTCCATGTCATTCATAGGAACTGGCCGCGATCTTCAATTTGCTCCTAATGGCAAGGACAGTGGCTCTATGGCTCTACTCTTTTGTATGAGAGCTACGTTATTTTCATGATTTCTTATTGTGAAGGCTTGGCAGTCTGTGGATCATCATATTTGCCTATTAGAAGACATCATGCTAATTGAATTTACAGATCAAAAATTGGCAAATATACCAATATTATATTAAGATGCATTTGTGCCAGAAAATGGCAGATGAAAATTGTGCCCTTTCATTAGCTTTTACAAAATTTTCAGGGGCATGAGGGGATAGGGCATGTTGGAACATATTTTCAAAGATAAAGGATAAAGTGTTCCTTGCTCCTCACATTTTTTACAACTTCAAAGAGGTGTGCAGGTGTCTGGATTTTTAAGGACATTGCAATTGCTAATATTTCACTGACTACCAGAAAATTCTGCTATGATTTGTGTCAGCTGCCACAGAAGTACCCGGACATCATTCTTTCTGACTTGCTCTTGCCCTGTTTCCTTTTCATCTGAATTCCTCCCTTTCTAGTTCTGTGGCCTGCTCTCTGGTTAGGTGGGCAAACCATGTGCCTTATTCTGGTCTTAGCTTTCACCAGAAAGGTTGCCTGAATTAAGCCTTTGGCTCTTAGCACCTTTGATGGGGGGGAGTCTCTGCTCCAGTTTCTGCTCCAGACGTGTGATCTGGCAAGACCAGTAGGGTGCCATGTAGACAGCTCTGGAGCTCAATGCTGGGTGCCTGGCTTCAACAAGACCTTGTTGGGTAGAGTGTTCTCCAGATGGAGTACCCTGCTATTTAAGTGAGTGGGAAATTTTTTGGATAGAAATTAGTGAACTGAAGTGGGGACCATGTTGCTATTGACACTTCAGGTAATATAGGAACCTCTACAACATGGAGAGGGGATGAAAATTTTATGGGAAATAGAAATTGCCTCCAGGGATGCCCAGAAGATCCACAGGTCTCTGGGAATTCCCAGTTGGAGACACCATCAGGGAATTTGACTTTCTCATAGGTCATGGTTCAAGCCAACCTGAAGTAGAAGCTCAGAGGTAAGGTGGACTCTGTTTGCTTATGACTTTTATAAAATATTTGTGAATATTTAGATCAAATCATTATTTCAGTCCTTTCGTTCCTGACCTCGTATGATCTCATTGGTCTTCTATTCCCTTTAAATGATCAAGTCAGAACAGGGGACAAATTTTCTGCAACCCACTTCTTGGGACAGTTTTAGTCTCCAAGAGCTCCTATAAGGAAGTCCCCTGGGATTTTCCCCAGAACATCTTAAGAGAAACTCCTGGTGTGATCAGTCTTTCTCCCTAATTGTAGATTGCACTGCAACTATATTAATTACACAATGAATGATGTTAATTATAAAGTGATGAAGGCGAAGGCTTTCTGTAAATTTGAGAGGTCTATATAAACATCTCTACTAAGGTAAAGAATGTAAGCCTCATTATTATAATACTTACAAAGCCTATTATTTCTCCTCTGTCCATCACTACTCTTAGGTGGTAGCCTAGTGCTGCCCGTCTTGTGGCATCAGAGTAGATACAACAGCCTGGGCAGGAAAATAAAAATGATTTCCAGATGTCCCCTAAAAGATGCCACACCCCTGTAATCCCAGAAATTTGGGGGGCTGAGGTAGAAATGTTGCAAGTTCAAGCCCAACCTCAGCAATTCAGCAAGACACTCAGTAATTTAGAGACCCTCTCTCAAAATAAGAAATAAAAAGGACTGGGTATGTAATTCAGTGGTAAAGTGCCACTGGGTTCAATTACCAGGACCAAATGGAGCCCATTTTTACTTAGTACCTAGCTGTTCCACTCCCAATATATAATTTCTCCAGTGTTTTTGCTAAACATGTTGTCCCCTTAGTCACTGTAATACAAAACTGCTTCCCCGCCCTTTGCATCACAACCTAGCTTGTCAGTCTGAAAACTGCTCTCCCCGCCCTTTCCGCTGCAACCATTCCTGCCCCCCCCACCCCACCTCCCAACTACTTGTCAGTCTGTGAACATCCTAGCTAGCTGTTGGTTCATCAGTCAGCTTGCAAGTATCCTTCTCCTTTATTGGTCCCCTATTAGCCTGGCGGAATTCAACTGCTTAAGGGTAGCTACCCCACCATCTTTTCTCATGCTTTTCTCTCTCCTACTCACTTGCTTTCTCTCTCCTCCTCGCTTTTCCACTCTCTCTAGTGCACGCCCTTCCTCTTTTCCTCTCTTTTCTTCTCATTTTCTCTCTTACCCTGCAGGGAGACACTCTGTTTGCTTAATAAACTCCCTTATGTGATTTCCCATGTCTGGTGTGGTTTTCGTGGGTTTTCTTACAGTCACAATCCTTAAATGGAGGAAATTTCCCTTTGCTAAAAGTTCTACTTTCTGATTACTCTCTAGTGCAGTCTCCTCAAACTCCCAGACCCAATTCAAAGGTGAAGCTTCTGGATATACCTGCATCTGCCATTTTAAAGAAGGTGCTTCAACATCTTGAAAGCATGATGCTTTATTTGCGACTTTATTGTGACACTTTTATTTTCTGGTCATGCGAAAAGAGAACCTTCTGGAATGCAAAAATTTAAAGGCTGGGAATGTAACTTGAGCACTTATGTTGTATGCACAAGGCCTTGAGTTCATTCCTCAGCACAGGGGTTAAAAAAGAAAAGGAATGACATTTGTTCTCTCAATGTCTGGTACCTGCAAGGACAGGGAGTATCTCACTCTTGTACTTCCTATGGGAATTTAGCACTGTCAGATGAGGAACTCAGCCTTTCCATGTCACTAGCAGCATTGTCTTGCCTGTTTGGTATTGAACGGCAGGCTATATACCAATTTCATATGTCTTATTTTAACCAAGCTTTCCTGAAGTTCCATCATCAGCATTCCCTGAGTATAGAGATATATATGATTGACTATCACGGCTTTCATTCCTCCTTCCCAGTACAATGTGGTACATTATAGGCATTCCAAAGTATGTATTGAGTGATTTCTAAAGGTTCTGTTCTCATGGAAGGGAGAAAAACCTAAGCCCAGGGAGTTTTAATGACCATTCTAAGGGCAGTCAATTCTAAAGACCAAACACAAATCCAGATCTTCTGATTCAAATGGCAACACTTATTTCATTGGAAGAGAATTCAGTGAGAACCATAATTATTTTGAGACAACTGTTAGGGTTCTTAGTTCCCTTGGTCACTCAAAAGAATGATCTACTGTGGCTTCTAGCTTCTCTCTCTCCATCACAGTTTTGGTGCTATGTGTACTTGGCACTAATCACACAGCCCATATCAGAACTTCCTGTTAGGTGGGTCATAGTGTCTTGAGAATGGACTCACACACAGGCCAGATATGGATTCCTCATTCCTGCAGGGTGAGGCCTGAGGCTGTCATGGACCCTCCGAATGTCTACACCAGATGGCAGGTAGCAGCCTCACTGATTGGTCCTAGAATGTCTTAGTGACTCAGCCATGTCACCACACTCCAAGTATGCATGCCATGAAAACAATAGTGGAGGCTAGGGATACAACTCACTTGGTAGAGTGCTTGCCTACCATGTCCAAGGCCCCGGGTTCAATCATAGTGCACACACACACACACACACAATAACCAGGAAAAACAAAAGAAACAAAACAAATAAAACAATGGGAGTTTGGCGATGCCATTGGTCCCTTTTCCCTAGTAGACTGCCAACACAAACACCTGTTTCCCTGAGTAGCTCCTGCTTTTATAGTTCTTTCCCAGAGTGGCCATAGCAACTTTATCATTGTCTCTGTCCATAGCCCAGCTGTGAAATGCTCTTTCTAGCTTTCTTAATAGGACCTCCTTTCTACTTCTCCTCTATCTATATCACAGAGCACTGTGTGGACCGCCTTCCTGCACTGGAGTCACTAAGCTCCACAGAGGGCTAGAGAACTAAAGAGTTACTTGAGTGCAACTAACCTGGGTTCAAATTTCAGCTTTGTCACTTACCATCTGTGTGCTCCAGCATAAACCATTTGTTTGGTCTCTGTTCATCAACTTCACTCTTGTAAAGTGAACATTGACTTGAACTAAAACAGGTATATGAAGTATTCAGCAACGTGCCTATAACAGTTCATCCTTGACATGTAGCGCATCATGTTGTTATGGAGTATTTCATGGTCAACTCTGTTATATAAAACTAGATTTTACCATCACTTAACATTCCATCTGTAACTTTAGAAGACACTTCTAAAAGCCCCCATGACAAAAACTGTTGTAATGTGACAGGACAATGGTGCCATCCATGGAACATTCCCTTAAAACAACATATTTGAATCTCATCAAGTTTCTATATTTAAACACCTAGGTTACATTTAAGTTAAACATTCCATTTAGGCAAATCTCGAATGTGGGAAAATCTACAGGAGCAAGTGACCTAGTTTCTTCAACAAAATAAATGGCATTGGAAAGGGGGAAAGCAAGGAAATGTGAAGAACACTACAATGTGTGGGCCTTGTAGGGATTCTTTTTTAAATATCCCAATTATAATAAACTCATCTTCTTTCTTATCAGTTTTTTCTTTTTTTTTTTTTAAATAAAGTCAAGGAATATAAACATAAGCCAAGTATCACTTGAATTGTTGGGAATTTTGTTAGTTCTAATTGTAGAATTGTAGTTTTGGGCTAAAAAATACAGAAATTATTAAAATACAGAATATTTTCTGATAAAATGACAATGACATTGGAAATATGCAGGGGAGGGAAGCAGGTTGGGTAGGTATGAGTAGACTACTGTGAAGGTGGGAGGTAGGTACATACAAATTAAATTTAGTGTTCCTTCTTGTTCTATTTTCACGTAAGTATGGAGGTTATTTTTTTACAAATAAAAAAATAAGTATAAAAGTAAACAAAAGCTCCTTTTGACATGATTATCCATGCTTCTCAGTTGTGGCAAGGCCACAGTGTTCTGACTCCCAGGAGAGGAAACTGACTTCTTCACATTCCCAACCCACCAAACCTACAGTGGTATTTGCCACCATGGAGCTAGGCTTCTGCTTTGCTCCTCTCCCTACCCTCTTACCATCTTAGCCATAGTCCAGTCACAAATGACTCTGGGTCAGTGACCTGACTCTCTGAGTCTCAGAGTCTTATCTCAAAACGGGGCGGGGGGTGGTTCGGGAGATTAGGTTCCTGTTTATGCCTGGTGCACAAAGAGTTCTCAGGACACACTATTCTTTCTTCTTCCCCAGTCTGGAGTTTCTCCTGGCTTAATAAACCTTCACTGGCTATGAGAAGCAAGCAATTTGTGAACCTGAACAGGGGGTACTTAAAATATAACTAAGACAGGCATGGAGTCTTTGGCGTATGGAATACAACTCTGGGCCAAGCACCCCCTCCTTCCTGTGAATCTCTATGAATCATGGTTTTGAGATATCAACACAAAATATATCTTTCACTGTCAAGAAGTAGTTTCATATAAATTCAAGAGTCATTGGCTATGCAAGTGTAATATCTGGGCATAGAAATGAGAAATCTGAGCCAACCTCATATCTTCCTTCAAGAATCTGTTAATTCTGATCCCAAGAGTGTTTCACCAGCTGTCTCCAGCTTCAGGAAGGAATAAATCCACGGAGCCACATGTGACCTGCTGCAAATTCAGATCCAGCCACTCCCATGAAATGTGAGAGACAGGCATGACAATAGGTACATTGTCATCACAGACTGGCTGCAGAATGGGGACAAACAAATAAAGGGGCCCAGGAATGATGACCTTGGACCTTGTAAAGAATGCTAAGAGTATTAATTAATCTGTTTTATTGCCAATGACCCAATACCACATACTGAATAAGTAATAAAGTAAAGAGATTTATTTTGGCTCATGGTTCTAGTCTAAGGTAGAGGAACCACATCTATTGGTGGCCTTCTTGCTGACAGAATCCTGATATGGTTCAAGAGACAGGGAGTGTGTATGTGTCTCTTCTTATCTCCCTCTCCTATTTTAAAATCACCAGGATTCAATCATGGTACTCCACACCAATGACCTTATCTCATTATAATTACTTCCTAAAGATTCCAACTTTAAACACCATAGTCATATGAAATTTTTACCCTCTTAAATCTCACAATGAGAATTAAATTTCAATATAAGAACCCTTATGGGATACACTTAACACATATTCAAAATATAATAGTAAGGATCTTGGTTTATATTAAAAGAAAAGGGAAGATGTTGAAGCCTAATAGAATCTTATTTGTTCTATAAGTGATCAGAATTATTGAACTCCTGTCTTTAATTAGTTATGAATGAGTTTATTGTAAAACTAACAAAATTATATCTGCGTTAGTTTTTAAGACAACAGAGAGTCAGATGTGGTGGTGTGCACCTGTAGTTGTAGATACTCAGGAAGCTGAGGCAGGAGAAGTGTAGTAGTTCAAGACCAGCCTGGGCAACAGAGTGAGATGTCATCTTAAAAAACAAAAACAAACAAATAGAAAAACAAAAACAAGGCAGGGGAGACAAGCAGAGTAATGCCATTCAGATTGACACTCTGAAGGATGAGAACCATAAGGTCTCCCTGGATGCTCAGCAGGTTTAGTGATGAAGACACTGCTCAGTAATCTATCTCACCCTCTGACCCACTGTGTACAAAGTGTTTTTTACTTATTGTTATTTTTATTTTTAAAATTTTGTCCAATGGTCTACTTGCTCCAGTCAGGTGCATAAGTCCAATTCCCCTACTAGGACCTGAAGCAGGATTGTTGGGACATTTTCTTCTTGCTCAAGTTTATTTGCCAGACAGGTCCTGGTTCCAGACCTCCTTGTCCAGCTAGGCCTCAGGTTGTCAGGGTCTTGCCCCTCATCTCTGCAATGCAAGGGCACTTTTTCCCCATCCAAAGCTTATACCAATAGCCTCTTGTTCAGTCCTCCAGGGATTTAGAGAATCTCTATGCCTTCCCCACCTCCAGATCACCTATAACTGATCTCATTTGCTTTGGGTCACTACCTATGGTGTCGCTCTATGTCTGCCTTACAGTAAACTTGCTCCCTACCTCCAGACCCCACAGATATCTTCTTCTACTGAACTCTTGAAGCCAGTTGTGGTGGGGTGTGTATAAAGCCTATAGCCAGGCCCATGTTAACTTCATCACCAATTAAGTAAATTGACATCCTCAGAAGGCACATTTTATTATAAAATTCTTTAAAAACATATTTAGGAAAATCAGCATGATCATTATAATGTATTATTCAGTTAGTTAAATGTGCTCAAGAAAAAAACCATGAAATATATCCTCATTGTAAGGGCATCTGTTGTTTCTAGCAAGAGATTAGCTGTCACTGAATCATCAATTTTTTATTTTATTGTACATCTAAAGCTATTTGTTCTAATTAAAGACCATGCATGAATCTAAACAAATTTGCCTTATGTGTAAAAATGGGGCTTTCAGTCATGCTAAGTATAACAATCGTAAATGTGCTGGATGAGCAGTTTCCTCCAGGTTTTAAGCACTCATCTGGGGGAAAAGGAGACATGAGGCAGTGAAATCATGTCTCAACCCACCAAGACCCACCTAGATCTCTTGGGTGGGGTCCACTTTGAAACATCCCCTACTGTAGCTCTGGCTCTCCAGAAAGGAGGCTGCACAGAGAGCCCTTGCACTTGCCTATTTTGCACTGCAGTTCAGTACAATGGACAGTCGCAGGCCCTGTGGTGGGCTCCTGGGCCAGGAGAAACTGGACTGTAGAAAACAAGGATAGGAAGGAGGTGGCTCCCAGAGCTGGGATTCTTCCCTGAGAGATTCATTGTCCATCTGAATCTCCAGGCTCTAGCTACAAATAGGAGGGAGTGGAGCTGTGTTAAGAAATGTGGGGAGGGAAGGGAAGAGAAGTGAGGTTTATTGAGTCACCTGTGAGATGAGGAGAGGTAGTTACAGAGAATAAGGAAAAAAACTCAGAATGAAGATGCTAATGAATAGAGACAGGAGGTTTTATGGTTTTCCCTCTGGCCACATCAAGTCTACCATGCATAAAAAATGGGAAATCAAAACAGAATCAAATTGTTCTTTTGTAGAATGGTTCTAAAAAAAAAAAAAAAAAAACATGTCATGCAGATAAATTGCTCTTGGCCTTGCACTACACACTCATTCTTCCCCATAGCAGGTCCCTCCAGTGAGACACCCCAACCCCATCCCACCATCCTGGAGGCCATTTCTTCCCAACTTTTTGATTTCTTCCGAGGTCTTATCATGCCACATAACTCTTGACTGCCCATTACTTCCCTAGGGATTTTTCTTTGGAGAAAAGGCAGGATATTCCTTGTCTAAGTCTCAAGAACTTGAACAACATGTTGGAGCATAGAACAATCCTAAAATGTTTAGAGAATTTGGTGAAAGTTTTAGCACTGAGAGATCATAGGCACTCCCCCCCCCCACTTTCTCTCTCTCTCTCTCTTTCTCTCTCTCTCTCTGTGTGTGTGTGCTGTGTGTGCACATGCGCAAGAGGAAAGAAAGATAAAAGAATAGTTTTTATGTACTGCCGAATCTCTGCCCTCAGGGTTGTGGTGTTCTGAGGTGTGTAATCTTGCCTGTTGCACCTCTATACAATTAGAATAAACTACATCCAGTTATTTTGAGTATGAAGGGGATAATATGTTCAATCATGACTCACAAGAAATCTGATCTGCAATTTCCATTATCTTTTTGTACTTAGTGCTGGGGGTTAATATGCAATAAACATCAGTGTGATTTTCTACCCACTGGTTGTTTATTTTCTTATCTAGTTAAGACCACATGTACTTCAAGATGTCATGTTCTGGTCCACTTGGGGACACAGGTAAACACAGGCCTTTGGTTTCTCCAGGATGTGATATAATTCAGAAATGTTCAACTCTAATTCCTCATAGGGTTACAGAATAAGGGAGAACAGAATGAGGGTAGGCAAAATTACTTATCCTTATCCTGTTCCTGAGATGGAGCAATTCAAAGAGACTCTAAGTTGGTAACATGATGCTAACATGAGTTATTCAGCTTCCATTACCATAACAAAATAATTAAGATAATCTGCTTATAAAGAGAAAATACTTATTTAGGCTCACAGTTTTGGAGGTTCCAGTCTATTATTGGTTGGACCTGTTGCTTTGGGCCTGTACAAGGGCAGCACATCATAATAAGAACACGTAGAGGCAAAACTGCTCACCTCATGACCAGGATAAAATAGAGAGTGAGAAAGAGCCTGGTATCTTATTCCCTTTCAAGGATATTCCTCCAATGATCTAAAGACCTCCTACTAGGTCCCACCTCCTAAAGATTCCACCACCTCCCAATTGTGCCACTCTGGGGACAAACCCTTTAATACATGGACCTTTGGGAAACTCATAAGGTCCAAACTATAACAGTTCCCATATTCCCTCCTCACTTTCCTTATCTAATCACATTTGCTACCCAGAACGCACTTGCCAATGAAATGGTGCCATGTCATCTTTTTGTTTTTAATTTAACTTTTATTTTGAGATAATTATAGAGTCATATGCAATTGAAAGAATTAATCTAGACATATCCTTTCATCTTTTACCCAGTATCCTCCAATGGCAACATCTTGCAAAACCATAGTGGAATATCACAACCAAGATGTTGACAATGATTCAGATAAGATGCATAGCCGGTTCTAATCCTTTATCCAAGAATATGTTATGTTGCCCTTCTATAGTTTCACCCCCTTTCCTCTGGTTCAACCTCCACCTCTCTGGCAACCATTAATCTTTTTAATCTATTCTCCATTTTTATTATTTTATCACTTCAATAATGTTACATCAATGAAAAATGGAATCAAACAGTATGTAACCAAATGGGATTGGCATTTTTAGTCATAATTCCCTGAAGATTAATCTGTATGGTTGTGTATCAATAACTTCCTTTTTTAATTATTGTTTTATTTTTACAGACTGCATTTTGATTCTTTATACCCAAATGGGGTACATCATTTCGTTCCTATGGTTGTGCATGATGTAGATTCATATCATTCATGTTATCATATATGTACATAGGTAATGATGTCTGTCTCATTCCACCATTTTTCATACCCCCTCCCTCTCATTTCCCTCTATGTAATCTAAAGTTCCTCCATTCTTCTCTCACCCCCCACCCCCCTCCCCCCATTATATATCATCATCCATTTATCAGGGAAAACATTTATCCTTTGGTTTTTGGGGATTGACTTATTTCAAAAACTTCCTTTTTTGGTTTGTGGTGCTTGGGATGGAACACAGGGGCTGCTCCCATGTGAGGCAAGGGCTCAAACACTGAGCTACATGCCAGTCCAGCTTGTTGCTTTTAATTGATGAGTACTGTCTTATACAAAAGTGTCACAAGTTTAACCATTCACCTGCTAAAGAACATATGGACTCCTTTCATCTTTTGACTCTTATGAATAAAGTTGCTATGAACATTTGTATGCAGGTTGCTTTGCTTCTTTTTTTCCTCCTAGCAGTCTTGTGACAAGTAGTTCATCCAAACACATCACTATATCTATAACTATATCTATATCTATGTATATCTATTTATCTATATCATCTATATTTTGATTCTCTGAAAAAAAATGCCCCTGGCTGCATTTTCTGGATATTGCGTGGGTTACATGCTCAGTTTATTAAGACACAGGCAAACTGATTCAAAGAGAGGATGTAACAATTTATACTCCCATCTATGAATGACCCAGTTTTTCTAGATCCTTGTCAGAATTTCACATCGTCACTACTTTTTTTTTCAGTATTCTGATAGGTGTGTGGTGATATCTTATGGTGGCATTACATTGAATTTTTAGTGACTAATAATGCTGGTAATGATTTCATGTGATAACTTACTACCTGCATATTTTTTTTTTGTAATCTTTTGCCTGTTTTCTAATGGGACTGATTGGGTTTGCAGAGTTCATCATACAGTCCAGAGATTAGTCCTTTATTAGATAAGAGGTTTGAAAATATCAGTTTCCTCAGAGGGATCTTATCTTTATATTCTCTTCACAGACTCTGTTCTTTTAACCACTGTTTTCTCCCATGTCTTCCAAGATTTCTTCTTTTATCATTTTCTTTCTGCTGAGAGAATATTCTTGTGCATGCTTTTAAGGTACACCTGCTGGCAGCACATTTTCTTAGTTTCCTTCATTTGAGTGTGTCCTTATACTTCTTTTCTGCAGGATATTTTTGCTGCATATATCATTCTGGGTTGAAAGTTCTTCTGAACTTGAAAAATATTGTGCCAGTATTAACTTATCTTCATGATCTCTGACGAGAAAATTACTTTTATTTTCATTGTTTTCCTCATATAAGCAAGATGTAGTTTTAGTTTTCAGAATTTTGACCATGATGTTTCTTAACACTGATGTCTTTGAGTTTAACCTGTTTAGAGTTACTTTATCTTTTAAAATATGCATGCCTGAGTGTGTGTTTATATCTTAATTTGAGAAAAATTTAGTTACAATTACTTCGCTTCCTTGGATACTTTTCCAACATAGACCATTTTCTCCTTTTCTGGGACTCTGGTAACACAAAAAAAGTATTTTGTATCATCCCACAATTCCATGATTCTTTGTTCATTGTTTTTATTCCCAGTTTACTTCTTGTTCATATTGGGTAATTTCTATTGTTAAATCTCAAATTCTCTTGAAGAAAGATTCTTCTTTGCCATTTCCATTCTGAGGTCAAGCCTGTATATTGAGTTTTAAAATGTCCTTTATTGTGTCTTTCAGTTCTGTACTTTCCATTTGATATTTCTTGTTTCTTTGCTGAAACTTTTCTGTGCTGACACTTTCTAAATTTTAATTTGTTTCAAACATGTTCATTATTGCTCATTGAAGCATTTTGACAATGACTGATATGAAATCTTCAGATAATTCTAATACCTCTGTTATTCAGTAATGACATCTAACTGATTTTTTTTTTCATTCAAGTGGACATTTTCCTCTTTCTTGTCATGATGAGTGATTTTCAATTAGAATCTAGATAGTGGATATTATGTTATGAGCCTCTAAATCTTATTTAAGCCTTTTGTTTTCACTGTCTCACTGCTGTCATATGGAGGTGATATCTAGGTTCTGGATTTATTATACATTGACCCTTAAAGTACAGATGTGCTCTTTGTTCCTGATGGTAAAAGGTGGGTACTGGATCCTCCCATGACTTCCACCAACATCATGGGACAGTCTTGTTATTTTGAATGCTGGTGAAAATACTGTATTTCTACTAGCATCACCTAATACCACTCAGTGTGGTAGGAAAGGCTGCCCAGTTACTGCTAGGTATGAGTGGAAGAACAGATCTCCCAAGCATTCTCCATTGATACTGCTGCCCAGCAGGGATAAAGTTCTCTGCTCTTTATTCAGCCAGACTCCACCCTGATACCACCTTGGTAGGGTGGGTGAGTAGGGCCATGTACCTCATCTCAGCATGGCAAAGGGTGCCCAACCAACCTTTGCTGACTTGGGTAAGGTGGGGGCTCAGCTTTATTTGTGGTGTTTGTCTGGAGTACAGCGGTTATTGTTTAAGCCTTTTTCTATCTTCCTCTGCTGTCCTTGTCCTAGTCATTAGGCTAGAGAAGGCTTATGTCCAGGCTCTTTTTTTTTTTTTTTCCTTTTTAGTTGCTTCTATTGGTGTTTCTGGCTTCTCTATATCAAATTCTGGGATATCTAACATAAAAATAAAACAAAGAGAACTCTGTAGTATTGTTTCTCTTATCTCAACCTCCCTAATTAGTCTGACTTCTTTCTGCCTTTCAGTGTCTTCTTACATTTTTAAAAATACATTGTTTGGAAGTTTTGGTTGAACTTAGTAGGACTGCTAAAGAAAAAAGAAAAGGAAAAAAGTATTTCTACTCCATCTTCCCAGAAGCCAAAGTCTGCAGCCACATATCGAAAATGTCCCAATTTGACACTTTTTACCAGAATTGGCCTTGAAAATGAAGTTCTCAGAATGAGATTTTACAATTGAAAAGTTACTGGTTGGTCCAAAGTGTCAGAAACCATGCTACTTCTAGTGTGTGTGGTGGTGATAATCTCTGGTAATATTGGCATCAAAATTTCCAAGGCTTTTGTATTGGCTACAAATGAAATTAGAAGTTGAGGCTTTGGCATATGAATAGTGTTGGTGCTTGATTCACATGTATGCAATGATAAGTATAAAAATGTGGTATTGCTGATATTTACTATGACATTTGCAACTTTGAAAAAACGAAAAGCACATGGCATCTAATGACCTGTCAAGATGAAATTATATCTTTTTGATATTTATCTTTTAAGCAGGGAAGTATAATTCTTGCCATGAGAGGTAATAACCAATTGTCAAATTAATTATAGGACTTGGTTATTAAGTACCAATAGGAAGTTGGGAAATAATTGTGATAGTTTTTCAAAAGATGTTCCAGGAAAACTGGAAGCTGCAATTGTGTGTAATAATAAGATGATATTGGAGCTTCCTTGGAATATTATTGAGAAAGGGCTGAGAGTGCATCTTCTGATCACTTTTTCTCCAAAGGACAGGTGGGAACTTCCTTCACTGAGACAAGAAAGAATGTCATAGTGAAAGGGGTTTAGAATAGTTGAAGATGTGGATGAAGGAGAAACTGCAGCCAATGTTAATGGTGAAGAATTTTGCAGTGAAATTGCATTTTTTTGAAGCATCAGTGAGGACTATAGGAATATGGGATTCTTGAGTGGCATGGCAGAAAATAGAATCTTAACGGGTAGAAGAAAGGTGAATATATCTCCATGATGCACAGAAAGGTGTAATATCAATAAGTATATTTGATCCAATGACTAACAGACTCTCATGTATTGGGGGACAAAATGTAAAGTCTAAAGGTTCTATCTAAATTATATGGTGATGAGGCCAGGCTGGGGACTCCCGTTGTGGGCAGACACTTGGGAGCACTTGGCAGTGTGAGTGCCCTTGGAAGTTTGTTCTGTAAACCACAAAACCATGAAATACAGATCCTAAGGGTGGTGGACACTGGCTATATTTACCCTTTCCTCTTCATACAAGACAGACTGGCTTTCCCTGGGGCCTGGAATTACTATCACCTGGCTCCTCAGCCTCAGGGAGGTTCTTAGAATGTTTGAAAGAAGAGATTGTAGAGTGGATTTATTTTTCCTTCTCTACATTCCTACTTTTCTTTCCTTTTCTATCCTTCATCTACTTCTTCCTCCTTTCATCCTTCCCTTTCTCTCTCCCTTCTTTCCTGCCTTTCAAACCAAATACTTCTTGATAAACTCCAGGACTTTATAATGAGAACATTCTTCTCTCTGCATCAATCTTGGGGTGGTTGGACTCAATGCCTGCTTCTCCAGGATATGTTCTAAGACTGCTCAACATTCTTGAATAAAAAAAAAAATACACTTCATTTTGGGCAAAACAACCTTGATTCATCCTTAAATACTAAGAAACTCCATTGGTTGGAATTCTGATACTGCCAAAAATGGAGCTCCCAGTGCATCAGTCAGGTTTCATTTCCCTGTACTGTGACAAGAGTCTGGTGTGGCTCCTCCCATTCTCCTGATTAGGCCTGTGCCATTTCCAGATTACCAGGGCCCCTTGACTCTGCAGACCTGCCTTTGGGCCCCCAACATCTTTCCTATCTCTGAATTCAGGTGTTTCTTACTTCTCTGTCACAAATAGCCCATAAAATCTTGTGAGCAACTAAGTATCCCAGAATATTCCATAGTTCTTGCATGTGGCCTCTGGATTCCACACGCACCTAAATAAAAGGCAGAGGGTCCCCTTCAGGGTATTGCTGTCAGGTGATGACCTTTCCCTGGCAAATTGCCTCCTTAGGTTGCAGCCAGGGACATTTAGTGTTCTAGCTAGCTAAGCACCAACTCACATTTACCAAGTACTTTGTATATTTGTTGAAGCTCCACAGAGCATTGCAAGAGGGCCCGGGAAGTAGGGACTTGTAGCACCTGCCCTACATGTGTGACCCCATGCAGTGACTGAGCAGGACTAACTGGCATTCAGGGTCAATGTAGAGGCATCACTGTGTTGGCTTGCAGGAGGAGACAGACAGCCATGCAGAGAATCAACCTGTTGTGGTGTACAACATCATGAAAACAAGGTTGGCCATGTAACTGACTTTCTGTTCTGTGGAAGAATCTATGTGTCAGAGTGCCCCCAGCTCCTCGAGATTTCATGCTAGATAGTCACATGATAGGAACTCAAGGTGGAGCTGGCTTGGGCTGTGTGTTGCACCACGGGTGAACGAAGAGCTCTGGAATCTGAGCAGGGAGGCAAGGATTATCCTGGAGGAGAGTAGATGTGAGCTGGTCAGTCCAGGTGGATGGATGGGGCTGGTGTGATGTTATTTTGTCACAGAAGAGTTGTCTTTGAAGAAAGGTATGAGGAGTACTGGGACAGAAGGAGGAATTCAACTCAGAACTAGCAGGATTCTTGGCATACGTGATGGAAAAGAATTTCAGCACACACCATTCAGAATCATAGACAAAGTCTTATTTTTGGAAAGTAGATATATATTCAAGGAAGATTGTGGGCAATCCTAAGAATGAAAAGCAGTAACCTGTTGGTATGGAATGTTAATATTTATAGAGGGACTATTGCTAGAGACTGGACTAGAGGTAGATTTGGAGTAAAATAAAGCAACTTAGCACCAATTTTCTAAGAACTTGCACATTGTACTCTCTTGTTGCTTTTTGGAAGTGAGGAAATGGGTCAAGGGCATCAGCCAAGGGTGCAAGCTGGGTTGCTCAGGAGTTACAGTGGTTCATGGGTGCTTTCTGCATCTCAGTGTTTCATGGACAATTTCTGTATTTCAATAGTTCATGAGCACATCCTTTGAGACTCAGTATTTCTCTCCCTTTACTGTATTCCCAAATTTCTATCTTAAGATCCTTTCTGAACTCGCTTTGTGAGACTGAAGGACTTGATAAACAGCTGAGGACGGGGAGACCTCAGCCATACATGTAGTGACAAGTTTAGGTCCCTGAGGCCATGAATGGGACTGCTTTCTTGGGTGGAGGAAGCAGATTCACTGGGGTCAAAGCACCTGCATTGCTGCCTCAGATCCATCTGCTGTGCAACACTGGCATATGGCTTCGTCTGTCTGAGTCCCAGATTTCTCCCTGATAAAATGAAAATTCTAATTCTTCTCCATCAACTTTCTTGTTGATCAAATGATATGAATGCAAAAGTGCTTCTGACATTTTAAGAGCAGTAATCTAAATACAAGAATAAACCTAAATTCTCACTCTTATTTTAATACCAACTTTCCTAAACTTTCAGATTTGAGAAGATTGGAAACTCTTCCTAGCTATTTCTGAACCAAAGGAATACATTTTTAACCTTAAACTATTTGGGAAAATAATTTTGGATTTACAGAAAAGTCAAAATGATAGTACAGAATAGGCCCATATTTCCTTTATCCAATTTCCCCTGATGCTAATATTTTGGATAACTGCAGTACATTTGTCAAAACTCACAGTTAACACTACACCGTACATCACTAGGAACCAAACTCTAGATTTCATTTGCTTTTTATCAATTTTTTCTTCTCCTACCAAAGTTTCTTTTTTGGTCCTAGGGTCCTACTCTGGATCCCACATGTATTTGGAACCTATACTTTTAAAGGGGCAGGTAGGACCTGGGGAGAGCACCCAGGGGATGACTGAGACAATTTGAAGATGAGAATAAGGGAGGAAGTGTCAAAAAGAGATGTCTCTGAAGAAATATCCAAGGCGTTCCTGGAGAAGAGGGGGATTTTGACTCAAGACTAGAGGGATTCTTGGTATAAGTGATGAAAAAGAATTTCAGTACTTGCCAGTAAGAGGCATAAATAGAGGTTTATTTAGGAATGTAGATGCATATTCAAGGGAGAATGGGGCAATCTCAAGACAGAAGCCTTTGGGAAGGTAAAACAAGGAATTCACATTTAAGAAAGAATGCAGTTTATCTCCAGAGACAGAGACAGCAAACTGTAAGCATGGGCTGGTGCTACAGGCTGAACTAGAGATGGAGACAGGACTGAGTTACACAGTTTTGTGCCAGTTTTCCCCTGAGCTTGCTCACTTTCTTCATGATACTTTTATAGACAAGGGCCTGGGTCAAGGGTGTGGGTCAAAGCTGTGGACTCAGGAGTTGCAACTGTTCATGCACGCTTTCTGTATTCCAATGGTTCACGGTTCTAAACTTCCTGCATTTCATGGTTCATAGGTGCTTCCTTTGACATGATTTCTCTCCCTTTATTACCACATCTCAGAAGCAGATGCTTGACCCCTATTTTCAGACTCAACAGGGATAAAGTTTAAGGGATTAAACCAAATTTATTTTCAGTAAAATATATTTAGTTTGGATAATAATAATAAAAAAATCCTAAATAAAAGCTAACCAAGGTCCTATGGGAGATGTTCAAAGAAGTTTGTGAAGTTTCTTCTCTTGGAGAATATCCATATAAAATAGAAAATAATTTCTCTAGAGATGGGAAGAGGGACCAATGACCACCCCTTGCCCACAGGAAACAGGATATGAAGAAAACACATGACAGTTAACAAAGCTTATTACAATTCATTTTATGAAAGAAGGTCAGCACCATGTCTACTCAAAAGAAATTTTTGGTTTTAACTAGGAGAAAAAAAAAAAGTAGTACAAAACTGATTAGCACAATCAGATCTGTGACCTATGGTTATTTGAGGATAAAAATTCTGACAGGTTTGGTCTCAGCACTATATAGGCAGGAGCTCCTGACCACTATCCTTCTGCTATGTAATTCTTTCTTGGGAACTAAATTGCAGAATGGGAACCTATGGTAAACTTTTCCAAAGTGTTTTCATGGAAATTATAGCTCTTGGGTAGATTCCCTAAGGTTTAGGAATCAAGAATATTTCTGTTAATTGTTATATGTCTCCACCTCAGAATCCTGTCATTAGGAATCCTATTATTAGAATAGGAAACAGATGTGAGCAGTGGAAACATGAGGTTAAGGGGATAATTCTATAAATAGGCCCACTGTGCTGATCCCGCATGCTTTTAAAAAGCAGTTTACCTGAAACCCTGGTTGATTCAAGTCAATAGGATGTTACATTACTCATCAAACAACCTGTTATCTGAAGAAGAAATGCAGGCCCCTGCTGATAAGAACACAAGGTCTCCTGTATAGGAGACCGATGACTCTGTGACATTTACACAGATTGGATTTCAAAATTCAGAGAAATATGACAATGAGAACAAGTCAGTGTGGGCCAAAGTGACCCAAAGTTGTCTTGAATCTTTAACATGTCAAAGCTCCCCTCCATGGGATAAAACCATTCACAGTGAAACTTGGATGTCTAATGCAAGTCCTGTTATGAGTCAAAAATCAAGAGGAGGACCTGAGTGGGACTGTATGGAAACTTCCTTGGGATCCCCCAATAGAGCTAGAAGGCAGGAATATAGAAGCATATTCAAGGGAAGACCCACTTTCTACCTTGAGAGTGTCCCTTTTTCCATCTATTCCTTCTAATAAACTTAGGCCTGCTACTCTGAGCAATGCTGTAGTGGGCCCTTGCTCTGTAATATCAAGACTCAGGTAGGTCAGGATAATGGTGTACTGAGATGAATTCCTCACTGTGAAATTGAACAGGTCCCACACTCTTGGGTTTCTCTCACTTTTTCCTGAAGCACATTTGGAGAGGATCTTCGTAGGTCACATCCCTCAAAAGTAGAAGGGTCAAAATTTAGCCCATTCCAGACTGCAATGTACTTACAGAACAAATGCCAGTTTTGATGTTGATGCTGGAGACATTGGAGATTGGAAGAATGTCATTAGTTGCAGATTTTGGTTCACATGGAAAGGACAGAAATTGTAGGTTCTACTGTGGAGTCTACTTTTTTCTTTATTTCACAAAGAGAGGTGCAATTTACTGATGATCAAATACTTCATTTAAGCAATTCCAGCAAAGAGTGGAAGATGAATTGAAAGAGATATTGGAGATGACATTCATGAATTGAATGGGGAGCAGTTACCATTCTCTGCGATTTTATGACTATGATTTTTGTCTGAAATGACATGAGCTAAAGTAGGCGATTCACACTTTGGGTATCTTAAGTTTAACCCTGCTTCAAATAATGTTGGATATTAACAAGGAAAAAACTGTACTATTAAACAAACTCAGATATCACCAAGTCTATCCCTATTTTCCCAGGAAGTAGTTTACTGACTTGCATTGTTATGCATAATTAACTATTCCCATGATCTCATCTGGTGGTTTTCACCCTCCCCCACACATTGATGAGCTTTTGGTTGAATATGAATACCATATCTCACCTTTAGACCTACTTAGAATCTTTCAGGTTAGAGCCAAGGGTATATCGTTGTAAATCTCTACAGAAGACTGCACCAAGACTGAGATCCATTATTTGTCATCTAATTCCCTCCTACTGTGCTGCTTCTAAAACTGCAGTCACACTATCTCTCCAGATGGTTCTATGTCTCTGTAACCCACAGTGCAGTCATCACTAATACCATGGAGCTGTCAAACAAATGTCGGAGGCAAAGCACATAGAGGGATTTAGTGAAACAAGAAATGGTCAATAATGCTGTATGTGGCCATGTGCCAGAGAAAAAGAAACCTAGAGGGACAGCAAGTTGAAGTAAAGACAGGAAAAGTTCCAAGATTTAGCTATTTTGATTCTCTGCATTAATTTAACTTATATTTGTAGAAAATGACTGCACTAATTCAAATACGGTTTGAACTGAACTCAAATTACCAAATTTGGTTTATCTCATGTCATACTATTTTTCAGATTGACAGATGAGACTGGTTTCTGTGTTGAGATGGAAACTCTCTGACTTCAGAGACTGTTTAACAGGAGTACCCACATTTGTGATTATGGAGTGTAGGGATGACTGGCAGCAAACATTTTATTTTTGGCTTAAGACCTCATGAAGCAGAAGGCTAGTTTTCACTCATGCAAACAAAAGTGGAGAGAGAGTTGTAAGAATTAATTGGAGAAGCTGAAAACAACCTAATACATCAATTCTGGCAAGTTGTAAACCCATAGTTAAATACCATATTGGAAAGACCATAGAAAAATTGTTTATGAAGAATGTCTGGATGTCAAATTATTCAAACATGGGTTGAGATGTGTTCCCAGAGGCTTGACTCTAAGAAGGGGTGGCAGTGAGTGCTGAATTCACTCACTAAATTATTAGAAATAGGGAAACTAAATTTTGATTTTAACAGTTCATAAGATGAACAGTTGCCTTGCTACACCAAAATTTTGCATTTCTTTCCAGTTTGTGACACCTCACTTTTCTTAAAAATTGTATACAGAGATGTTATTCTATGCCTCATTAATATTTATTGTAGAAAAGATGTGCTTCACAATTTTATGATTTATTTCCACTTCCTAAAATTTGGCCCTAGAAACTACATCCTGAAATCCATGTTATGGTCATCTGGTTTATATTTGAGATGACATCAGTTGCTGTGTATGAAACCTCCCTGGACCCTAACCCCAGCCCAGGAGGTGATCTCAGGTCTGGTACAGGTTCAGAGGTGTGTAGTTTTTCAGACACCAGCCCCAAAGGCCCTTCTGTTCTCCTGCACCCTGAGACTACATCCCCATGGCTGCTCCTGCACAGCACACACATCTGTGGGCATGCACAGTGGGTCTGAGTCTACTTGGATGACCATCCAGAGCCAGGGACAACCTGGGACCCACTCAGGAGACTGAACATTGCCTCAGTAGAGAAGTCTGACCATGCAGTTTTAGGTCTGGGGACAAGGGGTATCTGTAGGAAGAAGATATGGGAACATCAGTTATGAAAAAATCTCCCAGAGCAGGTTTCTGATTCAGAGACTAAAAGCAACCACTCTGGGCAGTCTCTTCTCACTGCTGTCCTCAATCAGGTCAATAATGTGTTGAATGACTGACTGCTGCTGAGATAACATTTTACAGATGATCATATAGAGAGCTAAAGATAACACAAGAATGGTCCATTTTGGCCTAAAGAGGCCATGGTTGAGGCTCTGCGTAAGGGACTGATGTTTATGTGTTTGGACTTGTAGTTTGTTTGGTGTTTATTTGGTTTTCCAGTCACAGACACATTCAGAGACGTGCATACTTCTCCAGAACATGATGGTTTGAAAGGAAGAAAGCCTTTTTCTTTTAATTGATTAATTGCTACCATGATGGCAAATGACTAAGAAAAGAGCCCTGAAATATGTGAAGAGGGTTAAAGAAGGTGGAGGTGGCAGGTGTTACTGAAACAAAGAGGTGCACTTCTAAGAAGTCAGGGCTCCATCCAGGGGAAGGGGAAGTAGCTGGGGGTGGCTTACCTCATCCAGGCCAGGTCTGTTTGCCAGGGGCTTGGAACTCCCAAAGAGCTAGGGTGTATCTTCTCTCTTGTAAGGGCTATGGAAGAAGACACGGTTCCTGTGATGTGCCAGGGTTTGCTGCCCAGAGCCAAGTGCACCAAGGCTGAGGGGGTGGCATATTCTGACAGCTTTGACTTCTGAGGCTGAGAAAAACAACCTCTCCCTTTAGTCCAGGGGAAGCAATGTGTGCCTTTGGCTAAGGGTAGTTCTGCTAGCAAGGTGAGGAGGGGCCAGAGATACAGGGAGATGATAATAGGTCCCTTCTGGGCTCTAGAATGTGATTTGATCTCCTAAGAGGGAGGGAAGGAAACTTTGGCTATAGATGTGTCATTTATCTGTGGATAAGTGAGCTGTCTAATCTCCAAACTAGAAATCATTGAGTTAACTAGACAGTACTGAACCCCACTTGTTTTCAGTTTGTTGGGTCCCATGTCCTTCCTAAAGGTATGAGAGAGGGGAAAGGTTGGGAGTTCCCTGTCTGCTCTAGCACTCACAAGAGTAACGAACTGTAGGAAGCTCAGAATCAACGTCTCCTCCCCATCTGCATGACCACCTCAGCCTCTATCTTCTCCCTCAGCCTAGCAAGAGGTCAAAATTATAAAGGGAAAAAAGCAAATCACTGAATGTCTACACTCAGTGAGGGCAGCCAGCATTACATATATCAGACACTTTCTTTAACCTTCACCATTTTACAGAAGAGAAAACAGACCCAGTGCCTAGCTACTGATTATACAGACAATACGTAGCAATACTCAAACCTCAAATACATATCTTCTCTTTGTCTAAGACCTCTGATCTTTGTGCTGCCATATGACCAATAATAATAAGAAATAAGAGAGAAGTGCACCAGCTCAGACAGCCCTTTGTATCCTCTATTACATATCTCTTTGTTGAATTCACATTCTTTCTCTTTGTATATGCCCACATTAGTATCCCATCTCTCCAATGAGAGAATGATGGTAATCATAACATTCAGTTTTGAATCCCATTATGTGCCAGGCACTATCTGAAATACTTTGAATATGATATTTAATTTTGGCATCATGAAAATTCTTTAAACATGAGCCATTACTTCATTTTTCAGCAGAGAAAGCTGTTTTGGTGACCCTAAGTGACCTGAGTAAACCCATAACTGGTGCATCCTGAGCCCATGCTTTTACCACTATTCTACACTGTTCTGCTCTGCCATTCTATTCCTGCTCTCTTCTACAAATATAGAGCAGAGATGATGCTCTTGACTCAGTGTAGTATCATCTGTCTTTTAGACCTGGAGGTTTTTGCTTCAGTGTGTGGTGACTGCTAGGGTTGAAGGTTATCCTGGGAAAGATTAGCTGTGTTGAGAGGAAGCATTTCAATGACCATCAGAATAGTGACCTGTTCATCTCTGGACACAATCCTATAGTATCTATAGAGCAGACAAGAGCTCCCATCCCTGAGCAAGAAGCTAAAATTTCATGTTCTTATCTCCATCAGCTGCAGATGATGAGTTAGGACACAAATGATTAGGCCTAAGCAACCCAAACTAGCCTGCTCTGCTGCTTGGGGACCTCATTAGCTGGTGTTTCTGGAGCATGTTAGATTCTGTGAACAGCAGGTGCTCACAGCTAGCCATGGGGAGATGATACAGCTACATCATCCTATGGGGCAGCAAAGCATCTGTCTTTCATCTCATATGGATGGACTGGCAACTCCTCCAAATGGAAAATGAGAAGCAGGCTGAGATTGATTATCTGCTTTTGGTGCTTATCCAGTGACAACAGGTAGTCACAGTCACATGTTATAGGTGATTGTAGTACTTACAGGCTGTCTTTTGGACTGAGATAACGAGAATCTGAGTGAGGTCCCAAGCAGGTTTTCCCAAATCCTAGATGGGCCTGGTGCTCTGAAGAGAGTAATGCAACTGACTTGAGTAGGAAAATTTGGGGTCTAGGAGTGTTAGTAAGCTTTGGAAATGAGAGTTGAGTAGTTTAACACTTTAGTGTTTGGCATTCAGGTTACAGCTAGAATGTAAGCTTCATGTGGAATGATATTGTAGAGTTGTGAGAATGTCCATACCATTCCTTTTGTTTTATAAGTCTATGGACTGAGTGTGTCTACCAAATTCATTCATTGGAGCACTAATCTGCACTGTGATGGTATCAGGAGGGTTTTCAGGGGGTCAAATGAGGATATGAGGGTAGGGCCCTCATGTTGGTACTAGTGATTTATAAGAAAAGGAAAAGAGACCAGAATCCGTCCCATTTCTCTGTCAAGCGAAGTTTCAGGGAGGAGTAGCCCACCTGACAGTCAGGAAAAGAACCTTCACCAATAACTGAATCTTTTGGTTTCTCAATCTTAGACTTATCAACCTCCCAAACAAGGATAATGGAATGTCTGTTGTTTAAGCCACCCAGTCTATGGTATTCTGTTATATCAGCCAGCAGACTAAGACAATTTGTAAGAATATGAAACCCAGAAAAGGTAAGGGGGCTGCCCAAGGTCGCATAGCAAACTGTGAATGCTAGAGAATATTTGGAGTCAGAGTTTAGGCTCCCTAAATCCCAAAGTCCAGGGCTTTTCCCACTTTTTTTCTGTATTTTACTTGTGCTTCTTGATCCCTAGTATGCTTGGCACACAGAAATGTCCAACTGATGGAGAAACAAGGGGTTAAAATTAGACAAAGAAGTCAGAAACCTGGTAGCTCTCTTTGAGCAGATGCACTTTGGTGATTGTTTTCAACATAGTCAAGGTGTCTGTTCAGGTGCCCGGGTTAGACTCCCTATGACTGATGGAATAGGGATGATCACCATGCTGTCACTTCCATCCCAGCTGTCCAGGATGCATGCAGAACACAATCCCAGCTCTTCCTGGGTAACCCACCCTTCCTCACTGATGCCCTGTAGTTGCCTCATGTCCCTATATTCTCCCCATGTGCATTTCTGCTTTGTCTCAGAAAATGGGCCCCGAAGGTGGTGAGGTTGGGAAGGAAATATGGGTCAAGGTCACCAGATATTTTTCTGACTTTTTGACCCTCACCTTCTTGTCTTCTTGTATACAGTTATCCTGAGAGTTAGTTCTAGGATCCTCTGCAAATACCAAAAATGCATCAATGCTCAAGTCCCTTATGTACAATGGCATAGTATTTGTGCATAACTTATGTGCATCCTTCTGTAAACTTTAAATCATCTCTAGATTATAATACCCAATACAATGTAAATACTAGGTGAATAGTTTTCATGACACCAGCATCTTAGGCCTAAGACCTGATTATAGAGGTCCCCAGAAACCAGGTCCAGCCACTGATCCCCAAAAAATTGAAGAGAAAAGGCTATGGTGAAAAGCAGGAAAAGAAACTTTAATCAATATGGTCATATTGGGAAGGCAAAGCAAGATCGGTCCTGTCTTTAAGGTGCATAAATGAACTTTCTGTTTAAGCAGAGAAAGAATTAGAGCAGGGTGACAGAGCCAGACTGTGGTCTAGTTAATCATTCTCAGTTCTGGTTATGAAGTTGCTCCTGAGAAGTCCTTAACACCTGTGGTGGAAATTTCCACTTACTGCTCAGGATGTTTGTCCATTAGACCTGTGATCCTGGAAGGGGGTAATTTCATAAGGTAATTGCTCCAGCTGTTATTGGAAGGTATAAGACAAGGACTGAAGACTTCTAGACACCACTCTTAAGCTCTGAAAGAGGATGCTACAAATATCCCTGCAAATCTGGCCTCAATCTTGAAGGAGGACAAGATAGCTTAAATCAACTTAGAGTTAATAAACCTTGTATTACTGTTAGATGAACATTCTTTAAATGATTACCATGCCTATGTGTAAAGCTGACTAGGGACTTGACCCAAAGATTAAGGAGACAGATCCAAATGAAGCCAGAGTCATCACATTGTATCCGGCTTCTAGTTACCCACAGGGCTTTGCAGGTTTAGGTAGAGTCACGACTTTGAGCAAAGGCAGCCTAAGTCCCTGTTATAGTCATACTGCATTGCTTAGGGAATAATAACAATTAAAAGTCTGCACATGGAGAGAATCCAGAGCAGTCAGAATCTGTGTATCTGCTGAGTACCCATTTATGTAAATAGCACTTTGTTCAAGAAAGCATCATGAACAGTGTCTTACAAGCTCTTCTCTTACTACTATAGCCTCTAGCCAGGGATAACCCTTACCTTGACTTCTGTTATGGTTTAGCTATGAAGTATCACCAAATGCTCATATGTAAGATAATGTAAGAAACTTTACAGGTGAAGTTATTGGGCTATGAGAGCTTAAACTTAACCAGTTCATTAATTCACTGATCTGGCTTGACAGGTTGGTAACTGTGGGCAGGTAGGTCATGACTAGAGAAGACAGATCACTAGGGACATACATTTGGGATTTATATTTTGTCCCTGGTGAGGGAGCTTTCTGCCTGCTGTTGCTATGTCTTGATCTGCTTTCCTCTTCCATCCTCTTCTACCATGATGTTCTGCCTCACCTTGGACCAGAGGTATGTACTTAGCTATCTCTGCAGTGAGACCTCTAAAACAGTGTGTGAGTGAAAATAAACTCTTCTTCCTTGAGAAAGGAAATAACTAAATTATCACTGTTTGCAGATCATATAATTCTATACCTGGAAGATCAAAAAAATCAAAAAACTCCATCAAAGGACTGCTAGAGCTAAAAAATAAATGTGCCAAAGTAGCAGGTTACAAAATCAACATAAACAAATCAATGATTTCTATATGCCAATAATGAATCTGCTGAGAAACAATTTCATTCACAATAACATTAAAAAACTCCTAGGTATAACTCTAACCAAGCGAGGGAAAGATCTGTACAATGGAAACTGCTGAATATTGAAGAAAGAAATTGATGGAAAGACCTCCCATGTTCATGGATAGGCAGAATTAATATTGTTAAAATGACCATAGAACCAAAAGCAATATACAGATTCAACACAATCCCCATCAAAATGCCAATGACATTCTTTACAGAACTGGAAAAAAATATCTTAAAATTCACTGGGAAGAATAAAAGGCTCAGAGTAGCCAAAGCAATTTGAAGTCAAAAGAGCAATGCTGGAAATATCACATTACCTGACTTCAAATTATACTATAGAGCTATCATAACAAAAACTGCCTGGTGCTAGCATAAAAACAGACACATAGGCTAATGGTACAGAATAGAAGACACAGGGACAAATCCACACATCTATAGTCTTTGAATAAGGTTCAAAATATGTACATTGGAGAAAAGAGCCTTTTCACAAATGATGCTTGAAAAACTGGTTATCCATCTGTAGAAGAATGAGTTAGACCTTTATGTTTCACTCTGCACAAACATCAACTCATAATGAACCAAAGACTGAGAAATTAGATCAGAAATTATGCAACTCTTAGAAGAAAACATAGGGTTAACACTTCAGCTTTTAGACTTAGGCAACAACTTTCTCAATAGTATCCCTAAAGCTCAGGAAATGATGCCAAGAGTTAACAAATGGATTGGTATCAAATAAAAAAGATTCTGCACAGAAATATGAAGAAAGAACCCACAGATTGGGACAGAACCTTTGCTAACCACTCTTCTGTCTGAGACTTAATATCTAGATTATATAAAGAACTCAAAAAAATTTACATCAAAAATTAAATAATTCAAGAAATGGGCAAATGAACTAAGCAAACACATCTCAAAAGAATAAATACAAATGACCAAAATACACATGAAAACATCTTCAGCTCTATTAGCAGTTAGGGAAACAAAAATCAAAATTACACTAAGATTTCATCTCATACCACTCAGAATAACAGTCATCATGAATACAAATAATAATAAATGTTGGAGAGGATGTGGAGAAAAAGGAACAATTTTACACTGTTGGTGGATCTGTAAATTAGTACAATCACTATGGAAATCAGAATGTAGGTTCCTTAAAAGACTAGGCATGGACTCACCATATGTGTAGTTACACCACTCCTTGTTATTTATCCTGAAGAATTAAAGTCATCATACTATAGTGATACATGCATACCCATGTTTATATCAGTACAATCGCCAAACTATGGTGTCCATCAACAGGTGAATGGATAAAGAAAATGTGGTACATATACACAATGGGGTTTTATTCAGTCATAAGGAAAAATGAAATTATGTCAGCTACAGGAAAATGGATGGAGCTAGAGACCATTGTGTTAAGCAAAATAAGACAAATTCAGAAAGCTAAGGGTCATTTATTTTCTTTCTTATGTGGAATTAGAGAGGAAAAAGGAAAAGAAAGGTGGGGGTGGATCTCATGAAAATCAAAGGGAGATTGGTAGAGGAAAGGGACCAAGGGTTGGGAGGTGTGAAGTGCTGAGGAGTGATGTTGGCCAAATTATTTTTTTTATTGTATATTGTATATTTTGTGCATGAAATAATGACTATAATGCAACGATAAAAAAAAAATGTTGGGGAAAAAAAAAAAAAACCCTCCTCTTCAAATTGTTCTTGTCAGGACTTTTGGATACAGCAATAAAAAAGCTGACAATAGGAAACAATGACTTCCAGTAGGATTGATCAGTTTAGACTATGCTTGAACTTTCCTATAAATGATCATGCAGTATGTTCCCTCTTGATTCCAACCATTTTGTTCAACATTATCCTTATGAGGTTTATCTTTATCCAAATTGTTATTGTGGTTTGTTCTTTCTCATTGTGACTTAGTATCTCATTCTGTGAATATCTTATACTTAATTTATTATTTTTTTTGTTGATGGGCATTTGGGAAGTATCTGGTTTGCTGATAAATGGGTGATGTTTCTATAAACCTTGTATTACCTGGAGAATAAATGCTAGCTATATACTTAGGAAAGATCTGCTCTCAGGAAAAGAAGATCTTCTTGGGAAGGGAAGTGTTACTAGGCACAATGGCACATGCTTGTAATCCTACAGACTTGGGAGACTAAGGCAGGAAAATTGCAAGTTTCAGGACAGCCTCAGTAATTTAGCAAGACCCTAGGTAACTTAGTGAGACTATTCCTCAAAATAAAAAATAAAAAAGGGCTGGGGTCGTAGCTGAATGGTAAAGTACCCCTAGGTTCAATCCCCAGTACAGAGAAAGAGAGAGAGAGAGAGAGAGAGAGAGAGAGAGAGAGAGAGAGAGAGAGAGAGAGAGAAGAAGAAGAAGAAGAAGAAGAAGAAGAAGAAGAAGAAGAAGAAGAAGAAGAAGAAGAAGAAGAAGGAGGAGGAAGAGGAGGAGGAGGAGGAGGAGGAGGAGGGTGGTTATTAGAAGAAGATGATAGCAAAAAAATAATCATGTGCTTTAGAAATTTCTTCCATTTCTATGAACTTGCCCATGGAAGGTATGCAAGTGTTCCGTTTTCTGCTTTGGTAGATGTTGATGAATAATTTTGCAAAATGGTCATTTTAATTTGTACATTCATCAGCAATGCACGAGAATTCTGGTTGTTCTACTTTACAACATAGTATTTTCAATAACTTTAATTTTAGTCACTGAAACATGTGTAGACTGAACATATTTTTATTTAATTTTATAAGCTCATATATCCATGATGACTGTATTAGTCAGGGTTTTCCAGAGACAAAGAACCAATTGGATCAATTAGATGTATGAATCAATACCTGTGTGTGTGTGTGTAGGTATATAAATTTGTATGGGGATGCAAAGAAAAAGAGATAATGGGAGGGAGAGGGACAGAGAGAGATTTTAAAGTATTGGCTCCTGTGATTGTGGGGCTTGCAAGTCTGAAATCTGCAAGATAGGCTAGAGACTCAGGGAAGTGTTAATGCTGCAGCTTAATCTAGGTGCCTTCTTCCTCGAGGTACTTAGATTTTTTTTTCCTCTTAAGAACTTCAACTGATTGAATGAGACCCACCCACATTACACAAGGTAATTCATTTTACCCAACGTCTATGGATTTAAATATTAATCAATCTCTCTCTCTCTCTCTCTCTCTCTCTCTCTCTCTCAGTACTGGGGATTGAACCCAATGGCACTTAACTATCGAGTCACATCCCCAGCCCTTTTTATTTTATTTTATTTTTTTGGTTTTCAAACAGGGTCTCATTAAGTCACCAAGGGCTTTGCCAAATTGCTGAGGCTGATCTTGAACTTGTAATCCTTCTGCCTCAGCCTCCTGAGTTGTTGGGATCACAGTGTGCACTACCATGCCCTGCACATGATAATCTCATTTAAAAAATCTTTTCACAGAGATATCCAGACTGGGGTTGACAAAACAATTTGGGTATCATGGCCCAGCTAAGTTGAACCATAGAATTAACCATTATAATAACTAATGAAGTTGAGCATCCTGTCATATGTTAGTTGCCATTAGTTTATGTTATCTTCTTTTTTATGTGTGTTCATGGCTTCTGTTTAATTTTTATTTGATTTTTTTATAGTTTTCTTATTGATTTTAGAGACTTTAAAGAATTCTTTGTTTTTTCTAAGTGTGAGTTCTTTGGAAGATACAATGATATTTAAATTATCTGTTTCATTTCTTAGGCTACTTTTTCATGCAGTACGTTTAGATGAACAGAAGTTTTAAATTGTAAAATAGTCTACTTTATCATTTTCTTTTATAATTATGGAGTCTTGTGTTTTTTCCTAAGAAATACTTGTCCACTCCAAAGTCATCTAATTTAGATAGGGAGTGGTCCCCAAAGACTCATGTGATGAGGCTTGGTTTTACAGCAATTTTCAGAGGTAGGGAATTTGGGAAGAGTTTGGCTCATGATGGCAAAGACTCATCAGTGGATTAAGACATCAGGGATTCATATCTGATGGCATTTCAGGGAGGAGGTAGAAACTGTAGGTGTGGGGAACTAGTGGGAGGAGGTAGGTCACTGGAGGCAGGCCCTGGGAAGGCATATCTTGTCCCCAGACCCTTTCTCAAGTTTCCCCTTTCTCTACTTCCAGGCTGCCAGCAGGTGAGCAGTTTCCCTCTGTCATACTCTTACATCATGATGTTCTGCCTCACCTCAGGTCCAAATCAATGGCAGGAGCTAACCATGGAGAAACCTGTGGAACCAGGAACCAAAATAAATATTTCCTCCTCTAAGTTGTTTTTCTCAGGTATTTTATCCCAGCAATGAAAGCCACATATATTCTTGTAAGTTGCATCTAAGTTATTTTGTTTTACCTTTGACATTTATATGTGAAATCCATTTGTGACAATTTCATCCCTCCCATAGATCTACAGTGCCAACTTTGTAAAATATCAGATGTGTGTGTATGTGTGTGTGTGTGTGTGTGTGTGTGTGTTCATTTTGGGCTTTTTGTCTATTCCATTTATTCATTTGTCAATCCTTGGGTTAATACCTCATTGCCTCATTTACTTCGAGTTTATGACCAGTAGTAGAAGTAAACTAAGTTCTTCAGTTTTTCTAATCATCTTGACCTGTTACCCTTCTTTCCCCTTCTCTCCTCCTGCTTGTACTTTTTCTCCTCCCCCTCCTTTCTCTCTGTTTCCTTCTCCTTCTGTAATGTTTTGGATATAATTGGCCCTTTGTGTATTTTCAGTATTTATGTTTTAATCAGTGATGAATCTATGTAAAACACACATACACACCCTGCTGGGATTTGATGTGGATTGTGTTGTATTGAATCATCAAGTGTAACAATATACCCCATCCTTTATTTAGATCTTTGAAACTCTCTCAATGATTCTTTTATAGTTTTCAAAGAAGACCACATATACAACACTTACATAAATCATAAACATTTGAAATTTTCTGAAAAGACTATGAATAAAATCAAAAAATTAAAAAATTTGATTTGTTCAAACTACATAGAAACATGACTGCTTTTTGTGTATTAACCTTATATGCAATGACTTAAATTCATCGTTAATTCTAGTAAGATGTAGATTGTTTGACTATCATACATACCCAAAGAATGTGAAAAAATTGGTTTTCTATTTTCCATTCTAAGCTTTGTTGTATCTGTCTGCTTATGTATTTCTTAATTTCATTGACTAGAAATTTCATTGAGTATTAAGCAAAAAAGAAAACTTTGGTGGACTGGGGATGTAACTCAGTAGTAGAATGCTTGCTTGCCTAACATGTGAGAAGCCCTGGGTTCAATTCCCAGCACCACAATAAAGGAGAGAGAGAGAGAGAGAGAGAGAGAGAGAGAGAGAGAGAAACAGAGAGACAGAGGGAGACAGAGAGAATAGTGATCCTGTTTCTCCTGTCACTAATATCAAAGGATCAAAGGGAGCAGTCTTAGTATTTCACAAATAAGAGTGATGTTTGTTGCAGATTGCTGTGAGTAACAGGCATCACTTTAAAGGTACGGTCTCCTTCTTTATTGCTTAGAATTCACTGTTTAATCAAAATTTTATTTAGGAGTTTACATTTTTTGTTTATAAGAGCAATTTCACTGTAAGTTAACTTTTCATCTTCTTGTGCTATGTAGTAGATACTGGCCATATGTAGGTAATTGGAAATGTTTCTCTTTATTTTTTGAAGGAGTGTGTATAATTGGCATTGCCTATTTCCTCCAGCTTTAAAGAATATCACCAGTGAAGTTATCAGGATTGAGAGATTTTGATGAATTGTTCAGATTGTTCACAGTTACTGATTTAACTTCTTGTATTTGCATTATGTCATTCAGATTTTGTATTCCGCCTTTTGTTGTCTTAAGTATAATATTTTTAAAGAAAATTTTAATAATTTCATGCAAATTTTATTTCTTAGTATAAATTAATTAATATTTATTTTCTTATTTCATGATGTCTATAAGATATGCATGGCTCCTTCTTATTTCTGATACTAGATAGTTTTTTTATATTCTGTCTTCTACATTGGTTTATCAATATTTACTTCTTTTTATCATTTTCTTATCTTTGCAGTCTTAAGTTTTATTTATTGTCTTTCTACTTTCTGAAGATTGGTGTTAAGCAACTGTTTTTCATGCTTTCTTTTCAATGTATGAATTTATGGGCATAAATTTACCCCTAAGCATTGATTTAACTACATCTAATAATTTTAATGGATCATATCTCAATTTCCTTTCAGGTTGGAATTTTCTCTAATTTCTGTTTTGATTTTATTTTACTTGAGCTGTGGGTCACTTAAAATAATATCTTAATATTTTCTGTAGTTAGATATTTTCTAGTTATCTTTTTGTTATTGAATTCCAGCTTCATTCTGCTCTTCCCTCTCACTCACTACCAAGCACTTAGCCTCTAGGGTAGAGGTGTCACTCAGAGAGTAGCTTGCTCTTGTCCCCTTCCTTAGCACAAGAGCTTTGACACAATAACTTTGCTTGTGAGGAGAAGTAGGCCATAAAGTTAATATTTCCTATTTTTTTCCCAAGGGAACTGAGCTTACTTTAGCAGAGCATAGATATAAAGCATCAAAGTTTCCTCAGGAACTCTGGAGGTTATTATGAAAGGCAATTGGAAGGAGTTTTGATTATCTACTGAAAGTACAACCCCAACTGTGGACCAGCTAGTTTGAAGGAAATAACTAGAGAACAAGATAGCTGAAAAGAGTCCTCCTTGGGTCAGATCAAATATTAAAAATGGACATCAGAAACTTCCTTCAAAGGAGCTGAAATTTCATTTGTTAAAATTTGTGGAGCTATGTATGCCCCAGGACATTGTTAAGAAAAACCGGGGACATGAAGCAATTAGTAACATTTTCATATATCCACAGTCCGATGTGTGTGGTATGTGTGTGTATGTGTGTGTGTGTGTGTGTGTGTGTGTGAGAGAGAGAGAGAGAGAGAGAGAGAGAGAGAGAGAGAGAGAGAGCACACATGTGAGCATATTGCATATTACCTATACCCCTTGGGTCAAAACCTAACACTTTGCCTTCCTGAAGGGCAAAATAAAAGACTTAACACTGTGGTAGTTAGATATGAGGTAGAGATATGAGTTAGTGTTCTATCGCTGTGATAAAATACCTGAGAAAATCAGCTTAAAAAGAGGAAATATTTATTTTGACTCATGGTTTCAGAGGTTCCAGACCATAATCATTTAGCTCTATCATTTTGGTAAGTACAAGGTAGATAAAACTACTAACTTCATGGCAGACAGGAATCAAAGAAAGAAGGAACTGCAGTTGCAGTATCCTCTTGAAGGGCAGACTCCCAGTGACTTGATTCCTTCCACTAAGCCTCACTTCTTAAAGGTTCAACCAGCTTTTAATTGTGCTATCTAATATGGACCAGGCCTTTAATACATGTGACTTTGGGGACACCTCAGATCCAAACCATAACAAGATAGACATAACTACAATAATCTAGACAGGAACTAAAATTGAACAAAATGATAAAAATAGTAAGACTCATGGGAAGTGGATAGTGTCCAGAATTTCTGCAAAATGTTATCTAAAATATCAAGTTCCCAACAAAAAACTGATGAAGCATGCAAACAAAACAAGTCAAAACAAAACAAGAAAACCAAATCCAAAATAAAAAGCTAATAAAAAAGAAGCTTACTCAACTGAAAAGCAAAATTATGGGGTTGGCAAATCAGGTAATACAAATTGACTGTGAGGGTGAGGGAATGTTAAATTTAGTAGAGTATGATTTCAAAATAGCAATTTTTATAACTATATTCACAGAATGAAGGAGAAAAATGGAAAAGAAACAAAGGAGCAGATAATGACAATTTTGAATTAAATTAAAAATATCAAGATAGAAATAATAAAAATAAATCAAATTGAAATGTTGGAGTTGAAAAGTTCAATAACTGAAAAAAAATTTCACTATAAGGAATCCATAATAGATTTGAAATGGCAGAATAAATAGTCAATTTAAAGATAAATCTATAGGAATTATGCCTGTTTAACAACACAGAGAGAAAAGAATGAAGAAAACTGATTAGAACTGCAGAGGAATGTGTGATGTCATAAACCATACTGACACATGCTTTATGTAAAAAAAAAAAAAAAAAAAAAAAAACAGAAGAAAGAAAGGAGAAGAAAATTAATGGCATAAAACTTTCCAAAATTATCAGAAAACAATAGCTTGCATATTTATGAAGCTCAATGAACTTGAAGTAGAAAGAGATCAACAAATGGATACATCTTAGTAAAAATGTTGAAATTCAAATACAGGGAAAATTTTTGAAAGGAAGAAAAGACAAAAGACTGATCACTTATATGGGAACTTCAATAAAACTAACAGGTAACTTATCAGCTGCAATAATGGAACCCAGAAGCTTGGAATACTATGAAGAATTCAGAGAAAGGAAGAAAGGAAGGAAGGAAGGAAGGAAGGAAGGAAGGAAGGAAGGAAGGAAGGAAGGAAGGAAGGAAGAAAGAAGGGAGGGAGGGAGGGAGGGAGGGAGGAAGGAAGGAAGGAAGGAAGAGAGAGAGAGAGAGAGAGAGAAAGAGAAAAAAAGAAAGAGAAAGAAAGAAAGAAAGAAGAAATAAGGAAGGAAGGAGGGAGGGAGGGAGAAAGGAGTGTAGGAAGTGAACTATAAACCAAAAATTCTTCCAGTAAAACTATCATTAAAAAGTGATGACTGATAAACAAAAACTATGAACACCTTATGAGAAATACTAAAGGAAGTTCTTCAGGCTGAAAGTAAGTGATACCAGATGCTAATTCAAATCCACATGACAAAAAACAGAACGAGGTAAAGGTAATTATGTAAAACACACACACACACACACACACACACACACACACACACACAAAGTTAGTAGACCCAACAGACATATATAAAATACTCCATCCAACTACAGAAACATTTACACTTTTCTCAAGTGAACATGAAGCATTCTCCAGGTTACATTATATGTTAAGATGTAAAATGTTTAATATATTGTAAAGAATAGAAATCCTGCAAAGTATGTCCCAACTAAAATGGAATGAAATTAGAGATAAATAGAAGGATAAGAATTGTGAATCTCACAAATATATGGAAATTAAACAACACACTCCAAAATAACCAATGGGTCATGGAAGAAGCAAAAGGGAAATCAGAAAATACTCTGAAATAATTAAAATGTGTAGAAAACAAACAGAAAATTCTGGGATAGAGCCAAAGCTCTATCTTGTAAGCCAGTACTTACAATGCAAGTCATTACTACAATAGCTTTTGTTAAGAAAGATCTCAAATGAATAACTTTCATGTAGAAATACTGCAACAAAGAGAAAACTGAACTTAAAGCATGCATAATGAAAGGGAACAAAGATCAAATTCCAAGTTAATCAAGTAGAAAATAGAAAAAAAATGTATCACTAAAACATTTAACCATAAGAAGGTAGTATGTGGCTAAAGGAAGTAGGTCACTGGGGGTGTGTCCTTTGGATTTATATTTTGTTTCTGGTGCATAGAGCTTTTTGTTTCCTGGTCGCCATGTCCTGGACTACTTTCTTCCTCCATGCCCTCTGTCATGATGTTCTGCCTCACTTAAGGTTCAGAGCTATGGAGTTGGTCAGCCATGAACTGAACCTCTAAATCTATGAGATCTAAATAATTTTTCCCTTTTCTAAGTTGCTCTTGTAAGGTCTTTTATTCACAGTGATGTAAAGCTGCCTAAAGCAACATCACATCGATAGAATAAAAAAAAACCACAGTTATCTCCATACATTTTCAAAATTATATGAAAATAATTCAACACCCTTTGATGAAAAAAGAAACATTTCACAAACTAGGAAAAAAATAAGAAACTTCCTCAATTTGATAAAGGACGTACAAAAAACTTGGGGCAACATATCATAGGCAATTGTGAGAGACTAGATGCATAGACTAGTAGCTAGTTATGGGGTTTCTTTCTGAGATAATTAAAATGTTCTAATTGTGCCTATGGTTGCACATTCCTCTATGTAAAACATTAAATTTTACACTTTAAATGGGTAAATTAGGTGGTATGTAAAGACTGTTAAAGAAAAAAATAAATTTTATCTCTAATAAAACTTGTTGCTCTGATTTTCTCTTTTTCTTTTCTGGTGTGCATATATGTTTCTCAACAAACACCTTCAATTTATCTTTGTCCTTACAGTTAAAATCCATCTTTTTTTAGGGAGGGGGGCAGGAATGGAGGAAGGAAGGACTGTATAGATGGAGGGGAGGGGTGGGAGGGGAGGGGGGGGAAGGGAAAAAATGGCAGAATGAATCAAACAACATTGCCCTATGTAAATTTATGATTACACAAATGGTATGCCTTTATGCCATGTACAGACAGAGAAACAACATGTATCCCATTTGTTTACAATAAAAAAAAAAGAAAAAAAATCCATCTTTTGTAAAAATCATGTAGTTACATCTTTTTTCTTAAAACTATTCTAACATGTTGATTATAAACATTTTTCCATTAAATTTAATTAGTATTAAAATATTTAATTTTTTTTATTTTTACAGACTGCATTTTGATTCATTGTATGCAGATGGGGTACATCTTTTTGTTTCTATGGTTGTGCACGATGTAGATTCTCGTAATATTTTTTAATACACTTGGGTTTAAATCTGCCATTTTATTTTTTTTTCACTTGTCTCAAACATTTTTACTTCCCTTGTTCCTCCATTGCTACCTTTTATTTGGATAAAAATTATTTCAATCTGGTTCTACTTTTAAAATGCTACTTCTACCTTTTAATCAGTTTTAGTGGCTACCTTTACCTATTCCAATAAAAATATTTAGTACCTTATCCTTCCATCAACTTGAAGTATTCCCAATAGCTTCTACCGCATTCACTACCATCTCCTTTGTTTACTATTTTTCATATATTCTATTTCTTTATACTTAGTATCCTCTTAAGTTATTGTTCTTATAGTTAAATAGTCAATATTATTTTGCATCTACCCATATGTTTTCTTTCTAGATTGCCTTATTGTTTCCCACAATTATATGCTTCTACATGGGAACTTTCTCTTTATTTCCAAGCATTTTCTATGGTATTTTCTATAGCTAGTGACAAATTTCCTTTAATTCCATTTGTCAGAGAATATCTTTATTTTCATTTATGTATCTATTTACTTACTTATTTATTGTTACTCAGGATTGAAACCAGGTCCTTGCAGAAGCTATATAAATGCTGTACCTCTGAGCTACATCCCAAACTCTTTATTTTATTTTATTTTTAGTTAGAATTTCTTGAACTTGAGCTTACCACACTTGCTTTCAGTTGGGTTAACAGGCCTGCATCACCCTGCCCAGATCCTTTCATTTTTTTAGACTATAATTGTAAAGGGACAGTTTTTATTTTCAGCTCTTTAACTCTGTAATTTCTTTATCTTTGAGTTTTTATACTTTCATCTGAAATTGTCATTCTTTCTTCAATTGATATTCTTTTGTTCTATTAAGAACAACCCCTTGGCTGCCTTTGAGATTTCATTGTATATATAAAGTCTTTTATCAATTTTGTAATATTCCTTACCATTCATGCATCAAATATTGTTTCCAGTTCTCTAATTTTTCTCCTTTAGGGATTCCAATTAACCATAAATTAGATCTTTTCATTGTATCTTATGTGTTTTAACTCTTATTTGAAATTTATATTGTGTGCTTCAGTTGAAAAAAAATTACTGCAGTATCTGTGAGTGAACTAATTTTTCTTTGCCCAGTCTGACTATAAGTCCTGTCAGGGAGTTCTTTATTTCAAATATTACATTTTAAAATTATAGAATGTATATCTGGCTTTATTGTTTACATTCTACTTCTCTTCTTGTTTTCCATTTCTTTATTCATTTTGTCTATATTTTTCTTTATTCTTTACAATTATTTAAAAATATTTGTAACTTTAAAATTTGGAAAATCTGTAGGACTATTTCTTTTGTTTGTCTTTTGATTAACAGTTCTGATTTGGACTTCATATGTCTGCTAATTTTCAAACAGTACATCAAAAAGAATCAAAGATTCTTTTCTACTCTTTGATGAATCCTACCAGAGATGATGCCTTTTTCTTCCATCAAGTATACAGAGCAAGAAATAAATCAACCCAATATAGTAATGAGAGACCTTGGTCACCCCTGAATTGATAGTGAAAGCTGGTGCACCTATAAATAGAGAAATACCAGCATACAAGAGGGGGAATCTCCCAAAGGGCAGGAATCTCCGAGAGGCCTGGGGACTGTTCTGTCTATTGACAATTGTTTAAGAAAGCAGAGAAATTCTTATTGAGAAAGAGGACATCTAAGTGCCACCTAAGCTTGATATTCCCAAGTACCAATTATCTTTGGAGTATTCTGGGCTCCTAGAGCTATCCCTATCAGTTCAATATGAACAAGCCCTCCCAGGTTGTCCTGAATGTCTCTAAAATATGTTCTCACAGTCCATGAATGACTGTGTGGTCTGTGTTCCTTCCTTTCAAAGGGTCTGAATTCTGACATCCAGAGCAAGCTTATCAGAGCTCAGGGCTACTTAAGGAAGCTCTGACTCCAGAGTTCAGAATGGAGTTGTGGTTACCCATCAGGAATTCTCATTCCCCATTTTTGTGGAGGTTTTCCATGGCTCTCTGTCTTAAGAATGGGTGATTCTGACTTCAGAACATGCACATGTTTTCTACATCATCTGGCTACTCTGTTAGAAGACACTATAAAGAGAAGAGTTTCTAGATTTCTCTGTTGATGCCATTGAAAATCGAGTTTCTGCTTAGTTCCTTGTGTGGGGAGTTCAGATGTCTTCATGCACATGCCACACCTCTACTCCCTCAAGCCTCTGTCTCACTGAACATCGACCTTCTCTTCCTCTTTGAAATGGTTTGTAAGGAAAGTGTGGGGAAGGCTGCTCTCTCCCCAACTAACCACAACTCACCCCCTCTGTGAAGCTCTGGGCTGTTCTTTCCAACACTAGAAGCATCAGGATGATTCTATGGCCATGGTTCTTTTGATATTCTACACATCAGGTACATAGTGCAGACTTTGGCAGACTTTGGGGAAGAGAAATGACCCCGGATGCCTGATGTCAAGAGGGCCACTGAAAGAATGATCACAGACAACCCCTCTGCCTGTTGTGAGGATGAGGGGGAGTGGGATAAGGTTAGAAAATCTGGTGTCTTTGTTATATTGTTTCTGTGTTTTCCCCAGGCTATGTAGTTCTATTGGAAATTAGTGTGCAGCTATATTTTAGGCATATCCAGGAGGCAGGAGACAGTGACATATAGTAGTTCAGATCTCTTTGTCTATTCTAATTCTCCCCTCCAACCCATTATGTCAATCTCATGGAACAAAAGTTATAATTTGAGCCTATCTAAAATGGTCTAGCACCATGCTAAGCTTTTCTTTTGCTCACTAAATTCCAAAAAACATTTATAAATTTTATTTACTTTTCAGAACTTCTTAAACTCTACTCCACATTATGCTGGGCGTATCAAGAGGAGGGCAGCTACTCCCCCGCAACAACACACCTTACATATTTAGATTCCAAAGAGTAGTCCAAGACAGAGACTGAATGAGACCTACAGACTCAGAAAACTGAAGCACCCACAAAGGGGGAAACGTTTCAGTTTGAGGAGTGGGCAAGAAGGGGTTCTCAGGAAGAGGGTCAAGAGCAATCCTAAAAAGACAGTGAGGCAGGAGGGGTGAACTTCTAATGTAGGGGACAGTAGGAATGGCAGGGGAAACTGAGCATCCATTGACAACATACTACTGCACAAGAAATGAAACTTGGGCTCACCTAGTCCAACCTGCTCATGTGTAATATGAGGAGGCTGAGATGCAGATGGGGATAGGGCCTTGCCAGAGGTCACATAATGGAAGCAACTAAATAAAGGCAAAAACCAAGACAGTTCCTCCACAATGGATAATTCACAATCATTCAGGAATGGATCCAGATACAGGGTCTGCTTTAGGTGTCTCTTTGCCTTGGTGGCCCTCATCAACCTCATTAGAGCCCTCTCCAGGTCATATAAAAGTTTTTCCTTATATGGTTTTTCCTTAAATTCCAACCAGTATAGGTAACTTATTATGCCAAGGACCAGCCATGTCTATGTCAGGAATAAAAGACCAAATTTTTACACTCCATCTTGCATTTAGGGAAACTGAGAACATGTAGGAGTCATGGTAGGACTCTGATATCCATTCAGGTCACCTTCCTGGACATCCCAGAGGACATTAGGCTGCCTTTTAGGGAGACAGTCAGGAAACACTCACCTTCCCAGTGTGATGCTCCAAGCCAGAGGGGATGTGGATGAAGGAGCAAAGAACATAGAAACTGATGTCTCTTTCAAATAATCACTCATAGTCTTCCCAGCTATTGTGTCTTTTTCCCTGAACCAGCTCCGGGGAAGGCATTCTCCTAGAACTGCCACCTGGGACCTGAGAGTGTTCCAGATTTGTGCTAGAGTCACGTCCCTGAGGATACCTGCACCTATGCTGGAGGGAGAAGGAGGTAGACACCCTCCAGGGGTTCTGAGACTGGAGCCAAGGACTTGGGTCCTGGTCATGCTTGAATTGGTGGTGAGGGACCCCACTAAATCTCTTGCATCTTTAACCTTTTATGAGAAAAGGCTTGAACCAACTGAAAAGAAGGGTGGGATAGAGAATCAAAGTTACTTTTGAGGCAGCATTGATATTTTCACTTCATGTTACCCTTGGGTCAACTGTCTTTGTCAAGGAGAGACTCAATCTAGGAAAAGTGCTTTTTAGTTGAACAGAATTTATAGGAGTAGATTCATTAATGATAATTCCTGGAACAACAAATGTTGAAGTGTTCATAACTGACCTGAAAGATGACCAAGGATTAAGAAAGAATGAGAGTGCATGAGTCTCTGAGTGCATGTCATTGTGTGATGTGTGTGTGAGTGTGTGTATGTGAGCATGTGTAAGGGTTTATATGAAAGTGAAAATAAGCATGTGTGTGTGCACATGTATGTGAGTGACAGGAGTGGGTTGATGTCCTGTCAGAAGCCTGAGGTTACTGAGAACCACTTTCCCCACTAGTGAGCCTGGGAGGAGCATCTTTACCATTACTATAGCTGTCATCATTCTCTGTCCCACACTTTTAGAGCATAGACAGGTCAAGGCAGAGAATGCTGAACTCAGAAGTGATTGGTCAGGGGTTGGGTTCAGGTTGACTGTTAGCCACCTCAGGTTGTCCTTCAATAAATGCTGAATGAGGAACTTGTGAGGAACATGGTGAGGATCCAGGTAGGGGTTGCATAAGAGTCCTCATAAGGATCTGCATGAGGTCCACTGGGAGTCCTCAGGAAGGTCTTCATGTGTATCCATGTAAGGGTCAAGTGAGGATCATGTAAGAGTCTATCTGAGGGTCTGCAAGGAGTTCTTCATGGGGGTCTGTGTGAAGGCCATATATAGGCCATGTGAAGATCCTATGACGGTATTGAGAGTGTCAGGGGACACAGGGCAATCTCATTTGGCCCCTGCCTGAAGGAGGCTCACACTTCCAGCAGGCGAAGAGAGTGAACAATGACAGTCACACACTGGAAGGAGTACTGCTACTTTATGGGCAAGGTACTTAACTCTGAATGCGGTGGAGGCCAAGACAGTGTGAGAGTGGGGACAGAGTGAGAAGTGGCAAACATTTGACTTGTGTCACTGGGCTGTGAAGAGGAAGGATGGGCATACCTGCAGAGACATTGTTGGATTCCACTTTGTGTCTGAAGCAGTAAGTCTTCAGCATCCCTGGGCTGCTGAGGGCCTGAAGATGCTGGGACTACTTGCTGAACCCAGAGTGTGCCTAGGATAAAAAGCTGGTGCAGAGTTGCCAGCTGAATTCTCAGGAAATGAATGGACACCAGAGGCTGCCCCACTGTGGACCATGGTATATGGTGATAATGTAGCCCTGGATAGCCTATTTGTTTCTGCCAGGTAACTAGGGCTTATGCCCACAGGGAAATCATCACAACTGATGATTAGGGGCCAGGGTTTGCCAGATGTCTTGTGTCTTTTAAGGTGGTGACTTGTTTGCAAAAGAGGTAGGAGGCTCAAACTCCAGAGGCAGCTGGAAATAGGCCTGATATCTGTGCCCTGAGCAGCTCTAAGAAGGGCATCCAAGAAGGCTGTGGCAGCTTCATATTGCAAGTAAAAGGTGAGCTGGGGGGAAGCCTGGAATGTGAGAAGCTTCTCTGTAAAGCTGATGAACGTGATTTCAGGGCAAATTTCTTCCCATGATTGTATTTTATTTCAGAACCATTAGGATAATGTTGCTATTCTTTCCATGTCAGCGATATTGCTGCCTTATTTTCATTGTTCTGCAAGTGTCTCTGCTCATGAGCTGATGCATGTCTGCTTCCATAAGTGGTATTTTGAAAGGAATTGGCACAAAGCCATCTTCCAAGGTCAGACTGCCAACCTCTTGTTCCCTCCTTTCTGTTAATCAGAACTTCCTCTGGGAAGCTCTGATGCTAGATTTCTCTAGGACTGGCACTACTCACCACCTCTCTGTGAAGAAGGACATTTGTTTCCCCAAGGTTCCAACAGATTGTTCCCTGGTGCTGAGCGTGCAGTGGTACTTAGTGCCACAGAAAAGCCCCAGCCATATGGATCACTCTAAGACCTTCACAGCAGTCAAGGAGGTGGCTGAGAAGCCGGGATCTGGGGAGGCCTATGGAAGGCAATGTGGCTCAGGGATGAGAGTCCAACTTTGGAGTCAAGCTCTGACATAAATGGTTCAAGTCCTGCTTCTGCCACTTTGTGTTTAATACTGGAAAAGAGACTATGAAGATTCTGAATCTTAGTTTCCACATTGGAAATGTAGAGTGAACAGTCCCAACAAGTACCAACCAAACAGGAGTGAATGCATGTTCCAAATGGTAAAGCACAATACAAATACCATTTGTAAAGAGGCAGTACAGTAGAGTAGCTTTGAGTGCAGCTGTTGAAATGCACTATCTGGATTTGAAACCCAACTTTGTTGCTGATCATTTGTATATTCTTTTATTTGTGGCTTCATTACATCCCTGGAAAAATACATTGTGCTGCCCGGGTCTCCTTCAGGAAAGGACTTGCTGACATGGGAAGCGCGGTCAGCACACAGCATTTAGCCATCTAGGGTCTGCCTTGAGGTCAGATCTTTGCTAAGGCAGCCAAAGGAAAGCCTGAGCTTGGTAAGAATTTAAAGGTCCAACCATCTCAGCAACCGCATGATGACTCTGATGATTCTGATGAGCTGAGGCTGGAGCTCTCCATCAGGTTGACCAAGGCTGTGCTGGACATACACTGTAAATAAAGCTTTTCTGCTCAGTCTTCCTTCTCCTCTGCCCCATAGTAATTGATTTCTAATATATAGCTTGCACCCCAAACTCTACCACAGTGTTTACTTCCAGAGAACTTGATACCAGCAGATAAAAGTAATGCAATGCTAAGAATGTTTTGTGATGGACGGATGAGTCTAAGGACTTTGAGCAGTATCCAGGACATGGTTCTACTATTATTTTATGAATTATTACAGTTGATTTTATTATCATGTCCTGAATTGACTTATCCTCACATATACCAGTCCTCTGGTGGCTCCCAGTCCTAATGTCAGTCACAGGTGTGGGGGTCCATGTCCTTCCTGTTGTATATCAGCCATGGGACCTGGCAGGGCTGCAGCTGCATCCTCCTTATGTGCATACATGAAGCACTTAGTTCCTACTCTATGCCAGCTCCTGCTGTGTCAAACCCTCAACCCCTTTCTTATCTTTACACTGATCCCAACAGATAAATGTAATTATCCCCACTTGACTGATGGAGGAAGATGGAACTTAAGGAGGTCAAAGGACTTACCCACTTCTAGGAGAAGACAACTCTGAGACCCAAAGTCTTCACCACACCCCATACAACATTCTTATATACAAACATGGAAGTTGGTCCCCAGGGAGGTGGGGTAGGTCACCCAGAGACTGGGAGTCAATGTTACTGCTGCCCATCACTTCAGCTGACTTTATACTGCTCCATGCTGCTTCCGCATGCTCTGGGTTACCTAAATGCTTAAATGAAAGAAAATGCAAAGTCAATAACCAATTTCTCTTCCCATTACAGTTCCTGTCCACTTTTCTGAGGTTTTCTTGATCTGTGTTTATAATCCATCACCATCTCTTAAGAACCCTTGGTTGTTTAAGGGAAAGCTGATCAATATCTCACTAGGCATAGGAAGGTATTGGTAGCTGAGTTGAGTGAAGAAGTCAGGAGAAAAAAGGCTGAGGTTGAATCAGCCAGACCTGAGGCTGAGAGGCTTCTTCCAAGTCCCACATCTTGGGCTCTTGGGGAAGCACACTGGAAATGTTAGAGAAGAGTGAGTCTACTGGGGATTTGGCATTTGAGTTCCTGATCTTCTAGTTAGTAAAATCTTGGTCATGAGGCCATCAGAGAAGGGAAGCCCTGTCCTTCATCAGGTTCTACTTTAAAGGGAAATATTGAATATACTGGATAATTGTTAGGAAAACTGGCTTATCTTGGTTCAGAGAAGTGTAACCTTTAATCTAACTTTGGCATCTACAGATTTTCTATATCTCTGAATTTAAAATATGAAAGGAATCATGCAACATGGATATTTATATTTCTTTCATTTATCCACTATTAATGTTTCTTAGGTCAAAGTATGTTGTGGCATCTGTTGATACTTTGATCCTTTTTATTATCAAACAACATTTTTAGAGTCAATTTCACGTGTTTTGTATTTCCTAAAGAAACATGTACTTTTAGCATAGCTTTGTACTTACAGAAAAGTTGCAAAGATATTAGAGAATTTTCATACACAACACATCTAATTTCTTCTATTAACATATTTATGATATGTATGATATATTTGCTACAACTAATGGATTAGTATTGATATATTAATATCAACTAAAATTCATACTTCATTCAGATTTAATTTTTTTTTTTTACATAATGTTGTTTTCTGCTCCAGGATCCTATGTTAGTTATACCATATAACATGCGGTCATTGTGTCTCCTAAGACTCCTCTTGGCTGTGATAGTTCCTTATACCTCTCTTGGTTTGGATAACTTTGATATGGATGGCAATGACACCAGGATGATGTATTGTCAGGTTTTTCTGAGACACAGTTACTTATTTTTTGCTTTTCTGTATTGAATTCTTTGGAAGAGAGAGATTATGCACAGCTCACATTTATAGAGTATGGAGTTATCTTCTCTCTCCTTGAGGGCAGGACAAGATATAAATCATTTGAAATCATCATGTGTGGAAGATTTCTAACGTCTCCCTTATTTATTTGTTTAAAAATGTGTGAACATTGAAGTGCTATAAGGTTCAATAGGTTTCAACAAATATATAGTGTTATATATCCACTATTTCAGTATTGTGCAAAAATAGTTTCCCTGCCCCATAATATCCCTGGTATTTCCCCTGACAGCAGTATCATAGATACATATTTTATTTTTATACCTTAATTATAGTCCAATACTGCTTAATTTAGTTTGTTCCTCGAATTATCCTAGATTTGACCATTGAGGTTCTTTCATTTGGTCCCAGTGTACATTCCATATGACCCTATCATGTGTGGGTGTAGCGTGTGTGTGTGTGTGTGTGTGTGTGTGTGTGTGTGTACGTGTGTTGAGCATCAACCATGTCTGAAAGGAGACCTAGTCCCTAGTCCACTTTTTGAGAATGGAATTAGATATGAAAGTTCAGGTACAAGGAGTGTTCCTTGCTACTGGGATGTTATTGTTTCTAGGCCCTCCCAATAGCCAGAATAAAAAATATGTGTGTGTATACTATATATGTACATGTCAATGTACATCTATATAAAGCTAAACATGAGTTCATACTGATAGCTCCAATTCTAATCTGGTACAAAACATTACTATATCCTCCTTCTTATGCTTATTTATAAGTTCTCACTCTATCAGTGAGAAATCTGTCCCCCTAACCATTCACCATCTACCATTTATTTACTTAATTGTTAAAACCCAGTATGTATATCTGGTAGTTTTAGTAATGTTAATGTATTCTCTCTTGAAAATAGATTTTATTAACTATTGTACAATATATATGTCTTATTCATCTTTTTTCTCTAGTCATAAAGACTTCATCCATTTCCAAAGTTATTTAAATTGTCACCTCCTACAACTTTCCCAACCTCCTTATTTGAGGTTATTTCATTCACTGGTAGATTTATTTTGCCAGTCTGCAAATCCTACGGTGGCATAAAATTCTAAATGATCATTTTAGTTTGTATACATTAAAATGCCACGAAGTTCTACAGATTTTGACGAATACATGGTGTTATATATATATCTTTTCATTTTCATAATAGTTTCACTGCCATGAAAGCTTCCCAGTACTTCATGTATTCAGACCTCCACCCCCTGAATCTGTAGCAATCACTGATCTGTTCACTGACTCTATTCTGTAATTCTCTTCTCCAAGATAGCATATATAGTTCCCCCTAATTATGGAGGATGCCTTTCAAGATCCCCATGGAATGCCCGAAACTGTGGATAGTACTAAACTCAATATATACTGCATTATTCCCACATAGGTACTCCTCAGATTATCAGATTAAATCCTGATAAACCCATCATAAGTTGAAAATATCCTAAAATGAAATGCATTCACTACAACTGACCTGTAGACTGCCTTAGCCTAGCAACACAACGCATTGTGGAGAAGCGTTATTTACCTTCAGGGTAGATCTTTATTTATAGGAAAACAAGGTTGGTACTAAGAGAATATACATCCATGTTTGAGAAGTCAGAGGGGATATCAGCATGTGGGAAAAAAATTGAAAAGTGAATTCTAAAATACATGTGGAACTGGCAATGTAACTTAGAGGTTGAGTGCTTGCTTACAACATGCAAGACACTGGGTTCAATATCCAGTACACACACACATGCAAATAGAAAATAAGTATTCAAAATGCATGTAGAGAAATAAAAGATCTAGAATTGCTAAAACAACTTGAAAATATGAAATTTGAAAAGTCAAGTTTGTAGAAATCATACCCATTGAATTTATAACTTACTGTAAAAAATAAGACAGTGTGATCTTGGTATTGGCATAAGAATAGACAATACAACAGAACAGAAAGTTTGAAAATAGACCCACAAATAGATACTCAGTTGAGTTTTGACCAAAAAGCCAAACAACACAATGGGAAGGATACAATGTTACAAAATTGTGCTAGAATTAGTACATATTCACAAAAAATTAATATTGACTGCTATAATATGTGAAAAATAATTTGAAATGAATTATCAATCAAAATATAAATGCTAAACTTATACATCTTCCAAATTGTGTATAATATACTTGTGACCTTATGACCCTAGAGTTAAAAAATATTTCTTAGAAAAAAAGCTGAGTGTGGTGGTGTATGCCTCTAATCCCAGAATTTTTAGGAGGATAAAGTAGGATAATTGGGAGTTCAAAGCCAACCTCAACAGTTTAGCCCTAAGCAACTCAGGGAGACTCTGTCTCTAAATAAAATATAAAAAAGGGTTGGGGATATGGCTCAGTGGTTAAATGCACCTGGGTTCAATCCCTGGTACCAAAATTAATAAATAAATAAATAAATAACACAAATACATTAACTATAAAAAAAAAAGTTTACAAAACAAAGAAACAATACAGACTTTGTTTTACTAAGTATATCAGCTTATAGGCAAATAACAATTGGAAAACACACACACACACATTCTTCATATGTAATATACCAATAAACAGAGGAAAATTACAATTAAAAATTGGCAAAAATGTAAAAAAATTTCACAAAAGAAAGTATGTGAATACTAATAAGCAAATACAACCATGATCAGCATCAATATTTATTAGGGTAATGCAAGAATCACTAAAATAATAACGATCTGATAACATCGAACTTGATTAGGGATGTATGTGAAGGTAAGTAGAACTTTCGTTCATAGCTGAGGGTGTGTAAAATGAAGCATTCACTTTAGCAAACACCAGCAGTTTTTCTATAAAGTGAAGCATATGTATGACTAAAAAATTCTACTCTTATTTACCAAAGAAAACATGTGTTTACAAATGGAATTATGCAAAAGTATTTACAGACACCTTGTTTACAGCAGCTGAAAACTGAAAACAGCACAAACATTCATCAACTAAAGAATGAATAACCAAATTGTGGCATATTCACAGAACAAAATATTACTTAGCAATAAAAGAAAATTAACTTCTGATAGATGGAACAATATGGCTGAATCTCCAAAAAATTATTTTGAGTGAAATATGCTACATGCAAAAAACTGAATTCTATATGACTCCACTTACATGAAGTGGAAGAATAATCAAACTTCAGAATATTGGTCGATCATTGGGAGGGAGGAAGGTTAAATGGAAGAGTACAAACAAGTTTCCTGGGGTGATGGAAATACTCTGCATCATGTTTTTACTGTGTTTTTATGGGTATATGCAAACATCAAAATTTACATAATAGTTAAGATAAAATATGGCCTGAATAATGAACAATATGGTGTCAAATGAGAAACATTGTGCAAAGTTGGCCATTAAGTTCTTTCCAACCATGATGAAATGGCAAGCTGGGTAATTACCTGTGGTGTAGTTTCATTGTTTCCTCTCAAGATGCTGCCTGAGAAACTGTTTGCTGGCAGGGATTAGACATGATCTAAATCACTCTGATGTGCCTTCAGATACAATCAGTTGTCATCTCACAAAGTAATGAATCTGCCAGCCTGGGGAATCCCAGAAGGTCCTGACAGAATCAACCTCTTGAATTTAGTTTCTAACCTTTTCTTACCCTTGAAGTATTTCAAACTCTAGCAGTTTTCCTCATTAGCTTCAAACACAGGCCTGAAACATGAGAGAAAAACACAGATGTCATGGTCAGCTCTGTTATGAAGTCAAGGAAAGACCTGAGAGTGAGAAGAGAAGAAACAGGTTGGGAGAGTGTGAGATGTGGAGCTAAAGGCTGAACGAGGGGTGGGGGAATAGAAGGAAAGAGAGAGAACAGAGAAAAACTCATACACTAGGTATATATTTTATGACAACTTAGTAAATTAACTGATTACCAAAAAATACACCAAAAATTCAGGGCATGGGGCTGGGCAACCCCCCTCATAGGTCTTTCTCCTTCTTGACCTTCAACAGACTAAGCCTAGGTATTCACTTCTGATGAAAAGGGACCGTCTCAGGCTATGGGTCATATTAGTATGTTCAAGTGAAGTTTCTCCACCAAGTCAAGTCATGAATCAGGTTGTAAAAGAGAGGTCTTGGTATTTCTGTGTCAGCAGGTTGGAGCTCCCCTACTCTGTAACGTGGTAAAGCAGTTGTGCCAGGGTTAGAACATTTCGCTGAGACCCGTTATCAAAGTGTTTATTTGAGGCACATTCTGCATCTGTTTAATGATCCTTCAATCTGAAATATTATTTTTCCTCACAACAACATTCTTATGGCATCAGGGACCATCTGTTTTATGTTACTTACACTCATTTCTGTGGATATAAGTTTATTAAGAATAGGGAGACTTTTTCTTCTAACTCATTTTAGTTTTCAATTGATTTGGGGGATAATATATTTCATAAAAGACTAATTTATATTATTGACCCTTTTCAAAACATTTTATGATGCAAGAATAATCTAAACTTCCTCCTTCCTTCTCTAAGTGCTCAGGAAAGTGAAACTGCATGTACCTGGACCATTCCATTAGTATTTGAGGTGATATTTGCAATTATAGCACTTGTGGTACTGCCTGCAAAAACTGGCCTTGGATAAGGAATAGCTCTACTTGACCTTATGCAGCCTTGCAGGGATTCAGGCAGCTGTCACTCCAACTTTTAGAAATCTCAGAAGAGCAAGCAAAATGACAAGACATGCAAAGGATTTGGAGAAAAAAAAAATAGAGTTCAAATTCCAAGGAGAAAAACTCTCCCAGTTGACACCAACTATTATCTCAGGTATAGCAACGATTCATAGGGAATTCCTTTCACTATTGTCCCCATAGAGGCCTTCTGAGGGTATAATGGGTAATACTGTAATTGTGGATCCGGTCACTTTCCTTTCATCTCAATTCCTTATTATAGAAGAGTGTCTAAAAGGGAATAAATAGCCTCAGTACCTTCCTGTAGTTTTTTTTTTTTTTTTTAACACAAATTCTTTTCTATAGCTTACTCAGTCTTCCAGATTAATTCTTTCTCAATCTCTCCCCTGAATAGGGGGTCCTCCTCCAGCTACTCTCTCTGAATAGATGCACCATACTAATTGATATTGGTCCTGAAAGGAAGAATGTCAAGGAAGATAGTGATTCTTAGAGGTCTCATTCACCATATCCAATATTGGTTTTTGGCAATTGACTAATTTCATAGCCATTTTGGCAGTAACCAAAATACTGTCATGTTCCCATAGCAATGAAATGATTTTCCAGGCCTCATGCAATGAAGCACAGAGTCCCTGTTTCACAAACATTGCGTTCTAACTAAACATTACTCTAGGCAGAATAAAGATGGAAAGGGAACTGGACAGATGAGAAGTTTGCTCTTTCTCTTTCTCTCATCAACCCTCTTCCCACCCCACTCCACTATTTCAAAGCTTCTATCCTCAAAGAAACTGTAAGCATGTTGACCATCTTCTGTGGCTTATCTTTTTCTACAGATGAGACAAAAGCCATTTCTCTAGGGTGAATGAGTATCAAGAATTTTCATGAGTTTTACCCTATTGTCTGGATTCAGGTGGTACATTTTTTTTTTTTTTTTTTGTGGGTGCTATTTTGGATTGAACTCAGGGCCTCAAACATGCAAAACATGTTTTCTACCCCTGAGTTATACTCCCAATCTCAGGTTGCACATTACAACCAAAGAAAACTCAGCCTGGGACCTCTAGATTACTTTCTGGATTCAGACATTTATCACCAAAATTCAGCAAAAATGATAACCCTGATGAGAAACACAGAACTGTTCTTTAGCACACTCATAAACTCAGTCTCCAACTCAGCCTTCATAGGAATGAGCATAGGGCCACTTTGGCTCATTGTGTTTTATCCTGTCATTTTGGAGACAGGTTTGTCTAAACTGAGTCTGTTGGTTGGAGTTAGATAAGAATCAAGGAAGGGAGGATCAAATCAATGGTTACCTTAAGAATTATGGCTAGATGTTGAGGAAGAATCACAGAAGGGAGAAAATAGTTAGAAATTTTGTATGGGCACAACATATAAGATATAGGTCATTGATTTTAAATGCACAAAGTAAAAATTTTCTGAATGCTGGAATACCTCTGCAGGACTTATTTCCATTATTTTAGGGCAGCAGAAATTTGGTTACATGTGCAACTTTTATTCTGAGGTGATTTTCACTCTGCTCACTTGACAGTGGCTATTATGAGTCTCAAATGAGATAATGCACATTTTGAAAGCAATTTTAACCTACAAAGCACTTGGCAAATATTAGCAATGGTAACGTGTGATATAGTATTAATCCAATCAAAACCTCACAAGGACACTTCCAAATCATTTTCAAGTACATCACAAAAACTATGAGGGATAGAAGACATTGAGCTTAATAGTTACAATTTTACTCCAATGTATAAAGGGAAATACCAAGAAATTTATGGCAAAAATGAAACTAGAATCCAAATCAACTCTCTTCTGGTACAATATCCCTTATATTATTTGTATGCAGGAAAGTTAGACATGTGCACTGTGAAAACCTCACATGAAAGACACAGTTTTATTTAAAAGATCTAGTTTTATTAAATCAGGAGATATGCATGCAAAGAGATCTTCTTGTGGATTCACCATGAGAAGGATTTATGGAGAAGAGTATGGCATTCACAGAGGATAGAGTTTAAGCTTTCACTTGTCTTCTCTGAGACTCACTACAGGTTTACAAAAGAGATGAGACCAATGCTATTGTCTTCTATTTCCCCACTGTAGAGGATGAAAAATTCAACATCTATTTTTTAACTAAACTGATCATTAGGGGTTCTTATGTGGTACAGATCAGATCAATAAAATATATATGCTTTTAGGAGCTTCTGGGAAGGATTTGCCTTTCCACACAAAAGAAACAGTTAAAATGGATGCTATTGTAGCCAGGTGCAGTGGTGCATGTGTATAATCCCAGCAGCTCTGGAGGCTGAGGCAGGCAGATCGTGAGTTCAAAATCAACCTTAGCAAAAGTGGGGTACTAAGCAACTCTGTGAGACCCTGTCTCTAAATAAAATACAAAATAGGGCTGAGGATGTGACTCAATGGGTCAAGTGCCCCTGAGTTCAATCTCTGGTACCAAAAAAACCCTACAAAAGCTGATGCTATTGTTTCCTCTTCTTCCTTGATTCTGGACTTAATACCTGGAACTACAGAGGCTTTATTAAAATCACATGAAAAAGAAAACAACAGAATAGCAGGAAATTATGTCAGTCATGATAGTATCTAAGTACTGGATCATTGTCAGTGTCTTCATGCCTACAGATTGTTTGTTTTGGGGAAAAGTTAAAATTTTTTTAAGCCAGTGTAACCAAGTGTTTTTCCTTTGTTCTTATACAGGTGAATAAACTTCTAACTTTCAGAGCATCTTATTAGTTTGCTCTTGGGAAACTACTATTCACTCTGAACTGGTGAAATAGATAAGCGATCGCCCAACACAGGGTTAGCTGAGAAAGCAGGCAAAAGAGAACAACAAAAGCCTGTCACACCTAAGACAGTGAAGACATATACATTAAATGCAAATCCTCATTCTCATCATCTATCTCCATCCCTGCTTCTTGTCCCACCTCAATACCTTGACAGCCACCACCTCCATTTATCTCCCTCCACACCTCTCTGCACACCCACTTCTCTTGTAAAATGTTTCTATCATTTTTTATACAGATATTAGTTGCATTTTATTCTCTGTGTGGATTCCCATACAAAGTTTTCACTAGTGTCTATGCCAAGTAAAATGACAGCTCAACATTTTCTACATCTACAGGCAAAATAATAAATTAGATGGCATTTTGTTCTAAAAACACACTGAACATTTCTTGGACTTTCTGTAACAAATTATCATTAATGAGATGACTTTAAACAATGTAAGTTTATTATCTTAGAATTCTGTAGATTAGACAGTTGAAATGAAGATACTGGCAAAGTCATGTCCTCTCTGCAGACATGAAGGGAAGAACTGTTCCATGTCTCTCTCCCAGCTTCTGGTAGCCACAAGTGTGTTTTAACTCTAGGTGGATCCATATATATATTTGTATCATCTTTCCTCTGCATATTTGTATCCAAATCCCCCATTTTTATGAGAACACAAATAATATTGAATTAGGGTCCACGCTGATGTTTTCATACTTACTTGATTAAAGACTATTTCCCAACAAGGCCACATTCTGAGGTATTGGAGCTTAGGAATTCAACGTTTCTTCCTTTAGGGAATAAAATTCAACTCAAAATACCCACTTGTAAATTATTTTGTATTTCTTGTTTAGTTACTTTTGCATGATACTTCGATTAACATTTTGTGTTATTAGGTATCACAGTCTTATCTCTGTCATTCCTATGCTTTTATGTTTAAGTTGACTAGGATTATAACTTTATTTTCTCAAGAGTATTTATATAGATTATTTAATCCAGAAAACACCAGACTTTCTGCTAGGTAATAAATAAAAATACAAGACATAAGGAGATCATGTGCTTTGCAATTTCCAAGGGCCAAATCTGACCAGAGGAATATTTACTCAAGAAAAACAAATATTTATCTGTTTGATGCTCATGGTGATGATTTCTCAACATAATTAATTACTTTGTCTTTTCTTTTAAGAATCACTTCCCTAGTTCAGGTACAGTGATTGCTGGCCAAACCAGAATGGTTAGATTTTAAATTATATTGATGGCCTTGCTTCTTTTCAATATCATTTATTTTTACAATTTATAGGTATTTAATTTTTTTTCTTTTTTCTTTTTTTTTTTTTTTTGTGCCACAAAGCAAAGCAAGTATGAAGTAAAGAGCAAGATTCATTGACTGAGATTTCCCCAAGATTCATTGGCTGAGCTTTTTTTGGTTGCTATTAGGTAGATAGCCTTTTTTCAGAACTGGGCAGCAATCGGTAGGACTAATTATTGAGAGACACAGAGTAAGCAGAACTTCTGGTAAATGAGATTATGAGGGACCTCATCAGTGGATTAGTTCATTGACAGATTCATTCTTTGAAGTCATTATTGGGAGGTGGTGGAAACTATAGGAGGTGGGGCCTAGTTGGGGAAAGCAGGTTACTATGCTATGGAGTGTGCTATGGAGGGATTTTTTTTTTGTCTCCAGCCCCTTCCTTGATCTCTTTCTCTCTCTCTCTGCTTTCCAACTTCCATGGGAGGTGAGTAGCCTTCCTCTATGTTGCCCTCCTTCCACTGTGTCTTACTTTGCCTCAGACCCAACAAAACAATGGAGGAAGTTGACTAGTGACTGAAACTTCTGAAACCATGGGCCAAAATAAGTCTTTCATTCTCTAAATTGTTTTTCTCAAGTACTTTGTCCTAGCAATGAAAAACCAACTAACACAGTGTACAAAATAAATCTGGATGGAGAAAGATGAATTAAGATAAAACTACAATATTTTTATCAACAATTCTGATTATTTTCTTCTTTCCTTATTCTCTGAGCAGTTTTTCATTATGAGTCCATTATTTTCAGACCTGTTATCACTATATAATAAAATTGATTTTTCTGTTCTCCTCTTATCTACCATTTTTTACTTGTCTGACACAAGTTTCTCAGTGGTTTGTACAGATGTGACAAACCTCTTATTCCTTTTTTAGCTTAGCATTCTCTCCTTTCTCTTCCTCTCAGTAGTATGATTGCTCATCTCAGGCAGGAATCTTACTAAAGTACAGGAGAGGTTCCATTCACCTAAGGAAAAAAACCCACTGAGGCAGTGGGGATGTTGCACCAGATCATTGTCTACTCAGCTTTCTGTTAAGCCACTGACTAAACTCTAATTTAGTGTTGAGATTGCTTTTGCACTGGGCTTCTTTCACTAAGTGTGTTTAATCTGCTGTAAAATTGTTTTCATGGTTGCAGTGGATGTTATAGTAACTGTTTAACAATGCACATTTCTTTGCTTTGCAAAGGGCCTTGGTAGTCTCTATGCAAATTAACACTTGACTAATGCCATTAAGCATGGTTCCTGGGAAAGCAACAACTGGATTCATGGATAAACTTATATGTTCAGTCTAGGGGACAAAGAAACTGGAATAGGAAACAGAAAGTCTATCTCTGATGTGTGGAACAGAACTTATCTGTGGCCTTGTGTTTGTGATGGGTGGGGGTTAAGAAGCTTTCACCAAACAAACTAAAATTAGCCCCTCTTAGCATTTGGGACTGAGTATCAAACTGTAACCTGAACTACAATTTAGTGAATTTTGGTTTGTCTAAGAAAAAGTGTTTCGATTCATATTAATCATAGAAGCTATGTTTCAGATGGAAGGCACTGGATGTATTGGGAGTCCTTACAAAAGATTTAGCTTTGTGAAGTTGTACAGAGGAGGGAGGGAAAGATAACAAATTGTCCAAAAACTGTGCAAAATACTATATATTTTATTTGGTTTTGTTCTGGCACCAATTCTATAAGGTAAGCTGTCACAGGTTAGGTTATCTTAGAATCTGATTCTGAGTTGTTTTGAAAGCAGAATGCTTATTAAGAAGTGTCTTATGGAGGGGAGAGGATATGGGTGTAGGAAGGATAGTAGAATAAATTGGACATTACTCTATGTGCATATATGATTACACAACCAGTGTAATTCATTATGATCAGAAGAATAAGAAGTTATAATCCATTTATATATAATGTGTCAAAATGCATTCTACTGCCATGTATAACTAATTAGAACAAATTTAAAAAATTTTAAGGATAGAGTATTTCTGGTGCCTATGTAATACATGCTTGTATATATTATATCCTTGTAAAATATTCTGTTTTAGAATTTAAGTTTGTAACAAGTACAGAATTAACACTCACTATAGCAGAAGCATAGATACTTTCCTAATTTTTTTCCCTATTCTCTAAATATCCTCTATTGACAACTTTCTGAAATTTCCAACTTCTTTTTTTAATTAATTTTGTATTTGTTCTAATTTGTTGTACATACAGTAGAATGCATGTATACATTTTGATAGATAATAAATGCAGTGTAATCTCTCATTTTTTCTGATTATACATATTGTAGGATCACATTGGTCATGCAATCACATATGTACATGAAGTAATAATGTCTGTTTCACTTTACTATCATTCCTACCCCCATACCCCTTCTCCTCCATTTACTCGCCTCTACCTAATATAAAGTAACTATATTTTTTCCTATTCCCCCCATTATTGTGAATTAGCATCTGCATATCAGAGAAAACATTCAGCCTTTGGTTTTTTGGGTTTGACTTATTTCACTTAGCATGATATTCTCTAACTCCATCCATTTACCAGTAAATGCCAGAACTTCATTCTTCTTTAAAGCTGAGTAATATTCCATTATAACATTGATGTAACTGCATCACTATAGTATGTTGATTTAAGTCCTTACAGATTCCTTTTTAATGAATTTAAAATATAGGTACTGTACAAACATTTTTGCATACTAATGATAATACCTATATAAAACTTCAAATTTTCTTCCATTTTAGGGATTTGGGAATGTGGCTTAATGGTAGAGCACTTTCCTTCCATTCACGAGGCCCTGGATTTGATTCCCATTATTCAAAAATGAAGCGAATGTTCTTCCATTAAAAAAAAAAAAAAAAAAAAAAAAAACAAGTGTTTTTGAGAAACAAGAACAATAGGGGGGAAAAAAGGAAAAGGAGAGGTGGACAGAAGCATTGGGACCATAATGTGGGCCCAACAAGACCTTTGGCTGGCTTCAATTGGATCCCTGGAGAAATGATGGTCATCCAGAATTGCCCAATTGGACTAACTGGTTAGGACTTTATACTTTCATTTTCATCAGTCATTAGATATGGGTCAATGAGAAATGTGGGGTGGACCTGGGGGGACTGTTTCTCTGTAGTCAGGTCCTTGAATGGATTGATAGCTAAAGATTGGGTCCAAAATCACTCTCAACAGTTAAAATAACAATTCTTCATTGGAGGAGAATCTGGTAATGCATCACAGTATTCACCATGTAAGGGCTGATTATTTTCATCTTAGAGGTGGAAAGAGAAAAATTAAGAGAGGTTTTGATTATATAAGGTAACATCATCATCATAACCATCATCATCATTATCACCATTATAACAGTATATACTCATTTGCTAGAACCTCTTCTAAGCATATCATACACATTCTTTTTATCTTACAACTGTCATATTTGATAGATATCATCATAGTCTGTGTTTTAGCAAATAAAGAAGCTGAGGTACATAATACATAAAAAAAACTTGTCCAAGATATCACAGTTAAAAAGTAGTCCAAGAATTTGAAACAAGTTCTAAACATAACTCCAGACACTATGCTCTCAACTGCTACTCATTGCTACTATCTAAATTTGAACCAAGAACTTTCTGATAGTAAAGAAACATACTAACCTGGATTATTTAAGACCTTGACTGTGGAAATGTGCTAAGACTATAGACAGAATGAGCTAAAACTTTTTTCAAAAATGGGACCAAAGCAAATCAAATATGAAGTCATATTTTCCTGCCTGTACAATTCAGGAACCAGAAGTCATCTGAGATCAGATGCTTTCCCACTTTCCTGAGCTCTCAACTATTGCAACCAGGTTTCTAACCTCCCCAGGATTCTGGAGAAGGTGACAAGCCTAGAGGAAGTTATTTATATAACTCTACTTCCCATACCTTGGAAGGCACAGCAATGAGGAGCTTGCCAGACTTACACTTTAATGTTGGTCATGTTGTGAGTGACCTAGATCTTTCTTAATCTGACACCTATCTGGCAACTCCTCCTGCCTCTTTGAATAGGTTCCTGGGAGCATATATTCAGAAATCTTGTGGCTTCTTTCCTCATCTGGGGAAAATTCTTCATTTCTTGGTCTTTCAGATCCTTAGTATGAAGTCTCTCATCTCTTTCCTCTTTTCTTTCTCTCTCACTCATTGTGAACGTGGATCTTGCCCCAGAAATTCATAGCCCCTAGGTTTTCTATATCCTGCTGCAAGCCATTGCTCTTACCACCCAGACTTCTCATCTTTCCAGGAATGTGTAGAATCCCTTTGGTCAAGGTCTAACTGATTCATTCAAACTGATTCACAAGGGTAAAAACTGATACTCTGCAGTATACCAACTTGCTAAGCAATAATACTCAACAGTTTAGGTATATCACATGCATTTTTGATTTAAAATATTTTCAATTTATGAAGAATTTATCAAGTCATAACTTTATAAGAAGTTGGAATCCTCTTCCTCCTGTTCATCATGGATTTGACTCATTCTTTCATTTTAGGTTTTAGTCAAAATATCTCCTCTCCAATAGAGGTTATTCCTTGTTGTGTAGTTTTCATCTGAAGTGTACCCTGAAGGCCCAGGCATTGAAGGTTTTGGTCACAAGCCTTTCACACTATTGGGAGATGGTGGAACTTTTAGAAAGTGAGGCCTAGTGGAAATAAGTTAGGTCATTGAGGCAATGCACTGGGAAAGAATTGGGTCCCAGTCCTTTCCTGTTTTGTAGCTGCCCAGCTACTATGAAGTGAGCAATTTTGTTTCATGATTCCCTCCAGGTCATGAAGTGAAAATAATCATATATAAAATTCTTACATAATGCCCTGCACATAAAGTTTTCAATAAATTATAGTTTTATTATTCTTATGTCCTAGACATTGAGATAAGAAGGATAAACCACAGGCCCCTTTTTCAGCTACTATTCATTCTTCTCTGGTAGCCTGAAGTTAAATTCCTTTGCAAAAAAGTAGGATCTGGGCTGGGATGTTGACCAAATGTGGTTCTTTATCTCCAGTCTAAACATAACAGACCATGTTCAGTGCACTAGGCTCTGTGATGCAAGTGAGATGCTCATCTTCCAAAGTAGCAACAACGTAGCAGACTTGAAAATTAGGTCCTGGGCTTTTAAAAAACTTCCCATTAAAAAATGCTTCCTTTAGTTGATCCCCACATTGGGGCTCAAGTCACGTTTTGGTTTCAAGAAACCTGAGATCTTTAAACTATCAGGCTGCTCGCTTTCTGCAACACTTAGAGGAATTTTGAGGTGATATTGTCTGATCCTTTGATAATTGGAAGTTTGATTTCAAACAATCAATAAAAAAACGTCAGAAAGCTCAAATCAATGCAGCAAACAAATGAATCAGTGATACATAATTTAATAACTAATGTTCTAGAGATAGTTCCCTTTTAACCTTGGAAGAATTTTAAGGCAATTAAACATCAATGGGAAAATTATATTTGTAAAATGAGACAGCAAACTGAATACATTTACATTTTATTAATTGAGAGTGTTTCCTGAAGTTATCTTGAAATGAGTCCAAAGTGCAATAAACACCAAGCACAAAAGAGACTGTGTAGAAAAGGCAGTGGTTGGGAACCATAGCAAACCACTGTAGTTCCTTTAGTGAGATAATCCCCCTTCATGTATGTCACATGCAAGAGGACACTCACACACATACACAGTCACACACATTCCACTGATGCTCTGAGCCTCCTCTTACTAGACATTTAGAAGTTTCTGCTTTGTCTCCTCCTTTTCACCAGACAACTGGTCTCTTTCCCACTCGTAGAGGATGCCCTTACCTCCTCACATTTTGTCTGCACCTCTAACCCTACCCTCAACTCTAGTGACCCTTCCTGGTCACCATGGAAGACACCATGTGTGCCTTTATCCTGGGATTGTTACCCTCAAGAACCAGAGGAAAATGAATTCAAATGTCCCACTCTGATGTCACTCTTTCATCTACCAGGCACTTACTTGCCAAGTCCACTGACTGAGTCAATGTTTTTCCCCCATTAAAATCTCTAATTCATCCCTCCACTCTTGTCTGTCCATCCCAGAACATTTGAGTGCCCTTCTTTGGTTTTCTGTCTTAAAAATATATAATTATACTCTTAAATATAAGTTTATTTTTCTCATTTCTCTGTAATTATTTTCCAAAATCCTGGAGAACCCCAAGACTGTCTTCATGCCCAACACAGGCTAATAGATCTTTGCTGAGGAAAAATAAAATAATGCCAGGTTGACCCATGTCTTTTGTTGTTGTTGTTGTTTTTGTACTGGGGATTGAATCCGGGATGATTAACCCCAGAGCTACATCCCCAGGCCTTCTTATTTTTATTTTGAGACAGGGTCTCACTAAATTGCTGAGGCTGATCTTGAACTTGCCATCCTCCTGCTTCAGCCTCCTGAGTCTCTGGGATTACAGGTGTGCACCACCATGACCAGCTTGACCCATATCACTTATACTTACGAATACTTATCTCAGTATGGGCAAACTATCATACTTCTCAAATATACTCACTCTACCTCTTTCTTCACCAACTACACATTTATATTTTATTCACTTTTCTGAATACTTCTTACTCTCAGAGCTATGATACTGCCTCACTTCATACCCTACTCAGAAAATAGTGAATATCAAAGGAACTCACTTGAAGGTCACTCTCCCTTTAAAAAAAAAAAAAATATATATATATATATATATATATATTCAATTATCTTCTATCTTTTTTCCTTACTGAAACAGGAAAAAAAAATAGCTTTCTTCCTTTTATAAAAATGGTGAATATTTATGAATCCCTTTTTATCATCAGTCACTGCATGCCTACTATCTAATGTAATTATTACAATAAACCTATGATGAAGGCATCATTATTATTCTTGTTTTTTTTTTTCCAGGTAAGAAAACTGAGGCCTAAGAATTTTAATAATTTCTACAAGGTTATACTAGTATTAACTAGCCTAGCCAGCATCAGAAACTAGAAAATCTGGCATCAGAGCTTCAATTCTTGACCTTGGACTGTAAGGTCAGTGTCTGCCCAGGTGCTCTGACTCTCACCCTGAATTCCTGCAGTTTCTCCAGGACTTTGTTCTTTAGTAATTACATTTTATTTATTTTTCCTTCTACACTGGATTATACACATAGATGTTCAAACTTGATCGAATAGTTCTCATCTAAAAGTAAACAACCCGAAAACAAAATCCAAATCCCTTAACTTCAATAATCAAGATATACTAATCAGTCATGTATCTCCTTAGCAATCTAAGGATCTATTAAAATATTAGACAATACATTTAAAGAAATATAAAATAATAAAACCAAAGAACACATGGCAATTAGCAATGAATGATTTTTAATAGATTTCTGGAAAGCAGAAATGACTTGAGTATGTTCATGAATAGAAATGTGTAAAAGTCAAGGCACAGAGAGATAAAACAGAGACACTGGTCATTCTGTCAGAGTACTGATGAGAATTCAGATTTGGATTTAGTAGATATAATAAAAGAAGGGAACCAAGGAGTGAATGTAGGGTTTATATGAGGTTGTACATGTTGAAGAGTTGACCTCTACCAGGACCTCTACTCCTTCCCCTTGTGTTGTTTCAATGCTATGGAGAAATTGTGGGAGGCTATTTTCTGAATAGTGGTATCAAGCATGTGTATACCATCAGAGCAGCTAGTTGTCGTTCCAGAACCTGAACTTCTAGATCCAACCCCACTGACCTTTATCCCAGCTCCTGCCTCACAGCTGTAGACCATGTTGCTCCCTATACTGGGGAGCTTTTCCCCATGTTACTTCTTAACTTATTCAGCTCAAAGATCCTTTCCTAGATATTTGAGCTTGGCCTTCTCTGCTATTTATCTGAGCACAGCAGTTTATTATTGCAGTTTATTATTTCTTTTGTTGCACTGGTCACAACATGAAGCTTTTGTTTGTTTGTTTGCTTTCTGTTTATTTATCTACTGTCCATCTCCTCCTGCTTGTCCGTTTTACTTCTTCATTATGGTCTAAGCACCTGGAGTGGTTGGAGTAGTGTCAGAATATGTGTAAGCAAAGATGAAACTAGAAATGAGGACATGGAGAGCTTGTTCCCTAATGGAGAGAGGAGAGAGTGCTACTTTTCATATGCACACAAATCCCATGTATTATGGTATAATTGGGGAGCTTGGTAATCACTAATCAGACTAACATCACTTTTCTTGGGAAAGCACAGGGCTGGGGGTACATATTCACTCAACATGCATAGGATCAAGATCTAAGAAATCCACTGGCTGATCAAAGAAACTGTCAAAGAACTTTGACTTTGCTACACAGGAATATGAAAAGAATGAGGTGCCAGAAGAACTAGACTCCTGGCACCCAAACTAGACTTCAGATGAATAGGGACAATATAAGGTAAGGTAAGATCTAGAAACCCATTCAAGAAATCCAGGAAAGAGTCAGGCTGGCAATAACATTCACTTGCTCAATTACCAATCCAATATTTATTAATTAATTTACTTATATATTTATTTTTAGAGTGCTGGGGATCAACCTTGGACTTTACATATGCTAAGCAAGTGTTATACTGCTGAGTTACACACCCAGGGCCCAATATATATATTTTTAAGTTAAACATGTTCTACTTTTTAGGCACCACATGAAGCTATGAGGCAATGGTTTTTAAAAATCATTGACTAGTTTATGGTTAGCAACCAGTTCCCAACCTAAAGATTCTTAAATCTCCTTACAGAAAAATCAGTGGTCCGGAACTCCAGGTGAGAAGTGGAATGTCAGAAGATTAGGAAGTATTCTACCAGTCTCCTAGGAGACTTAAGTCAATGGGTCTTTTTTTTTTTTTTTTTAATTTTGTCTGCTTTCAGTACTAGAATTTTGGGTCACTTTGTGGCAGAGACAATTCAATTTAATGGAATAACCTATGTTCCTTTTCCTCTTCTGGTCCACTTACAGTTGGGTTGCATCCATGGGATTCCCTTTGGTCATGGGACAGTGACTGCAGGTCCCACATGGAGACTGATGCAGTGATAGGTTCCTGTACCTCCTGCATTCTTGTTCCCTATTTGCAGAGATTCTAGAGGCAACATATCAAGAGGGTGGGCTACAGTCAAAACAGCCTAGATCACTGAGAAATGCCAAGAAGGAGGAAAACTTCCTAGGATAGCTACTTGACTCATGTCAAAGTTTCCATGAGTGGAAGCCACTCTTGATCTACTGAGATTTTGTGGTTTGTGTATGGTGGTAATTATCCTTGCTCAAATGTTCCTCAGCAATGCCCTAGAACAAGTCTCTCACTGCTTCAATCACAAACTGATTTTTCCAGTGTCAATTTCTTTTTGATGATGATTGAGAAAACTGAACTCAACATAAAGTGAAGAAACATGACATTTGCCTGCTAAAGGACACTTTGCCTGACTGAGTTGTAACGTTCTATTCATATCATTATATCTATTCATATCATACCGCCTGTAGGTAGCTCAGCAGATAAAATCAGATATTCCTAAGGAGCCAGGGCCAAGGTCTGAGCCTCACAAACCCCATTTATTTTGATGCATTCATTTCTATGGAGGGCAACAGAGCACTTGGGTGAAGCAGGAAAATAGCTTTGGTTTCCCACTCTCTTTTTCCATTTAGGGTGTAGATGAGGCTGTACCAAATAAGGAAAGAGAAGGAAAACCTCCTGGTATAATTTACATAGACACGAACAAGATGTATATATATCTCTGGAGTCCTTTACTTTTTTTTTACCCACCAGAAGCTCATTTCTTAACCAAGCTATCATTCCTCTACATAAAGTAGTTCAGTGACTTCCAAGTGCTTCTGGCAGAAATTAGAAACTTTCCTCATGCCTCAGAATACCACCAGCACCATGATCGGGTTGCTGCCTACGCTTCTTGAATCTCCTCTTGGGTTCCCCTGGAACATGCTCCATCCATTCACATAGAGCTATCTTCTTACCAGGATGTGAGCAATAGGCATTGTGCCTGTCCTGAGTGGCAAATCATATACCAAACCTGATGCCTAGTATTTGTGAATTCGTTGGATTAAATTTAGTTTTTAAAACCTGTCACTCTGAGGATTCTGTACCTTCGAGTCCTCTCTCAGTGTCTTTTCTGCTCTCTCCATTCCTTCTCATGGATGATGCCCCAGCACACCATGCCTCTCTGTGCTACTCTGTTTGTGGAACCCAGGGGGAGTTTCACATTGATGCTTTTAGTGCCTTCAGCTAAGCCTGGCACCTGCAGGCAGTTGGGACTCAGGTAAATTTGGGTGAGCTAGACATGAACTAATGAGGCACCACTGACAGCATCTGGACAGCATCTGCCCTTTTTGAGAGGGTACCTTGGCACTTTCTGTGTGGTTGGCTTTTTACTCTCAGTACTTCCTGTCACCATGTCCTTCAGTTCCTCATATTGGGTAGGGGGTTCCCATCTAAGGTAGCTTCCAGTCTCTCACTAGCATGGAAGGTGCTCCTGAATGAAGTCCCCTTTGGGCTCCCCATTCTCTTCAGTGCTCCTACCTTCCTCTCTTGGTCTGTGAGAACCTGTCCTTAGTTCCCAAATAGCTCTCTGGGCTTTGAATCATCTACTTTGTCTAAGTGTCAAGTGTTAGGCTCACCCTACTAGCCAGCAATGTACTCTATAACCTTTTTCTGGTTTTGGTCTGAACATTTCATCCTAACCTCTAAGTAATAGGCACTAAGTTACTAAATACCTGGCAGATGACTAACTAATACCTAGCTAAAAATCTCAAACTTTGAGGTACCACAACTCAGGTGTTCAGCTGTGTTTTACTTTTTTATATTATGCCAGACATAGGTCAAATGTTACAATGTTTGGCAGCAATTGGGGATGGTGAAGAAGGATCAACACTGCTGTCCCCTCACTTTCTGTGCAAACCAGATCTCTATTCACTATCTTGAGACCCTAGATTTTGGTTCAGATATCTGCTTCATTATTTCACAAAGAGAACAAAGGGAGAAAGCACTGAAAGCTACATAAGTCCATAGCCAATGAAGCATCTTAAAACAGCACATCCGAATCAAAGATAAAGCTTTCTATCCCCACCACGAATGTGGGGGCATCAAACTAAAGAAAGCAATGAGAAAATACATAGTTTATCATATTTGTTCACAGAAAATAAAAATTACTTTTTACAGAATGATTTTCACAAACTCCCAAAACCTAGAACAGTTCAATTTTTCTGCTCAGAGATAAGGATTAGATTGAGAACTCTCTATTAGGATAGAGAAATGACAATAGCTGACATTTATTGATAAAAGCAAGCTCAATTGTAATCTACAGGCCCAGCCCTCTTCCACCTTCAGCCTAAGGTCAAACTACTTACAGGAAGTCAAGTGAAGGCACTAAATCACCTCCCTCACGTTCTCTGCCCAATCCACCCTCATCTTTATATTAATGCAAAAAAAAAAAAAAAAAAAGCCGAAAGAAGCAAAAAAGGCATTAAAAGAAAGAGAAGCTGGAAGCTGGAATGATTGACAGACTAGAATGACAGAATTTAATGCTGGATGGAATCCCAGAAGTCACTCAATTAATTTCTCTCTTATTCCCTCCATTTCTGACTTTTTATTTGCTTATACTATAAAAAAGAAAAGGTGCACATATCAAACATACAGCTTAGTAAATTTTCATAAACTGAACATAACCATGTAGTCAACACTTAGAATAAGAAACTAAACATGATCAGTACCCCAGAAGCATGCTTGGACCCTGTTCTAGCCATATTCCTACTACTCCTCTTCATTAGATAGAGTCTAATATCTAATGTACACTGGTTTTGTGCATTTTGTGCTTTCTAAATTGCACAACATGCTGTGTATCTGTTTAGGTCTGACTTCTTTCCTTCAATGTAATGTTTCTGAAATTCATTCATATGGTTTTGTGTAATTGTGGATTATCCCTGCTCATCACAGTTTAATACCTGTGGGAGATAAACAACACATTTTTTTCTCTTCTGCTATTGTTGATGAGTCTCTTAGTATTTTACCTATATAGAAACTGGAGTCCAGGAGGCTGCATGGTTGTCTGAAGTTGCACAGTGAGAGTGGTACTCAGCACAGGTTGCCCAACTGGACTCAAGCTCATATTTTCTTCATCTCTCCCCACCCCCACCACCTCTCACTGTAAGTTTCTATATATACTCTGCTATGCATACCTGTCACGTTCCCTTTATACAGAACAGAAAGTAGATTTACCACATGTGTAGAGAGAGGCAATAAAAGCAAGGCTTGTCAATTTATACTCTTTCCTTGGCAGATAAACTCCAAGTAACAAATCTGGATGTACATAAAGGCACATAACACCAAGAGCTGTGATAATATTTCATCTACTCTGAATGCAATCTGTACTGCTGGATGTATTCATTTGGCAAGGATTTTTGCTATTTAAGAGCTACTAGAATAAATTTTCCAGGGAGTGAGGTGAATTTCCTTCCTGCAGCATCTTCTTTAGATTGAAAATACATCACCTTTTCTTATTCCAACCACAATAGGTCAGGTACTAGAGGTCATGGAGAGCAATGCCAGGCTAAGAAAAATGTGAACGTCCTGTAGAACTGAGGTACAGGACATTCAACCTTTGCACATTCCTTCTCCCTTCCTTTTACTCTTCACCTACCTGCTAATCACTCTGCTGTTCCTAAGAGGCAGTGGATTCCCTCTGAGAGGTTTATAGTCCAATTGAACTGGCTGCCCTTCTGGCCATGTGCATGATTCCTCCCTGTCCCTGTAACGGGGGCCTCTTAATCAATCTCTCTCTCCCTTTGCAGGTGTCAGCCATAAATCCAGGAAGACTCATTAAATTGTCCACATGTGCAGAAGCACCTTGTTAAGAGGATTCATTGGTGTCAGCCTTACTGATGCTTCTACCTGGAGAGGTGACTGACCCTGCAGAGAAACCTTTGTCCTGAGCCCTTTTAATCTTTACCCTTAGGAAATTTGGGCAGCCATGCAGGCCAGGGCCTGGCCAGGGCCCTGCCAGGGCTCTGAGAGCTGGAGAGGAGAGAGAGGACTGGCGAAGAGCAAATAGCAGTTTCCTTCTTCTACCTTCTCTATAGTCTTTCTTCCTTTACTTACTTTGGAAAGCCCAGCCTCCAGTGATATGCCCTGACACTACTGAGGAAAGACTTCTTTGAATTATTGAAAAAAAAAATAATTGCTATACACATAATTGCTGAGTAATCTTATGGTGATTTTCCTGTACCAGGAAACTTGGATGTTTGTCTGAGCAGACACAGAGTATGAATAAAGTGAGACCCTTATCACATAACACTTCCCAAAGGAAAGTAGAGGTTTTCAAAGGTAAAATAAGTAACATCATCAATTAATCAGGGCAGTGTAGTTGTCTTACTTCCTTGACAATTTGTTGTAGGGATAGTTTTAAATTCTTCTTCTTTGAGAAAATAATTTTATTTATTCTTAATACAAGAATTAAAAGATTCCCACAATAACTTCAGAAAGTATAATCAGAAAAATGAGAGAGTGCACTCCATTTGTGTATGATCTATCAAAATGTATAAATGCATTCTACTGTCATGTACAAAAGATTAGAACAAATAAAAATATTTTAAAAAAGAAATTATTAATATTGCCACATGCTATTTATTTGTCTTGACAGCATGGGAGTTGGATTAGTAGTACACAGAAGAAAGCTAAAGTTATCTTCATGGGCAGAAAACCAGTTGGGAGGACCCACCATGACAGAAGACATCCTGGCTTGCATTCAATCTGCTTACTTAAATACAAACTGAGAACTTCTAAAGACAAATGAGTTTATTCAGGAATAGAAAAGGATTTGCAAATCTGTAGTGTGTGTGCTATGGTAAACCATGGGGGACCATAGGTGTGCCCAGGAAGGCAAAGGAAAGCAGATTTTAAAAGGCAATATAAGAAGGATAACATAAGTTATTTTGAAACAAAGGGTTTTTTGTTGTTGTTATTTTGGTTTTTTTGAAACAAAGGTATTTACCTACAAGGACCGAAGATTTATCAGTTCAAAGTAACTAGTTCTTGGGCAGATGTTCTTGCGGATTTATTTTTTTGTATAAGTTTACTGTGACCTTTGTTAAGTTTTAGTTTTTGGAGAATCTTAGGAATAGTTTTTGTCATGTGTGTGTGTGAGGGTCCTCCATTCCCATTCCATTTTATTATGATCTGACACAAGTGGTTTCATTTGGAGACTGACAATTTCTCATGTCTTCAGCAGTTTCTGTTTCTTCCTGTTCATAGGTAAAGTCCTCAAGAAGCGCATAGAAGTTCAATGAGAAAGAATTGCTAATGAATAAATAATAATGACTATAAGCAGTTACAGTCATGAAATGCTAACATCAAGTTTAGTATTGTTCTAGGGGCTTTTTTTTTATCATCACATTCAATTTTCCAACAACTCTTTGAGATAAAATCATTATTTTATAAAGAAGAACATTTATAGGAAATTAGAATGTTTCCCAGGTTCAAAATGCTATAATGGCATATCCAGGGTTTGACATGAGCGAGCTTTCCTAGAACCTTCATTATTAAATTTTATAATATTATATTTTCTAAAGATTCTCTAAAGTAAACAATGGGAAATTCATGGTGATTTGATGACTGAACATTTAATTTCTAAAGAATTGCTCACAGTTCATTTGTCAGCCTGATGGTTTGCAGGTACAAATGAAGGAGGAGCTGTCCTCTGAACTTAACTGTTGCCCCAAATATGAGGTGTTCCAGTTCTGTGAGTTCATACTCTTTCATTTCACTCATGTTTTAATTCTTCCTCACGCTCCATCTGCTACAATCTCTCTTAAACATTTCAACTGTTTGCTGTGCAAAGTTATTCTACTCATAGTACAACAAATACAAAGCAAACAATAATTTCCCTCCTCACTCTTTCTCTTGGCTGAATGACCCCTTCTGCTCTCTGTTTGAATGTCACCACTTCTCCTGTGAGGATGTGACTCCTCGCAGAATTTCTCAGGATGGGTAGCCCAGAGTGTTCATTTGATTCTCTGATCATTTCCCAAAATGTCCTTTCCTGGAAAGAACAATTTTTGCTGATTGTCTCTGTTGCAAATTGTTTATATCCCCACTCCACACAATTGACATTATCCTTGTCAAAGTAAAAAATTGTTTTAATTTGCCAAATTCATTTGAACTTACCCACTTCACTATGGCATTGGAAGCATTCAATTGTGTCCTGCTTTTGAAGTCTTAACTCTCTTCCCTTTTGTATGATGTGACAGTGATGTCTCCATAATTTCCTGTTTGCCTGATGGGTAACTTCTCAGTGCCTTTTCCAGACTGCTACTCACATGTCTCTTTTGGATTACTTTGTACTGTCCAAACAGTATTCTTATTAAAAATAATGGGTGTGGTCACCAGCAATGCACCAATATCTACTGCTCTGAATCTCCAGCCCCAAAAAGATTCTTGCAAACTCTCATGGTCTGCAATTCATCTCTAGTTATGCACTCCACAGGAAAGTCAAATGCAAGTTGAGATGGGTTTATAATTCCTCCCATCCACCACCTCTTATATGTATCAACATATGCCTCAACCCCAATCTTTCCATCTCATCTCTAATCTCCCCTCTCCTTTTCTTTCTCTATTCCCTCTCTTTGTCCCACATGGTAATCTATGTTTGTTCTGGAAGCCTACTTTCTTGTCACTGCCACACAGTTGGCTCTGCTTTATCAGTGCCTCTCAGATTTATTCATCTTCTCCATGGCACCATTGCTGCCTGAGTTGCACTCTCCTAATGTCTTATCTGTACGGTGACATGGCTTCTGCTCCTGCTACTTATGCTGGTAAAATTTCTCCAAACATTATCTTTTCTCTATCCCTGGCTCAAAAGTTTGGAGTAAGTTCCCATTGCATTCAATTCTAAATACTGAATATGGAGTAGCATCCTGCTGAATTTTCCAGCACTATTTATGATCACTTTTCTAAAAACAACATAAAACTCCAGTGATGGATCCAGATCAGTCTGCTGTTTTCAGAATAGAAGGTGCTCTCTTGCGCTTCTCTACCATGACATGTGCTATTCCTTTTTTATAAACCATGCATCTCCCTCACTTCATCCTTTTATCTCCTATCTCATTCAAAGTTCATATGCTTTTCCTTTCTTGGAAATATTCCCACACTTCCACTTACCATCCCCTAACTGGGCTAAGAACCTACAACAAACACATACCACTCTTTCTCTAATTTCCTCCTGTATTATCTCCCTTTTTTCCCCCCTATAGATTGTGATAAGGGCTAAGATGTACCTAGGTTCTAAGGCAATGTTTAGAATTAGTGAAATTAATGTGCTTGTTGGAGAATTGAAAAAAGATACACACTCAGACTCTGGTTTTAATTTTTCCATATTAGATGCTTACAGTATTCCAGAGATTCTGCTAAGTGCTATGAAAGATATAAATGTGATTCTTTTGAAGAAATTACATTTAATGAGGTATACAGATAGGACATAGGTATTTTAAAATAAGTCTTAGACTATGTAGTATACACATAGCCCTTGTGTTCTGACTTTTTGTTGCTCTGTAACAAAATACCTCTAGTGACTTATAGTCATTATAGTGATTTAAAAATCACTTATAGTGACTTAAAGCAAATAATTTATCATAGCTCATGAATTTATGGGTTAGTCATTTGTGTAGGATTCAACTGGGTGATTCTCCTCTATTTTTTGTGGTGCTGAGTGAGGTTATCTTAGTTGGCAATGGTAAAAGTTTGGAGGGTCCAAGATAACTTCACTTATGTATGGCATCCTGAAAAATGAGTTGAATATCATGACCTAAAATACTTCTAGTTCAAGTTGATGGTGCATGTCTCAATACAATTCTCTTAAAAACTTTGTGGATTGCTGTGATTTTATTTAATATAAATATCTTGTTGTCTGTTAACAAAATGCACACTCAAAAATCTCTTAAAGATAACACTGTTCCTGGGTTTGGATTAAGACAATATTGTGCAGAAGTTTTTTTTTTTTTTTTTTTTTTTCTGAATGAAGATACCTAAGAGATATCTCCTAGATATTTCTGAAGTCTCATGAAAGAGAATTGTAGGCATCCTTTGAGATTATTCTTACCTTGTTTATTTTGTAATAAGAGATAGTCCTATTGTAGAATCCAATAAGACCTGAACCCTCTATATTTGTTTCTAAAGTTTGTTTGGAAATTTTTTACTGCATTTTATTTTATCCAAATCTTATTATGTGCTGCTATTAAAAAAATCAGTTGGCACATACAACATTCTGCCTGGAAATCTCCTTTGCAAACCCACAAGTTTATTAGGTGTATGTTCTTTGTTCCATAGTACTGAAGGCAAATTTTTCCAAATTTTAACACCACATAACAAGGGTTTTCTTTCATCCTGATTCCAATTAAACTTCTTCCCTTTCCTTCTTTTACTAATCTTTCATTATTAGTCTTACCGAGAACTATGTAGCTACTTCTTGCTACACATCCGGAAGCAAACGCCATATGTTTTAGAATTTTGTTATGTTAGCATTATAACTCAGGCATAAAATTACAAATATTGTACTATTAATCTATTTTTTGTATTATAAGTTATAAAATTCTTACTTAAATGCTTGGTAGAAAGCACCATCTGATTCTAGATTTTTTTTATTGTTGTTGTTGGGAGAATTTTGCTTATTGATTCAATCTCATTACTAGTTTATAGGTCTATTTAGAATTTTCATGTCTTTGTGATTAAGCATTGGTAGATTACATGTTTCTGGAATTTGTGCTTTTCATGTAAGTTATCCACTTGTTGGCATGTAGTCGTTCGTAGCACTCTCTTATATCATGTTTTTGTTTTAAATTTCTGTAAACTCAGTAGCAATGCCCCATCTATTATGTACATGTATTTTTTTTTTTCACTGCAAGACTTAGTGACAAAATATCAACCATTTGATTATATCTTAGTTTAAGAGTCAAGAATTCAGGAAGAGTTAAACTGGATTATTCTGCTTTTCATGGCATCGGCTGAGATTACTTAGTGGTCCTTAGCTGGTAGATGGGAAGGGATAGAATATTCTAACAACTTCATTCTTACTTTATGGAACTTATGCAGGAATGGCTGGAAGGCTGCACTCACTTAGGATCATTGACCCAGGAACAAACATATGGCCTCTCTAGCCTGACTCAGAGTTGGAGAGATTTTTCTGTCTATATTCACAAGTGTTTTAAAGACTCAGGTGGAAGCTGCAGGTTGTCTTATGTTGTACTTTGAATGCCCTCAAATATTATTTAATCACAGTTTAGTTGTCAAGTGCTATGGTTTGGATCTGGCATGTCCTCCAAAACTCATTTGTTGAAATCATGGTCCACAATGCAATGAAGTTCAGAGGTGGGGCATTATAGGCAATCATTGGATCATGAGGGCTATAACCTTATCAGTGGATTAATCCAGTTGATGGATTAGTGATTTGATTAGTTACTAGGTGGTAACTATAAGCAAGTAGGACATGGCTGGAGGAAATAGGTCACTGGGGGGCATGCCTTTGGGCATTATACCTAGTTCCAGGCTCATCTCTCCCTCTCTGATTTCTGGACGCCATGAGTTGAACAATTTTCCTCTGTCATGCCTTTCTAGCATGTTTCTGCCTTGGAGTCAGTCAACCTAAATCCTCTGGAACTGTGAACCAAAATAAAACTTTTTCTTCTCTAAGTTGTTCTTATTTAGATATTTTGGTCACAGTGATTGAAAGCTGACTAAACCATCGAACAAATAACTAAAATAGCAAATTCAAGAATTCAGTTATATCTCTCAAGATGACCAATGATTTCCAGTCATCTTTAATCTAACACATCTTGGTTAAAAAACACTGTGAGAGACAGTCTAGTAAGATTTTAATTTTTTAAAACTTATTAAAACTTATTTTATAACCTAACATAGAGCCTATCCTGGAGAATGTTCAGTGTGCTCTTGAAAAAACTGTATATTCTATTGTTTGATGTAATGTTGTTTATGTATCTGCTAGGTTCAATTGGTCTAAATATTTTTCAAGTCCTCTATTTCCTTATTGTTACTTGTGTAGTTATTATATCCATTGGTGAAAGGAAGTACTGTTATCTTTTACTGTTTTTGTACAGTTGTCCATTTTTCCCTTCAGTTATGTTTACTTCATGTATTTAGGAAATGTGATGCTCGATACATAAATATTTGTACATATTTGTTTTGGTGAATTGAATTGAGATTTTTATATAATATTCTTTTTTGCCTTTGTAACAGATTTCAATTTTAGTTTTGTCTGATATTAATATACTGTTCTATTTTGGTTAGCATTTGCATGAACTTTTCCCATCCTTTTGTTTTCTTTTTCCTTTTTTAATTTTTTCTTTGGATTTAACATTAGTCTCATAATTTCCAGAGCTCCTGTAAAATTATTTTAGCCAGTCTCATGGTGTTAGATTCTGTTTTGGAATAAGGTGCTGGAGTTTCCTAGTCTATCTTCAGACAGTTGCAACTCCTTATTCATTGTTAATATTCTTTAATAGCACTGTTCAGTGGATCATTTTTAATTTCTCGCTCTTTTTTTTTTTCCTTTTTAGCTCAATATTGCTATTCTTGCTGAGAGTACAACTAGTTCATAACCACTGACTCCTGTGTGGTATTCCTACATTGGTACTCACTGCTTTTTATTTAGGCATTTTCATTGTTGTGTAGTACTCCTGATAACAGAAAACATGGTAATCGCACCCTCATTTCTTCCAGACTTGAGAGAAAGCAACAGTAGTGCTGATAAACAACCATAAATAGTAGGGTTGTATGCACTAGAAATAACCTGGAGGGAAACCATGTATTTTTCTATCCTTGAAAACTGTAGAACTAGGGTAGACACTGAGATGATTAGGTAAACTTTCATTAAAATTAATAGATAGCGTTAACTCCATCTTATTTTTATAACGGAATGCTTGTAATGTACCAACTTAGTTTTATCACAATGTTTTAGCTTTAGAGCAAGGCAAATGCCAAGCTGGTATGTGTTCCTTGTCTTCTAATAATGCCTATTTTGTGCTAGGCATTAGGTAGCTGTGAAGGGCTACCTATCTAATGCCCTCTTGCCTAGCTCACACAGTACTCTCCATCTACCCTCCTGCTAGCTCAGAGCATCTCTACCCACAGGGGTAGTAATAGTAGTAGTAGTACCTTCCTCATTTGTCCATCTTAACACAATGAGCATGAGGCATAGAGTCATGATACCTAGATGTAAAACAAGCAACCTGCTTGATTCATGTAGGATCTAGGAAGGGAAGATCAACCAAAATAACGTAAAGGTGCTTGAGAACGCTATAGGTGAGACCGCAATAGCACATAAAAGGTAATTTCCAATGAGAATAAATTAGCAAATATGAACCCTGCGCTACGATGACAAAAAATGACATTTTTAAATTTGTTTCTTTAAATAACCTAAACTTTTGCTACCAGTCCTAATCTACTAGGTTGCTTGGAATTCTTTTTTCTTTTCTTTTTGGTTTTGTTTTTTTCTGAAGGAGTGCTGTTTGAAATTCTAATCTCATTCACTATCATGACCCCTTCCAGGGGGATATATCAGCCGGAGCTTGGGAAAGGTGTTCTGGACACTGGTTAACAGATTCTAGTATTCTCTCCAGAAAGAGTAGATACTTCCGTCCATGTATCCCTTCCAGGTCTGAGGATTTTCAAATATCTGTTTCAGTTCTGGTGTCTTCATTGGGCTGGATTACCAGCCTGGCGCTGAGAATCATGTGTCTGTTCTTCACCTGTCCCCTTACATATCTTAGCAAGCCCTATAGCAGGCCCAAGAGACTTGGATGGGGCTGTTACTGCCACAGGGCTTCATATTTCTCTTCCTGACCTCTGTTTCTTCTCACCTCCATTTTTTCTCTTAAATATCACTTTTTTCTTCCTGATCAAGAAATTTAGTAGTAATTTTTTTTAATGGGCAGGAATGGAGGCTTAACGATCACATACTTTTTCTTTCTATCTGAAGAAAACTCTCAGTGATGAAATGATAACTATAGATAAGCAGGTAGGTTGGTATGTAAAAGAATTAGGAACATAAGCACATATCACTATCTTAATATATTACAGAGGCACATAGAAAGAAAAATTTCTGATTATTAAATAGAACTGAGTTCAAGTCATAACACTGCCTCTCACTAGCCCTGTGACCTCAGGCAAGTGGGCTTGCATTTCCATCTGCACCATGAGGGTTATGCCATGTACATACCAGAGTGGTTGTGAGGATTAGATGACACAGCTTGAGGGATGGTAACAGACATGAATTGGTGCTTCCAGCTCTGTTATTTCTCCTGAGCACACTGTCCTGGCAGAAGTTCAATGTGAGCAGGTTGTGAAAACCTTGGCATTGATTTTCAAGCTTTCCATGTGACTGGGAGCAAAGGCAACTTCAATAGCTGAACCAAGAAAGGATGGGCTTCCCGGTGGGAGTCAGAAGCTCTTTCTGATACGTCACATGGTGGACAGCATTGTCATATGGCAGTAGTCTCTGTTGTCACACTGTGGGGATAGTGATTCCTGGCAGAGTGCATGATGTGATTAAAGCAGAAATGTGCTAAAGCCAGGAGGCACTACTGTTTTAAGTGATCATACAGTTTCTCTTGAATTAGTGGGAACTGCACTTTGTTGGCACTTCTGAATCTGGTCACTACTTTTCCCCCAGGGTCCTGCCTCTCTGGAGTGGGTACCGTACTCACACTAGGCACTGATGATGGACCCTAGAACTCTCTTCCAGGACAGATTAGCTGAGAGCCAGAACCAGTGCCAAAGCAGATCAGAAAACCACCTGGTGATTAATACTGTGTTTTCTAGCTTCTAACAATGACATTACTAAGCTTGGCCTGAGGGGATAGAGGAAGAATTAATAAATGTGCTTTCTGCACTGCTCAGAGGTAAATAAACAAATAGAAACATCTTCAGGGATGTTGATTTAATGTGATACTGCTTTGCTTAGTGCTTCAGTGAATGAGTAGATTGTAAACTCGGGAACTTGGAACTGACTTCTAGAATTGAGCCCAGAGGAATTGAGAGCTGAGAAGAGAGAAATGCTGTCTGCTGGATGTCAGGTGTTTGGATTCTGGGAAGGCTGAACAAAAGGCCAGGAGAGATGGAGAGGGATCTGCATAAAAACAATGTAAGAGACTCAGTGTAACCTTCACCTATCCCCCTTGGTGTGTCCTTCCTCCTCTACCCCTGCCCACCTATTCTTCCTTGCCACATGATAAAGATCCCACCACTGTCATGTACTATGGCTGACAAAGTCTCTGAAGTTCAATCCGGGGCCTGATATGACACAGTGAAGAGTCTGTGAGAGCCTCCAGCAGGGTAAGCCTGGCTCACCATGAGATACTGACACTGCAGTGGCAAGTCAGGTGCAGGTAGGCTGAGTATGTGGGAGATGTGGGTTGGAAGGCCATTGAGACTGAGCCAGCTGGAAAGGTGCAAAAGTGGCGAACCATTCCACACTGTTCTGTGTGGTAGTTCCTTTAGTGTAGAAGTGGGGATAAAGAAAAGGGAAAGGATAAAATATTTCTGCCCCTGGGATAGTCAGGGTTTTCTGGGAGATAAGATGAGAACGGAGGATGTGAACTGACCCTGAATCAGTGGAGGAACTCAGGAACGTGGCCTTTGACCACACCGTCTGCTGGGAGCCTTGAGTGTGGGAACACTGCATCTAGATCTCTTCCTGGATGAGAGTTTACAAATCAACAGCTCCTACCTGAGGCTAATATCTCTTTAACTTACATATTTTCAATGCAAACTCTGCACATATTGTTAACCTATTTTTCTCTTCTTTTCTTTTCTTTTTCCTTTCCTTTCCCTCCCTCCCTTCTTTTCTTTCTTTCCCTCCCTCTCTCCTTTTCTTCCTTTCCCTCCCTCCCTCCCTTCTTTCCTTCTTTCCTTCCTTCCTTCCTTCCTTCCTTCCTTCCTTCCTTCCTTCTCTCTCTCTCTCTCTCTCTCTCTCTCTCTCTCTCTCTCTTTCTTTCTTTCTTTCTCACTCAGATATGTGAAATCTTTTCTGTATTTGGAACTGCGGAAACAAACATAAGTCCATCTTTGTGAGGTAGATATATTACATGGCTTTTGTCTTTCATTCTGCTTCTGAATTTTAGCAACTCATGGGTTTGGGGGAGCAAGGGTCTTCTTCATGTGTCCTAAGCTCCCTGCCAGCCTGAGGCCTGGGTGGTGTGAGGGCTCACCTACTTAGTTTTTCCTCCCTCACCAGTAGGTTCAGTTCTGTCTCACTTCACTTGTAGGGTGGCATGGGGACAAGTCACTAGTTTAAAACACAAGCAGACTTAGGATGCAAACACTTAAGACTTCTTGACCTAGTTTTCTCACCAGAGTATCTCTTTCGAGGTTCAAGTTTGGCGTAGGATTATTATGTCCAAAGATTCTTTGAGTTCTGATGTCATCTACTACACTGAGGACCCTGCACTGTGTCCATACAGGCCTCGGTCTGAAGGCTGAGGGGTTGGGGTTCGAGTGATTTTTGCAAAGATATGTTTAAGTATCAAAATGCAGTTGGGTAGGTAGAGATGTAGGGATTTCCTTTATAACACAGAAAGAATGGATTGCCAGAATTCTAAGAGAAAGACTGGTGGGAAGTGGAGAGAAGCTAAGTAGATCATCATCTGTTCTCATCTGAGGTCACCAGGCAATTCATAGTTTCTTAACCTGAATCATTCAAAGGAGAATAAAGTTCTCTTTCTCACACACACACTTCCACCCACACACACTCCCACATATGCACACATAGCAACAGCACATGCTACAAAGAGAAAATTATAGCTGACACTGAGCAGTTTCAAAGCAGGTAGAGTAGGAGCATCTGAAAAGTTCTTATAGCTATGGTCTGGACTGGGGTGTTCCTTGCCCACCTTCCTGAAAGTTTGCAGGAGCCCTGGGCTAAGCAAAGCTGCATTTTAATTGAGCTGAGCATTAGCAGGGATCAGAGGAATTGATAACTGGGTAAGTTCAGATGAAAAATTAAAAATAAGATTTTGCTTAGAAAGGAAAAAAAAAAATATATATATATATATGTCTGAAACACAAATACACCACCAAGTTTCTGTAGCTGAACTCCTGCTAATGACACATTTGCCCTGAGTTACCTTGAGTTCAATCCTTTTGTGGCTCTTTAAAACTGAATAAAAAAAAAAGAACACAAAGCCTCTCTTTGCTAACTGTGGGTGAGTATTTTTTAGAAGAACAGATAAACAACTGGACTGCCCCTTTTCAGATGTAGATCTTATTAAATCCTATTTTAAGGATGCAGTATTTTCTGTTGTTGTCATTAACACTCAGGAAGACCCCATGGATGTGAGTTGCTTTTGGCCACTCATCTTGTTTGCATCCTCTCTTGGCTCTGTGGCTACTGGGCAAGCTAACACCTTGGAGACTATTTTCTCATGTGTAAAATTGGAATAATAATTCCTTTCTTCCAGAGTGATAGTGTTAGCAAACAACTATGTTACATTCAGCAAGTGCTTAATAATGAAGGAGCCAGACCAACTTCATGCTGTGAAGATAATGAAGTCAGACTCCCTTCAAGGGAGGCTGAAATGAAACAACTTCTGTGAACCTTGGAGGCTGAGTTTACAATGAGATTTCAATGGAAAGCTAGTCCTCTCAGTGAATCAGTGAGGCCCCTTACCACAAAAAAGAGGTTAAGTTTTCTGCAATATAGACATAAACTAAATTAGAATGGGGCCAATTTTTTAGCTTGCTGGAGCTCAGGAGAGTAGCTGCACAAAAGTCTCCCATGCCCACAAGGCCAATGGAAAGGGCTACCCCTCAAGGTCATCTTCTCAGCCTGTCCAGCTCACACCCTTCCATCTCTGGCAGCAGAGAGGGCAACTAGGTCTCTCAGAGACTACTTCTTTAGGAGCAAATATAAAACAGTGAATCCTGAGTCCAATTCCATGAACATCTCCAATTTGCATTCTTTCACTCATCAGTAATTCTTTTTTGTTGTTGTTCCAGGGATTGAAGGTAGGGGTGCTTAACCACTGAGCCACATTCCCAATCCTTTTTATTTTTTGTTTTTTTTTTTTAATTTTGAGCCTAAGTTACTGGGTCTGGCTTTGAACTTGACATTCTCCTGCCTCAGCCTCCTAAGTCACTGGGATTAACAGCACCCACAGGAAATTCTTAATCCTCTTCTGTATTCTGGGCATCATTGACTGTTTAAGCCCAATGGTTCTAATATTCAAATTCTGTGAACATCAGAGGGAAGTAGATCTGCAGGGAGGAAGATTTTTTGCTTCTTGGAATTCATATTTAAATTATTTGGATCTTCTGCTCCTTGGAGTTTTTCAGACCTTGATAATTCTTAAAGAGCCTGAAGTTTGGCTTTATGTGAAAGTGTGTATCCCTCCTCCCATGGTGGCCAGGTACAGCAGAAGTATGCTTGACACCAAGACCTTACCTGGTGAGGGTGTTGATCCAAAGCAGAATTCAACCCAATGGGGCTCAGTCCCTTCAGCACATCAAAGTCCACCTCAGGCTCATGTTACATTCTCTCTCCTTATTTGTCTCTAGTCCCTATTTACCATTTGTCTCAGGTTCAGTTATGGCTGCAGGGGCCAACATTGCAATCATATGGATTAGCTTCAGGATAGCATGACCTGATGGCACCTAGTCTTACTGGTCAACCCTGAGGTTACTGTTTTGGAAAGAGGTGAAAATACCTGAGATCAATGTCAGACCCACATAGAGGACACCTGTAGGTTTGAGACAGGAACGTGTGCCCTGGGTAAGATTTCCACTTGTCAGAGACAGAAGGGGGAATGAAGTCAACACCCTTTTCTCCACTGGTAGGCACTTTGAGATGTGGTCAGTATGACTTGTCAGGGATGTTTCCAAGGAGCATACTTCAGTCAAAATAGGGTTTGCAGCTTAGTGACACTTAGGTAGTTCTGCCTCCTTCCCTGTTGCACATTCCTTATTCTTGTAATTGTGGTCCCCAATAAGCAATTGTACCCTTGCCTCAGACTCGGCTTTCTGGGGAACATGAACTAAAATATCATCTTGATCCAATTGAGTAGGTCTCATGCAAACTACTCCAGATCATAGTTCCTGATAAACTTTCAGACATGTAAAATGTCTTCCAAATGACCTGAGCACCAAAGGAATTGACCACCCAAAGTTCCCCTTAAATGACCCAAGGTTTGGTGAACTGTCCTTGTATACAGGGACCAGAAGATTCTGGAGTTGCCCTGCACTGGGTTCTCTCTTTATCACTCCTGGAACTTCTCCCTTTGGAATATATTTTTCTGTGACTCTTACTCTCAGGCTGCCTCCTAAGAACACAACAATAACCCCTCCACACCAGTATTCCATGCTGACCCCTTCACCTATCTGGCTGTACAAAGAACTGAAGTCATTTTTTAGACTTCCATTTTCACCTACTCATCTCCATTCACAATCTATCACCAAGGCCTGCCACTTTTTAATCCCCCGTGCTCTCTCTCCATCCCCACTGCTGTTTCTAGTCCAAGTCCCCACCTCCTGTCCTAGGTACAACAACTTTCAGATTCATTTTCTTCCATCAGTTTGCTTTCTCCCAAACACTATTTTCAAAATGCAATTACAGGGCTCTTACTTATCTTATAAGAGATTAAAACTCTTAAAAGTTTTCCATTACCCTTAAAATCAACCCACAGTAATTAACAAGCCTCTGAGTTATCTGACCAGTCAGTCTTTTAACTTCATCTCACACAGTGTGTTTCTCTTCTTTTGATGTGCTGACCTAACCACATTCCACTGGTTGATTGCATCTTCACATACCTCAATTTTGTGACTGTCTTAATTATAATGTATTTAACTGATTGATTTAATGTTCTTCTTTCTCAGTAGAACATTGGCTTCATATAAGCAGATAAATTTTTGTTTTATTTATCACTTGACTCATAATCGGAATGTAACATAATTTATTGATGATGAATTAATGCATGAATGAATACTTACAGAAAAGCTTCTCAAAGTGTGGCACATGGACAATTGGTGGTCCATGAATTGATACAACCTGTCAAAAGTAAATATAGAAATTAAGAATAGTGCTCACATATTTGAAAGATAATATGATGTAGCTATTTGAGAGATTAATATTATGCCTATTATATCTAATAATAGAATAAATGAACTATTTTCATTCTTTCTTTTTTTTGGGGGGGGGGTAATTTTGCCATTTGAGAATTAAAAAAGAAAGTTTCATCTACTCTCCCCATCATTTCACCAAAACTTGGACTTTTTATCCTATCCCCAATGTTAATTCATTTTTCTTTTTTTAATTTTTAATTCTTTTATTTGTTCTAATTAGTTGTGCATGGCAGTAGAATGCATTTATACATTTTGATAGATCATATATAAATGGAGACAACAATAGATTAGAAAAAGAAAACCTGCTTTGCCACCAGTGGTGGGAAAGGAATTAACTTTAGACTACACCTATGTACGTACTCAAAAGACAATATTAAAATGATCAAATGAATACTTGTAAAATAATGATAATATTGCTAAGGATAATAACATAAACAGGTAAGGACTAGAAAACATCATTTTGACTGCTTAGGAATATATGTGGGAAAGTATAAGTTTACAGGGACTTCTGATGATAAATTTCTAAAGAAAAAATCATAGTTCTAAGAATATACTTTCATGCCACTTTGTATATCACTTTCATAAGATAATGTCAGAAGTTTCTCTCACATGAAAACCTGGTGTTTTCTCCTGAAAAACACTAAGGTGTGAATTTCAGTGATTTTTCCCTTTTTATTGTGCTACTTCAAAAGTTAATATTAATTTTTCTACTTAATCATGCATCTCCACTATTTTTCTAAATCATTAACTTTCTCCTGATTTTTATAGTTCATTTTTTATTTCACTTAAGATACATAGTATTTAGTTTTTTAGGATTCCACGTTGGAGGCCAGCCTCAACAATCTAGTGAAGTCCTAAGCAATTTAGTAAGACCCTGTTCTAAAATAAAAAAATAAAAAGTGCTGGGGATGTAGGTCAGTGGTAAATCGCCCCTGGGTTTAATACGTGGTACCAAATAAATAAAATATTTATTTATTTGGTATCAAATAAATAAAATAAAAACTTTATTGCCATCTTATTGAGATTCAACTCATATATAAAAATTCACTCAAAGTGTTAAAATTTTCAGTTTATAGTATATCTGCAAAATTAAGGAATAATCACTATTATCTAATTTTACAAAATTTTTCATCCAAAAGACCAGAAAGAATCCCATTGTCTTTAATAGTAACTGGGTATTTTTCCATTTCCCAGCCCTGGCAGCCATAAATCAATTTTCTGTCTCCATGGATTTTCCTACTCTTGAAATTTTGTATAAATGGAATACTACAATATGTGCTTTTCTGAGTGACTTTTTTTTCATTTAGCATGTTTTCAAGGTTCACAAAGGTTGTTGTATGGGTGTGTCAGTATTCCATTCAATATTGTTGAATAAAAGTTTATTTTATGGATATACCACATAGTACATCCATTCATCAATTGTTAAACATTTACACTATTTTCTCTTTTCAGATATTATCCACAATGCTTGTATGAATATTCATGAATGAATTTCTGTACAACTACATATACTCATTTTCTTGAGCATATACCTAAATGGAATTGCCAAATATGCTAACTCTGTATATAAACTTATAAGGAACTGTCAATCTGTTTTCTAAGAAATTGCGCCATTTTACAATATAACCAGCATGGTAATATATAAGATTCTAATTTCTTTACATCCTCTCCAAAATTTTTTGCTCTCTCCTTTTGGATGTCACCTTTCCAGTGTGTGCAAAGTACTATGTCATTATGGTTTCTTTTTAAACTTCTCTGGTGGCTAATGATATTGAGTTTTTATCTATTAATGCATGATTTTTTTGAAGTCCCTACTCAGGTGTTTTGCAAATTTTTAACAAATTTGGGTTGTCTGTGGGTTGCCTTTACCTTCTTGATATTGAGGTACATAATTTTAAAAGTTTTCATGAAGTCCACCATATCTATTTTTTATTGCTGTGCTTTTGGTGTTACATATAAGAAAGGTTTCCTAATCCAAGGGCAAAGACATTTACATCCATGTCTTCCAAGAGTTTTATCAATTTTCTTGCATTTGTGTCTTTGATCAATTTTTGAGTGAATTTTTGTTATATAGTTGAAAAAGTTCAACTTCATGTTTAACCAGGTGGATATCCAATAGTCTTAGAATCAGTCCTCCATTGAATTGTCTTGGTAGCTTTATCCTTCTCGATTCATATTTGTATCCTTATGCCATTACCTCACTGTTCTAATTATTATACCTTTGCAGTAAATTTTGAAATTGGGAATTTTAAGTCTTCAAATTTTGTTCTTTTTCAATATTGTTTAGATCATTTTAGATATTTTACAATTCCAAGATAGTATTTAGATTGTCTTGCTCGATTTCAGCAAAAAAGTTTACTGGTATTTTTAAAAGGAATTTGTTGCAGGTAGATCATTTTGGGGAGAGTTTTCATCTTAGAAATATTAAGTGTTTGTGCTGGGTGTGGGAGGCTGAAGCAGGAGGATTGCAAGTTAGTGCTATACTTTCTCAGAATAAAAAATAAAGAAGAATTGGGTAGTAACTCAGTCATGAAGTACCTGCTGGATTCAAATTCCCAGTACCAAAAATATATGAATAAATAAATAAGAGTGTGTCTCAAAAAGTGCTGGGATGTAATTGCATGGTAGATGCTAGAGGGCTTGCATATCATGCACAAGGCTGTGGGTTCAAGGTGTAGTACCCAACTCCCAGACACACACACACACACACACACACACACACACTAAATAAATAAATAAATAAATAAATAATAAAGCATTGCGATTCCTGAATATGGATCTTTCCACTTAACAATCTTTTTATTTTAAGAATCTTTTGTAGATTTTAGTGTGCAAGTCTTACACTTCTCTCTTTAAATTTATTCCTAAGTGTTTTATTTTTAATGCTTTTAAAAATGGAATTGCTTTGTTAATATCTTTCTAAGATTTCATATTGCTACTGTATAGAAATAACATTTATTTTGTATGCTAGGTTTATACCCTGAAATTACTATTATCTCTAATATTTTTCCTATAGATTCTGTAGGAATTTCTATATATGATATAGATATATGATTATATGATATAATGTCATTTCCAAATAGAAACAGTCTCCTTTCTTTCCAAACTAGATGCTTTTTATTTTTATTTCTGTTGCCTAACTACTTACCTAGAAATAGAAATAATAAAAGTATATTTTTTTTCTTGTTCCTGATCTTAGGGGAATTGATATATTAGCCATGGGTTTTCCATATGTACGCTTTTATATTGTTCAGAATGTACCCTTCTATACTTAATTTTTGTTTTTATTTTTAATGTGTTCATAATCAAAGGGTGTTGTTTGCCAAATACTGCCCCCGCCAGAATTTATTAAAGTGATGTTGCAGATTTTGTCTTTCATTACATTAATACAGTAAATTAGATTGATTGATTTTGTACACTGAACCAACCCTACATCTCTGGAATAAATTCCAGTTGGTCATGGTACATAAACATTTTATGTATTGCTAGACTCTTGGTTTGTTAGAATTTTGTAGGGAATTTTTTGTTTTTTACTGTACCATTTTTGGCAACATTATCTCCTCTTTCATTCTCAATTTTAGTAATTTGAGTTCTGTCTTTAGTTTTTGATCAATCTTGTTAACATTTGCTAATTTTGTTAGTCTTTTTAAAAACAACCTCTGGTTTTATTGATTTTCTCTATTGTTTTTCTATCTTCTAATTCACTTATTTATGTTGTAATCTTTGTTGTTTCCTTCCTTCTACTTGATTGGATTTGGTTTATTCCTATTTCTAGAGACAAAAATGTAGGTTACTGATCTGAGATATTTCTTTTACAAAATATCTAGTTTTCGTAGTTCTAAACTTCTCTCTAATCACTTTGCTGTGACCCATTTTACTTTTTGAATTTATCAATCTCAAACTATTTTCTAATATCTCTTGTGACTTCTTATTTGACCTATTAGTTAGCTAAGAAAGTAGAGTGTATTATTCAATTGTTTAGTTTTTCTTCTGTTATTGATTAGTAATTTCATTCTTTTACTTATTTATTTTGAAAAACATAGTTGGCATGATTTCAAAACCTGTAACCATATAAAGGTTTAGTTAGGTCAAAGACTTCTGAATTCATTCTTTAAAGTCTATCTTCTTTGCAGTGTGCGCCCACTATAGTCTCTGTTCACTTATCTTTGAGATCTACTAATGAGTGAACTGAGACTCTCTTAAATACCTGAACTGATAAATCTTCTGACCTTTGTCAATATGCTCTGTGTTCAAGCTGGGACAGTCTTCTACTATTCAGTCAAGCATTTCATGACTACACTAGCCTTTATTATAGTCCTCCCTGCCATGTACAAGGAGAGTTCTCCTTTCTCCACATCCTCATCAACATTGGTTGTCATTCCTCTTTCTAACAGGTGTGAGGTGATATCTCATTGTGATTTTAATTTGCATTTCCTTGATTAGAGATGTTTAGCATTTTTTCATGTCTATTTACCATTTCTATATCTTTTAAGAAATATCTGCTTAGATTCTTTCATTTTTCCCGTTTTATGGGTACATTACAGTAGTACATATTGATGGGATTTGTTCTTACATATTTTTACATGCACACACTATAGCAATGTAATTTGACAAATATCACAATTCAGCATTTTCCCCTCCATCCCCATTTCCCATGCCTTGGTCCCCTTACTCTATTGACCTCCCTTTGATTTTTAGGAAATCCACCTCCAACTTTGTTTTCCTTTTTCCTCTCTGTCTTTTGCATATAAGAGAAAACACATGACACTTAACCTTCTGAGTTTGACTTATTTCACTTAACATGATGGATTCTAGTTCCATCCATTTTCCAGCAAATCCCATAATTTCATTTTCTTTATAGCTGAATAAAACTCCCTTGTGTATATATATCACATTTTCTTTACCTATTCTTCCACTGACGGACACTTAGGCTGGCTCCAAAGTTTGATTATTGGGAATTATGCTGCTATAAACATGAGTATGCACATATTACTTTAGTAAGATAAATTCAAATCTTTAAGGCAAATATCAAAAAGAGGTATAGTCAGGTCTGAGGTAGTTCCATATCTAACTTTTGAAGGAACTTCCATACTGATTTCCATAATGGTTGTACTAATTTACAGCCTCAACTACATTATAAAATTATTCCATTTTCTGCACATCTTCTCCAGCATTTACTATTACTTGTATTCCTTTTTTTATTTTTACAGACTGCATTTTGATTCATTGTACACAAATGGGATACAACTTTTCGTTTCTATGGTTGTGCATAATACAGATTCATACCATTCATGTAATCATACATGTACATAGGGTAATAATGTCTGTCTCATTCCATCATCTTTCAAACCCCCACCCCTTCCCTCTCATTTCCCAGTATGTAATTTAAAGTTCCTCCATTCTTCTCTTACCTGCCACCACCCCCCACCCCCATTATGTATCATCATCCTCTTATCAGGGAAAACATTTGGCCTTTGAGTTTTGGGGATTGGCTTATTTCACTTAGCGTGATATTCTCCAACTCCATCCATTTACCCAATGTCATAATTTTATTCTTCTTTATGGCTGAATAATATTCCATTGTGTACCACAGTTTCTTTATCCATTCATCTATTGAAGGGTATCTCACTTGGTTCCATAATCTAGCAATTGTGAATGGAGTTGCTATAAACATGGATGTGGCTGCATCACTGTAGTATGCTGATTTAAGTCTTTTGGCTATAAACCAAGGGGTGGGATAGCTAGCTCAAATATTGGTGTCATTCCAAGTTTTCTGAGGAATCTCCACCCTGCTTTCCAGAGTGGCTGCACCAATTTAAAGTTCCACCAGCAATGTATGAGTGTACCTTTTTCTCTACATCCTTGTTAACATTTATTATTACTTGTATGCTTGATAATTGCCTTTCTGAATGTAGTGAGAACGAATCTCAGCGAAGTTTTAATTTGCTTTTCTCTAATTGCTGAAAATGTTGAACATTTTTTTCATGTATTTCTTGACCAGTTAAACTTCTTCCATGAAGTGTCTGTTCAGTTCCTCTGCCCATTTTTTGATTCAGTTATTTCTTTTTGTTGTGGTTTTATTTTGTTTTGATTTGTATGATGTTAAGGTTTTTTTTTGAGTTTTTTTTTATCTATCCTGGAGGTTAATGCTCTATCTGAGGTGCAGGTGGCAAAGATTTTCTCCCATTCCTTAGGCTTTCTTCATGCTCTTGATTGTTTCCTTTGCTGTGAAGATCTTTTTAGTTTGATGCCATCCCATTTATTGATTATCAAGTTCATTTCTTGTTCTTTAGGGGTCTTATTAAGGAAGTCAATTCCTGAGTCAATTTGTTAGAGAGTTTGGCCTACCTTTTCTTCTAGTATGTGTAGGGCTTCTGGTCTAATACCTGTTGGGACTAATGACACGTTAACTAACTCAGGCTGACTCCTTACTCCCTGGTGAGTGAGCAAGATCAAGGCTTAAAGGCGGTTTCAAAGGTTCATGACGATAAATCGGACTACCGTCAGGGATTGGTTAACAACAGTTCCACAAACGTGATCAGCTGTGCTTGCCATATAGTCCTATGGGACTCTCACCTGCGTGAACCTCCCATGCCTTGCTGACCTTTAAGCTGATTGGTTCCTGCCTAGCCCCAACCCCACATAAAGCTGTGTGACTTCCTCAATAAACGAGTTCCTGCTGTGACTGGTCTCCCTGACTCGTCTGATTGTCCTCCGCGGGAGGGCTGGGAGTGGGCGTTCAGTTGGCCCTACCTATCCCGGTCTGACCTTGTTGGGGAGTGTCCCCTTCCCTTGTTGCTGGTCGAGAAGAGCAAGGGGGCTTAAGACACTGACAAATACGTAGGTCCTTGATCCTCTTTGAGTTGAGTGTTGTGCAGGATAAGAGATAGGGGTTAATTTTCGTTCTGCTACATATGTATTTGCAATTTTCTCGGTACCATCTATTGAAGAGGCTTTCCTTTCTCCAAGATACGTTATTGGTGCTTTTGGTTAGTGTGAAGAAGCTCTATTTTTGTGGGTTTATCTCTGTGTCTTCTACTCTGTTTCATTGGTATTCTTGCCTATTTTGATGCCAATACCACCCTGTTTTTGCTAACGTAGCTCTGTAGTATAATTTAATGTCTGGTATTGTGATGCCTCCTCCTTCACTTTTCTTGCTCTGGATTGCTTTGGCTATTCTGGGTCTCTTATTTTTCCAAATAAATGTCATGACTGCTTTTTCTATTTCCATGAAGAACATCATTGTAATTTTGATGGGAATTGCATTGAATATGTATAGCACTTTTGTTAATATGGCCATTTTGGCAATATTAATTTTTCCTGTCCCAGAAATGTGAAAATAAGAAAGATTTTAATTTGAGTTTTCTTATTTTTAATGTGTCACAGCTATAATTTCCCTCTTCATAATCTTTTATGCATTCCATATTTTTATTCTTATTTGTTTCAACACATTATCTAAATGTACTTCATCTTTCACCCATTTCAGAGTGATTTTAATTGTCATATAATTATAAACATTTCAGTTTTCCTTATGTTATTAATTTCAAACTTCACCCTATTGTGGTTGGAGAAGATACGTTATGTGATATCTATATTTTTAAATGAGTGGAAACTTGTTTTTTCATCTACCAAATGGGCTGTCTTGGAAATTTACTTACATTGCCCTCAAGAAGAATGGGTATACTGATTTTTTGAGTAGTGCTTTCTGCATGTCTGTCAAATCTTGTTGGTTTATTGTGTAATTGGGTCCTCTTTCTTCTTTCTTATCTTTTGTCCTATTCATCATTGAAAGTGGGATATCAATATTTTAACCATTTTTGTAGAATTCTAGATTTTTCCCTTCTACTCTATAATTCTATGTACATATACTGTGTATATATTTAGAACCTTTAATTAAGTGTGCAGTTGTTGATAATCAATATACCTTTTTGATGTATTAAAATATTTACCAATATAAAAGGTTCTTGTCTCTCATAACCTGTATTGATTTAAAGCCTCTTTTTTTTTTTTTGCTGATATGAGTACAACATCCCAGCTTTCTTTTGGTTACGATTTTTATGAAGTGCTTTCCCCACCATTTGATTTCAATATACTTGTATCTGTGTGTAGAAAGTGAATCTCTTATTGATGATTTTTAAGTCCATTTCTCTAATCTGACATTTTACTCAACACTAATTGATTTACATTTAATAGCTGATAATGAGGGACTTACTTTAGTCATTATGCTATTTTTTCTATATGTCTTCTATTTTTTGTTGTTGTTGTATACCTGTTTCCTCTGATATCTTTTTTGGTCTTTATTTAACTTTTTTTTTTTTTTTTGATTGAAACATTTTGATGCTCTTCTCATTTCTTTATGTATATGTTCTGTAGATATTTTCTTTGTGGTTATCATAGGCATTACACATAATATTCGAAAGCCGTTACACCTTAATATGAATTAATACCAACTTAACTACTATAAAGCAAAACCTTCCCCATGCAGATATTTATATATTATTTATGTTGCATTTATGCTTAGATATTGTGTTCAATAACATTGATTATTGATTACACATATATGTATACACACATATACATCTTAGAAATATAGAAAATAAAAGTCAAAAGTAGAGTTATACACAAAAATTACAATAACAACAGTTTTTCTAGTTGCCTCTCTATTTACTTTCACTAGAGAGCTTTGAATTTTATATGGCATCAGGTTGTATTATATGTTCTTTCATTTCAACCTGAAGGACTCACTTTAGCATTTCTTTCAGAGCAAATCTAATAGTAATAAGCTCCTTCAGCTTTTATTTATCTGGAAATATCTTAATTTCATTCTCATTTTTGAAGGATAGTTTTTCTGGAAATAAAACCTCTAGTTGATAGGGGTTTTGCTTGTTTTTTCTTTGCTTTTTTTTTTTTTTTCTCTTTTTTCCAGAACTTTGAATATATTAGATTACTACCTTCTACCTTCTAAGATTTCTGATAAATAGTCAGCTTATAGTGTTATAAGTCATTTCTTTTTTGGTGCTTTCAAGATTTTTTTCTTTGTCTCTAGCTTTTGAAATTTTGAAATTAATGTGACCCAGTAGGAATCTTAAGTCTGTCCTAAGAAAAGTTCATTAAGTTCCTGAATTTTTTTATACCTGTATTCCATCAGACTTGGAACATTTTCAGACATTATTTCTTCAAATATTTTTTTCTGTATCTTTTCTTTCCTTTCCTTTCCTTTTTTCCTGCTATGATTCCCACCATATATTGATCTGCTTTAACAGTGCCCCACAGATCCTAAAAGCTCTGTTTACTCCTTTTTCTTTTTGCTCTTAATGTTCTACAAACAGTAATTTCAAATTTCCTGTTTCCAAGCTTACTTGTTTTTCTTTTGATGGCTCAAGTCATGTTTCAAACTCCTTCAGTAAATTATCATTTTAATTGTAGTACTTTTCAGCTCCAGAATTTGTTGTTTTATTTTTATGATTTATATCTCCTGAATGATATTTTCATTTTGTCTTTTTATTTGTGCGTATTTCCCTTTGAGCATCCTTAAAACAGGTATCATAAAGACTTTTTCTTTAATTCTGCTTGTCTGTACTTCCTCAAGGATGGTTTCTATTTCTGTTGTTTATTGCTTTGCACGGGCTGTATTTTCCTATTTCTTCATCTGCCTTGTGATTTTTGCTGTTGTTGAAATGACATTTGAATTTTACGATGTAGTAACTTGGAAATAATATTCCCCCCACTTTCTCAAGGTTTGCTGTTTTTGTTGTTGCTGAATGTTGAATGGGAAAGCAGATCTTTGTTAGATACAAACAAAGATTTGTTAAGATCTTTGTTAGGTCTTACTGATCAGTAAGATCCTCTTGGATCCTTTTTTGAGCCTTTTCTTTCCCTGGATGTGTGTGATTTCTTTGTAAAGCCTCCCTCATAAGTGGTTACTTGTGAATGTTCTAATCATTAAAGGTCTAGTTCCCAAACTGGGCAAAAGAGAAAAGAAAAATGAATACAAAAACATCTTTTGTTGCTTTACAAAAAGGGGAGGGAGATAGTCCTCTTAGAGTAAATTAAAGGCTAATGGGAGACATCTGCCACCCCTGTGCCCATTCTCCATTTGTAAGAATCTGATACCCTTTAGCAAAGAATCATGATGCTCACAGCACTCAGCTGAGGAAGAACTATGTTTGGTCAGGGTCAGTAAGTCCTTCTGAAACACCCAGCGTGTCCTTGTGTCATCTCACAAAACATGTGAGAACCTGGGACATATCAGTCAGACAAGCCTGGGATCCAGAACTCCCTCATGTTAACTGTGAACCTAGACAAATAATGTAGAATCTCCCATGACTTCACAAAATAGTCATGAAGAGTAAATAAAACAGGCAAGTTATCTGAGATACTGCTTAGCACATGGCAGGTGCCCAATGAACAGCAGTTAGCACAGTTAACTCAAGAAACTTAGCAACAGTGGAGAATATCTCAGATTGAATCCAAAGGCAGGAAAAAGCTGATGGTCTAGTTTGAAGACTGTAAGCCTGGAGGAACTCCTTCTTATTCATGGAAGGGGATCAGTCCTTTGTTCTAGTCTGACTTTCAATGGATTGGGTGAGAGTCATCCTACTTTTTACTCAGTCTACTAACTCAAATATTAATCTCATCTTAAATACCCTCAAAGACACAACCAGAATAACACTTGGCCAAATATGTGGGCACACCATTATCTAGCCAAGTTGACAAATTAAGTTAACTATCACTGTCCTGCATTTGAGGGGATTCTGAATGCACCCAAGGACAAATTTGGACTGAGCTGAAGGGAGGCTGACTTCTTCTAGAAGGAGTGGGGATTGACCAGCAGGGAGACCTCTTTGTGGGCCAGGTCACGATGACTGGGCTCTGCAAGCAATCAGATCTGGGGGGCAGTTTCTACAGAGCAGAGCAGTGCAGGACTCAGTCCCTGAGGTCCCAAGATCGTACTACCCAGTGCAATTCTATTTCCATCACCCTCTGGCTTGGGAACCTTGGGGAGACCCTTCACTTCAGAAAGCTTTGGTTTCCCTCTTCTATGAAAACATGGATGTTTACAGCAGGCAGGGATATTACAGGGATTAAACAAGATGAAGCCAAAATCCCTCTATGTCTGTCGTCAAAGAGGATAAGATTATTCACCATCACTTCTAAATAGAAGTCCTTTATCAGTGATGCCCAGTTATGTCCTTATTTCAGCCAAGTTGATCCCTGGAAAATAGCAGTCTCAGGACAATGCGGTAGAGTTGAATGGGTCTAGGAGGCTATGCAGGTAACCTCGCACATCACGTAGAGGAGGATACTGTAGAGTTAGGGAACATCCTAACATCCCGTTCAAGGGACTTTATCCCCAAATATGGGGAAGACCTTGGCAACATTATATACCTCTTTATAATTTATCATATTTAACTTACCTCATCACTCTGTATATATCTAGGCAGGCAGGGACACTCCAATGGAGGCAACTGAGCCTTAGAGAAATAACATTATATGCTCTGGTTGATCAGGCAGAGGGCAGGGCACCTGACTAGTTTGTGGCAAATTGTGTAAGAACCCCTGTCTTCTAATACACAATTTTTCTGTACAGCTTAGTCTTTCTGAGTCAGAACCTCTTCCCTTCTTTACCCCACACTGGATGATGGTGGACCCAGTAGCAAATTCCTGTGTTTACCTCCCCATTGCACTGTTGCTGCCCTGTGTGCAGACTCCTGCCAGGTGGGAGACTAGAGGCAGCTACTGCTATCAACTAACTGTTGCCCATCCCTGGGTCTTGGGTACAAGTTGGAGCATTACTCTTTCTTTAGCAGCTTCAGAAGACTTTCCATTCATCCTGGTGCCTGACTGGGCAGGGCTCAGGTTAACTGGTGAAGATTTGACACACAAAAGAGGTTTAGATTTGACACACAAAAGGAGATTTCAGGTTCAGAGGATTGGAAAGATGGTCAGGGCTGTGCATAGAGGGACAGCCCAGTACTTGACAGTCCAGTACTGTGACTCCCAGTTCTCACAGGAGACAGGCCATAGATTTCTGTGGCACAGATCATGGAGTTTGTGACAATCCAACAGGACATGAGACCAGATCGTGGTGCCCGGAGGAAATGAGGCCCTGCATGTCTCTGATGAGTTCAGCCATGCAGATGCCAAGTTGAAGGGAGCCTCCCATGGGGAGGGAGCAGGAAGGAGGGACAACTTCACCCAAACCAGATGATGTAGCTAAGGCTTCCTCTGGAGGTTAGGCTAAAAGGCTCCACAGAATCAGTCAGTAATGATTTCCTGAGTCTCTCATCCAGGAGCACCAATAAATTAGAGGTCTCTAATTTCTAAATGTGTGGATCCCATTAAAATGATAAATGGCTTCTCCTGCTCTTGGAAAGCTCTAGGCAGATGGAGGAGCTAAGCAAGGCCATCTCTGCAGAGGCAAAGCACCAGTAACCAGACAAAACACACTGGAATTGGAATTTAGCAAGGGATGAACTTTGGGATATTGAAGCACAGTCATGTGAGACCAGGGCCTTAGGAGGATGTGTCCTTAGAATATAGAAGGCCATCATATCACTCTATGAGCAGCTAGACATAGAGTTTTACCTCCCACACTTGTTATTGACCTTGAACAAGAGACTCCCCTCTCTGAGCCTGGTGCATTCATTTGTCCCATTTATTTGTCACATGACTTCCTTCAGAGGGTGGCCAAGATGCCCTCATTCTTTGAAATTGTTTCATCATCAGAACTCATATGGAAAACAAAGAATCTGTGAGACTCCAGAATATGCCACTCTAAAATATATTTCTTTGATTTCTTTAGCATTGGTTATTCAGGAACTGCAGATCTCTGCAGATGTGGCTTTGAAAGGTTGCCCTTTAAAAAAAAAAAAAAACAGAAATTTACATCCATCTACATTAGTGAATTGAGAATGCAGGCAGAGTCTTTTCTGTCTGATATTCCTCTTTCTGCCCAGGAAACATCTTTCCACAGAAAGAAGAAATTGGAAAACTGATGTCTGGCCCAGAGATTATAACAGGTGGCTGTTATCTGGGAGACATCTGCATAATGAAATATCCCTTGCTGAATGTGTGCCTCCCCTCAATCTTCCTTAGCTCCCCTTCCTTCCCCTAGATGCCAGAACCACCATCCTTTTCTTTAGCTTAATATACCCCTCTTTGAATCTCTACTGTATGTGCATGGCTCCAATGTTCAGGCACATAATAAAATTTGGCATGTTTTTTTCCTTGCCAATCTGTCTGCTGTCAGTTGATTTCATAGGCAAAAATTAATGGAACTTCAGAGGGAAAAAGAGTAAAATTAAAACTTCACTATGGCTGTTATAGTTGGAATGTGCCCAGAAGCCTTATCATTCATTACTTGAGAAGAGTAAGAACTCAGGGCTGTGGGCAGGTGATACCTTGGACTCAGCCCCCTTTTACTTCCTCTTCCCTTTGGTGTTTTTATGAGGTTCAAGATCCTGGGGACCTTTGATTTTCCAGAACCTTGGACTTCTGGGTCATACCCCTTATCTGTGATCTCTCCCTGCAGTAAAATATATTTCTGCTATATTCCATTCCAGTAGGGCACTGCTCTCAGCTTACTGTCTTATGATGGAAAATGAATACTCTGATTCACTACACAAGTTCAAAAGACATATGGTGACTTGTGGGTTATTTGGCCCTGAGAGTAGAAGACACTGGGGTGAGAAGCTATGAAATCAAGATATGAACACTAATGAAGAATTTCAGGCATAGTGGCAAGATGGAAAATGAAATATTTTGAGGGAAAATCTTTCTTGATGCCCTTTTACCCTTAGGCAGATTCTGTTAGCCATGCAACCTAAACAAGAAGCAGGCTTTCCTGGTTGGTACCCTGTCTCCCTGCTGGAGCTGGACCTAGTTACCTATTAACAGCTCCTTTGGTCATTCTGATTTAAGGTTCCCAACCAGATATGTGCACATCTAGAGGTTTCTCTAGATATGCATAACTAACAGCTCTTGACATGTAAGGCTTATGAGGTCTTTATCAAAATCATTTATCAAAAGATTTTGGAAATTTGAAAACAGTGCATCTGTCATCACTCAGAGCAATTCTCGACCTTTAATTTCCTGACTGAGTTATCCTCTATGCTGTTTGGTTACTTGTTCACCTCTGAACTGCACACAGGCTCCCATTAGACAGGGAACCTCCAACCCTGCCAGATCACACCCCTGACCCTACTGACCAATGTCTTGCTCAGTCTCATCCTGTTCTGTGGAGAGGAATCGTTTTTCCTCAGGCTTGATGAGAAGCCAAATCTATGTCCTTCAAGAAAACCAACTGACTCTTGTCATTGATTCAGAACCTGCAGTGGAAAGTCAGTTCTTGCTATACTGGTCAACTTTGGGGCAAGGAAAGGGCTGGAGAGATGGATGAGAGGAGCCAGGGCAAAGAAAAGAGAGGACTTTTAAAAAGAGAGAGAGAAAAGAGAAGATTTTTCATACAGTGAAAAAAACAGATTTGATCATTTATATAATAATTATTGTACCCCCTATGAGCAAAGTGTGATAGTAGAACTGGGGATACAGTGGAGAGCCCCATATATTGTGCCCCCTACAGGAAGCAGCATGTATTTAATAAAGAAATAACCTTTGTCTCATAAACATATGATGGATTTTTTTTTTCTTTGTGCATGTTTTTGTGTGAAGCCGACGGTTTTGTGAGTGATGCTGAAAAGCATCTGAAATGCCTTGGCACTGGTTTCAATGGTTGTCCTTTCAGACCCACACTGATGCTCAACAGTGACTTCATGCTGCATTCATTGCTTGTTTACTCAGATCCCTGGAAGGAAACAGATAAGGGTCATGCATTAAAGGGCACACGAGAATTTTAGGCTCTGCAGTTTGTAAGTATATCTTAAGCAATTTTCAAGGACGTCCTCTCTACTCCAGGAAACATTGCAACTATCAGCCTAAGGAAAGCAATTCCAGTTGATTTCATTCTAGCTGATTTCAAAACACCTTTACTATCCAGAATATAATTCAATCATCTCCCATGCCACATGCACTGATATCACACTTGAAAAAGCACAGAGTCGTTCTGACACATCTAACCAGGAATCAAAGGGAAAATGGTTTCTATTTGTTTGCACCATGGAGTACAGGTATGAAAACCCATTTACTTAAGGATTAAAGTGTTTTCTTTCAAATGCCTCTTGAGTGATTTAACATCAATGCTGAAAGTCCATCTGTCCAGTAGACAGTGAAGAAAAACAGTCTGACTTTGTCCTGGGAATAAGCTCTTCTTACTGCCTCATGCTCTGATTCTGTACAGAAAGTCAAACAGCTTTCCAAAATGCTGCACAGAATGCAAAAGTAGGAGCTAAACCACTCTGCCAAGAGATGGGATGCTTTTACAGAAAAATAACTACATTTTTTTTTATATTTTGCTTATATATTTTATAACAACTCCCTAGAAGCTGATATCCTTTCCCCTTCTAATGTTCTGTTCAGTCCCTCTTTCCTTTGCTCTCTCAGACGTAACCGAGTTGGCTGCATCTGTCCCTTGGAAGCCTGAGGCTGAGCGAAAGCTTGACATTAGATATTTATCATCTCAGGCTGTCTTCCCTCAGCTAGTCAGTCAGCCCTCCACCTCCGGACCTCTTTATCTTATTTTGCTAAACAAGATGAGTTTCTGTCATTGCTGAAAGTAATTGACTTGTTTTTTAATATATACCAAGGCCCAGGTTAAGAACTGGACAATGCAATGCATTTATTATTCTCTCTTTCTCCTGTTTATTCTAGTGTGAAATTGTTTTCCAGGTAGTGATTAATTCTGCCAAAGCTCCTTGCCCTTGCTAAGCAATTTGCTATATTTGGGGATAAGATGCTGACTGCACAAGCCTGCTATCAGAGGTGTCGTTAGAATTTTGTCAGACATCGGCTTGTCTATTGTCTTCTGTCATTCAACCAACCCCATGGTCTTTTATTCATTTCCCAAGTCTGATTTTTCTGTGGAATGATCGATGCCTTGTTTTGGGAGGAAGATATGCGAGGAGGTTGCTGGCTGGATAGAGAGGGTGTCCCACCAGTGTTATTAGTGGGCTCATAGCAGTGATGGGATATGGGCTTTCATTGTGCAGAATGTTCAGCTACCCTGCTCTTAACCTGTTCTGAGAGAATAGAGTGACTATCAGTTGATCTAAGATGCCATTTGTTAATAGTAGACTCTGTGACGGTGGGGTCTGACTCCTTTGGCCAAAGAAGGAAAGTGTTGGGAATAAGCGATTCCTTGGTAGATGAAGTAGGTGTCCCTCATGGTCCCTTAGGGTAGAAGGTGATAACAGATTAACCCAGAAAGGGGCTATGGGGGTTAGGACTCAAGGCAAACCAGAAAGATAGGCCAAAGAAGTCTCCTGATATTGACTTGTCGGAGTGAGGAAATTGCCTTTTGATAGGTTGAAGTGTCTGAACCTCAACAACATTGACATTTAAGGCTGGTTAATCTCTTTTGTGGTTGCTGTGTAAATGGGAGGGTTTTCAGCAGTCTTGCTGGTCTCTCCCTATTAGATTACTAGAGGCCAGAAGCAAATGCACCCCTGCCCAAGAGTGACCACCAACAATGTCTCCAGACACTGCCAAATGTCCCCTGCCCTGGAGAACCACTGCTATATCTAAACAAAGAGGAATTGTGAGCATCTCCCTTGGAAGGGTCTTTCTGGGTAATCTTCATGGCTTCCTGAGGTAGAGGGATGAGTGTGGGATCTTGAAGTAGAAGACATGGACCTGAATGCTGATTCAGTCATTTAATCTATGACTTTGGGAAGAAATTGCTGAGTCACTTTCCTCAGAGCCCAATGGTTCTGAAAAACCAGCAAGCTCTGGAAGGGCAGGAAAAAAAAAAAAAAAAAAAAAAAAAAAAAACAAGGAAAAGGACATGCTCTCCTCCCCCTCCAGCAGCAGGTTCCAACTGCTAGACCCTTCCTCAGTGCTGTGGTGACAGGCATTTGCAGACATGCTGCTCTGACATGTTCTGAATTCTGCATTTTGCCTTGAGTTCATCCCTTTCCTGTCTGAGATTGGTGCCTGGTGCATAGTACCTGCCTTTTGCTCTGACTTCACTTCTGTGCAGGTTGACCAACATTAGGAACTGCTGGTTCCTCCCCATACAGTACATTTCATCCAGTGCAAAGTTATCCTGTCAGGGTCTGTCCTCCCCTGGCTTCAGTGGCTGTATCTCTCACCTTCCTTGAGATTCTCTTGTTCCTGCCTTGCATCCCCAAGAGTCTCTTTGTAGTAGGGTGAGGAGTTTCCATGCCTTAGCTGAGCTTCCATGAAGACACTGCTCAGCCCCCAGCATAGATGTCGTTTGCACATGTGTGTGCCCTGGTCACTTTTGCCTAATGTCTGCTGTCATGGTACCAGCCTAGTGCATCTGTGGTATGAATTGGTTTTCCTCTAAGGAAGATGTTCATAAGGCAAAATCATCACCAAGGGCCTAATGAATAAGGATGAAGAGTCTTGATGAGGCAGAGTCCAACAAGTACTCTCGTGGTGGTCTCCGCAACAGTTTCCATTTCTGATGGCTTCTCCCCCTGAAAGTCATGTGAGCGCTGCCCTTCCTGGAGGCTGCATGTTGAGACCCTTTGAGCTCCATGACTGGTTCAGAGCAGGTCTACCTCTGGGGCCTATGAGTCAGGCACTCAGGTCTGGCTTCACTTTTCTCTACCCCAAGTTTGTGGGATGCTGCCTAGTGTCCCCTGGAGCTAACCCAGTCTTTCCTGTCCCTCTCTCAATTTCTGCTCAAGTCCAGGTTTGTGTCCATGGGACAGGAAGTTTCTGAAGTCCCTGGTGCTGATGGTGACACTATGTGGGGTTTTGAGATGGGACAGGAGTCAGGGCTTTGGGCCTGGGTGCAAAGTTGTCACAAATCAAGTCAACAAAATGCAGGTGCAGCATCTGTCCAGGCCCTGGGTCCGCCTGTGGGTCTGGAGGCATTTCCCCTCAATATTTCAGCCTGAGTTGTGCCCTTGGCACTCTCCTGTTCACTTCACAGATCCTCATTATTGGGGAAAAATTCCAGAATTGAAAGTCAAGGCTACTTCCACCAAACATTGAATCTGGGGAGCAGTGTGAATAATTATAAATAAGACTTACCACTTACATGGCATTTTATAAGCCAGAATCTGTGTACAATCCTTATATGTTCTCTATCATTTAATCCTCTGGACAGCTGTGTGATGCAGGCATAATTTTCACCCCATTTTATTGATGCCTCAAAAAGGTAAAGTAACTTTCAGGTATTGCATCTTGAAATCTCACACTGTTAATCACTAGCTTAGATTTCTTCTGGAGGTGTGAGGTTGGTCCCAGGAAGCATACTCTGCTGTACAAGAGAAATGTGTGCTCTGTGTGAAAAAAACAAAAACAAAACCACATGCTTAATTATCTAGAAGACAGTTAGTTTCAACAACAGTCTAGATTTATTTTTGTTATCAGATAGTCTTCCTCATGAACTTATGCTTGCATCAATGAAAATTAATTTTTCATTTCTTGAGTACTCTATAGCAGTGGGGTGTGTCCCCCATGTCTGTGAATGTCTGTGCGTCTGAATGTGTGTCTGTGTCCATGTGTGTGTGTGTGTGTGTGTGTGTGTGTGTGTGTGCATGTGTGCATGTGTATGTGTGCTTTGGTTGGAACTTGGAGAGGTGGGATTTATAATAGGAACAAATTCAGAAATGAGCGAGTGTTATAACCAACGTGACTCAGCCATAAAGTGAATTCTTCCAGTGACTAGTCAACTCTCACCTCATGGAGAATGAATGAACATAAAGCCCTGGATGGGACCAAAGTTTAAGTCTTTTCTATTACATTCCTTTAGTACAGTGTATCTTCAGGTTTGCTCTACTTTTAAAGCATCAGTGTGTATATATATATATATATATATATGTACATATATATATATATGAGTGTCATGTATATTGTGCATGGTATGTGTAGTACATGTGTGCAGCATGTATATGTGATGTGTGTATGTGTGTGATATATGTAGTGTTTATTTATGTGATATGTGAAGCATCTGTGGTGTCGTGTGGGTGTTTTGTGGATGGATGGATATGTATGATGTGGTGTTTATGCATCAGTGGGTTGTATGTGTGGTGCAGGGGTTAATAGGTGTGTCACTTGAGGCACTGGTGTGTGGTTGGATGTGATATGTATGATATGTGTAGAGTTGAGTGTGAGTGTGAACAGGCAGGTATTTAGGTGGAGTGTGCGTGGTACATGTATGGGATTGTATGTATGTGTGGTGTGTGTGGTATTAATATATGGTGTGTGTATGGGTGTGGGGGTTCTGTTTGTGCTGTGTTTGTGGTATTTGTTTGATATGTATGCATAGCTGTGTGTGTGCATGTGTGGTAAGTGGTGGGTGCCTGTTTGAAGACATGCATCGGGTTCACATAGAGGCGCTTTATGCAGGGCAGGGAATAGGGCAATGGAGACTCAGAACAGCATAACGCCTACCTTGGGAAAATCAAATTATCACACTATGCCTCTTTATGGCATCAACACAATGGTGATGAAAATTGCATGTGCCTCACAGGGTGATCCTGAAGATTAATGATGTAAGAAGCCTAAGTCCCACCATCTAAATTGGGGAAATCATTTCTCCAGTAAGCCATTCTTCCCTGTGTCTGTACATTTCAGTTTCCTCCAGGAACACCTTCCTGGACTTCTGATGACTACCCCTCAGCTCCTTTCTGAAAGGAATGCTCTTTGAAGTGTTCAGAGAAATCCTTATTGCCTATTGACAAACCACTGCCCTCCCTGGCCACAGATAAGGGAGAGAGTGGTGGATCCAAGGTCACTGGTAGCCGTGAAGACTGAGAGATGCATTTTCCAAATTCAGCACACAAGCTGTCACTCTGGTGAAGTTCAGTTTTAAAGGGAGCTTAATGGGAATTGCTTAGCCAGTGACATCCCAGAGTAGCTTGTTCTACTATTTCCAAGCCTTGACATACCGCAGTAAAACAAGTATGTTAATTTCATTTCAGGAGAGATCATTCTTATAATACAATAAAAAGGCAATCAGAATGCCATATTCCCAAGGCCAGGGGTCACCTCCTAGGGTTTGGAGTCAGAATGTTAGATTTGACACTCAGTTCCTCTATTAAGTTGTGTGCAACTTAGAGAAAGAAGGATTTTATTTTTTAGTTTGGCATAAAATTCACCATCCAAGTCATTTTTAAAAGCACAGTTCAGTGGTGTCAAGTTTATTCTTGTTGTTCATTTGGTGGCGAGGCTTCTTGTCCTCTCTGAATCAGCACTGTCACCATCCACACTGTCAGCATTATCATGTGGAGGCTCCTTGTGCCTGGGGCTAGGTTTGTTGACATCTGATGACAAAAAGGAATCAGCATCAGGAAGCTCTGATGTGTGCCAGAAATTTAGGTGACCCTGTCCTCATGATACCTAATGTAGCCCTCAAAATAACTTCATGAGGCAAATATTAGCTCCACTTGTAGATGTAGAAACAGAGATTCCAAAAAATTAGCCAACACCTGTATCTGGGCAGTGGCATGGTCAGGATATGATTTTATTGTGTTTCCCAAAGGGTTATGTGCTAAAAACTGGGTCCCTAGTAAGGACATGTGAAGAGGGGGAACCTTTAAGATGTGGGATCTTGTGAGAAGTGATTAGACCTTTAGCAGGTACTAAAGAGGTGGAATGGGTGTAACTCAGTTGGAGAGTTCATGCTTAGCGTGCTTGAGGCCCTGGATTCTAACCTCTGTGGAAAAGAAAAGATAAGAAAAGAGAAAAAAATAAATGAATGAAAGAAAGAAAGAGAAAGAGAGAGAGAGAGAGAGAGAGAGAGAGAGAGAGAGAAATGGTTTTCTGTTAAGAGTGCATTCTTGCTCTCATAGGAAGTCTCATGCAAATGGGTTGGTTATAAGGGAACCTGGCACCTGCTCTGACTCTCTCTTGCTTCTTGTGTCACCACATAATCTCCTGCACTCCTGCTTCTGCCACTGTGATGCCCTGTACCATAAAGCCATCATCAGATAAAAGTGCCATGCTCTTGAACTTCCAAAACTGTGAGTTAGATAAACTTCTTTTCTTTATAAATTTCTCAGACTCAGATATTTGTTATAGCAACTACAATTAGACTAAAATATACAGAATCTCTACTCTGGGACTAAGGTTTATGTTTATTCAGTTATGAGATGTTCTAAGTCCTCCCATTCTCAACCGTTTATATTTGATCAAAACCAATATGTTGAAATATAGCAGATTAAATCTGCCCTAATTACCACAGTATCTGATTTCCTCCTGAAAAGTATATGAAACTCTTCCTTGTGCTCTATCCAAGTGATTTGGATAGCAAAGAACGAGTGAAGTGGAAGTCAAGGGCATCAGTTGTCCTGGAGGCAGAGAGTGCAGACACCCCTCCAGGATGCTTTGTTGGAGGTGGGGCTGCTATTCACTGAGGCACATTCTTCATAAACACATCTCCACTTGGGGTTACAGCCTACTGCACATTAATGCCATCTCAAAGTCATAGGCATCTCTGGGTTCCAAGGTGTGTTATGAATGACTTTTATTTAAAATGCTAAAGCATGTATGCATAAACATATGACATATATGACATTTCTACATGACAGATGCTGGAGAAATATTGATGATATTCAGTCAGTGATCAATATTTATTGAAGGAGTACAATGGGTCAGGCACTTTATGATGGTGTTGGGTTATCATTGGGCACACAGGGGGCCCAGCCTCTGCCTAGTGGAGCCTACTATGTCATTGGATGCTGGTGGCTTTTGCAGGTATCTGATAGGAATATTAGTATCTGTCTTCTTTTTCCTCCTGCTTCTGTTTCTCCTTCCTCTGACCTCTGTGATTCTTCTGTGAGAAGCCTGTCCTCAAGAGGAGGTGCAACTTGTGGCTTCTACTTCCTGCCTCCTCATATCACATACTTGCTCTACTGTGTATGAATTATCCTTCCTTCTCATTTTCCAGCTCTGACTTCTCCTCAGATAAGTAGAAGTATGCCTGGCACAGTAAAATTAGAAATTCTGATACATTTTTCTCTCCTCTACTCCCTTGAGATCTAATTAAGAAAGTTTGGAGTAGGAGGTTTGGCATCAGACTGCAGCTCTGTGATGTGGCAGCAAATCTACTCCTTGCCAGGCTCCTCCAAGTAGCCTGAGCCAAGTGGTCCCCTCTCCCTGATTTTCTCTTCCCTCCCTGTCTCTTCTCTCCCCCTCCTTTTCCTTCCCAGCTCAGAGTGGAGACTCCCTTCCTCTACTTGGGTCTGTCTCCTCTTCTGAGGGCACAGCTGGTATAAATATATTAAATTGGTGAGCATTAAACAGTAAAAAATGGTGAACACTCTGAAAATTGGACACTATCTACCTTACAGAAAGTCATTTAAATTCACTTTATAAGTTTTGCCATATACTGTATTTGGAGTCTAGATCTGGGTAAAGACCAACATCATGCAATACTTGGTAGACAAGTTCCTTTGTTTTTCATCAAGAATGTGAGTCTCCTGAGGTAGGTATCACATCAAGGCTGGTGACAGAATTAAAAACCAGTGTTTATCTTTCCACAACAAGGGACAATCAAATGTATTTGACCAGGAAAAGTCCTAGCTCAATGCTCAAGGGAGATTTAAGCTCTTCTCTAAATGGAAGATGTTTGTCTCCATCAAAATGTAGCTTCTAACTTATTTCTGTCATCGGGGGAAAAATTATAGTGGGATTTAGGGGCCTGAGAGCCTTCCTGTCCCCCTGACTCCCAAAGGCTATTTGCTACCTCCTCTCAGAGTACACCTAGAAACCTCACTCTAGAGTCTGTTGCTGTGCCATTTCCTGAGAACCCACTATCTCCTCTTGGCAGAAGAAAGGGATTACAGTGAAGTATTCAGTGTCCTCTGCAGATATCTGCAAAGGTGGTGAATAGATAGCAGGGCAGAGGGGAAGGGGAATTGAGAAGTGAGAACAAAGATGAAAAGGATCAAAAGAATGATGGTGCCTCCCTGGGAGGAAGACAAAGGGTAGAGAAGGGGCAGAAAGTAGGGAGAAAGAGAGGGAGAAATGGAGAGTTGATGGGGGCAGAAAGAGAAGGGAAGGGAAAGAGGAAGAGGAGGAGATAGAAGTGGGGGAAGGGAAAGAAGATAAAAGAAGCAAAAATGTAGAAAGCAAAAAAAGAATAACCATACAAAAGGATAAAAAGAAGGATAGACAAACACACACACACACACACACACACACATACATGTACTCAGACAGCAGTAACATCAAGAAACAAGTAATTTTGAATCATAGCAACAGACACATATGGTTGATGTGATTTTTGGTATAAGAACCCTTGCAACCCTGTGGCCGGGGTTGTTCTTCCAATAGCCATTTTTGGGGCATTGTGTGAGACAGTCAGTGTGTTGGCTTAATAAAGACTCTCAAATTTGGACTTCTAAAAAAAAAAAAAAAGAAACAAGCATGAATGAAATGTGACAGTGCTTATCAAATTATTGTGGTTTTCAATATGCACAGTGTGTTGTTATTGGCAAGGAAACCAAGCATTATTTATTTATTTATTTTGTCATGACTAGAAAAATTTCACACATAGTAAGACATTGAAAATAAACTCAACAGGCCCAAATTCTCACTCTTTTCCCTAGGATTATTGAAAAATAAAAAAAATCAATAATTCATTTGCCATGGCTACACTTTTCCTTGCATATCACCCATCCTTATTTTTCACGTGAGATTCCCCTAAATATATGATTTTAGGAGCTTTTTGTATTCTTCTTTCTCTTCTCCTTTTTTTTTTCTTTTTTCTTTTTTACATACTTAGTTTATTGTTTCCCCAAGTGTATTTCAAGGTAAAATGTCTGAGAAAGGGATGAGTGGAGACTGACACAGAGAATTTTGGGTAAGATAGGTCATCTCTTGTTGACACAGCTTTTTAGCAGATATTTCTGGGGTAGAGAGGAGGAAGCAAACAGGTAATAGGAGTATAGCTGCAGCTCCATTAGGGCATAAGAACTAGCAAACAAAAGCTATGCCACAGCTTTTGACTCTTCTTGGACTTATCAAAAGCACTATTTGGTCCAGGGTAGTGGTTGAGACTGTTAGAGAATAGACAGATGTGAATGGTAGGAACCTGAGGTTAAGAGAATAATTCTATAAAATGGGCCCACTGTGCTGACCACCACATGCTCTATTTTACAAGAAGCAATTTAACTGCAGCCCTGCCTGGTCTCAGTGAACAGGATATGTCACATTCCTCAACAAACTATCTGTTCACTGCAGGAGAAATACAGGCCCAAAGTGTGAAGAGGAACCCAAGTTACACTGAAGGAGGCTTTTGTGACCAGATCCAGAAATTCTGGGAGATAAGGATAGTTCCTTGTAACCACAAAACCTGTAAGAATGTATGGTTAAGAATCCACTTAGAACCAGTCAGCATGGGTCAAGGTGACCTAGAGTTGCCACCACAGTGCGGACTTGAAAGTATGATGTCATCCTGCTGTCAGTCAAAAGTCAAGAGGTGGACCTGGGTGAGATTCTCTGGAAACTTCTCTGGGATCCCCAACAAAAGTGGAGTGCAGGAGAGGCATACTATTCCTCTCCAGTCTGAGAGGACCCACTCTCTCCCTTTAGAGTGTCCCCATTTCCTTTTCCCTATCCCTTCAATTTCTGTTACTCTGAGTGACATGTCTAAAATCTTTCTGACTTTATGGCAAGAACTGAGGTTTAAAGGGGTTTTTTTGCATTGTCTCAGTTTCTTGGAAGTCCGCAGCTCTGTAACAAAAATAGTAATCCCAGTGAGTTAGGAAGCTGAGGCAGGAGCATCATATATTAGAAACTAATCTGGACAACTTAGTAAGATTCTGTCTCAAAGTAAAAAATAAAAAGGACTGGAGAGGTAGTTCAGTGGTAGAGTGACCCTGCATTCAATATCCAGTAATTTTTTTTAAAAAATGCCATGCGATGACCAAAAATATCTTTATATTCCTATTCTAGTCATTTCTGTATGTCTTACATACTTGCCACATAATGATAGTTTTGTGAATCAAGGCATAAATTACTTTTGCTATTCAGCTGATCCATAGCAGGAGTTCAATAGATATTGACTGCTTACTAACTAGGATAACTGAGACCTGAAGAGATTAAGAAAAAAAGAAAACATGTAACATTATACATATAATTATTGTGTCTGGCAATTGTGGCCCCTCCCACAAGATCATTTTACTTCCCCTGCTACTGTGTGGATTTGGAGTAGTCCAAATCCAATCAGTTAAACTAGGTTTTCTCTCAACTTTTCCATCTGGGGTTTTATAGGATGGTGACTCATGTGCCTGTGACCGAAAAAAACTATAAAGATTCAAGTTCTTTCCCCAGAGCTCCTCACAGAGTTGGTATGCTGTCAAAGTCTTCAGTGCCTTCAAATATTTGTGTGTGTGTCTATATTCCAAAGGTGTTGATTGTTTTGGCAGCAGGATTAATCTGATACAGATTATTCTGCCATTATCTGAAGCTTTAGTTTAATAGAGTAAAATTTATTCATTTCCAATATCTTTTTTTTTTATGATTAGTCCTTTTGTGTCCTGTTGAAGAAAGATACTTATGTGAAAGTTATGAAGATATTTCCTTTGTTTATCTTTCCAATGGATCAGAGACTGTTTTCTCTTATGGTTTGATGTAAGTGATGAATGTGCACATGCAGACTTGAGTACATGCACACACAAATACACAACTATATAACTGTCTAAGTACAAGTCATTGAAAATACTATCTTTCTCCTGTTTCACTGCAGTGCCATTTTTGCCATAAACTAAATAATCCTATATGCACATGCATGTATCTGAGTTATACATTTTATCCCATTGTTTGTTTTGCTCATTTTTGAGTCAATAATGTATTGTCTGAAATAATTTATCCTTATATTATGACTTGACTGGTCGCAGCTTTCATTTGTTTTCTTCAGGATAATCTGGACTATTCTCAGTCCTGTGCTTTCCTATAAGAATTTTAGACATAGCTCATTAATTTACATAAGTAATGCTGCCATTTTCCTTCAGGCTGTACAAAATCTATGAATCAATGTTGGTCACAAAACTTGGATTTGCACTTTGGGGCTCTCTTCTCTTTCAGGTCAGTTTATGGAAAAGGGGCTGACATATTTGTTCTCAGGGCTGCATTTCAGTACTAGTGACCTCATCTGGATGGAGGCTGAGGTCTCTGGGACTCTGAACATTTGCCATGGTCACACATTCTTCTAAGGCCTCTCTTCTTCTTCCTGGTGAAGCCAGAATTGGGGACAGGCAATTGGTGCAAAAATAGTGGATCGGGTCAAATGGAAGAAATGGTGGCCAGGAAAGTCATCTGCATCTGGAAGTTGGAGACTCTCCCTGGGAGAATGGAATGTCAAGGATCTCTGGAGCCCATTGATTACCAAATTTACCTGAGTTTGTCAAGGACTACAGGCAAGGAGCTGCTAATTAATGCCCCCTGGGTGCTTACCTGCCTGAACCACTTTGGCCCTCCCCCTGCCATCTGCTGCTCACTTTTTTGCTATGTTACCAGCAACTCTTGGGCATAGTCATGTAGGCAGGAAGGAGATATAAGGGGTGGGGGGAGAACTGGAGAACAAAAGAGACCCTAATCTATAAAAGTTGTAAGGCACAATCACTTCTTAGGACTCTAGAACATCAGCCATGGTCCCCTTCTCCCTCCCGGTAGAAGTCTGTATTATCACCATTAAATAAAACCTGCTTTATATGCTTGCCTTTGCATGCTTCTCTCACGTTCAAATTTCAACATTTGAGGAAGCAGAACTCGTCACCGGTAAACAGCAGTATCACTGGTATCTTTTCCCTTCCATTTGCCAGGCATAGAGAAACAAAATTTGAATCATTTATCTTGCACAACACCAAATTGGTTCAACAAGCTTTCCAAAGCAATTTCAAAGCCTTTTATGGTACTTCCATAAAATAATGGAATAAAATAGTCATTTTTTTATCCCTTTATAAAATGTTTATTATGAAAAGAAAAATAAAACTTAACCCCAGGGTTGAGTTGCTACATGAGTTATTATCTTCTTTTGGAACATCTGCAAAAGGACCCTTCCTTGTCCCTTCACTACCCATTAATGTTGCTAGGGCTCTGCACTCTGCTTCATGAGTTTATTATTTTCCTGTTTTTTCTTAGCTTCCTTACTGGTCAGATATGGGACGTCCTGTAAGCCACCCAGATGGTAGCTGAAGGAGATAAGATGGAAAAGGAAAGAGAGGTCCTTTTTCCTTACTCACAGGTGTTCTTATTTTGGAAAAACTGGTTTTTCAAATGAGTGTTCTTATTGGCATCAGATCTGCTATTGTGCTACCGCCACACCATTTTACAACCGAGATTGTCAGTCTGCAAACATCCTAGCCAGCCATTGGTCCACTTATCAGCCTGCGAACATTCTCAGCAGTCATTGGTCCAGAGTGCTAGCCTGTGAACTTCCTAGGTGGTCATTGGTCCATTGTTATTAGTCATGAAATTCCACTACTTAAGAATAGCTCCCCCACCATTCTCTCTGTCCTCCTCCGTGTCTCTCTCTCTCTTTCTCTCTCTCCTCCCTCCCTCCCTCTCTCTCTCTCTCTCTCTCTCTCTCTCTCTCTTTCTCTCTCTCACCCTGTGGGCAGACACTCTGCCTTGTCCGCTTAATAAAATATCTTGTGTGAGTTCCCGTGACCAAAGTGGTTGCTGGGTGCTTTCAATTCTCATTGTCAGTCTCTGCCCACTTCTTGCCTCTCGATGGCCTGCACTACTGCACTCAGCTAGAATACCCTTCCTTTTTTTTCTTCTTTTACAATATTTTCAGTTGTAGATGGACACAATATTTTAATTAATTTTTTATGTGGTGTTGAGAATCAAAACCAGTACCTCACACGTGCTGGGCAAGCACTCTACTACTGAGCCACGACCCCAGCCTATAAAATACCCTTCCTTTTTAAAAAGGCTGAATAATATTCCATTGTGTGGATGGGCCACATCGTGTTTATCCACCTGTTAGTGTACACTTAGGTTGCATTTTCATTTTAGCCATGTGAATGATGCCACTGTGAACATGGGTTTGCAGATACCTTTGGAGTCTGCTTTCAGTTCTTTTGAAAACATGCCCAGAATTGGGACTGTCTGTATCTGTTGTCTTAGAGTTTGCTGGGGGAACCTGGAGATGACTGGGAAGTAAGCAGGGATGTGGTCCTCAGGGGCAGGTATTGATACTGCTCTTTACCGGTGACGAGTCCTGCTTCCTCAGGTGTTGAAGTATAACGCCGGAGAAGCACGCCGAGGCAAATGTAGAGTGGAAAATGCAGCTTTATTAAAGAAAAGTAAAAGCAGACTTCTCCCGGGTGGAAGAAGGGGACCCAAAGGCGGAATCCATGGGATGAGCAAATCTTGTCCTTTTTATGGGTTTTATTCTCCCATTCTTTCTTCCTTATCTCTTCCCTTCCTGCCTATGGGATTAGGCCTGGTTTTGCAGGTGAGATGTAAAAAGTGAAAAGCGGATGGGGCAGGGGGAGGGTCAAAGTGATTCAGACAGGCAAGGGTCCAGGGGGCATTAATCAGCACCTTCCTGCCTGTAGTCTCTGACAAGGGCAGGTAAATTTGGTAATCAATGGGTTCTGCAGGTCCTTGACATTCCATTCTCCCATGGCAGTCTCCAACTTCCAGAGGCAGATGGCTTTATGGTCTCCATTTTCTTGATGTGACCCGATTCCCTATTTCTACACTAACTGCCTGTCCCCAATTCTAGCTTCAGTATGGTAGAGAAGTCTGGTATGCCAGCCTTTGGTCCTGTTCAGTTGGTATGCTGGCTTTGAGGAAAACTGTCTCCAAGCCAGTAGAATTACTCTGAGAAGAAGTGAAGGGCCTGTTTTGGTCATAGTTCTATGTCTTTGGGAACAGGCTCTTTTCCATTTAGCTCCATGTTTTTCCCTTCATGATCAATAGTATATTGGTGTTTCAGAATGACTGAATGACGATCCAGAGGAATTTTGTGCTCAGAACCTCACTACCAGGCAGTTCTTTCCTCAGTAGTTAGAAAACTAATTGTTCTGCACTGTGTGGTATTCAGATCTGCTTCTTGAGGCTCATGATCCTACCATCCTCTCCAGTTTTCTCAACACATTTCAGTGACAGTCTTACAAGTTTCTGTCTTAAATTCTACTCTACCCATCATAAGCACATAATTGAATAATTATAACTACTCTAGACACCTAATTCACATGCAGATGAACTTGTCCCCAGGAAGGTTTTACATTTTAACAAGTGATTAGCAATTTTAATAGCTAACTCTCCCCTTGGAAGCTCCCTGTGTTTAAAGGAGACTGGCAGATCAGCATCAATCTCAACAGCTTCTTTCCAGGCACTCAGCACTCGCATTTTATTCCTTGCCAGAGAGGATTTTCTCTAATATTTTTTACTAAACCTGGATGGTTCACTGATACCCTCTGACCTAGGAACATTCGTTTTAGTAGGGTTTGGAACCTCCATTGTCAGGGTCAACTGTGCCTAAGGGTTATAGAAAGTCAGGATGGAGATTTAGGTCTGCAAGGCAGGCCTAGAGTCAGCACCGTTATTAAAAAATCCACTATTGCTACACAGAGAAATACATAACAAGTGCTCAATAAATGGGGGTGGTTTGTGTTGGTGGTGATATCATTGAGTAGTCAGCTGGGTGGGATTCAAAGCAGCATGGAACCAGAGTTTGAAAAATGAGTCCCAACCCTGGATTTGCGTTTCTAATCTGCAATTTCTTCATAAACTGTATTCACAAATAACTGCTTCTCAAGATTAAATTTAACGATGCAGCTTATGTTAAGTGTGCTACTTGGTGTGTGGTCCAGTGAGAAACAGTTTTTCAAAGTCCCCTTGGTAGGAAGTAATTCATTTTTATTTTAGAGTGATGTCAGAGAGTATGGAGGGAAACCAATCACTTATTCCAAGATTCTCTTAGTTATTCAGATGTTATGAAAACAGGTTTTATCACTCAGAAACATATTCCTTTGATTTGATAGCAGCAGTATGAGAAGGACAATGTCACCTCTGTAGAAATAGAGCTGGGTCTTTCATTATGTCAGGTTTGGTTGAGTTTCTGATGACGTTAGAACAAGAGCTATAGGTTCTTGTATATCAAATTTTTCTGTGAATAAGGTAAACTTGCAAAAACTACCTGGTTATTTTTAAATATTCAACTGCTTTGCATTATATAGATAAAACATATTGAGTTGTTGCTTCCCAGTTTTGATTCCAAAAAGAGAAGTCGTGAAACTGTGTAAGGTGAGCCTGTGAATTTAGGTCCTGTCTCCTCACCTAACTATTCACCACATCCATGGCGAGGTCTGTGTTTCTTGTTTTTTTGTGTGAATACCTCAGAGCCTGAGTTTCCAAGCTTACAGGGCCCATCCACCACCATGAGCACTAGGTGATTGGTAACTGAAACCTAGTTGAATTCTTTTTCTTCTCCTCTCTTCTCTTCCACCTTTGATTTCTTAGCAAGTACTAGCTAGCTACCCTCAGGGCTCTCCTTGTATCTTCCTTTCCATGGGTCCCTCTTTTCTGCCTTATGATTCTTATGATTGACATGTTTAATCAGAACAGTACAGTAAAGAAGTGTGACTTTGCTCCACTTTCCTAGTTTTTTTTGTTTTTTTTTTGACTAGTCTACAAATTAAATTGACATTTGACAGATTAACACGAGGAAAACAGTTTTAATTGTATCCATATGAATGGTAGTCCCACCAAAAATGAGGGCTGAAAAGACTTCAGATAATGAGAGTTTATACAGCATCCTGAGCTATAGAAAGGAATAGGGACCTGAAGATTCTAGGGATGGTAGAGACATGTTTTGAAAGGTTGAGGGAAGGAAATATATAGTAAATAAATATGCCTTGTTATACCGATAAAATTTCTCAGGTATTGAAAGTTGGAGCACCCCTCTTCCTCATATACTTTTATTTTGCCCCTGTGGCACTGGGGATCAAATCCAGGGCCTTGCACATGTTAGGCAAATTCTCTGCCACCAAGCTACATCACCAGCCCTTTTAAAATTTTTATTTTGAGACAGGGTCTTGCAAAGTTGCCAGGGTCGTTCTTGAACTTGTGATCTTCTTGCTTAGATCTCTCAGGTAGCTAGTTGGATGTGTGCCACCACTCCAGGCTTAATATCATAGTTTGATAATGTAGATTTCCTTTAAAAAGGTAAATTTCCTTCAAAAATGGCACCTTTCAGAGTTATATCTATGCTGCAGTTTCTAGAGTTCAAGATTTGCCAAAGAAGTAAATTAAATTGTAGGGTGGCATGTTCTGTTATCCTACACAGTCATACTTCGGAATGGTATACCCTAGATCAGGAGAAAATAAAGCTCTTGGCATAATTAAAGTCCCTCCTTTCCTCATGGCATTATGAGATCCTGATAAATGAGTTTTGTTGACAGTTCTAGGAAGAAAAAGAGGTAAGAAGGAAAGTATGCTTGTGTTTGCACACACGTCACCTTGAGTTCTACTCAATATCAATGGAAATGCTATGACATATTTGGCAAAACACTGTTTTAATAAGAAAATAATGAGAAATTATAGTCCAAATCACAAGTTAACCAACCCATCTCCAAATCCACCTTTGACACTTATAGTATTTAGTTTACATGCAGTCTGAAGTTTGGGAGACAAAGGCTCAAACTTCAGACCATACCTCATGTTGGTGCCTGGCAGAACCCATCTCAGACCTCAGCTACAGCCATTCGGAAGCATGTGTGCTCCTGTGGACAGGGACTCTTTCTTGAAAGCTCTGTTACCCTTTGCTTCTATTTGCTAAATAATTGGCAGGCATGAGGACAAATGCTGTGTGTGACAAGAATCACAGGAAGTGGATAATGTTGGGTCCTTTCTAAAATCAAGGAAGCTAAAAGTGATTAACCAACTTGGCCAAGGTTAAACAGGCAGGTGTCAAACCCAAGTCTCCATTATATCAATAACGGTGCACCAGACCTCAGAGCATCTGGTTGTAGATGTTCAGATGAATGAATGAATGAAATAATGAATGATTAAGGGAGGAGGGTTTTGGGAACAGACTGTGATAGTTTATCAGTGCCACCCCAGGCAAGGGACTCCATGCTGATTGATTGACAACACGTGCAAAGTGTCCTTATCCAAGTTCTTGCTCCTTTCCTGCTATTCTTGCCTACCTGGACAGACCCTTTTGGATGACTGCAATTTGTCAAGTCTCCATTTAGCAGAGCTTATAAAGATGGATTGTATTTTCCTATAAGCTTCTCTGAATTTTCTTTAGTACAGAAGCTCTAAACTCTTGGCAGTGTTTGTTCTAGACCAGTTGCTATTACTAGCTCTGTATATGGTCCTAGTCTAGAATGAGGATACTTCTAACTGCTCTGGGGTCCACATGGTTTTAGAAAAGATGAGTTGACCTTTAAAGAACCCAGACCAGTGAGACCAGTGGGAGAAACACTTGCTCACATATTGTGCCATCATCAGTCTTCCCAAGGAAAGAAGAGAAGGGCAGGGGTGTGAAGAACATGTACTTCTGTCTAGACGTGGTCAGGAATTTGCTTTTCCTCTTAAATCTGGTAAGATGAATAGCAAGCACTCTGTGTTCTGCATGGAACGATGACTGTGGTCTCTGTATCATAAGGGTTCAAAGGACTTGGAACCCACCAAACAAGAGTGAACAAGAGCCCTCCTGTTGCCCCACTGTGCCTTTTCTGTGACTCCTATTTGGGACTCATGGCTTGCTTCTTTTTCAAATATTTTTATTTATTCTTTTTAGTTATACATGACAGTAGAATGTATTTTGTCATATTATACACACGTGGAGTGTAACTTCACATTCTTGTGGTTGTTCATGATGTGGAGTTACACTGATCTTGTATTCATTTATGAACATAGGAAATGAAAGTCCAATTCATTCTACTCTCTTTCTTATTCCCATCTCCTCTCTGTTTCCTTCATTCCCTTTTGTCTAATCCAAAGTACTTCTATTCTTCCTCCCCCTTATTCCGTGTTGGCATCCACATATTAGAGAGAACATTTGGCCTTTGGTTTGGAGGGACTGGCTTATTTCACTTAACATAATTATTTCCATTTCCAAACATTTACTGGCAAATGCTATAATTTCATTCTTCTTTATGGCTACATAATATTCTGAAAGACCCTCCGTCCCCCTGTCCAAGGAAGATCACGCGAAGATACTGGCTGCAAAAGCAAGAGGCTGTTTATTGATACACAGGCGCCTGCGGGTGCTCAGCAAAACCTCAGCCAGAGCTTCGGAGAACTGGCACACCGGGCTTTGGGGTACAGGGTTTTTATAGGGTGAAGGGGCAGGTTTCGCGCGTGCGGTAAGCAACAGGTTTCTTATTGGCTATTTTGAATCCAGCACATAGGTCACCTAAAGGGTAAGGTTGTTTTTCAAATTTTTGCTTGACATCTTCATGGTTCCTGCTTATCAGTTCCTGTTTCGACTCGATATTCTGTACTTTCCCAACCGCCCTGTTCTTTCTCAGTTCCCGTTTATCAGTGTAACGGCCTCCGGGCAGGTCGTGCTGTTGAGAGCATGGTGGTATCTGTGCTGCTAACTGTCTCAAGGACAAACAGGACTGCTGGGCCCCTGTGCTTACCAAGGTTGTTAAGAGATATTTGTCCGAGGAATGTGCGGTTGCCTGGAGACCTTATCCGTCAAGGACGGGAGCAGGGCTTAGCCCCGACTCAGGGTTCAAGGCATGGAGCTGGGGCCTTTCAATTCCATTGTGTATATATACCACATTTGCTTTATCCATTCATCTGTTCAAGGACCCCCAGGTTGTCACCATAGCTTGATTATTGTGAATTGAGCTGCTATAAACATTGATGTGGCCATATCACTATAGTATGCTGATTTTATCTTCTTTTGGTATGTACCCAGGAGTGGGATAACTAGGTCAAATGGAAGTTCCATTCTAAGTTTTCTGAGGAATCTCTATACTGCTTTCGAGAGTGGTTTCACCAATTTTCAGTCCCCAACAGCAATGTATGAGTGTACTTTTTTCCCCACATCCTTGCCAACATTTATTGTTACTGGTATTCTTAATTGTCAATCTGATTGGAGTGAGGTATGAAGTCTCAGTGTGGTTTTAATTTGCATTTCTCTAATTGCTAGAGATGTTGAACATTTTTCGTATATTTGTTGATCGATTGTATGTCTTTTTCTGTGAAGTGTTCAATTCCTTTGCCCATTTATTGATTGGTTTAGTTGTTTTTTGGTGTTAAGTTTTTTGAGTTCTTTGTATATCCTGGAGATTAATTCTTTATCTGAGATGCAGGTGGCAAAGATTTTCTCCCATTCTGTAGACTCTCTATTTATATTCTTGATTGCTTCCTTTGCTGTGAAGAAGCTTTTTTTGTTTGATACCATTCCATTTATTGATTCTTGATTTTACTTCTAGTGCTTTGGAGACTTGTTGAGGAATTTGGTTCCTAAGCTTGAAGTCAGAATTAAGGACAGGTAGTTAGTGTAGAAATAGGGAATCGGGTCAATTCGAGGAAATGAAGCCATGAAACCATCTGCCTCTGGAAGTTGGAGGCTGCCCCTGGAAGAATGGAATGTCAAGGATCTCCGGAGCCCATTGATGACCAAATTTACCTGCCTTTATCAAGGACTGCAAGCAAGGAGCTGCTAATTAATGCCCCCTGGGCCCTTACCTGCCTGAGTCACCCTGGCCCTCCCCCTGCCCATGGCTTCTCACTTAATGCAAAACCAGGCCTAGTCATGTAGGCAGGAAGGAAGGAGAGATAAGGGGGGAGAAAACTGGAGAACAAAAGAGACTTTAACCTATAAAAGATGTAGGGTGCGCTCACTTCTTGGAACTTTTAGAACATCAGCCATGGCCCCCTTCTCCCTGCTGGGAGAAGTCTGTATTATTCCCTTTAAATAAACCTGCTTAATATGCTTGCCTTGGTGTGCTTCTCTAGTGTTCAATCTTCAACATTAGAAGGAGCAGAACTCGTCACCGGTAAACAGCGGTATCAAGCTGACATGGTGGAGAGTTTGATATAGTAGGTACAGGCTGTCTGATCTAATGCCTAGGTCCTTGATCCTCTCTCAACTGTGTTTTGTGCTCAATAGGGGTTTAATTTCATTTTGATACATACGTATTTTAAGTTTTCTGAGCACCATTTGTTGAAGAGGTTTTTTTTTTTTTTTTTTCCAATGTATGTTTATGGTACCTTTGTCTAGAATGAGGTAACTGTATATGGGGTTGTCGCTGTGTCTTCTATTTTGAACCATTGGTCTTTATGTCTGTTTTGGTGCTGATAACATGCCATTTTTGTAAATTGTGATATTTCCTTTTCCATCATAAATTTTAATAATTTGAGTTTTCTCTCTCTTTCTCTTCATTAGTGTGGCTAAGTACTTGTTTATCAATTTTATGTACTTTTTTCAAAGAACCAATTTTTGTTTTGTCAATTTTTTGGAATTTTTTTCTTTCAGTTTAATTGATTTCTACTTTAATTTTAATTGTTTCCTGTCATCTTCAGCTTTTTGTGCTGATTTGTTCTTGTTTTTCTAGGGTTTGAGATGTAATGTTAGGTAGTTTATTTGTTTGCTTTCTGTTCTTTTAATGTTTGATATACATATATTCTCCATTGTTTGGGGCATACATATTTACAATTATTACGTCTTATTGATGTATAATTCCCTTGAGCAATATGAAATGTCCTTCTTTGTCACTTCTGATTAACTTGGGCTTAAAGTCCACTTTATCTGATATGAAGATAGAGACTCCTGCTTATTTATGAGGTCTATGTGAGTGATATGTTTTTTCCCTTCCTTTCATCTTCACTCTGTGGATGTCTTTGCCTATTAGATGAGTCTCTTGGAGACAGCATATGGTTGGATTTTGTTTTTTAATCCAATTTGCCCATCTGTGTCTTCTGATTGAAGAGTTTGGGCCATTTACATTTCATGTTATTTTTGAGAAATAATTTTTATTCACTGTCATTTAGATTTATTTCTGGTTTTAATTTCAATTAGTTTCTCCTTTGAGTGACCATTCTTCTAGTCAGTTCATCCCTTTGCTGGATGTCAGGTTTAATTTCTTCTTTGTGAAATATTTTACTGAGAATATTTTGCAGTGAAGGCTTTCTAACTGTTAATTCTTTAATATTTTATTCATCATGGAAGTCTTTTATTTCTTTGTCAATTCTGAAACTTAATTTTTCTGCGTATATTATTCTTGGCTGGCATCCATTTTCTTTCAGCCCTTGGTATATATTATTCCAAGACTTCCTGTCTTTAAGGGACTGGGTTGAGAAATCAGCTGAGATATGGATTGGTTTCCCTGTAAACATGGCCTATCATTTTTATCCATCAGCTTTAAAATTCCATTATTGTTCTGTATTTTAGGCATTTTCATAATAATTCGACAGTGTGGGTCTGTTGTAATTTTGTATATTTTGGGTCCTATAAACCTCCTGTATTTGATTTTCTATTTAATTTTTTAGATTTGGGAAAATTTCTGATATTATTTCATTGAAAGAATTGTGCATTCCTTTAGTTCGTATCTCTGAGTCTTCACATGTGCTGATAAATCATAAATTTGATCTTTTTGAAAGGCCCCAGCTCTTTGTCTTAAACCCATGACCTAGGACACTCTACCAAACCCCCCCCTGGGAAGGTTGCACGGCCTACCTGGAGGTCGTTAAACTGATAACTAGGTTAAGAAAGAATAGGGCGGTTGGGAAAGCATAGATCATCGGGTCCCAGGGAGTGCCTGAACAATCAGGAACTGATAAGCGGGAACCAGGAACCATAAAAATACCAAGAATACCAAGTAATAATTGTGGATTTTTTTTGGATATAATAACCTTACCCTTCAAGTAACCTATGTGCTGTGTACGTGCTGGATTCAAAATAACCAATAGGAAACCTGTTGCTTACCGAGCGCGCGAAACCTGCCCCTTTACCCTATAAAAACCTGTACCCCAAAAAGCCCGGTGTGCCACATAACCGAAGCTCCGGCTGAGGTTTTGCTGCGCACCCGCAGGCGCCTGTGTAACCAATAAACTGCCTCTTGCTTTTGCAGCCAGTGATTACGTGAGTTCTTCCTTGGACAGGGGGGCTTAGGGTCTTTCATTTTCATATTATCCCATAGTTCTTGGAAGTTCTGTTCATGGTCTCTTAACATCTTTTCTCCATGGTCAACTTTATTTTCAAGATCATTTATTTTGCCTTCACTGCCTGAAACTCTGTCTTCCAAGTGTTCTAGTCAGTTATGATGTTTTCCCTTGAATTTTTAATTTAATTTAATTCTTTCATTTCAAGAATTTCTGCTTGATTTTTTTTTCAGAATCTCTATGTTTTTATTCAAGTGGTCTTTCACTTCCTGTATTTTCTCCTTGATTTCATTCCTTACATCATCCTTGACCTCACAGATCAGTCTAGCTGTACACATTCTAAACACTTTCTCTGACATGTCTTCCACTGTGGTATTCTGTTATTGAAGTATCTCAGTTTGTTTGGGGTGATTTGTTCACTTGCTTTTTTATGTTGTTTCTGTGTCTCCCCATCTAACACCATAGAACTGAGATAATAGAGATTCTATTCTGTGGACTTATAGTGTCCCTGAAGATTTCCAGTACCTCAGCATTTAGGGGAGACAAATAATAACAATAACCAATGCAAACAAATACAGCAGTAATGACCTCTACAATTTATTAGAATAAATAAAAATGTTATGATCAGTTGTTGCCTACAATAAAACAGTCAGTTAACAAAAGGGTTTACAGTTTCAACTGATGGTCAGGGACAGAACAGAAGTGATATAGGATGTGATGATGGTGAGGGAGGAAGAATGAAGAGCGAAGTAAAAAATTAAAGGAAGAATGAAAGAGAGAACAATAGAGATTCGTTTTTAACAGTAGAAAAGAAAAGAGAAAGAATCAATGGAAACAGATAAGTGACAGACACACACACACACGCATACATATGAAATAAAATTTTTTAAAATTAAAAAAAATAAAAGAATACAAACCAAAGTAGAACTATACTAATCAAACATCCTAGTCCTCAAGACTGATCCATGAAACATAACTAGAACTAGAAATAAGAAACAAACAAACAAACATGAATATGTATAAATGTCCAAAACCATTAAGGCCACAATTAAAAAGGAAAAACAAAAAACAAAAAACAAAAAAAAAAAAAAGAAAAGATCTAGATGAAAAGAAAAAATTCTTGCCATTCAGGTTCAAAAGATTCTCAGCTTCCCATCTTAGCACTGTTAGGTGGTTTGGTCTGGTGTATGACTCTTTCTCTACCCTCAGGGTGGGGTTGCTAGAAAGAGGGGTAATTCTGTAAGCATAACTCCTGGTGGCAGGGTTTAGGTATAGGTATGTTCCAAGCCATTTGCTGAATGCCTATTGGTCTGGAGATTTTAAATCAGCACACCTCCAGGATTCAGCAACTACTGTTCCGTGCTGGAAGAATGCACTCCAGGAATCTTCTCTGGGTTCCACTCATGTGGTGGAGAAGCCAATTCTTGGTATACTACATTGCCTGAAGACTCCATGTTTCCTGGTCTTGGGTTTGGTCTCCAAACTCAATCTCTTCCACCCCTGCCCTTTCAAAACCCTGGACAGATATGCCTCTCCCAGCTGATCCTGCAAGCCTCTGGATTGTTGGGGGAGAGGGAGAGCTGGGCTGGTTTCCACAACTAGTTACCCTTGTGTAAACCTCTCTCCATTATTGATTTTCTCCTGTTCAGTTAGGCATACTCTATTTCGTGCAGTGTTGGTTTATCAGGCCTGTATTTTGGGGCCAAACTGAAGTTTACCAGGAATCGGCTCAGTCAACTGCCCTCCCCTACACCGCAGCTGCAAAATGTTTTCTTCCTCTGTCCTCCACAGGTTGCTGGGAGAAGTGCGGTTTCTTTCCTGTAGAAGGATGTTGTGCAGATAACCTTTCAGTTTAGTTGGGCAGTGTCTTTGATCTCTAAATTCTCTATACCCAGAAATATCTTAGTCTTCCTAAAAATATGGGTTCCTTTAATTCCCTTATCCATCCACTTTACTTGTGGAGGGACCACTCTGGTGCCTCTGGCTGTGGCAGTGGCTGTGGCACTGGAGATTTCTTCCTTATTTTATTATATCCAACCTCCTAAGTCCCAATCTGCTTTGAGTGTAGAGTATTAAATTCCAGTAAAGTGCCCCCAACACCTGCTTTTTTGTTGTTGTTGTTGTCGTTGTTCACTAACCTTGCTGAGAAACTGTCTGTCTGCTTTCTTGGTTTCACATCATGAAGCAGCCAGGAAAGCAACTTTCTGTGTTCTACCATCTTAAAATCTCCCCTGACTTATACTTCTCTACCAAAATGTTGGGAGAGATATTGAAGGCAACAGTGGAAGCAGGTGGAAGTACAGGGCCCAATCCAGGTAAGAAAGTTACCTGTTGTTACCATGAAATGATGTTGTATAACAATTTACCTCAAAACTTAAAACAACCACCATATTGTTATGTGCCATGGTAAGACTGGCTTTTGGGCAGAACTTCTAAAGTTGATTGTTTTGATTCCATGACCTTGAAAGAGGTCACCACAAGGTATTCAGTTAGACAATGGCATGAACTTGAGTGTCCAAGGTGGCTCCACTCATGTCCCTGGCACCTTGCTAAGAGCAGAAAAAGGGGCATATGTGACATTTGATGATGAACTTACATATGGCTTCTCCAGGTATCTTAGGATTCCAGAGAGGGGCAAGAGTGATCTTAGAATGAACATTTTGAGAATAAGTACTGTCACAGACATAATGTTTCTGGAAATAAGGGCAGAGAAATGGGCATATTGTCACTTTTACAATGTTCTATTTGTTAGACATTCTCAGAGCCTGCCCATGACCATACGGAGGGGTCTTCTCAAATGAGAATATTATACAAGATTTGCACTTTCCTCTAAGTTTACCCAATCTGATTTTTGAAGAAAGTAACCAAAAAAAAAAAAAAAAAAAAAAAAAAAAAAAAAAAGAGGCACAATTAAAAAGAACCCTAGCCCTTAAATTCTGATCCATGGACTAGAAATAAAATTTTCTAGAATTTGTTTCTATTTTCAGTACCTGAAGGGTTCTGAGGGGGCCAAAAAGAAAAGAGCCAGATTGGCTGATATTTTATGTAGTAATCATCCAGAAATAGTGCTGGATATTCACCATTTGCAAAGTGCCATACAGAATATTTGAGGGATAAAATAAATCCCTCATCCTAAAGATCCTGACACTGTAGTGAGGGAGAGGGCAGGTTACAGCTGATGTAACTTCAGGATGGACTAAATAATGGGTTGTCATGGATACAAACCATATTTTTCCAATATTCCCAAGACCATATTCCTAACTGCAACTGTAGATATTGGGTTCCAAATCCTACATCTGGCCCACATAATAAAATTATTTGAGAAAACTCATTCATCATCTCAAGACCATTGTCCATTGTCCAACTCATAATATGACCTTTTTATGTCATGACTCTATTCTTCCCTCTAAAAGCTCTAGTAATAACCTCCTGCCATGACCTCACTCCTGCCTTCCTATTGGACTATATGGTGACAGGGTCCATGTGATCTCACCTTCCCAGGTGAACTTGCCAGGTGAACTTACAGGTCAACTACCTACTTGGATTGAGGGAAAAATCATTTCTGGAACCTAGAATTAGGGGTTTAGAAGCTACATATACCCTGGGCTTATGGTATCTGGACTTCAGGCACATTCCACTGGACTAAGAAAATTCAGACGCCATGAGAGAAAAGGATATGTTCACTGTGTAGACCAAATAGGAAGGATTTCCATATCCTGGAGGACATTACTTCATTTTTAAAAATTTATCTTTAGCTCTAGCAAGGATTTTTTCCCCCAAAGAAACAGACCTCTGGAAAGAAATAGTCTGTAAATGATGCTGCTGCTGACTCTGGACTTCTAAAAATGGACAGCATCATCAGTATACCCCCAGGGGTAGAGAGTGACCCTGGCAGGAGAAACAGGAAAGGGAAGGAGTGGCAGCAGAGGGCTCCATTTCTCAGAGGTCAGGCAGTGTTGCCTCAGAAGCATGAGGGAATTGTAGCCAACAGAGGCTCTCTGAGACTTATTTCAGGCCATAATAGGCCAGAGCCCTTCTTGAAATATTATTCCCCACAATCTTCCTCCATAGTTGATAGAATCATTTCAAAGTGCCAGAACATCTGCAACTCTCTAGTTCCTGAAATAAAAATAGTCTTCAATTCTCACTCCTCTCCTTGGAGATTTTCCCATCAACACCCAAATCTGAGGAGGCAAAGCTGGCCACACATCCCCTGAGACATATGGCTTATTACCAAGTACAGAGAGAAGATAGTTTTGTGATAGTTCCAAATAAACATCAAATAAATTTGCCAGCCCAGAGGCTCTTGTAGCAACAAGAATCCCTACGGAGGACAAGGTATATCCCCCAAATGATATGCAATGACCTTCGACCTATTATGAGGAAGCAGACTTGATTGCATCTAAATGTATGGCCCAACCTTTGTTTCCCCTCACTATTTTTTCAAGGCATTACATCATGCTTCATGGAGGGAAGTGTTTTAAGATGTATGAGGACTGGATTAATGAAATAAAAGAGCTCATGTTTGAAATGTGAACAAATCTCTCTCCTTTTTCTTTCCTATGTGGTCTCACATTCCAGATCAGCCTGAAGTCCCTTGAAGACTTCCAGGAAGGTAGACTTCCAGGTGGGTTCTCTTGAGTGGCTCCTTTTTGTGTGAGGGAGACAGGGATGTGGAATGGACCAGGAAAAGAAAAGACAAAAATGCATGGAGAGGGAGGAAAAATCATGGTGGAAGGTGATAAGGTACATCAAGGGCAAAAGCAGGAAACGAACTTCTGGGAAAAGAAGAATAAAGGACAATATAGTTTGTCTGGGATTCTGGTTGTGGCAGGGAGAAGAGTTCAAAGAAAGTGTTTCAAAGAAACAGAACAAAACTTGTGCAGGGAGGTGGAAATAAAGAAAGTGATTGTGAGTCTGCAAATGATACTGACCAGAAGTGAAAGAAGGAAGAAGTCCGAGCTGAAGGCTGGGAAAGGGATGATGGATATTACATCTGTGAGCAGGCATGGAGGGTGTAGCCTTGACCGAAGGGAGCATGTCTGATGGCTCCACATGCCCAGCAGCTCAGAGACCTTATGACTGGATTAGATGGTTAAGTAAAAATGAGTAGGATTTTCCCTCTTCTGGTTCCTGGTCAACTCCAACCCCAGACTCCCAGGCCTGCATATTAGTATCCAGGGATGAGGTGACTCATGGGTGCTACTCTTAGGTCCAGGAGAGGGAATCCAGATTTGGAGAGAGGTGGTGGCATCAGTAGAGAGAGGCAGACTGTTCTATGTGTGCATCAAAAGACAATGGGGCCTGGGTGTTCATGGCATGTGTGCTGGGAACAGAGGCTGCCTTTAAGTCCTGGCTTTTCTTGCTCTGCAGGTACAGTGTTCTCTCTTGCTGCCTACTTGCTTCCCAAGGAGAACCACAGTCAGAATGAGGAGTGATCTGAGTCTTCCAGCTGAAGACCCTCTGGATGTCCATTCCCTACCTCCAGGAACTCAGAGAAAGTGTGGGAAGACACTGGACCTACCCATCTCCCTATGGCTCTGTGAAGGCCACTGCATTCACAGTAAGTAAGAATAGCTGTTGCAATCCTACTTATGGTCACTGGTAGTTAAGACATTGGAAGAAGAAACTCCAGGGTCAACTTTCTCTGGATTTGGAGCTAGAAGCTCCATGTTGGAGTCTTATATCTGCATCTTGCCAGTGGAGTGACTTTGGTCACATCACTGGCTTCTGTAAGCCTCAGTATCTTCACCTACAAAGTGGAGATGCAATGCTCATGTTGCAAGCTCACTGCGAGCATTAGAGCAAGTGGATATCCCTGGTCAACTGGAATCATGGCGTCCATTGGGTTAATACAGGAAGAAGGCCAGTATCTACTGCTGGTGCAAAGAATCTAATAACCACATGTTCACATGCTTCATATGAAGGCAAGTTCAGTCAGCTCAGATTATCAGTAGTGAATAACCACCATTCAGAAACTTTCTCACATGCAGTCCCACAAACACTCACTGCTCATGGTCTGAACCCTGTTTCATGTGTGCTACTAGAGAAGGCTGCACTGATGGACAAGGGCCCTCAACCCTGAGGCTGATCCTTCAGGAAGGCACCTGGGGGTAGGAAGGTGATTTCCTCCAGTTGGAGACCTCTCTATCTCCCCCTCCATTGAGTGACTCAGGCAATTTATCAACAGAAATAAGTGGATTAAAAAAATTACTGTCACTCCCCAAGGGTTTCATTATTTTGTAATTGATGATGGATTCTCCACATTCCAGAGGGCAGGCTCCCAAATAGCCCACATCATTTACTCATTACCAGAAAACCACATACAGTCATCCCTCCCTTAGCCAATTCCTTCCTCTATCCCCAGAGCAAAATGTGATCCCCTCAGTGTGTAGGGAAAACCCTCCTGGAGCTTAAATTCTCAGTCACTTTCCCCACAACTGAGCACCTTCCTATAAAGATCAATACTCACTCTGTGAAGGTTCTCCCATCTTCAGCCATTTTCCCATCTTTAGTGAGGACCATTTAAGCCAAAGTTTCTCTTATTCCTAGAAAATGAGGGTATGCTTAATTCCCATGTACTTTAGAACAATTTTTGGTCATTAAGTATCTGGAACCCAAATGAAAATGACCACTTGGGAAAAAACTGTTCATTTATTATCTGAGGTGACCAAAGATCAGTGAAGGCTGGGTCATGGTTGAGCCTTGAGGAATGACTTCTGGGTCCAGGGACTTGAATACTTTTGCCTCTTCCAACTCTACCCCTAAAGTAGAGCTTAAACTCTTACTTTCCCCACAACTGATCACAGGCTGTGAGACCCACACTCTTGAGGCTCAAGTTAGGAAATATCTAGAAAAGTTCTGCAGGTGTGCTAGTGTGTTGTTCAGTTGTAGAACCTGTGTGTAGCATGCACAAGGTTCTGGGTTCAATCCCTAGCACAGAAAAAAGAAAAAAGAAAAAAAAAAATGAGCAGAAGACACTCTGCAATGGGCTTGCTTGAGCCAGAGGTCTTCCCTGACAACACTGTGAATGGAAGCCTGGTTCAAGTCCCATGTTTGGCCTGGGGGGAATGATGTCTCAAATCTGTCATGAGCTGAGTTGAGCTCAGCCCCCAAGCCCAGTATGTTCTGCCAGACTCTGGCAGAGTTGATGCTATAAGCTTTCTTCAGCAGCAGCAGTCTTGCTATGTGGAGCATCATGGGCGAATCTATGGAGATTCTGAATAGGGCTATATTTACTTTTGACTCAGTAGTGTATATTTATGTGGTTTTTAGTCATTCGAATGCATAGCAAAGACATACATGAAGAACTAACACAAATGATGGATCAACTTTTGGATGATGAGTTATTTAATAAAAAGCAGTGGAATATAAAAACACATTGAAAAAAGTTACAAATACATTTTTGAGTTGACTGTAAATGTCACATCAAAAAAGATGACATAAAATACTACATTGCCAAATGAGGATACCTATGACAAACTGGTTAGTATGAGCTATCAAATCAAATACAATGTGAACCAGCCAGGACACTGAAATCCTTGTAGAGGCTACCTTTAATTAAAAAGATGTACACCATGTTAGTAATACAGAGCTTATTATACATCAAACATAAGGAAATAAGTCAACCATTCTCCAGCGTGAAATATATTATCTGTCTTTGTTGTAGAAAATTACATTTCAAAAATTCTGTCATATGATTGACTAATCAGAGTATTTAGTCAAACCAAAAAAACAAACAGAAGCAAAGTGTATCAAAAAGGAAACAAAATGTGTGTCAGTCATTTAACTAATTTAAGTAATATGTTATTTTTTTCTGAATTTTGTGGTTTCTTGGCTAGTTTAATAAAATTAATAATTTGTTGTGACTTTGCATTTTAAAAATACTATTAAAAACTACTTTTATATTTATGAAACTGTTTTCTCTCTTTTTCCTCCTTCCATCTTTTCTTCATTTCTTTTCACTTTTTCCTTAAGAATTCCTTCCCTTATTTTAAAATCTCAGGTCTCAGACTTCTGCACTCACGCAGTCATTGCAGGTGGGTCACCTGCTCTTTCCCTGGACAGGCATGGGGAAGTAAGAAGCTGAAGGTGTCCTTTCAGCTCCAGAGAATGTGACCAAGGTATGGTTGTGAATTGACTTAGTCCTATCTGGATGCTTTCTCTCCTCCAGTTTCTTATCTATTGTCTCCCCTACTCTTGGCAGGGTCTGACTGGCCCTTGCTTGTTTCCACTGCATTTTTTCTGGCCTCCTCTGCAGCCTTCATGACCATATGACCATTGACTTATATTAAAATCATATATATATTTCTGTCTCCTGAACAAGAAAGTGAATTCCTTAAAGAAGGACTGTGTTCTGTTCACAGATCTGTTCTCAGAACCTCACTTGGTTCTTGACATCTAATAGGTACAATCCATGTGGATCATACTGATATTCATTAATTAAATCTGGGGAGTCATCCTGAACTACTAAGAGTGAATATTTCTCAGTAAGGCTCAACATATTGGTTCAATTTAGATCCAAGCAGAAATTTCTCCATTGTGACTAAAATAAACAGCATCCACTGTCTAAGGATTTTGAGAATACAGGGTCATTAGACAGAGAACCAGTTGTTTTGTAACTTTACCTCCAAATTCTTGATGTGGCAGAGACTGACTAGGTAGGTGTTCACCAAACTGATCATTTGTCTTTTCAGATACATAGTGAAAATACGTTCTCCTCCTACTCTGCAATTACCTATGAATATGTGGCTGAGTCCTAACCCACAAAATATGAGCAGAAAAGGAATTGACTCACATGATTGAGCAGTTTAGCAAATCGAAAATCTAATGGGGGAGACTCAGGACAGAGTTGAAGTGCCAGTCAGTAGGCTGCTGCTGCAGAATTCTCCTGTGCTTGGGGAGGTCAGTCTTTGATATATTAAGGCCTTCTTCTGATCAGAAGAAGCCCACTAATATTTTGGGAGGCAATCTGCTTTATTCAAAGTCCAGTGATTTAAGTGTTAATTTAATCTCATTCAAAACACTTTCACAGAAACATCAAGAACAATGTTTGACCAAATGTCTGAGCACTTCATGACTGAGTCCAGTGGACATGAAATTCATTATGACAAGTCCACTCCTTATTAATTTGGCACTAGATGCATCTCCTTGATCCACACTTAATCTTCAAATAAAGACAGTAATTAGCAAGGTTATACTTCTGCCTACAACTATTTTGCATGCCACCTAAACTACACTAATTCTCTCCATGGAAAAGGATGCAAAGTCCTTCAGAGATGTTTATAACTCTTCTTGATAGACTGTATCTTAAATTCTATGATATAAACTTAATAATGCTTAAATGCTGTAGTATAATTCAGTACCTCTCATGTTACATGGTAAGGGGATATGAGAGGGACAAAGATAATAAACACATGTTTAAATAAAAATAGAAAATGAATGCTTACAACAATTACAGTCCTCATTTCTGTGACTGGTCACATGGTTATTTTTGGTATTTATAATTACTTTGTTCCACTACCCATTCTATATTCCCTTTACCTCAGGGAGAACCTCAGCTGGTTTTTGGTTTTGTACCTTAATTTCTCAAAGGTCTGGGTCATTAGTAGTACTTCCTGAGCTGAGTAGTAGTTTTCCACCAACTTTAATTACAGGGGATGGCAATACTAAGAAACACTCTCGTAGTAATCGTCCTTAATTCCCTTGTGGAATAGTACTCCAATTTCCTTTTGTTACTCAGAATCAATAACCAGCCAGCACAGTGTCTTCTTTATTGATTCAGAAGCACTAGGAGCCTAAATTGGCCTGGAGATAATCTTAACTTTCAGCTCAGTAGAGTCATTGTTGTTTCCTGATGGAAGCATTCCTCCTTCTGGATCTGTACCCCAGAAAAACAACAGCTTGTGAGGACAAGAAGCAAAGGTCTTTCTAGAGGGCCACTTGCAAGGGGAGTGGTCATTCCTAACACTAATATGTATAAAATGTGCATTTATGAACATTTATTCCCTTCCTTTTTTCTTGTAAGAGAAGCTAAAGATCATCCCTACCCATGTTAGTTCTAGTTGTGTGTGTGTGTGTGTGTGTGTGTGTGTGTGTGAGAGAGAGAGAGAGAGAGAGAGAGAGAGAGAGAGAGAGAGAGAGACATTGTCTGTGTTCCCCCAGGTACAAAAGCCATAAGGATAATAGGTAACAAATATGAATATATTTTTTCCAATTAGTTCTTTTCTAATATTTTTATTAGAGCATCATAATTCTATGCAGTAGTTGGGTTCATTTTGACGAAATCATACATGCAAGGAATTTGATTTCAAACCCCATTCCCACCCCTTTTCCTCCCCTTCTCCCTCTTGCTAGTCTCCTTTTTCTACTCTATTAAGCTTCCTTTCTTCAACATATAAATAAAAATGAAATTTCCCTTTGATATCTTTACAAATGACTATAGCATGATTTTGTTAAATTCATTTTATCTTCCCCTTTCCCTTCTTTCCTTCTTCTCATTTTTGTACATCTAGTGTACTGATCTTTCCTGTATCTTTATGGTATTCAATTCTCTTCCCCCACTCTCTTTTTCCCTTTATTTTGCTCTAGCTTCCACATATGAGAGAAAACATTTGACTTTTGATTTTCTGAGTCTGTCTTATTTTATTTAGCATGATTTTCTTAACTGGAATTTTTGGCTGGGTCTAGAAATCACAATGACACAAGACAGAATAACAGAAGAAAGTTACAGGTTTTAGTCATGTTTACATGAGCACAAAGACCCTAATAGGAAAGAAAAGTACACAAAGAAATGGCCAAAGCAGGAAACAATTTTATTTTTCAGATAAAAAAATCATGAATTTTGCAGAAATGACGAGACAAAAGGGGTAAAAGCTAGAGGCACTAAATTCTGGGGAAATCTGATCTATAAAGCTAGTTGAAGATAAGGATTATTTTGGTAAGTTTATTTGTAGACATCTATTGGCACATTGATTCCTATTCTCTGCTGATGAGGGTTATTTCCTCATGTTAGTAGAGGGAAGACATCATCTTACAGGAATCTTATGACTTGCACAGGTAAGAAAGGTTTTTTATGCAATTGCTATCTCTCCAGTACCTTCAGTTTGAAATGATTAATATGCCAGATCAGCATATTTTGGATTGCTCATCCTTAACTCCCTCATCCTTCTGCTGAGATGCAAGGAGACTGTAGAGGTATTCCATGAGGAAATAAGCCTGACTTTAAAAAAAAGGGACCAAAAGGAAATATTCTGACTATCCAGAAATACCCAACTGGGTATTTTATGAGTATCATTGGAAGAAAAATAACTCCCAAAGACATCTACACCCTAATCCCCAGAAGCCATGACTATATTATTTTTTATAGTAAAAAGAACTTGGTAATATGATTAAATTAATGATCAAGTGATGGGAAGATTATTTTGGAATATCCAGGTGAGCCCAATGTAAGCACAAGAGTTCTTATGAGGAAAGAGGGAGGCAGGTTCTCAGAGTTGGAGAAGATGTGATGGCAGAAAAAGAAACTGGAATGATTACTGACTTTGAAGATGAAGAGAAGGGGTCACAAGTCAAGAAATGCAGGTTGCATCTAGAAGCTGGAAAAGGTGAGGAAATGGATACTCATTCTACTCTCCAGAAGGAATTAGTCCTGCAGAGAGTGAAGGTGACCTACATTTGTGACTCTTTGTTATAGGAACAAAAGAAAACTAACATGGGGAGGTTAATAATAATCTTGTACTGTATTATATAAATCCAGAAGAATTTTGATGTTATTTGATAAAACATTTGTGCTAACCTAAGTAAAACACTTAGGGTAGAAATAAAGTGGCCACTCTGGGATGGTGAGTTTTGAAAGCCCTAGTGTCACCTTCTCTTCTTGACAACAATCTCTTCCATAGACTGACTTCTAGACTGACCTTTCTTGGAGTGACAGGTCCCTGTCCTCTGCTCTTTGGAGCACACATGGCCCAGTAGACTCTTGTACAGCATTTTGGCAGCAATGCCCAACTCAATACTCACCATGGGAACAAGCATGCTGGAAGCTGCCAACACTTCACCACCCTAATGCTTTAATTGGTACTTATTCTAGATGGTTCATTTAAATGTCCCAGCTCCTGCCAGATGCACAGTCATACTGACCTGACAAGAGAGACTGACTATGGTAGTGCAATGTGATAATCACTGGGTCCTAATCTCCCCTGCTTCAATTAACATTTTCATGTCACTTAAACATCACTTCTGGGAATCTCTCTTGGTTTTTACTAATAAGCCAGTCTTCAGCCCAGAACCTAGTAGATTATCAATAAATGTTTGTTGATTGAATGAATGCCAGTCTCAGAGATCAGGAAGAGTCTGATTAATCTAAGATTTCACTTGGATTAAGTCCTATACAGTCTCTGAAAGCATTCCCTGGAGATTCAGAGCCAGGGGAGTTGCAAACGCTCCCAGTATGCCATAGTACTAACTAAATGTGGCTTGGGTGAGTTTTGTAAAAACATAACAAAACAAACAATTATTATGGTTTTATGTGAAATGTCTCCCAAAAGCTCATGTGTAAGACAATGCAAGAAGGTTCAGAGGAGAAGACTGGTTTGCCAAAGTGTTAATCCAATCAGTGAATTAATCCCCTGATAGGGATTAACTGAGTGGTAATTGAAGTGGTAGGGTATGGCTGGAGGGAGTGGGATTTGGGGACATGACTTTGGAGTATATATTTGTATCTGACTAATGGAGTCTCTCTCTACTTCCTGATCATCTTGTAACCTAGTTCCTTCTGCCACACTCTTTCATCATAATGTCCTGCCTCTCCTCAAGCCCCTAGGAATGTGTAGCCTGCTGTCTATGAATTGAGACCTCTGAAAGTGTGAGCCCTCAAATAAACTTTTTCTTCTCTAATTGTTCTTTCAGGTCCTTTAGAAATAGCAGCGAAAAAGCTGACTAAAACAGGAATAAAAAGGCAGTCTAAACATTCTATATACCACGAATGGACATGTCAGAGGTTCCAGAAGTCCTATCATGTACCCATATTGGTGTCATTTCTTCCCAGGCACTGTAGTAGAAGAGATCCAGAAAGCCAGGTGCTCTCAGTGACAACTGTCCTTTGCAATTGACACATTAGTAGAAGTTAGCTAAATGGGCTACAGAGTTAAGCTGTGTATCGATTCAGTTTAACATGACTGCAGCCATCTTGAGTCACAGCAGCAATCTGCATTAAGTGCCCGAGAATAACCATAATTGGTTTTTTCTAGCATGCTACAAATAGACTAAACCATTAGAGTGGCAAGTGGAGTTTCATAACTGGACTCTAGATCCAGAAATTTGCCTGACTCTTTGACATTAGTTTAATAAAAGCCAGTTACATTCTGGTTTGTATGAAGTCACTTTTGTCTTAATCAGCATATAGACATCTCCTTCTGAACCAAATTGTATATATCCAACTGGTCTTGCTACCACCCAGTACTACTCTTTAAAGTGTGAGTAAGTCTCTAATATGTTGCACTCTATGAAATCCTGGATATGTCTCTTTATTGAGTCTCAGAGAACCTTAGGACAAATCCTCAACCACTGTGGCTGGGTTGTTCTGAAACAGGCAGACCTGAAATCCAAATGACACTCAGACCAACCCTTACTAGACATATTACTCTCAGTAAGATGCATAGCTTTTTAAGATTCAGTTTCCTCATATATGAAATGAGGATAATAATAGTACCAACTTTATTGCATTGTTCTGAGGATTAAATCAAATTAAATCACTTAGCACAGTGCGTGGCAGTCACTAATGTCTCAATAATTCTTCCCTCACATCGCCGGCCTGTGATTCCCCTCACAGCAGCCCCATTCTCCTCCAGACATCCCGGAGCATAGAAACCATGGCCTGTAAGGACCTTGGCAGGCACAGAGGACAATCCCGTGGGGTTTGTCATTGAAAGGACTGAGATTTGAAGATCCAAAACCCTACAGGATGTGGAGAAACCAGGAGCTCTGCTCTCCCATCCCAGATGTGTTATTTCCTGTACCACAGTCTTTGTCCCCAGCCCAGGGTGCCAACTTCTCCCTCAGGGACACAGTCTGGGCAGTAAGGGATAAGAGGAGGATACATGTCTCTTCTGTGAAACCTTTCATATCCTATGGGAAACTGCCCATGCATTCTAGGATGGATGGTAGGCTCTTCTGGCCCAATCATGACACTGAATGTCAAGATGGAAGAGCCCTTGAGGCTTTTCTGTTATAGTCACATATTACACCTCTGGGAATTTACCTACAGAAAGGAAATGAAGATTATAGGGACAAGCATCTTTCTTGATACATCCTTTCCTCTGGAATCAAAAGCCAAACCCTGATGGAGTATTAAAGTGTTCATCCACTTATTGCCTCAGCATGGTCACATTAATCACTGAGCTTCAAGGGACAATGAGGGGAATCAAGGGCTCAGACCTGAGAGACTTGACCGTGTTCTTGCCCCTTGAATCAACCATGCAGTTACACATGTGGCTATTTTGTTCAGTGCATACAATATTTTCCATAGAAGATATATAATCTGATCAGATCATACTAGCTGCTTTCCTTTAGGCTTTACTTCCAGCCTAGAAATGATTGCACTGAAAGTTTACTTTATCCCCCAACCCCCTATTAACATTCTGTGTTAGTTCTGCATTATTCAAAAGTTCTCTCTTTGTATATGTGCATGTGTCTTTATCATGTGTTAACTGTGTTTTCACAGTAAAAGAAAATCTAAGTGTTGTGATAATTAGTGATGCTTTTTTAATTTCTTAGTCTACCTACAACTAATCTTAAAAACTGTGCATGCAGACATTTTTGTGTTTTGTCTTCATTCTGAACAAAAGGAAATGTTGTTTTCCTTATACTTAAAGTGGGTGATGCTTTGGTTACTTTCACAGAATTCTTTACATTTACCCTCTCATTCAGGATCCTCACTGAGTGGCACTACCTTATAAGCACTGGACAGAGTACTGAGACTTCAAAGTTGAACCAGATGATCCCTTCCTGAGAAGACCTCACATGGAAGTGTGGAAACAGAAATGTAAGAAAGCTGCAAATAGACAAGGGGACAAGCTTTACTGCAGTAGAAGGGAACAGGATCTGGGGAGGCCAGAGACAGGAGAGCTTAAAAATCTCTCTTGGGATAGGAAAAGAATTAGGAAGGATTTGTGACACAGAACTTGAACTATGGGTATGTGAGAAAAAACTGCCAAGGCAATAACATGGAGAAGAAAAGTATCCTTAGGACCTGGAAGAATGTCTTCATTCATTTGACTGACATTTCGCAAGCATATACGAGGTGCTTTTATGTGCTTATTACTGGAATTCAGAATGTAAGACAGTCATGGAGTCTATCATCTGTGGGGAGATGTCATGTTGGAGGGTTCACCAAGGCAACCAGGAATCCTGCTAAGCCAGATGAAGAGTGGACACCTGGTTGGAGCACTGGTAGAGAAGGAGTTAACCAGAAAAGTGGGGAGGAGGAGTAATTTCCTGTATAAAGATCAGGATTTTGGAGGCGTGGGTTTGCAAAGGAAAACAACTTTCAAATTTAGACAGAGGGGAGGGTCAGATTGGGAAAACAGGCTAGAAATACAGTTAGGGGCCAAAATGAGGGATGGGGTTGATCATAAAGGCAGCAGAGAGCTTTTGAAGGAACTTAAGGAGTATGTGTTATAGCCAGGGTTTCCTCTTAATGTTGATGATCATAACAACCAAGGGATATGGAACAATATTCCCATTCAGCTCTAAGTCAAGTCTTTCAGTATCATGCCCTTGTTCACTCTGCACTGTAGAGAGCACATGGGAGAGAGTGAATGAGAATGAGAGATGGATGCAATGGAAGGGAATGAGTAGGAGTTATTGCCTGTGAGGAACCCCAATAGTAGCTGCAGGAGAAAGGAAAGGTGTTCCAGAGCTAAGGTTAGGTTGCGGAAAACCAGGAGGAGAAAGTATGGAATGAGAAAGTGCTGTTGTACATGCAGATTTTAGGGGACATCCTGCAAAGAACTGTTCCCATAGGTAGCTCCTTCTGCTTCACATCCTGCCTCCTTTGGGTCTTATAACTAGCCCTTGGAGGTTGGCCCAATCATCCTTGTGTCTTCAGGAGCAAAGTTGGGGCTTCAGAGAAACATAGCACTTTGTAAGAACTGCTGTGAAGAACATACCTGAAAGTCTTTGTCTTTGCCTACCCTTTAGCCAGTAATATTGTCTGCAGTTGGTTGAAAAGTGAATTACTATCATGATGAAGTCCCTGTTGAGGTGTCATCTCCTCTATGAAGTTCTTCTAGCAGGAGTGACTAACTGTTCTCCTTTTTTGGGAATGAATGGCGTGCCTGAGATAATGGCCTTCCAGAGTTAAGGAGTAGCTTAGCAACCTGGGATGTTGGTTCTGTCAGGTCCATTTATGTTGCTTCAACAGAATACCAGAGACGGTAATTTTAGAAGAAATTTACTTCCCACACTTCTGGAAGATGGGAAGTTCCAGATGGAAGAGTTGTATCTCTTGAGGACTTGCTTGCTATGACATCCCATGGTGGAGAACATCCCATGGTGAGTCAGAGCAAGGGAGCTAGCTTTGATCTTTCTCTTCTTATATACCATGAATGCCATCATGAGGGCCCCATCCTCATGACTTCGTCTAATGTTAATTACTTCCCCAGAAGTCAACCTCCAAATTCTATCAACATATGAATTTGGGGATTTAGTATGCAACACAGGAATATTTAGGTAACGCAAACTTCAGCAACGTTGCCCTCTTTAATCCCTTTCCTTTGTCTAATGTAAGACCCATCTATACTTTGAATCTCATAAATCACCTTGTTACTCTGTTTCTTTCCTTTATAGCAATTTGCACAAATTTATTCCAGCATCCTGAGGTTTGCCTAACTCAGGGCTACATTCTTAGCTCCTGGCCCTTGCCTGATACATGGTTGATATTTGGTGCACATTTATACAACAAATAAACAGTGCAACCTTCCCTCCAAACTTCAAGCCTTCGGTGCCTCTAGGACTTGGCTCATGTCATTCTTTCTTCCATGATTGTTTTATGATGTTTTCTCTGTCTAAAAAACTCCCATTTGTTTCTTGACAACTCAGCTCAAATATCAACTCCTCTAGACCCTTAGGAACTAGTCTGGGTCCTGAAACCTGGGAGCCCTCTGCAATATGTAGTGGATAAATGACTCTATATTTATCTCTGTAAATGTCAGTTTTATTTGCTTCAGTCTATCTTTTTAAAAATTATTTTTGAATCTTTATTTTGTGATTCAATCTATTAGTGACCCATAACAGGCTATGTCATCCACAGTTAAATAAATGTGCATTCTCTGAATTCATCTTTTTTTTTTTTTTCTATTTGAAATAAGTTATACAGAATAGGGCTGATAAATGTCATCTGTCACGTAGTTGGGGGAAGATAAATGAGACTGACCTGGACAATATAGGGAGTTAGCAACAGGGACTTATCTTGGAGATAAATTTGGATGTTTCTAATATTGAAAATCTTATTTCTCTCTGCCCATATTATCCTTGCTCATTACAGTCTTCATGTCTTTAAAAGAACACCCCATATGTCACCAATGCCATATCAATGCCTTGGTTCCCCAGAACCAAATCTAATCTTCCTTCATCTACTATACATACTGTATCTTACTTTACTTATTCATCCAATAAATATTAACTAAGTGTCTCTCAATCTTACAGGCATGTAATAGACAATGGGCCACAAAGAAGGATAAGATATGAGTAGAGATTTACTTTGTAATGTTTTATTTAGATATTTGTCTTAATTTGCACTCTATCACATGTTGTGTACAATTTTGTCATTTTAACTATATGCAAAAATGGGATAATATTATAGTTCTGCAGGTTAGACAATATTATGAAGCACCTAGTACAGTCTTTGGTGTGTGACCAATGTCTAACACCTGTTTATTTTTCTAGGTTGTAATAAAGGGGCTTCTCTCATGCTTTCCTCACTTCCCTCTTGTATCCAGTGTGAGCCTTGATTCTGAGATTTGCTCATATTGTACTGGGTTGGAGAGGGAATGCCATTCCCAAAAGTTAGATGCCATTCCCAAAAGTTGGTACTTTGTCAAGTACCAACTCAAGGGACAAACAACTTCAGTCCTGGACAGGACCTCTGTCTGCAGTATGACCTGTGGTGCCTTGGGACAGGTTTTACGTGTGTCACTGCTTGTGGATTCAGAGCACTACAGGGGAGGACTGCTTCACCTGGGTAAAGCTCTTGATTCCCCTATTCTGTCTGTTGCTTGGTTTACTATATTAGTCCCATGCCCTCTCTGTTCCCTATTACACAACACTCCCCTCTTTTCCTCCTTTTTCTCCTTGGTTCATGCTCTAGTTCTGCCTTTCTTTCCTTTTCACCTCTGTGCCAACTCTGGGCTCAATTAGGTCAAATAATTATTTTGCAAAAACAATGCCTGGAATTGTGCAAAGTAACCTGCAGGACAAATAAAAAAAACAGGCTTTCCCTTGTGTTGGAATGCTTACACTTTTCCTGCAAATCTGTACCTCTTTTTCCTGTTTGACAGTCATTGCCAGCCTGTCCATGTCCCCTTACATTTTGCTTCCTCTGGTTGGCTCACTCCCCACTTTCTGTCTCCTTCTTTATCCTTTACTACTCCGTCTCTTGGAGTGTCATTAGAATTTTATAAGAGAAATCTATCTCACACATTACAAAGTAGCTTCTCTGCTGATCTCATTGCATTGATATAAATGCATTTAGTGCAAGTAAAAAGCTATTTAATGAAATAAATTATGAAAAATTTACAGTAAAGTCTTGAATTTCATACAAATCATTTTAAATGAATACTCACTCTGTTGGCAGTGTATAGCACGCCTGGATGAAGCTGTTGGTGAGGAAGAGATAAAGTTAGTTAGGGGAAATTTGTGGATAATTTGTTTAGTTTTGTTTTTAAATGATAGAACAAGTTTCCAGATATATAGTAGCAGTGGGCAAGATGGTAGCAGGCAGAAGATTGAAGAATGTGACAACGAATGATCAGAAAATCTCAGTTTTGAGGCACTGCTGGTTTGGAGGTAATCAGACTTATGATTTGATGCCTAGTTTGTTCTTAGCTGAAAATGAGCAGATCAAAAAATGAACTGGTAGTACTTGCTTTAGACAGCCTATATTTTTTTTCATACTTGGAGTAATGAAATCATCAAATGCTGCTCTTTTCCTGTTCTTTTTTTTTCCCCTTTATTTTAATTTAAAACTTTTCCTCTCTAGTAATGTAATGAAATAAGTAACAACCCAGGATTCTGGGTTTGGACTGCCTGAGGCAAATCTGATTTCTTTATTTTTTTAATGAATGAGTACAGTTTGATCCATTTCTCTTTTCATGCTTAAATTATGATATTTGTACAATAATAATAACAACAATAATAACAATAGATTAACCCATGGGTTTGTTTGAAGATTAAATGAGATATTGCCAGGAAAGCACTCAGAAGTTGCCTGCGCTACATGAAACACTTAATAAAAAGTTGTTCTTCTTCCTTCCCTTCCACTTCCCCTTTCCTTTCCTCATTCTCTATCTCCTCCTCTTCCTCACTCCTTCCCTTCAGTCCTTTCCTCCCATTCCTCCTTTTCCTCCTTTCATTTCTTCTCTTCCACTCCCCCTATTCCTTCCACTACAGTATCCTTTTTCTTCTTGTTCTTCTCTTTCTTTGGGGGATTTTAGATGTGTGGAAGGTAAGTTTAGGACATTCCTCATACCAAACATCTGTATCCTTACTACTCAAAATGAAGTTCCTGGATCCACAGATCAGAAGTGTCTGTGAACTTGCTAGAAATTCAGAAAATAAGGCCTCATCCAGAACTAGTTTATAAGGCCGTTTAACAAACTCCCAGGTGATCCAACTAACACATTGCATTTGAGAAGCACTGCAGTTCTGTGGGTTTCTGGCTGATTGCTTTGACCTGTCATTCTAATTTCATTGATCTTCTGCTTTAGAACTGATTCATTCCACTGCCACACTCAGACAAATCAAAGGAAAATGGAAATGACAATGATAAAAATTGCCTCAGGAATGACTTTTTTTCATTAATGTTTCCTATGCTCAAAATAAAAAAAAAAAAGTGAAAATTTCAAATCTTTTCTTACACATATTTCACTTATTCTTCACATGAAGTTTACAAAGTAAGTAGGGAAAGGCATTTTGGAGGTCATAGCAAGACTGTAACACACCCACGCTCAAATTTCTGTCTCTGTGAATACAAAATTGCAGGGCAATGAAACTTTTCTCCTTTATCCAGAGAAGTCATTTTAAGATTAGTGTAATCTGAACAGGAAACAGGGTCAGGAATTCTACACAGAGTAAACTGTGGACACCAGAGAGTCTGAAAACACCAGGGCTGAGAATGTGGTATCTGGGACTTGAAGTCCCAGCCCAGTTGTGGTCGGCGCAGAGACCACATTGAATCCAAAACACGAGGCTGACTGCTCAGTCTGCTTTTAGTCCTCTTCTTTTTTTCTTCTCCACTTGCAGAGCCAGCCAACACCCTGCCTGCTTGCTGTTAAATTCCCTGAGGATGAAGAATAAGTAAGCTCAGGGGAAATTGCTCCTCTACTGGTATAAATCAGCCCTCCAGGTAGAAGACAGCAGTGAGATATGTCTGTCAATTAATCCTACTTAACAAGGTGCTCCTCAGTTCCTGACACTTTAATGATCATGCCCAGATTTGTGGCCCCTCCAGAGAAGAGAGCAAGAGGGAGAATTATTAGAGGTCTCTGCCAAAGGGACAGAGAAATAACGTAAATGACCCATGGGGCAGCCTGTGCCATTATAAGATAACACTGTCATTGGGGACCAACTGTTCCTTGGAAATGTCAGAGTGATTGATTGGCAGGTGCTTTAGGTGGGGTGAAGAACTGGAGTTGTGCAGAGAGGGGATGGGACACCCTTCCCCTGTTGGCCCATAACAGGCCCTGTTGTGCTCACAGCATCCTGTTCAGGAGGACTCTGCAGGTTAGTCTGTCAAGAGAATGGTTTTGGCCTCCAGAATTCGTAAGATTGATCACTCCACCCTCACCTGTCAAAGTAGGAGTGAGAATAGAGATGGGAATTTCATTCTTGATAATTCTCAGGGAAGGAAATTCACTTGTTTTCCTAGATAATTAATTCTAAGTAGCACTGAAGAGCAGATATTCCTTCCAAATATCTGATCCCATTAAAAAGTTACTGCATTTGTGGAGAATGTCCCAATCCTTGGAATTTAGCACTTCTATTTACTTTTCTTTCTCAAGGGTTCATATGCCAAAGAACAATGACAACAAACCACAATAAAATCAAGATTGAGGTTCCCCAACTGCTTTCATTATCAGTTTCCTCTACAGGTAGCAAACCCAGTTTTCACACAGTATAAGAGAATACTATGGATATGTATGGTGACCCAGCGAGTCTGGCATTCTGGAACAGGACTAACCCTGTGAGTTCTTAAACAGCTGTAAAACCTCTAGAGACAATTCTAGTTCACCAATCCTTCTTATTCTAGTTTGTAATATGCCTTTCTTTGTTCTACATTGTCAGTCTGTAACAAGATCGCAGAATAAATTGATTACAAAGAAAGGAGGCTCAAGTTGTGCTGCTTAGGGTCTGTGAGAAGCCCTGACCTCAAGTTTAGGGATTAATGGATCTGGACTCCTGGCTTGCAACTGTGTCAAGGTTTATCAAGGACTGTTAATGATTCTCACCCTCTCTCTCTCAGATAGCTCCCAGTCAAGTCTTTACTGATGGTCAGTACTCTAGGAATTCCTTTAGGCCTCAAAAATTTGACTGCTCAGTCTGCTTTTAGTCCTCTTCTTTTTTTTCTTCTCCACTTGCAGAGCCAGCCAACACCCTGCCTGCTTGAAAGCAATTTTTAAGTATAGCACAGGTATAAGACGACAGTTAGGATACATTTGAAATGCTATGAGAACCCAAAGAAAGAAGTAATTAGCTATGCAAAAAATATGGTAATTTTACAATTTTTTTTGAGTAATCTTCTCTGTAGTATTCCACTGTTGACAAATGTGTTACAAGAGGTCAAATACAGAAGTCAAATTGAAAGTCCAAGAGTAAATAGTTTTGTTTTGATCAGATGTTTGTCTTAGAATAATATAAGAAAAAGTATTATTGTTTTTACTTTCATTTTTGGTCTTCTTAATGTGTGTACATGTTTAAATTTTTTATTTTACCTTATTAACTCCAATAAATATGTTGATTTCTGTTTTCTATAATACCATTTTCTTGAGACAAGAGACATGCTGCAGATGATGTAGATATAAATGCAGATGTGGAGATAAATGTAAAATAAGATAGCTTCTTGATTCTGGATAAAAAAGAGAGCTCATGCTGCTCCTGAAGAAAAGTAAAACATGCTCTTTGGGAATTTGGGTTTGGGCTGCACCATCCCTACCTTTTTCTTTAGCTCTCTTTGTGACAAAATGAAGTAGATGTCTTGAGTAAAATTTGTCATCTAGAAATAATGTGTGTGTGTGTGTGTGTGTGTGTGTGCATGCACACATGTGTATACACACATATATACTTTATTTTCTCCCCATCCAGACTTGAATAGGAGACCCTGAGGTGGGAGACAATGCATTCTTCAGTCTCTGCCTTCCCAAAGTACTAATGTTTGATCGGAGTAAAGCATTTGATTTTTCTGTGCCATAGTTTCTTCCAGAATTAATAATAATAATGATAATAATAATAAAAAATGTCTTCCTACTGTTGTTATAATTTAATAAGACAAAATAAATCAAGTGTTGAGATCAGAGCCTGAAATACAAAGGCACCAGAAATATTAGATACCTTTAAAAGAGGAGTTATACTTACTCTATTGTAAGAAAAATTTTTAAAGTTGATAAATATTTTTCCTCTCTGCCACACTGAAGGAATGTTTGAGCAACAAATTTTGCTTTCTCAAAAATTTTGAAGCAATGTCGTGAGCTAATTATGGGAAAGAGGATGTGTGGGATCATAACATGGGAAGTTTATGAAGAATAGAGAGTACATGACCTGGATATAGAGAGAAGAATGAGCTTGAGTGAGACACGAAGCAGGGGCCCAGGCCATGTTGAACAGATAATCATGATTTGGAGTCTGTTCCTTCAGGGGTTCTTTCTCTGTAATACCATTCACTCAAGGTATATGTTTGGGCTCTTCCAGATTCAAAGTTTGACAAAATAACTACAATTGATTGAGAGTGGAATGAAGAAATTGAGATTAATTAAAAAGAAACAATTATAATGCTGTCATGGATATAATGAGGATGATGACAAAAATAAACATAAGATGGCCTTGAAGAAATAGAAGAAAAGATCCATAGATTAGAAAATTTGATGAGGTTAAAGGAATGACTGCAGTCAGTTTTCATGAGAACATAGATTTGTGATTGTGTTTCAAGTAGGCTATGCGACTTCATTTTAGGACCAAAGCAGTCCTTGGGGATTGAACAGACTCTGACAATGAGAGTGGATGTCCACCATGGGGTGTGAGAACAGGTGCCTAAGAGATGGGAAGTTTAGGCATGAGGAGACCAGGGTGCTCAGGCATCATGTGGGTGGTAAAGTTCTAGAAGATGACAATTATGAGGTGGCAAAGAAGCAGTGAGCAAGTGAGTCTTCAGTGCATGGGGAGGAGATGATGGGATGACAGTGAATGACACCAATAGGAAGGGAGAAAGTAGGGTATTCAAAGGGTCTAATGGCAGGAGCTTCAAGGAGGAGGGGTATTTAAAGGATGGAGAGAGAGGGGTGACCATTGATATAGGCTTAAGATATTTACAGCTATCCAATAAATGAATGACTTATAGAACACCAGGGGGCAAGAGAGAGTGCTTTATTTCCATTTTATTCATTGTATTATCAACCTTTCTCAACCCCAGTCAACTCAGTGAGGTGGCTCAGACTCCATCTGACTTCCTGCATGGCCAGGTAAGGAAGAAAGAAATGGAAGTTCCTAAAGTGAACTATGACCCTCCACTCTGCCACTGCTTCCTTCCTGTGCCTTCGCCACACGGATGATCTTCATCAGACTACGTGTTTACCTCTCTTAGTATTTCCAGTTTAAGAATAATTTCAGGAAATTCTTTTCATTCATAAAATGCAAATGTATTCAACATGCTCACTCACTTACTAATATATTTTTCTCATTGATGTTTACACTGTCTTTAAATTCTTTCAAGTCTAAAAGAATCTCTTGAAGCTTCATTTAAATTTTTTATAAGCAACACTAATGAATTCCCAGAATAGAATAGAGTTTTATGGCCTTTTTAATTGATTGTTTTGAATTAAACTTCTAATTTCCCAAGGATTAGAATTTTCCCAGCTCAAAATTTATCTTAAAGGAGGAGGGAGTGAGTATGCTTTTTAAAGGATTCTGGATCTCTTGAAACTAAAATGAGCTTTGTACTCCATTATCAAGTAAATCACAGAGAAATTTCTTGCTAGGAATTTCATATACTAGAAACGTGGTTCTCAGTGTGGCAGTGTTAAGGTGGTGGAACCTTAAAGAGGTAAGGCCTAGTGCAAAGTATTTATGAATTGGGAGTACCACCTCATGAAGGGATGAATACTGATCCCTAGGAATGAGTGAATTCTTGTAAGGGTGGACTAGGGTATAGCTCAGTGGTAGAGCACTTACCTAGGATGCACGAGGACCTGGGTTTCAGCCTTAGCACTGAAAGAGAGAGAGAGAGAGAGAGAGAGAGAGAGAGAGAGAGAGAGAGAGAGAGAGAAAGAGAGAAAGAGTTGTTATAAAGTAAGGCAACCCTTGCACTTGGCCCTTCCTGCACATTTGGTTCATTTCCTATTTTTTTTACCATGTCAGGATACATCCCAGGGGCCCCTTGCTAGGATGCTAGTGCCATGGTGTTGTTACCCTTCAATTCCCAGAAACATGGTCAAATAAACCACTCGACTTTATAATGTATGCAGTTTAAGGTATTTTGTTATAGTAACAGAAAATGAACTATTAAACATGTAGAAGAAAAATATCCACATTTGTTGCCTCCTGAACTCACAATTTACCTCTTCCAAAGTAATGTTCCTGTTTTTATGTCAGCTTTCTAAACAAAAGCCTTCAATTATATTAACTAAAAAATTGATGATGTACTTCCTCTATCTGATGTAGCTCAGAGATAGGGCACTGATGGCCAAGCACTCTGACCCAGGAAGGGCTGCCACACACCTGGATCTGGGACCTCCAAAGGTCTGCAGCAGATCAAGTAGGTCTCAATATTAATTATCACCGAAATAACAGATGTTCATTTTTTAGTTTATTATTTTGACAGAGAAAAAAATGTACAAACTTCTTTTTTACGCAGTTCCCTTAATGAGTCTTGAGTTTACTTATGGAGAAGGTTATATGCATATATACAATGAGATAGCAGCATAGACGTGAGAGGGTTATTTCAAGTAGCTTTGAGCTCAGCATTTTTGCTACATACCTCTAATGGAACAGAACATAGGAAGAAAAGAACTGGAGACATATTTTCACCTGTAGTCCAGTAATCATATTTTTTTCTAAGGCTAGCACTATAAATTTAAGACTGCTGTAGACTTTTGTGACAGATTATGATAAAAAATGATTAAAGTGGTGTCATCGAGAACCAGGATTATAATCATAGGATAAAGACAAAACAGATGTAAGATTGATGAGGATAGGTAAAAACACTATAATTTATAAATGCATATGATCTGTCTCCATCTACGGGAAGACTTAGAAACAATGGTCAGTTAAGTACCAATGAAAACCCCTAACACCCAAATTGTAGTCATTTTATGTCATTTATCACTAAAAGGAGCCAAAGTTTCTTGGAAAAATGGCTGATTATAGGTCTCTGGCTGGAAATGTACAATTTCAACCTGGAACATTTTGTTTCACTAGAAAATAAGAAAGAGATCACAGAATAATAAGATCATGTCAAAAAGACTCAAGAGGAAATGTTAAGAGTCCCGCTAACTGAAGATGGATGAACTTAATCATCAGTAAATTTTATTCTAACGAATAAAGCCTATTAAATTTATCTAAATCCATGATTTCATAATGGAATCATAAAAATAATGTTGGGAAAACTAATCATCAGCAATGGGGGATGTTTGTGGACAAATTAATTATTTTGAAAACTGATAAGAATCAAGTATTTGTTCTTCCTTTCCTATAACAAACTTCAGTATCTGAGAGTTAAACAGCTGAGCACAGTATATGGTAGTTGTATAGCATATATTACAAGTATAGTATATGATACCTAAACTTGATAGATACTGAGAAATTCAAGAAATTTTTCTAAAAGTCTTACAACTAACAAATTATTAAGAAATTTTATGTGAGGAAAAAGACTTTTTTCAAACTTTTAATAAATCAATGTATCTAGGTAATAGCTTGTCAGATCCCAAATGAAAGACAATCTAGACATTGTGTGCTAATGGATTAGGGGACTTTCAGTATTGACTGATAAGGTGACCATCTGACTTTTTAAATCATTTAGGTATATCATCAATTTATTAAAAAAAAGAGGAGATGGAGAAATGTATTTTTAAAAATAGCACATGGAAGCACTCAACAAAATCTATACTTTGCAAACTCTATAGAATGAGTGTTTAGGTGTATTATGCAGATAAACAGACAGGAAGAAAAAGAGCTGGGAGAATTTCATAAAATAAACATGCAAAAAATATAAAGCTTACTAGATGATGATTTTAAGAAATTATTGTTATCAACTTTAGATGTTATGATGGTATTGTAACTATGTTTGTAAAATGAATCTTGTTAACATTTTTGGGAAAACTGAACATGGGGAATATGCCATTGTCATTGTTAAGTTTCCTTAAATGGGACCACTGAAGTGTGGTTATATAACAGAATGCCATTTTTAGGAGATAGATACTGATAGATTTAGCATCATTCTAATCTGTTACATTCAGATGATTTAGAATAGTAATTATATATATGTATATATTTAAATTCTTAAAAAATATTTTTAGTTGTAGATGGACACAATATTTTACTTATTTATCTATTCATTTGGTGCTGAGGATTGAACCCAGTGCCTTGCATGTGTTGAGGCAAGCATTCCACCACTGAGTTAGCACCCCAATCCCTATTTTTAAAATTTTTTACAATAACTAAGAAGAGATATTCTTATCTTTTAGGAATATATAACAAAATATTTTAAAATAAAATGGATTTATTGATTGTTAGAAAATAATCTATATAGTATAAGTAAAATGATTCATGAACTGATCATAACCAGAGCTATTTATGGAACACTGAAAGTTATAGGCAAAATTCCCTTATAGATAAAGAATTTTCCCTTATAGGTAAAGAATTTTCCACAATCAAATACTAAAACAATGAAGACTTTATGAGTATCTGCTAATACTGCTCACACCCAATCCATATGCTCACCATACACATCACAAACAAGAACATATTCCATACTAGAGAATATCTTGCTAAGTGAAATAAGCCTGTCCCCAACAAACCAAAGGTCGAATGTTCTCCCTGATATATGGATGCTAACCCACAACCAGGGAGGGTGGGGAAGAGAAGAATAGAAGTTCATTGAATTAGACAAAGGGGAATGAAGCGAAGGGAGGGGAAGGGAAGAGGAAGGATAGTAGAATTAATCAGACATAGTTTCCTATCCTTGTATTTGATCCTAATTAGTATAAGTTATATTCTGTGTATTATAATATGCCAAAATATGCTTTGCTATCATGTATATCTAAAACTGGCAAATAAAAAAAGAGAATATATTTCCTATGCCACACACACACACACACACACACACACAGGATTTTGGCTTGATAAAGTGACAGTGATACAAAAATCATTAGCAGGGTGGATGCCTGGCCCATCTCCAGGGATGAAAGTTGACTTCTGAGAGGCAGTTTCCACTCACAGTAGAAGGGCCACAGTCAGCCTTCCTTTACAGAAACTGGATTCTACTGCAAACTATTTCTGAACCATCTCTTCAGAAAACCCAGCAGAGGCATTTCTCACACTTAAAATTCCACCCCAGCTCTCAAAGACCCTCAGGGGCTGTTAGAAGTTTGATTGCCCCACTGAGTCCTTCAGGACATGATATAGAAACTTAGGACCCTTCAAATAGAGCTGGTGGACTCCCAGGAACAGTGAGAAACCAGACTCCAGGTCCCAAGATAGTGCAACTATAAGCTGTGTTCCTAGAACTGTCAACACCTCAGAGAGATGACTCAGAGCCTCTGTCACACTCTCTTATTTATTTATTATTGTCTTTTGTGGTACTGGGGATTGAATCCAGGGCCTCTCTACCACTGAGCTACATCTCCAACCCTTTATAAATTTTTTTGTTTCTATTTTTTGTTGTTTGTTTCTAATTTTGAAACAATCTCAGTAAGTTTAACTCAGGCTGGTCTTCAATTTGTAATCCTCCTGCCTTGAGTAACCAGGATTACAAGCATACGCCACCATTTCTGACTCTACCACAGTCTAGTTGTTGTCTCATTGTCCACTGGTAATAGCATTAGGCCAACAGTTGCATCCTAGTATTCTGAAAAGAGCTCCTCCTGGGCACTGGGGTCATTCAGGAGACTCCATGCTGAATTCTCAGGACTCTTGGTGGCTCCCTCTGCTCTAGGATGGTCTGGGAGAACACTACTGGGAATAACATTCAGTTTCCATTGGAAGTCCTAAATTGGGGCACAGGCTAAAAGTCTGAGCCCTGGATAGCAGTGAAACTTCTTTAAATAAAAAAAAAAGAAGAGATCAGTTGATCTTCACTTCAGGGGAGGAGGAGGAGGATGCTTGAGAAAGGGAGCCTCTCTTCTTGTTAGGGGCAGTGAAAGATATAGCCACAATCAGAAGGACTTCCACGACACTGTCCTTTGTTGCTTCTAGTGATTTCTTTTGATTGTCCTGGGATAACCCCACCATAAAATTGCTATTATAGGCCACCAGTGGAGCCCCAAATGGCCATGCTACTAGTATCTGTCTGGTCCTCCCAAAGTTGGACAGTCAATAGAGCAGGGAGCAGCAGACTTGGCAAACCTGGGTCTTTAATGTTATCTTGCCCAGCGCCAGGTGTTGTACAGCATGTACAGGACACTCCAAGAATTATGATGGATTCTTTTAAGGTAAGCCACTCAGCTTTGAGGTTCTTTCAGGTTTCATCCTTCAGGATGTCAAATGTAGAGGTCCCCAATTCCCAGCCTTCTAGTAACATAACCAGTGTGCCATGCTTTGTGAAGAAGTAGACTCATTACAAGATGTACTTATTTTAAAATTTGTGTTATGTAAGATTAACAACAACAACAACAAAAAACAGAAAAGGAGGGAGAAAGAACAGAAAAGAAATCCCCTTGTGCCTATCAACCAGCTTCAAAAATTACCGACATATTTGCCAATTCTGTTTAATTTATATCTCTGCTCTTCTTCTTCTGGAGTTATTTAAAATCAAATTCCTACTAACCATCATATTTATTCTAGAAGTATATTTTTATGTATCTCTGAAAATAATGCTTATCTCATGAAGTCATTACTGCATAAAACTTAAAACTTTTAATCATAGTTTATACACAATATCTAATACTTAGTTCATATTTAGTTTTTCGGACTTTTGTCTCAGCAGTGCCATCCTGCATTTGGTTTGTTACAGCTGGGACCCAAGTCTCACAGATTTCATTGCTTGTTGTGTCTCTTATCTCTGTCCTTCTTTATTCCTTATTTCTGCCTTTATTTCTGTCCTTTCTTTGTTGTTTTCTTTGCCATTGATTTGTTGAAAAACTCATTTTCTGGGTAGAAGGTCACACATACCGAGCTGTGGTGTTTTCTTTGTTGTACAGTTTCCCAGTTTGTCTCTCCTGTCCTGTCTACCAGGATTAGACTCCGGTTCCATTTTTAAAAGCAAGAATGTTGGGACTGGGGATAAAGCTCAGTTGGTAGAGTGCTTGCCTCACATGCACAAGGCCCTGGGTTCAATCCCCAGCACCGTGAAAAAACAAAACAAAGAATGTTATTGTAGTGCTGGCAACTTCTTATTGCATCTCACTGTGAGGTACATGCTATCTACTTATATTGTTTCTGGTGACTCAAAAAGATAGATTGGTTAAAATTTAAAAAAAAAAAACAAAGAAAAATTGATTAGCATACTCCATTATCTGTCTGATCCCTCCATCATTTTTATGATTTTAATAGGCTCAATGAACATTATCTAGATCCATTATTTTATTGAAGTTTCATAATGCTTACTTTCCAATTCTGCCATCACCTCTGTATTTATAAACTGTAATTTTCAAAAAGGATTTTTATTTCTCATCAACTCTGGATATTTTTAAATGACAAACTTATATAGTTAAGACATAATAAAGTTTATTCTCCTTTATTTTAAAATTTGTATTAATGTGTTGATTTTATAAAAACTAATTTTACTGAACACTTAACAAATTGATTAAGAATTCAGGATTGTACATGGAAAAGTTTGATGTATTTCAATCTTTTCCAGACATTATTAATTTTATGTCCAAACTGCTGCATCTTAGGCCAATGGCAGTTTCTTTGGCATTTGACTATGTTCTTTTGTTTAAAAAACTTTACTTTGGAAAAAAAAATGTTAAACACATGCCCACGCTTTCAGAAATGACACTAAAGTCATACGCATATTTCTGGTAAAAAATTGCAGACCCATCTTGTGCAACCCCTGCCCTAAGCCTAGAACCTGACATTTTTCAAAGGCTCCATTTTGTGGAAAAATACATCCACAGACCAGATTCTAGATATGCTAGATATGTGAAGTACATGATTTTATTTAATCTTACTAATAATTCTGAAATAGTAGAATTTCCCAATATTTTTAGTTAGATTTAAAAATATGAAATTCAAAGAGGTCAACAACTAGTCAAGGCCACAGAAAAAGATAATTAAGATCTCAGAATTATTTTGTTTGCTATAATGTAATATAACATAACTTGGATAAATATTTGTGTACCTGAAGAGTTTATAACCATATTGAGAAGACCCATATGTAAGTGAATATTCCAGGACATTTTGAGATTACCAAGGATTGCAGTGCTGGATCTTTTGGCCATGAGAAATTGATTACTGGCTTAAAGAGCAAGATAGAGAGGGTTTTTATCAGTGAGTGGTTGCACATCATTTAATGAGGCTCCATTATTTTATTTTGGATATTCTTAAACTCAGAACCTGACTTGAGAACTCAGTTTCTGGTGATTGGTTTGGAGGAAGGAGGAGTGAGAAGATAAAAAAGCAAGGCAGGTACTTCACCAAGAAAAAAGAAAGCAATGTCTATCTTGATAAGTGAAAATTTATGGAAGCTTTGTGCATAAGAGCTGAACTAGGAAATGACCCAAATGTCCATGAACACAAAAATGGTTTAAAAATCATATATTTGTATAATGCAATACTACTTGTAAATGAAAAAGGTACAAATGCATACAGAAAACAACATGGGTGAATCCCCAAAGTGTTATATTGGAATTGATGAACTAAATAAATTTAGACTGTTTGACTTGTTAGTGTGCAATTCTGAAATTTCAAAAATTAATCTATACCAAGAAAAAAAATAAATATTTACTTGGAACAGGCATAAAGAGTAGATAGAAATGGACTGCAAATGGCAGGAAGGAATTTTAGGGTGATAAAAATATTCTATACCTGTTGAAAGTTATGCAGTGGCAAACATTCATCCAACCACATCAAGCAGTACACTTAAAATGAATGCATCTAATTTGATGCAAGTTACAAACCAACTGAAGTTGATTTTAAATATAAGATCAAGGTGTGTCCTAATGATGTGGTCACAGAAAATAAACTCTTCTCTGTGGACACCCCTGAGAAGCAGGGTGAAAATCTTCCAGAATTGTTTTCTAAAGGATAAGAGACAAAAACACTGGCTTTTGTCTCTCCTGGTCCTAGGAGATACTGAATTTCCTTGTCTTCTGAGCTGAATCTGCCTGATTTTACTATCAATCACAACAAACATGTGATTTGACAATGAGCCTTACCACATGCCTAACCCAGTACACAGGTGGAGAATGTAAGACTAGTAATGACAACATCAATAGTAAAGGCAGTAACAATGACTGATGCTGTTGGTTGCTATATTCTCCACAGTAGTTGCTCTTTCCATGGACAGCATAGTGTGGAACTATCAAATGTGGTTCATGATTTCAGACTCATATATCAGGTTTTTATTTTTGCTTATCTTTATATATGAGTTAGATGAATTGCCTAAATTTTCTGAAAGAGTGTTATCAAGTGAAGAGAGCTATTTAAGCAAGTTTTAATGACACTGATAAAAATTACCATTGTATTCATGTTTGAATATATCTGCATTATGAGTATTTGAGAGTAATATTCTGCCTAATTAAAGCTAATTTTGAACTGACTTGTTATTTCCCACGGATATTCTTAGAGTTAATGGATATCTATCTGCATTTCTGTGTTCACTTCAGCATTATTCACAATAGCTAAAACACAAAATTAAACTCAGTATTCATCAACTGTATGATCAAGACAGCCATGCCCAGGATCTTTCCTTCCAGGCCAGAGGACCCATCTCTTCTTCACTTGTCTTCACTTGGGATTCTGGAACTGTCCACTCCCTCAAAGGACCGGGGTCTGTGAGATAATGGGAGTGGGTGTGTAGAGGGGTTACTGCTTTCATTCATGTAAACACTTAAGCCAAGGTAAGATGGTTCTCTAGCAGGAAGTTCATAACTAAGCTACCCTCTGTAAAATCTGAGATGCATTAAAGGTGAATTTGATGTTTTATCACTTCTGAGCTCCTTTCATGACAGTTGCTCCACTTTCTCTCTTGACTGTCACTCAGCTTTGTCCAGAGCATCCTATCTCTGCTCTCAGGCAAGTCTTTCCCAGGGAATACCTCACTACCTAAATCTCAAGCCTTCTCAGCTCCCAAGAGCAAAGGTGAGGCCCTCTCCTTTCCATTGAGACTTTGGTCAATACATTTTTAACCCCCTCATATACCATCTTCTTTTATTTCTTTTCTATTTTCTTTTCTTATCCCTGTTTCTTTTCCTGATTTCTCTTATCTTCCTCTGTTCTTTCTAATTTTACTATTTTTAAATATTTTCAGATTCAGGGAGCTTTGGACACTCTGCTCATCCTTAAAGCATGGTACTGAATTAGATGATCTTAAAATCTTCTAATTACAACTCCTTACAAGAGTTCCCATATGAACCAGCATCCAGTGTCTTATTTCTGTCCCTGACTTGGCCTCATGGCTTTTAGAGAAGTATTTACCTTCTTTGGATTATAGCTTTGCTTGTTTTTCTGATGATAAGGCTGGTTCCTGCTACACAATTGGATTCCATTGCAAAGCATTTTTCTCCAGTGTTCTGTGTGTGTGCATGTGCAAGGGAGGGATGGGTGCAGTTTTAGAACTGGCCTCAGAGTGCACACAGTAGTATATATTTACAGTCTGCCTTAGAGAAGTGTGTTTTAAACTGCATTTGAGCAACTTAAAGGGCAGTGGAAATGAGTTAATTATAATGCTGTGGACTCTTCCTGAGTCCACAGGTGAACTTTTTTATTGATTAAAAAAGAAAACCAAAATTTATTGAAAGCAGGTATCTCCCAATAGCTCTGATTTGAACAAATCAGCTTAGAGATAGCATTACTAGGAAAACAACATGTACAAAAGTCTCATGGAAATGAGAATAAAACAACTGAATAAAACATTCAGTCTGTACAGGACTGAGTTAATAATACAAAATATAACTAAAGAGCCATACAAGAGAAAGGTACGTGCCTGCAAGTTGGGAGGTGTGAACTTTTGTTCCCCAAACTCCTGGAACATAGTACATGGCCCTTGGGGTACACAGGCTGGTTTGAGCACAAGGATCTCACTACTGACTCCCACAACTGGTTTGTGCCCCAGGCACAGGCTAAACATATAATGACATCACTAGACAAGGCACCCTTTGCCCTCTCAGTGATCCCATTAAGAGAAATGCTATCTGCAGAGTCTACAGACCTGGCAGGGACCGCTGGACCATGGATAGCTTAGAGACAGTTACTCTGAAGTGAGTAACTTAAATTCCTAGACTACTCTAAGTCCTTTAATTACCTTCTCCAAATTCCCACTAACTAGAGAGGTAGAGGTACAAGACATGGAAGCTGCCTCCAAACCAGCTTTTGGTCTTTGATAAACTCAAAACTCATGTCAGCTTTACAAGAACTACTGGGCATAACAGGTGAAAGATTCCAAGGCCCCACTTAGTGCCCAGCATTGAAAGAGCAGGAGACAGCAGGGGAACAGGAGAGGAGACATGCACCCTTTGCTGCTGTGGTCACTGCTACAACCTGTACTGTCCTGCTATCTTCTCCCTTGTGGGCCCGTATGCTGCTGCAGATTTGAACGAGATGACTTGAGAGCTTCTTAATGTTCCCTAAAGTCTCTGGATCCAGCTATGCAATATCAATCCTCTGCAAGCCATTGGCCAATAATTGCATGCTCACTCCACAGCCCACGGACACAGTCAGGAAGAACTCTTTGCTGTCAGCAAGAGGTACGCCATTGGTAGAGATGTTATAAATCTGCTCTCTGACTGTTGGAGTGTGCAGGCCTGGGGCCTTGAAGATCCTGGAGTCTAACCTGGGTGTGAACTTTTTTTTTTTTTTAAATATTCAGATACAGGACTTATCTCCAAAATTTATAAAGAACTTAACAAAACTTTACACCAAAAATATAAAGAACCCAATCAATAAATGGGCCAAAGGAACTGGACAGACACTTTACAGAAGAAAACATACAGGTGATTAATAAATATAAATAACAACATCTCTAATAATTAGAGAAATGCAAATTAAAACAACTCTAAGATTTCATCTTACTCCAATTAGAATGACTATAATGAAGAGCACAAACAATAATAGATGCTGGCGTGGATGTGGGAAAAAAGGCACACTTTTACATTGCTGGTGGAGTTGCAAATTGGTACAGCCACTCTGGAAAGCAGTATGAAGAATCCTCAGAAAACTTGGAATGGAGCCACCTTCTGACCCAGTTATCCCACTCCTCTGTTTACACCCAAAGGACTTAAAATCAGCATACTACAGTAATGCAACCACATCAATGTTTATAGCAGCTCAATTCACAATAACTAGATTATGGAACCACACTAGATGCCCTTCAACAGATGAACAGGTAAAGAAACTATGGTATATATCATATATATACACAATGGAATATTATTCAGCCATAAAGAGGAATAATATTATGGCATTTGCAGATAAATGATGCAATTGGAGAATATCATGCTAAGTGAAATAAACTAATCCTAAAAAACCAAAAGCCAAATGTCTTCCCTGATAAGTAGATAATGATATATAATGGGGGTAGGGGGGTGGGGGGTGAGAGGAGGGAAATGAGAGGGGGGTATGAAATATAGTGGACTGAGACAGACATCATTACCCTATGTACATGTATGATTACACAAAAGGTAAGAATCTACATCATGCACAACCATAGAAACGAAATGATGTACCCCATATGTGTACGATGAATCAAAATGCATCTGTAAAAATAAAATACATTTCTTTCTTTCTTTTTTTTTTGTGGTGCTTTTTTTTGCGGATTGAACCCAGGGCCTTGTGCTTGTGAAGCAAGTCAAACACTCTACCAACTGAGCTATATCCACAGTCCCTAAATATATTTCTTATTTGTTCTAATTAGTTATATATGACAGTAGAATGCATTTGGATGCATTATACACACAAATGGAGTATAACTTCTCATTTGTCTGATTGTACATGATGTAGAGTTACACAGGTTATGTAATCATATTCGCACATAGAGTAATAATGTCCAATGCATTCTACTGTTATTCCTACCACCATGCCCCCTGTCCTGCCTTCATTCCTCTCTGTTTAGTCCAAAATACCTCTATTCTCCACCACTCACATTGTGAGATAGCATCTGCATATCAGAGAAAATATTTAGCCTTCGGTTCTTTGGAGTTTGCTTGTTTTGCTTAGCATAATATTCTGTAGTTCCATTCATTTTTCTGCAAATGCCATAATTTCATTCTTCTTTAAGACTGAGTAATATTCCATTGTGTATATATACCACAGTTTCTTTATCCATTCATGGGTTGAAGGGCACCTAGGTTGGTTCCACAGTTTAGTTATTGTGAATCAAGATATAAACATTGATGTGACTGTGTCATTGTAGTATGCTGCTTTTAAGTCCTTTGTGTATAAACCAAGTAGTGGGATGACTGGGTCAAATTGTGGTTCCATTCCAAGTTTTCTGAGGAATCTCAATACCACTTTACATAGTGGTTGCTCCAATTTGCAGTCCCACCAGCAATGAACTAGTGTACCTTTTCCCCCACGTTCTCACCAACATTTATTGTTGCTTGCATTATTGATAATTGCCATTCTGACTGGAGTGAGATGGAATCTCAGTGTAGTTTTGAATTGCATTTCTCTAATTGCTAGAGATATTGAACATTTTTTCATATATTTTGTTGATCGATTATATTTCTTCTTTTGTGAAGTGTCTGTTTTCTTTGCTCATTTATTGATTGGGTTATTTGGTATTTTTGGTGTGAAATAAAATTTCTAGAGACATATGACCTACTCCAACTAAACCAGGAGGACATACACATTTTGAACAGGTCAACTTCAGGAAATTAAATAGAAGACACCATCAAAAGCCTACCAACTAAGAAAAGCCCAGAACCCTCCAGATTCTCAGCCAAGTTCTACGAGACCTTCAAAGAAGAATTAACCACCAATACTTCTTAAATTATACCATAAAATAGAAAAGGAGGGAACCCTTCCAAATTCATTCTATGAAGTTAATATCACTCTGATAACAAAACCAAACAAGGACATATCAAGGAAAGAAAATTTCAGACCAATATCCCTGATAAACATAGATGCAAAATTTCTCAATAAAATTCTAGCAAATTTCATACAAAAACATACTAAGAAGATAGTGCACCATGATCAAGTGGGGTTCATCCTAGGAATGCAAGGTTGGTTCAACATACAGAATCAATAAACATGATTCATCACATCAATAGACTTAAAGACAAGCAAGAATCATATGATCACCTCAATAGATGCAGAGAAAGCATTTGACAAAATAGAGCACCCCTTCATGCTCAAAACATTAGAAAAACTAGGGATAGTAGGAACATACCTCAACATTTTAAAAGCTATTTATGCTAAACCAAGAGCTAACATCATTCTCTAAGGAGAAAAATTGAAAGTATTCCCTTTAAAAACTTGAACATGACAAGGATACTCTCTTTCATCACGTTTATTCAATATTGTCCTTGAAACTCTAGCCAGAGCAATTAGACTTAAAAGAGAATTTAAAAGGATATGACTAGGAAAAGAAGAACTCAAACTATCACTATTTGCCAACAACAGGATTCTATACTTAGATCAAAAAATTCCCCCAGAAAACTTCTAAAACTCTTAAATGCATTCACAAAGTGGCAGGATATAAAATTAACACCCATAAATCAAATGTGTTCTTATACATCAGTGATGAATCCATTGAAAGAGAAATAAAGAATGCTACGCCAACCACAATAACTTCAAAAAACAATATTTGGGAATCAATCTAACAAAAGCAGTGAAAGATCTCTGCAATGAAAACTACAGAGCACTAAAGAAAGAAATCGAAGAAGACCTTAGAAGATGAAAAGATTTCTCATGCACTTGAATAGGCAGAAATAATATTGTCAAAATGGCCATACTACCAAAAGTGTTATACAGATTTAATGCAATTCTTATTAAAATCCCAATGACATTCTTCATAGAAATAGAAAAAGCTATCAAGAAATTCATTAGGAAAAATAAGAGACCAAGACTAGCCAAACCAATACTTAACAAGAAAAATGAAGTAGGACACATCACAATACCAGACTTTAAATTATACTACAGAGCAAAAACAAAAACAGCATGGTATTGGCACCAAAACAGATAGATACATAGACCAATGGTACAGAATAAAAGACACAGAGAGAAACCCACATAAATACAGTTATCTCATACTAGGTAAAGGTGCCGTAAACATACATTGGCGAAAAAAATAGCCTCTTCAATAAGGTGCTGGGAAAACTGGAAATCCATATGTAGAAAAATGAAATGAAACTCAATCTCTCACCCTACACAAAAGTCAACTCCAAATGGATCAGAGACTTAGGCACTAGAACAGAGACCCTGCAGCCTAATAGAAGAAAAAGTAGATCCAATTCTCCACCATGTGAGCTTAGGAACTGACATCCTTAACAAGAGTCCTAAAATGCAAGAATTAAAATCAAGAATCATTAAATGGTTCAATCCCCAGCACCGCAAAAAAAAAAAAAAAAAAAAAAAAGAAAAGAAAAGAATCATTAAATGGAATGGAATCATAATAAAAAACTTTTCATAGCAATGGAAATAATCAATAATGTGAAGAGAGAGCCTAAAGAATGGGAAAAAAATCTTTATCACATGCACCTCAGATGCAGCATTAATCTCCAGGATATATATAGAACTCAAAAAACTTGACACCAAAGTGGTCTTGATCCAGTGCTAGGTTTGACTGGATTGGGGCTTGAATCATTAGGGCATGGACGGGTAGACATTTGATGTTGCATTGCTATGATTCTCACAGGGGAGGTAGTGCAGCCTGCTCTACCAGGGAAGAACAGGGCCAATTACTGAGGCTTGTATCTATTTCTCAACTAGGATGTTTACGCTGTACTGACAGTCACAGTCAGGTTGCCTTCCAGAATCTAACCTCCCCTTCCCTTCACATCTTTTGATGACAAAAAGTGGGAATTAGTCTTGTTGCTCCCTGAATGATCCCTGCTCATCTAAGTATTTCTGAGTTCCAGTTCAGGGTGGAATCAGCATGGCTCAGTTCATTATGAATCTAGCCTAATGTTGCATTCTTGTCACTGAACTTTTCAGAGGAAAACTTGGTTCATTTCTACAGAACACGACTCAACTGCTTTTCTTGACAGGTTAGGCCTGTCCCTATAAGAGATAAGAGGTGTTGTGCCCTCTGCTTTTCCATCTGCCTTCAGCCTTCCCTCAAATTCTCCATGGGCCAGTAGAATAGAAACCCTTGAAGTCACTTCATCAGATTAAATGATTATCTTATTGAAGAACATTTCTCAAAAACTACATAATGCAATACTGCATCGAAGTTAGGAAATGAGGAGGTTTAGAGAGGTGGCACATTGTGGACCTGTGGGAATAGACAGGCCATCACTGCAAATGAGCCACCAAAGCACAGGTATTCAGGATTTGTCAGAGGATGACACTCAGCCTCTGCTTCCAGCAGGTGTTTGTACAATGGTCCAGGAAAGCCTCTGCTCAGTTCCTTGTCTCCAGAGCTGCTCCTGCTGGGTCTGCAGTTGATTGCCCAACTTGCTATTAACAAAGATGTCTGCAGAGTCCTCAATAAGGAAACATAACTGGGAGGGGGGTTTGCTATATGTAATCTGGAGAACAAGGGGCGGGAAAACTCCTAACCCAAACAGGTATGATTCCAAATCCCTGCTTGAATAAATAGGAAACCTAGTACTTTTTACTTAACTTCCCTGTGAATTCAGGTATCCTTCTGCGGACCTGAGTTGCCTCTAGCTCATATGGACTTTGTAGCTCTCATATACATTACCCCAGTATAGAAGATAAAAAAAAGGATACTTTTTTTTCCCCCAAAATCATTATACATGTGCATGATGATAGGTAATTTTTAATGTGACTTTTAGCATTATATTTTATTCTGGTAAATACTAAAATTACCTTACTTTTTTGGAGGTATACCATTGATGGGAGGATTTTATCTCCTGGTCATGCTAGATGTTAGGGTTAAGTAACTGACTTCTACCCATAAATCCTTGTCCCCGGCCTCATCTGTGCATCTGGCAGTTCATATCGAGGCACAGCTTCCTCTGCTTCAGTTGTCCCTGTGCTCTGACTGTTCCATGTGCCCAGGGAGACTAACGGAGGAAACAGGCTGGTATGAAAGATGTTTCATTTCTGGAGGGGAAAAATCATGTATATTTGCCTCTCCAAGTCAGCAGTCAATTCCAGAGGGACATAGTTGTTACTGTTGCCCCCTCAAAACTATTGGATGAAAGCCCTGTCTGTGGGCGCATCTGTCCTTGCAGACAGAGAACATGTGGAAGAGCAGTTCTGTCTCTCTTCAGTTGCACTTTCTCACCCTCCCAGGATGAAACCAGACCCAGCCTGATTTCTAGCTTGATCAGAAGAGCATCACCTCTCACACTTCACAGCTGTCTCTTGTCTTCATGACATTGACATCTTTCCTGGGATGCTGGGAACATTTTAAAGAATTATTGTCCTCTGAGTACAATATAAAAAGCACAGACTGTTTGTCTGAATATCATTATCTTTTTCCTTGTAAATCCAATATACACACCCAATAGCTATAATTTGGAGGCTCTGGCTTGCTTATTATCAGGTTATCTTAGGGCTTCTAACTGAACAGCTGCATCCATCTGTCCCTGTATGCATCAGGAGAGCACAGGTGGAAGGAAGCACAAGTCTGGAATCATTTGTACAGAGTTCCTACATGAGACTGTGGAGTAGGATCCAGTAACCCTGTGGTACTCTTTACCCCCACACGGTTTCTGTGTTGTCATTATCTTTATTGATACTATCCTTATGGTATCTTGTCCCAGAGATGTAAGTATGTATCTCTCCTTTTGTTTTACCTACCATTCCGCTTGTGAGTTCTCTAAAAGAAATACATGCACAAGTTAACAGATGGAGAAGAAATAAAAGTAACATTGTTTCATTAGCCGGAGTTTTACTTGTCCCCTGAATTCAGACCTACAGAATGGAATCCATAGGGAATTCTGAGTTTCTAGACAGGAAGTCACTTAGCCTGGAGCATCATTCTAGTTTCCATTTCAACCTGGCAGCTTCAGATCTTACTACCAGACAGACTCACTTATTCTGTACTTCTTATTTGGAATATATATTATTTTTCTTCTTTAGAATTGTTTTTTATTTTACTTTCAGAATCAGAGAATTATACAGTATTTTAGGGATCTTTTAGGGTAGACTAGTGGTTCTAAACACCAGCTGCTCATTGGAACTCCTTGGGAGCTTAACAACAGCAATAAAAAATCCAAATCCCTGGGAGCTTAACATCAACAATAAAAAAACCAAAACAAACAAACAATAATAATAAAACAAAACAGTTGTGGCTCATCTCATGATCAGCAAGTCTATTTCACTTGTTTGAAAACAGTCTGTCCCCACCCCTGGTGATTCTATTTTGAAGCCAAGATTGAGAACCTTCTAGACTACTAAATTATCTCTACCTTAGTTATAGTCAATCATGAAATTTTGTAATCCTCTCATTGCCCAAGACCCACTCAGACCCTCAGAATCCTTTTTCTTGTGGTAAGGCCAGAATACTTATGTTTCATTAAAAAATTCACAATTGAATCTCATGCAACTTGCAATGTGATTCAGGTAAAAATTTTATTTAAAGTGAAATTTTATTTAAATTTGAAATCAGGTATTTTTATTAAATTTTCTTTAAATGAAAACTGAGACTTAAAGTATATCACATAACATGTTTGGTTATTGTGTGAGAGAGTCAGAGGTATTTAATTTCTTATAGTATAAATTCTGCCATATGCCTCAGAGATCATGTAGTTTGGAGAGAGAGGTCACATAACTGAGCAATTACAGAAAGGAATGTGCGAGTGACAGGGCATGCTACTTCAGTGCAGGATTTATGCAGTTGTTTGATGTGAAATCTAATGGGATGATTTCCTCTAGCTTTTCTTTTCTGCAATTAAGAAAATAAATTTTGTGTATCAATTAATACTTATTATTTACAATGCACAGATCCAAAGGGCAGGAACTACAAAAACAATTAATTCCATTTAGAATACGTTTAAGCAATGGTTGGCTGTGATAAAAATGACACATACGAAGACTAGATAATCCACTAGGAAAAGCAAGATACTCATGTGACAAAATTGCAGCATGTTAATGATTCCAGAATTAGGACACTTTTATGACACAGGAAACTCTACATGAATGCTATATAGAGGTATGGATGGGGAGTCATTTGGGATGAAACTTGTAGTCTGAACAGACATTTAAGGAAGGAGAGCAGAGGGGCCTTACAAAGGGAGAGTGAAGGGAAGCTGTCTGACTAAGGCTGGTCAGCTCTGTGAGGCAACGTGGAGGAACCCAGGCATGGCAGTGAACTGATGTGAAGCCAATAAGCCCAATATACATGCCAAGTCTAAACTGTATTCATAAATAATGATGACTTTATTTTCCTCCATTGCTAATTAGAAACAATAATATACAAGGAAACAGAAGTTACTCAATGTGCAATTATTCAGTCAGCAATTTTCAAATCATAAATATGGATTGCTCTGAGTTAGCATGTTCAAGTTATCTGAAATAGAGCACCGTATGCAAATGTGATTAACACATCCACGCACCAAGCCGCTCTCAAATCTGTTTTTTAATGATTGTTGCAGCCAGGTGTAGGCCATTAGCAATGATAAGTAATACTCCCATTCTGTCCTGTTTCCCAACTCTTTACTGTCCTACAGATTGAAAGGCTATGGCAGGTCAGCAGGTTCCTATCAGATAAGCCCTCAGGACTCAAGCACAGTGCTGTATTTGGCATGCTGTTTGAGGAGGCAGAGGAAAATCATCTCCACAAAGGTAAAGCTGGGGGCTCTGAAGGACAGCCTGGGAGGACAGTATAAAAGTCACATCCCACACCAGGCCTCTCCAGAGGTGATCTCATTCCACCAGGGCATCTGGACCCTCCATGTGCCAACAACACATGCTTGCCAGCCTCACTTTTCTTCTGAGCTGCAGACTACGTGACAGCCCTCCCAGAATAGCTCACTGGCATCCCAAAGTTAAAGCATACAAATAGAAACCTTGATCTATGTCCTCCCTCTCTCATCAACCTATTCCTACTTCAGCCTTCCTTCTCTCAGAAAAAAAAAAAAAAAAGGCAGAAATGTAGGAGCTCAAGATAGAAATTGCTCAGCAGAAATGTGAGAGTCATTTTGACAACTTTTTCCTTTCTCCGCACTCCCAATCCATAAGTAATTCCTGTCATTTCTACCTCCAAAATCCATCTGCAGTTTTTCTGTACCCCTGCTACTGTAAGGACCCAAACCCCAATCACTATCATGTACACATTTCAATGGCCTCTTTGCTGTTCTCCCTGACTCCTCTCTTGTCTCCCTCTAATTCATTCTCCAAGTAAAATCCAGGGTGAGTTTTATCAATATTTATTAGATACCATTTACTTTTCTCCTTAAGACTTGTTAGTAGCTTTCTGCTGCATTTAACAGAAAGCCCCAAGCCCCTGACTTGAGGAATGAAACCCACTGTTGCAAGGTTCCCCTGTTCTGATACCCTCTCTCTTCTGCTGGCCACCCTCAGTCACAGTGGCATGCTCTCGGTTGCTTGAAGATGTAGTGTTATCCTGCTGTACAGACTTGAAACATGCCATCTCTCTAACAGATGTACTGCATCTTCTTCCCATCTCCTCTCTTCTCCTTCTCATTTATTTTCAAAACTCAGACTGTGTGCCAGTTCTTACCACTGAGTCAGTGCAGGACAGTGCTGGGGTATAGCCCTAACAGTGGTCAGGGGTCCTAGATGGATGGGAGGTATCGGCACGGTGGAGAAACAGCACACAGAGACACCAAATGTTCTGAGGCTGAATCTGTCTTTATTTTTTCTGCCAGTCTTTTTATAAATATTTTTCTTTAGTAATGATTATATCATTTTTGGTTAGTATAAAACAAGAAAAACCTTCAAAAGTACAATCTATGCCTCTTCTCAAAGTACACATTCTCTCTGTATGACAGCCCAGACCAAAACAATCTTATTTCCCAGCTAGATTAAAACAACCTTGTCTCCCAGCTAAACTGAAACAAACTTATCTCCCAGCTAAACTGAGGGCACCATGATGTGCCAGCCTTTGACCTTCAGAACAAACATGTTACTAGATTTTCTGAGAAACTACCCCCACCATGAACTCCAGTGTTTAACAGTGAAAAACTTTTACTATTATTAAAGGGCAAAGAAATCAACTTATAATTAATATTTAGTCTATTCTAATTCATATAATGGCAGATTACAATCTTATTCCAATTCTCAAAGAATTAGACTAAACATAGGAAAAGCACAAATTATATTTATGACTAAACTAAATGTTTTTATTATGTAAAGTATCTCTAGAATCAACTATTACAACTAGGAAAGCAACAAAGGCTAACCACCACATCCAAGCTCAGAGGAATGCCTCTTTATCCATCAATTATTATACTAAAGCAATCACAGACTCCTTTAAACTCAAGCATAGCTACAATTGTTTATTTTCATATATTTATCTATGTATTACTGCTAAATTTTCATTGTGCACTATTTTGTGTCCCCATATAGTAAAACCTTCCCAATGGTTTTCCAATAAGTTTCTAATGATATATTGATTATTAATATTAGAAAGCAACTACACATGGAGACATGCCACGCCTATGGCCTCCAAGAGGAAGGATGATCAACAGAACCATGTCAAGTGTTGAATTCTCTGTTCCAACAGAACTGTGTCAAGTGTTGAGTCCTCTACTCCAACAGAGCCGTGTCAAATGTCGGAATGGCAGGAAATAGACACGGCAGGACAGCATCCAGATCTGGTCCTTCATGTCACCTACCACAAATGAGAGCCATCATTTCTAGCTATATTTATTTGTTTTTGGCATGTTAAGTGAATAAGTGAGCATCATCACTTTTATAGAGAAAAAACACCTATCATGGTGTGGTGAAAGAAGTTTGGCGAAACTTCAGGAGATTTGGGTCAGTCCTAACTGAGTCATTCCCTTGTCTTATGCCATTGGGCAAATCTCTGTGCCTCTCTGGGTCCAAGCATCTTTAACTATATATAAGAAAATAGAAATGGGTCGTCTTTGTGGATCTGAATTTCTTAATAATAAGAAACATTTCAACTCGTGGCATCCTGTGTATGTACTTAAGTTTTCCCTTGTTGTGCCTCATTAGTTACCATTAACAAACTAGGGATTTCATGGATTAAATTTTTGATTGCAAAATTAATCCATGTCTATGTTTCACCTCAGGGCCGGAGGGGACCAGCTTTGGTTTCTCCTGTGTATTTGTGAATATGTGTTTGTCAAGTAGTGTGTGGGAGAAAGGGGCGCAATGGTTTGTGATGGTTGTTACTTCTTTGGGCCCCCGTGCCTGGAGAATGGATGAATTTAGTGAGCAGACATCAAGCACTTGAACTGGCATACTGTGGGAATTCTGTGTGAAATGCTTTTGTGATTTTTATAAAAAATGGGTTGTGATTATTTCAGAACAAGCAGGATGCTACCCTCTATTGCACTGGGGCCAGTATCACAAATTCTTCACTGGCAGTTACAGATGCAGGTGTGAGGAAAAACCCTGTGTGTGTGGCAATCCCCTTTTCCCTGAGCAGGAACTGTGGGCAAGAACAATCCCACCAGATGCACCAAGAACACAAGAATCAGAAAACAATTAGATGTTTGTCCTTAAACTCTCTTGGTTTCCTAAATGAGAAGCAGAAGCTGCTAGTAGCACCAGCATCACTGCCTGTGCTGACAGTGCAGAGGCATTGTCTGCTGACAGGAAATGACATGACCTAAATCACCTTAGATAAGTCAGTTATCATTTCTTAAAGTAATAAATGTGCCTACTTGAAGAATCTCAGAAGGCCTTGACAGAACCAATGTCTTGTATTCCCCACCCCCCCAACCTTTAAATACTCTCTGAACTTTTCAAATTTCCCAGTTCTTTTTTTAATTATTATTTTCATTTAACTTTTAATTTTTTACAAACTGCATTTTGATTCATTGTACACAAATGGGGTACATAATTTCGTTTCTATGGTTGTGCACGATGTAGATTCATACCATTCGTGTAATCATACATGTACATAGGGTAATGATGTCTTCTGTCTCATTCCACCATTTTTCATACCCCCCTCCCTCTTATTTCCTTCTACATATTCTAAAGTTCCCCCATTATTCTCTTTTTGCTGGGCAGGGGTACAAAGTTGTAAAATGAGTGAGATCGAAGAGTACAAAGACAATCTTTGCTACATGACTGGGCAGAAGATGGTTTAGACAGCACAAATGTGGGTAAGTCAGCAAGTAAGGAGAGGGAAGAAGGAGGAAGAGGAAGGAAGAGGAAGGAAGGGAGAGAGAGGAAGAAAGAGAAGAGAAAGAGAGTTTGAGAGAAAGGGACAGGTAAATAGAGGAGAGAGGAAGATGAGAAATAAAAGGGAAAGAAAGAGGAGGTAGAAATGTTGGAGGGTGAATGGGAGGTGAAGCAGGTAGCAAGGGAGAGAGCTTTTCATCTAGGTTACATGATTTGCATGCCTTCAAAAAAAGTGGGTTAAGGTAGATAAAATCATCTAGACCATATCTGATACTGAAGAATTTATAATCTGTATACGCACACAACAACAACTTCCTGAATTCATTAGCAATCTTTAAATACACAGAAAAATCTAGGTCTGGTAATATCCATCTTCATCTCTCTGTCCCTCCCTCCCCACCCCAGGCTACTTGACTCCTATAGATCAAAAATGTCATTTTCTTCTGATGAGGTTTTTCTTCAACCCCTAATGCTCATTTGTATTTTTGATTTGAACAAAGCCTCCATTGCTGTTCCTTCCCAAATATAAAATATCCTATGAATAAGAGCTTTCAATCATCTTGAGCATAAGCACGTTGCACAGTTCCTCAGTTCCTCAAGTTTTAGCCTGTTTGTTCTTGTGCAATAATACAGTTTCTTCCAGGCATGGCGATTATGCTATATTCCATTTCTCTAAATGTCTACAACCAAACATGAACTATGCTTCTCTGGTGGTCTAGGATATACTGTCCCTCATAAAAGAAAGCTGCAAGGACATTGGTGCCTGGGATTTATCTGTTACGTCCTTGAAAGGCCATTCCACAATGGTTTTTGAATGTATAGAGGAATATCAAAGCATATTCAGATTAGGGAGACTCACTGTTTGTGGCAATGTTAGTCTCCCAACTCATGAAATTATATCATTTGTGGAGGACTATTTTTTAAATTTTAAATTTTTAAATTTTAAAAATTTTCTAATAATTGTGGGATACAGTGGCACATACCTATAATCCCAGTGACTCAAGAAGCTGAGGCAGGAGGATCACAAGTTCATGGCCAGCCTCTATGAGACCCTAAGCAATTTGGCAAAATCTCATCTCAAAATAAAAAGTAAAAAGGACTGGGGGTGTAGCTCAGTACTAGGTACCAAAAGAATATTTTTTCAAATAATTATAGAATTGCAGGAAATGACCAAACCAATACAGTCTCATATCCTTCAAAGGTTACACTTTATACAAGTGTGCACAATATCAAAATGAGAAAAATTGAAATTGAAATAACATGACTCTGTAGTTATCTGTTGAATTATCACATATGTAGATTTGTATAACCACCATTCAATAAAGATCTGCCATCACAAAAATCTCTCTTGTTATATTCCTTTATAGCCATAACCTGACTTCTGCTCCCAAAAATCCATAATCCCTGTCAAGCATTAATTTTTCTCCATACCTATAATTTTATAATTTTAAGAATGTTATACAAAAATAAAATCATAAAGTATATGTCCTTCAGTGATTGACTTTTATTTACTGAGAATAGTGTCCCTGCAAAGCATCCAAGCGATTGAGTGTGCCAATAGTTTGTTCCTTTTTAATCCTGGGTAGGATTCCATGTTGTAAATGTACAACAACCAGTTTAGCCATTCACTTATTGCTGGACATTTTGTTCTCTTTAGTTTGGGCAAGTACAAATTAATGTAATATAAACAATTCTGAACAGGTTTTTGTGTGGATATATGTTTACAATTCTTGGACCTGATATATAATTTCTGAGTTACATAATAAGTATATATTAGGCTATTTTTCTTTCTTAAAATTTTAAATTCTTTCAGAGTACAAAGTTATATTCCCACAAGAAATATAAAAAATTTATTTTCTACACACTCTTACTTGCATTTGATATTGTCACTATCCTTAATTTTTCCTCTTCTAATAGTTGTGTAGTGATATTTCATCACAGTCTTCTAATTTGTTCATCTCTGATGATTAGTTTTACTGAACGTCTTTTCATGTGCTTATTTCCCATCTGTAGTTCTTCTTCAATGAAAGTTCTCTTCATGTTTTTGCCCACAGCTAACTGAACTGTTTTTGTTTTTACTGTTGCACTTTTGAGAGTATTTTTATCTGTCCAGATATCAGTGCTTTCTTAAATATGTGGTATGTTAGTTTTCGTCACACTAACAAAATATCAGAGATAATCACTTTGTAAAAATTAAAGGTTTATGTTGGCTTACAGTTTGGAAGTTTCCAGTGTATGACTGACTGGTTGGCCACATTACTTTTGAATCTGTGGCAAGGGAGGGAGGGAGTGTGTGGCAGAGCAAAACCATTTACCTCATGGCCAGAAATCAAGGAGTGGGGAGGGGCCCACCATCCCACAATCCCTTTCCAAGCCATGTTCCCAATGATCTAAAGACCTCCTACTAGCCTCTTTAAATTTTCTCCACTTGCCAATACTATTACAATGCTCTGGAGATGAAACCTTTGACACATAAACCTTTGGGGACATTCAACATGCAAACTACAACATGTGGTAGTATGTCTTCTTAGTTTCTAGATTTTATTTGAGTTGTCTTGCTGTTTTATTCAGCTTTTTTGTTTCGTTTACCAAAAGACTTGACAAAACCAGTTTCAGATGAGGAGAAGTTTATTCTGAGGCTCATAGGTTCAGAGGTCTTAGTCCATAGACAGCCTACTCCATTCCTCAGGGCCTGCTGTGAGCCAGAATATCAGTGTGTGGTGGAGGAAGGCAGTTGGGGAACATTGCACCAGAAAGCAGAATGAGACAGAACTCCCCTCAACAAGGATAAAATATATACCCAAAGGCATGCCCTGATAACTTATGTCCTCTAGCCACACCCTACCTGCCTAAGTTACCACCTAGTTAATCCTTATCAGGAGATTAATGCACTAATTGGGTTAAAATTCTCCTAATTCAATCATTTTACCTGTAAATGTTCTTGCATAGTCTCACGGGTGAACTTTTGGGTACATTTCACATCTAAAACGTAACACTTGACATCATCAAAAATTTAACTGTTGTAAAGAATATTTTTCCTCCAAAGTAACTCCAAAGTTACTTTTGTAAAAAAATCAATGGGGTATATTTTTATGGTTTTAATTTATTTTCTTTTACTGTTTGTTTTGTTTTTTTGTTCTTTTTCCTGTTTCCTGTCTCTCCTTCTGGCAATACAACACATTAATAGATTAATAGAGATATACAGTAGGTCTTAATATAAGGTAGGATGGCTTCTCCCAATGTATTATTCTATTTCAAAAGTGTTTTAGCCATTCTAGGATTGCCATGTCCATTTTAGAATAATTTTGTCTGTATTCATAAAAAAAAATCTTACTGAGAGTTTGGATAGGAACCACATTAAACCTGTATGCCAATTTGGAATAAACAATGAATTGTTTACTATATTGAGCTGTCCCTTATGGGAAGACAGGATGTCTGCATTTCTTTGGATGATCTGAAAAAAATTAATCAGTACTGTATAATTTTGAGCATACGGCCACATGTTTTGTTAGATTTACACCTAAGTATTTCATATTGTTTAGTAATTACACATGGTACTGATTTTTAAGGTTTTGATTCTACATGTGAATTGATGGTATATAGAAAGATAATTGATTGTTTTTATGTTGGTCTTGTACATGGCAACCATGCTCAGTTTACTTATTAGTTCTTGGGGATGTTTTTGGTTTTGTTTTCAGAAATCTTGGAAGTTTCTATTGAAGTGATGATCTTGTTTATTCATAAACATAGTTTCATTTCTTCCTTTCTGATGTGTAAGTCCTTTTATTTCTTTGCCTTGCCTTATTGCAATGACTGGAAGTACCAGCACTATGGTGAATAAAAATGAGGAAAAACAAACATCTTTATCTTATTCCCAATAATGGGAGGAGGTATACAAGGACTGTATTTATTAAAATCTTTAATAATATAAAATAATTTGTTACATGTTTTTCCATTCAGACCCATAGTTCTTAAGCAAAAACATAAATTAAAGCTAATTATTGACAATGAAGAATTTTACAGCATCACACCCATTTTTTAATTTTACTTATTTATTATTGCTTGTTCTATTTAATTACATGTGACAGCAGAATGCATTTTGATTCTTTGTACAAAAATGGAGTACAACTTTTCATTTCTCTGGTTGTACATGTGTAATGATACATGTACATTGGGTAATGATGTTTGTCTCATTCTACCATCTTTCCTTCCCTCTGCCCTCTCCCCTCCCCTCATTTTCTTTTACACAATCCAAGGTTCCTCCATTCTTACTTTAACCCCTCATCCCTCTTGTTAAGTATCAGCATCCACTTATCGGAGAAAACATTTGACATTTTGGTTTTTTGGGTTTGTTTGGCTTATCTCACTTAGCATGATTTTCTCCAACTCCATCCATTTACCTGCAAATGCCATAATTTTATTCTTCTTTATGGCTGAGTAATATTTCATTGTGTATTTTTACCACAATTTCTTTATCCACTCATCTATTTAAGGGCATCTAGGTTGGTTTCACAATCTAGTTATCCTGAATTTAACTGCTATAAATATTGATGTGCTGTGTCACTATAGTATGCTGATTTTAAGTCTTTTGGGTATAGGCCAAGGAGTAGGATAATTGAGTCAAATGGTCACACCAATTTTTAATGCTATCTTTTTCCTTCATTCCCAAGTGCTTAGGGAAGAGACACATAGTTGAAGGTAGATTCATAAGGTTGAATCTCCCCAGTCTCAGTTGAGCATCCAGTGACCCACCTCCTCCAGCCATAACCCACCTATCTACAGTTACCACCCAATTAATCCATTCAAACTAGGATGAACTGATTAGGTCACATTTCTGATAATTTAATAATTTTACCTCCTACATTCATGAAAGAGATTTGGAGGGACACCTCCTATTCAAACAATAACACCCTCCAAGCAAGATGCATACTGTTCTTGGCTTACTGAGTTTCAATTACTCAGCTAGAAGATATTTTGTCTAATCAGTCCATTAGTGAGTGGCACAGAGTGAGTTCGAAAGAGTTGAAAGAGACTATTAATTCATTTTTTAATCAACTTAGTAGAGGTGTAATTCTCATATACTTTTGATAGATACAGTTTAATTATTTTTGATAAAATGTAAATAACCCTGTCTAGTTAAATCAAATTATTTTTTCTCATAAAATTCTCTTATGTACCATTTTGGGAAAACCTACCCTAAGAAATCAATTATCTGATTTTTCTCACTACAGACTAGTTTTGACTATCCTGGAGTGTCATATAAATGAAACCATACTATATGGTGTCTTTGGTGTTTGGTTTCTTTCACTCAGTATAGTATTTATGACATTCACACCTTTTTTGTGCACATCAGATATTAATTTCTTTTATGTAAAATAGCATTCCACTATTTGAAGATATATTTTATTTAACCATTTATCATTATGGACATTTTGGTCATTATAAATTAAACCTTGAATGAATAATGCTCCCATTCCCCAGAGAAGTCCATGTCTTTATCCCTGGAATTAATGAGTGATACTTTATATGACAAAAGGGGCATTGCAGACTTGAGTAGGGGTTTTGATATGGAGAGATCATTCTAGGTTATCCAGGTGTATCTGTGAAATCAACTTAGAGGGTGGTAGGAAAAGTTAGAGACAGGGCTGATGTTATGATGCTCTGTAAAAATTCTATGCTTTTAAAATTTTCCTCCAGCCCTGAAATGTAGCTATCTATAATCAGAGCACTGATCTTTGGTAGAAAATCTCATCAAACTTAAAAAACTCATTCACTTAGGTAAAGGGAATGGCCCAGGGAGATCATTCTGACTCTATTTGTCAGTTTTCTCCAGTGACTTCTTCTAGCAACTAACTAGCCACTAATTTACTTTTCAGATTGCTTTTACATTGGGATTCTTTCTCTAAGTGTGTTTAACATGATGTAAAATTGTTTTCATGATGCCAATTGAAGTTATTGTAACTGTTTACAAAATGCATTATCCTTATTTCACAAAGAACCATGGCAATCTCTGCAAATCAGTGTCTTGTCTGTTACTATTAGGAAGAGTTCTAGAAAAGCAAGAGGAGCAAGATTGGTTGACCTTGTGTATTTCTCTACATGTACAACAGATGCTGTAACACTGAGAGGACTGAGCCTAGGGTTTTGTATGAATTATCCATGATATTTAATTGGCATGCTTAATATGTTTATATCTCACCAACCCAAATGATTGGCAGAATGTTATGGAAATAAAAACAAAACATAGCATAAGAGATTATAATATGGTTAGTAAATTAAATCAAAAACAAACAAAGAAGGGACAAGCATTACTAACAACATCAACTGTTGAACACATCATTGCTATAACTGAATGTCAAGTAGGTCTCTAAATTTCCTAATTAGAAGCAAGTATAACAAGGTTCCATAAGGATGCCCATCTGTGGAAAGTTCACAACCAAGTGGAATAGGGCAGACTTGGGGATTTCAGCATGGAACACCTGCTCTCCTTATCCATGACTAATCAAGTAATGAATAAAAAAGAGCCTGGTTAGAATAGGCCCTGTGAAAGCAGATTCAAATCAAGACCATAAGGAGCCCAAAATATATCAAGTTAAAAAGTTCTTGAGAAAAACTTGAAGTATCATTAACCCTGACAATATTTCCAAATTAGCAATCAATAGCTCATTGGGTTAGAAAGAGAGAAGGGGAAAATACTCCTTTACTGACTACTGCTGCAATCATGGCAAGATGCAAAACCTTTTAAAAATTACTATATTTTATTTACTAGATCAGTTTTAGGTTTGCAGAAAAAGATGAGAGGAATGTATAGAGTTCTCATGTACCCTTTCTCATCCCCTGTAGAAGATCCTTATCTTGTATTCGTATTATTAGCTAAGATTCATGGCTTACGTTAGGATTCACTCTTGATGTTATAAATGCTGAGTTTTGACAAATTGCATAATAACACATATCTTTCACATAAGAGAATAATTTCACTGCCCTAAATATCTTCTGTGTTCCACCTATTCAAGTCTTCCTGCTTTCCCTCTAGCTCCTGGCTAGCTACACATTTTTATTCTGTTAATTTGTTGGTTACTTTAGTGTTCTGATTATTTCTTTTCCATTTTTTGGGAGGTTATTGTTTTACTGGGCATTGAACTCAGGGATATCCCCAGCCCTGTTAATTTTTTTTTTTTTTTTTTTTTTTTTTTGAGACAGAATCTTGCTAAGTTGACAGGGTGGCCTCAAACTTGCAATCCTTTTGCCTGACCCTCCTGAGCCATTGGAATTACAGGCATGGACCACCATGTCCAACCCCCATATATTTCTTTTATATTGTATTTCTTATCTCTACTCTAGAAGTTCACCTCATGTGTGTGTTTTCAAATTTTACCTTCACTCACTTGGCTGTTTTCCACCTGTTGAGTATATGGAGCACATTATAATAATTGTTTCAATGTGCTAAGATGACACATTAAACATGTTTGATTCGTTTCTATTTCTAATAAAGTAATTTTTCCTCATTTTTGGTCAGATGCTTTCTTCTTTCTGAGTGTCTGATATTTTTTCAATGAGTGCTGGATTTTTATGAATTTTCTTTTGCTATATGCTAGATCTTTAAATGCACCTGAGTTTTGTTCTGGAAGACAGTTGCTTGGTCTTTTTAAGGTGCTTACTTTAAATAAGACCAGAACTGACATTAGTCTAGGACTAAAGGGACCCATTACTGAGGCAATTTTCTTTTGCATTCTGTCCTGGAAACTCTTGCCAGACATTAAGTTCAGTTAATCACAGAGTTCACATCTTTGTTTCCCTGGTGTCTGACATCTCTGTCTAATCCTGATCATATTCCAGTGTTTTAAATCATTATTTCATATATGATGTCTGCTGTGTTTGTTATTTAGAGAGGGAAGGAAAATTCATTCTATTTTCTTTAATATGTCTGGAAGTGGAAGCCAGAGGAAAGGTTTCAGCTTATGTCTTTGATTCAAATGCCTTTTATTTATTTATCACATAGCACAATGAATACTTTAAAGGTAGGTCAAGTATATTTTGGAATATGTTGTACATGCATTCAGAGACAGATGTTCATTGCAAATCTTAGCATCTGTATTGAGAACATCAAATGTAGAATCATCCTTTCAATCAAGCCTCATAACAAGGGTATAAACGTCACCAGGAAGCCACTGGCTCTATACCCAGTCAAACATAGCTGCAGACCATGCCACTATATCCAGATTTCCTTAACACTTCCCACAGGTTAAGGTAACTGACAAGGTCTACTTGTTTACAAATATGAGAAACAGGTCTAATCTTCCAAAGGTTTAGATCATCCTTGACCTGATCCAATATCCTCTGAATCATGTATGTGACAGGTAATTCCACATGTAAATTGTCTTCTAAGCCACTGCCAACAGATTCATAAAGAGCCCAGAACTATAGTGTTTATCTTTTTTAAAATAGAAGAACAAGAAGTCATTTAAGTTCAGAAACTTCTAAATATACTGGGGTATTCAAACCATTCTCATTTGTTGAATGGGCAAATGTATATTAAAAGATAAAAACAGATCATGTTTAGGGGATTGTTTTGCTAACAAAATTTCTGTTAGTTTCTTTCCCAAAATTTGTGGCTGTAGTTATGGATTTATGGATATGTTATGTTTTTACGATGAAAGAGAATTGATAATCTGAGGTTGTTGAGTTTTCCTTAAGGGCAAAAAACAGCAATAAGGTTAATTCCTAGTATAAAATTTATGTGACATCACTGACCCGTTCTGGTGTACTCAATAAAATTATTTGCTTTCTTAATTCTTAGCTTATTTTTGAGATGTGATTCCCAACATTAGTGGTCTCTTATTAAGCAAAACTCTTCTACTCTTAAAAATTGGAAGTGACAGAGTTGATGTATATGGAGAGAAGAGACCACATTTTTACTCTCTATTATCTTTGGTGTTAATCTTCACAGTGATAGCATTTTGTGGCAGGAGATTCAATCACGGACCTGGTATCAGACAGCAGAACATCTCTCCGATGTTCAGAGAGCTTTCTATTGGAGATTTGATGTGCTCACTTTATACCATGGTATAGTCCTATGTATAAGAAGGAGTAAGACAATTTATTAATAGAGGTATAAGTATGTTATTTTGGGCAGCATGTTAAGTTTCATTCAGAAGGCCAGTATATGGAAAACATTTATTGAGCACTAACTCTGTGTCAGAAACTGTTGTAGGTGATAGGTGATTTTTTTTATGTTAATTCTGTTGTGCTTCTCATTGAGCTTATGGTAAAATAGTATAATGAGTTTCATGTTAAAATCAGAGCATTTAAATACTATTTCCAAGGTAACAAGTAGAAGAGTCAAAATTGAACCCTTATATTCTAGAGCTTGAACTCTTCTGTACTATACTAGCTTTAATTATATTAATTAAAACTTTTCTGCAAAGTATCTACTCAATCTCTATACAGTGTTAGAGCATGATAGTGGTATGTGTACATATTTATTGGTGTACATTTGTTTATTTGCAGTAATATGGCTTACCACATACATATATATGTACCTATTTATATTTCATATACCCTATGATAAGCAATACTTTTATATAAAGTATTTCCATAAATAGACAACAGAGCAGTAAGCTTGTTGGAGAGATCATATTACTAATCCAGAGAAATATTCTTTGTCATAAATCATTTAAGTAGTTTAAACTAGAACTACTTTTATCCCAATTTCCCATGGGCCATGAAGACTTTGTCAAGTAGATAAAGCACATAAGGCAGAATCAGAAAAGGAAAGAACCACTCCTTTTTGCAGGCTATGTTGGAGGAGGGAAGAAAGAGAAATGGGCATAGGGTAGGGTGAGGAATTAGAGGAGGACATCTCTACCTAAGATTAGGAAGGCCACAGGCTTCTGATGTGACAGCACAGACCATGACTTCCTTCTGCTAAAGGCAACTAAGTGACATTACGAGAGTTTCAAATAGCACAAAGCCATATCTTAGGGCCAATGGTTAGTCACCCTCCTGAAACACCTTCTCATATTACCCTTTGATGTGCTTCTTGATTTTGACCATGATTTTTTCAATATATGCGACAATTATATGAAACACTCCCACATCTTTTTGAAAAGTGCTGTTGGAGACACTGTCCAGGGTGATGTTTAATGTATTTGTCTTAGGGTCTAAGGAGTTCAGAATATTTTTCTCCAAACCAAATGGTAAAATTTCTTTTAAGTAATGCATGCATATTTTAGAAATTTTGATAATTCCCAAAAGGAAAATAAAGAAAAGGAACCTCAACATATTCCTGCCAGCAAAAAGACAGGGCTTACTATCTAGATGCATACACAAGTATTTTCTTTATAAAGAAGTTAAACTGTCGTAGCTGTGGTCATTTTGCATCTACAGTTTGGTATCTTGTTCATTTGAATTAATATTAATTATACAGTGATTTTTCTATGTCATTAAACATATATATAAATCATCACTTTGAAACGGATTATGGCTTCATTATAATTTATGTTACTAATTCCTTCTAGCCTTTTTTAAGGCTATTTACTTCTACCTAATTCCAATTTACACATATCATGAGTAACATCTCTCATAATTTCTGAATGTAGTGCTATGATTACTAAGGATTGAAATATAAATATTTCTTTGACTCTTAATATAGGTTCCTAATTGTACACAGAAAGTTATACAATTCGCACGAATATTGTAGAGGTGTACTTGTCTCAAAAGATTAATTCCAGCATCAATTGTGTGTACATGTGTATGTGTGTGTGTGTGTGGTTACCTGAGAATGAGTGTCTTCCTTTTGTTCTATAGCTCTCATCCTAAGTTATCAGTGTCTATTTTTTTGTCTAAAAGACTGTAGACGGAAATGAAATTCTGATCTAAGTTTTTATAATTATAATAATTATTTTTACTTGAGTTTCCTGATGTGTTTACCCACAGTGACACTTCCTGCACAAACTAAATTATTCTTTGAAAGTTGAAGTCCACTGATTCTCTAAAGAGATAAATATCCTGTTAGTCGCATCAGTTCCTTGGACCTTTAAAACCTTAGCCCTCTGTGTTCAACTCATTACCCTATACTAATACTTCATGGAGTTTACAGATAAGATTCTTTGAGGAGATAAATTTCTTGTAGAATACTAAATGGAATTTTGATGATAAAGGAGAGAATTCCTCCTTTATCAAGTCCAGATGGCTTTCAGGAAGTTTTGTTTTAACTACGGTTTTCTGATAGGAGATTAGTGTGTGGTAGATGCTGCTTTATCAGGGAGGAGTGAAGCAGGAAGGAAGAATGACAAAAATGTCATCATAAATGTCCTGACCTAGACAGTGACAGCAACATTTTGTTCCTGGTCTCTCTAAAATTCCATGCACTGGGTCTCAAGGACACATGGCCTTTTTTCCCTCCATTGATAATAACAAATAGCAATTGAACACAGAGCTTCCATTCAACAGTGGGCTCATTGGTGAAGTATGGCAAGGGCTATATTCATGGAGACTTGGGAAAAGAAACACAGAATCACTCACCAAAGACAGTGAGACAACAGGATTTGAAGAGATGTCCCAGCTTTACACAGCTGAGACCAGATCATGAATGTGAACTTTGGCAGATGTTTAAATTATCAAAGAGCATCACTCAAGGACACAATCAAGACCACTGAATGCATTCAGACTGACTCTGATGTCTTGCCAGAAAGGATCAGGAGGCAGCACCCCTTAAGAACTGTGCCTGATTGTTACAATGTATTAGAACTGAAACCTATGTTCTATGCTGAAACTAAGCCAGAACTCTTCTGAAATCTCACCGTCTTCCACCTTTTGAAAACAGGGAAAACCTGTTGAAGTAGTAGCTCTGAGCCTTTCTCACTATGCTAAACCATGTAATGAAAAAGGTCCCTAGCATTTATTCACGCTGGAGAAGGTGTGCAGAGTTGGGGTTAGATATGATATAGGGCACATGAACTTGGACACCTGAGGAATTTTCAGGAAGCAGGTTTATTTAAACTGCTGGGGTCCAGAGGGGCTAATACCTAAAAATCTCTGGGTCCAAGTCTGGAAATTCTTTTAGATTTATACTCAGTGGGGTGGTTACATGAGAGTTGGTGGTACACAATAGTTACCCTTTATCCCATATTTTAGGATACACAGAGGTTTCACAAGTTTTTACCAAGAGAACAGAGATAGTATCTCTTGCACAGCAACAAGCTTGATTGCAGACTTAGCTTCTATAAGAAAGAGGAAACTACAAACAGCAATGAGATCTCTCTGCAAAAATCATGCTGACATTCTGTGTAAAATCTTGCTGATAAGAAGCTTAATTTTGGTGAGGGATCCGTGGAGAAGCTTAATTATGGTAAGGGTCTTTTGGGGGCTACTTTAGATAGTTATTTACCTTCCAGAGTCACTTTTTAGAAGATATAGATAAAAGGAGGATACCAATGTTTTACTTTAATCGTAGCAAATGTATGGCATTTTCCACTTTCAAGCTGGGGGGTGGGATTCTGTCAACAGTTGATTAATATCTTGAAGGCCTTTTTCAGTAACTGCTTCTGGGTTCCTGAGTCTGTTAGGGCAGGTGATCTGACTGACATGTAATCTTTCTACAATTAACTTCCATGATTATTCATTTCAAACTTCTTTTAAATTAACCAATAATAATAATAATGTAGCATATGCTGAGTCTAAGTAGTAACTCTAAGTTTGGGAAACTCATATTGCCATGTGGGAGTTCTGAAACAGAGCCAGGACTTGGATGAGCTCAGTGTAAGAAAGTTGGTGATGACCCTCGGCCCAAACATGAATGCTGCAGTGTACATTAGAGGTGGGAATCTTTGGGGGAAAATTAACTTGTTAACCATTTCATAAGAGAGTACAGATAAGGCATGAACTTTGGAGGGTTCAATGTGCTTATAATGGAAATAGTGGAGATTGGAGGGGAGAGTTGAACCACCCTAATTTAGATATAAATGTGATGTGAAAAGTGTCAGCCTTGTGTTTCTTGCCTCACAGTCCATCCTCACACTTTGTAAGAGGGGGTCCTTCCAGAACATTGGAAATAAGAGCCCCACCTCCTACTTCACCCATAAGCAAGGAAGTAGCCCATAAGACTCAAGAACAGAACTTGGGGCTGGAGAAGAATGATTTCTTCTCATGACAGTGTGGTAGCTAGAACTTGTATACTTACTGGAGGCAAATACCCCAGTAGAATTATTCTGGGAAGAAAAATGGGTAATTGGATGAACTGGAGGAGCTAATTTACAAAACTCTCTAATACTTTAGGTCTAAAACAGTCTTCCTCAGGGATCCTTATCTCCAAATTACCTGGGCATTACAGTTATCCTCCTCGCTTTGCTGGGGCTTCAGCAGCTCAAAAGATCTGGGAGGGCTTTCCCATAATCAAACACACGGACATTATCAGAACAGTAAGACCAGGCTGGCAGTGAGGAAAACAACCACTTGATGTGTTTCATGTCTTTGGACTCCCTTCATGGCAACAAGAAGTAATAAACAAATCAGGATGCTAAGGGAGTACCTATTAATCAGTAAGGATACTTTCAGCAGGAAGCAAAAGTGTACCAACAATGGCTTATAAGTTTATCTTTCTCTATAATAAGAAGTCTGAAAATAGGTCACTGCTAGATGAATGATTTAGGTCTGTTGCCTATTTCTTGGTCATCACATTCTTGTCACAGTACAAGGTACTAAATCCATAACTGAGGTAGGTAAAGGGGGTAGGGTAATGTAATATGTTCAATTAGTCATTTCTAGTCAAAAAGGATACAGTTTCATAAACTCAAATTATTTCTTTTACTTCTCATTATGCAGAGTGGAGTCAAAAGGTATTCCTGGGTGCAAAGAAAGCTTAACAAGGCAGTGTCTGACCCACTAGCTCTGTAGTTTGAACTAATAATGGAGATGTGACTTTGAACATGGGCTAATTACTCCACCAACTTTATCTGTGAGATATGTTAAGATTTTCTAGACATTTCAATAGGATACCAAGTTAGGAAGATTTTGCAAAAATCAGTATCAATACTTACATTAAATATAAAAAGATTATACTCCAAGTAAAAATGTTTGTCATGCTAGATTAAAAATTGAAGCCACTGTTCCTCCATGATGTTCAGCCTCACCTTAAGCCAGAAGAATGGAGTCTGCTGTCTATGGATTGGGACCTCTGAAACTGTGAACCCCAAATACACTTTTCTTCCTCTACAATTGTGCTGGTCAAGTGTTCAGTCACAGCAGCAAGAAAGTTGATTAAAACAGATTGTGATTGGATCTTTCCTAACAATGAAAGATTAATTTATCAAGAATTAAAATATTCTAACACAGTATATGAAGAAAACCTGATAAACAGGCTGAAAACTTTCAACTACTGTTGAATATTTTAATGTTTCACACTAAATAACTACTAATGGAATCATTGAACAGAAAATGAGTAAAAATATATAAGTCCTGAATTGCATTATTAAAACTACATGTGGTAAAATTTATAAAATACAATGTTCAGTACCTACAAAGGCAAGTTTTTGTGTCAGGTACATGGTCACATTTTGACAAAATTGAGGATATACTGAAACATAAAATAAGTCATTATATTTGTAAGAGTTCACATGATATAGAGGGTGTTCATGAATCACATGAAATGAAATTAGAAAATCAATAAGAAAAAACATAAAGGCATTTCCCAAGTATTCAAAAATTAAAACAAACATTTCAAATAACCCATGAGTCAAAAAAGAAATCACAATAAAAATGAGTACACACATAAATAATCATAATCAAATCACATATATCCAAATGTGTGGAATAACACTAAATCAATAACTTCAAAAATTTAAATTAAGAATCATAAATATTTGAATTGGGCATGCAGCTCAATGGTGGAGCACTTGCCTAGCATGTGAGAGCCCTTGAGTTCAAACCCCAGCAGCAGAATAATTAGTTCATTATTTAAAAATAAGAATAGAAAAGATTTAAAATCAAAACCTAAGTTTTCACTTAATTAGACTAAACAAAAAGCACATGAAATACAAAGTTAAAGGAAAATAATTAAGACAAGAGCCAATATCAATGCAACAAATATCAACTAAACATTAGAGAAAAAAATTTATTATAGTTTGTGTGTGTTTGTGTGTGTGTGTTGCTGGTGACTGAACCTGGGCTTTGCACATGCTAAATAAGTACTATACCACTGTGCTATACCTACAGCCCAGACAAAATTTATTTTTAAAAGTTGAGTTGAAAGGATTCGATAAAATTGATAAACCCTCTCATAAAATAATCAGGAAAGGGAGAGAAAGCACAGAGTATCTATATTATGATTAAAAGAGAGAAATACAAGTACATTCCCACAGTTAGTAAAAGAGTAATGAATACCATGAACAAATGCAAGTCAAAATTCTTGCAGTATGAATGAAAGGGACAATTTCTTGAAAACAGTATTAAAACTAATGCAAAAAGTACTAGAAAATTTGAAAAATACTATATATGTTAATGAAATTAAGGACATAATTAAATTCTTCCCAAAAGAAAACCCCAGGTTCAGGAGAATTCACAGTAAGATCCATTAGACAAGGAAATAAAATACTAATGTCACAAAAACTGTATCAGAAAATAAAAGAAAATGTAACCTTTCTGATTTATGATATCAGCATAATTCTAATTTCAAAATTAGACAATAACATTATATTAGACTAAAGATGACTTTGCCCATTCTGCCAAACTTTTCAAAGTTTTAGTTTCAGTACTTTAAAAGGAGAATAAACTATTTTTTGCAATTTCATGTGATAGATACTGCATCTGTTTGTGTGCACACACACGTGCTTGCATATGAGTATGGCTTGCACATGGTAGGTGCAACCATAAATGGGAAATAGTATTAAAATACCTTAATAGTGTGACATTATTAGAATAGCCATATACCTTCTAAGATGATCACTCTGATGAATAGAATACACTGGGATATAGTATTTAATTGGTTGATTGATTTGAGAGAAAGGCAGGAGAATTAAGATACAGATGGGAAGTCCATGTGAACGTGGAGGCAGAGATAGAAAAGAGGCAGCTGCAAATCAAAGAATGTTTGGAATCACCAGTGGCTGGTGAAAATAAGGAAGTAAGTATTCTCCCCTAGAATCTCCAAAGGGAGTATAGCCTTGCTGACACTTTGGATTTGGTTTCTGACTTTCCCAACTGTGAGAGAATAAATTTAGTTTGTTTCAAGACATCTAGTATAGCAGCTTTATTATGACAACCACAGAAAATGAATACAAGTGCCATTCAAAATCTAAAATGCAGGAAATGGAAAAAGGATCCATTTCACCTAAACTTTGAGAAAACCTGGGAAGGCTATAAAATCACAATTTTAAAAAACATAACGAAGTAGAGGATGCAGGAAACAGATTAATCCAGATTGCAAAGAGTACTGCCAGCTCCAAACAAAGTTGTCCAGGAAAGCACAACCTGGAACAATGGCTCCCAAGAGGAAAGGTGAGAAGAAATCAGTTATGCCTTTAATAAACCTGAGGCCGAGTGAGTCTGCAGAAAAGTGTCAAAGCCCTAGGTCCTGGGAAGAACATGAGTTCACTTGCACCCACAGGCTCTTTTCCATCGATCTCTTCTGAGTCTCCTGAAGAAAGTAGGCAGCAGGCGAGAGCACAGAGAGCCCCTGCAGTAGTGCAGGCATGGAGAAAGTGTCATCTTCACTACAAGGGAGTCAGGAAGACTGGACACCCACTGGAACTCTCTCTCTAAAGTGTATGCCATTGTGGGGGGAAAAAAAAAGCAGATCTTCTCCCCCTCAAGGTCCTAATAAAGAACCCCAGTTGCTGGAGAAACGAGTACCTGAAAGTTTAAGTAACTGAGTGTTGATGTGGTCTACAAGTATCTCTCCCAGAATATTTAGTAACTACAACTTTACAGGGTAGAACCTTGACCTACATTACCTTAACCAAGTGATCCAGGTCAATATCATCATTAGTGATACATATTGATTATAAGTACCCCCAATACCATGTGGTCAGAAGGACAACTCATCACTCTGTGGTATTCTCTCCAGTAATGCATAACTTCCAACTGACCATGAGTAAACGTCAGACACTCAAACGGAAGGACATTTTCTACAAGTACTCAGTACTTGAAAAATGTTAGGGCCATGAAAGAGAAGGAAAGTCTAAGGAAATATCACAGACTGGGGGAGGTTTAAGAGATGTGACAGTTACATGGAATGTGGGATCTTGGATTGGATCCTTGAACAGAAGAAAAAAACAGTGACAACTTTGGAAAAACTGGTGACATTTAAATTCACTCTGTAGTAATATTGATCCAAGACTAATGTCTGAGTTTTGATCACTTTTTCCTGTGACTTTATAAATTGTAAACATAAAAAGAATCCAGTTGATGAGTATATGGAAAAACTCTTGTTATTGCAACTCTTCTATAAGTCTAAAATTATCTCAAAACAAAAAGATTTAAATAATCATGGGTCTGACACTGCATGAATTTCCTGAGCATTCACAGTTTTGAAGTATGTTGTGATCTCCTTTTCTTGGTGAAATTCAAGCTGAATCACCTCGTACAACCTACTATTAAAGTAATAATAACAACAAATGGGTACAGAAGACAGAATGCCATGTGGCTTCTTTGCATCTGGGAAGCAAAATTAACCTCATTTGCATAGTGTGTGTTAGGAGTCATATTTAATTAAAAATGTCCCATCCATTCTCATTGTTTCCCCCTATTATTTTAAATAAGGATTTAAGGATTTAGGGGAGAAATGATCTTTCTAAAATAATTTGGCCCATAGATGATATTCAGTTAAGGATGCAAGTAAACTTTAGAATAATCAACATCACCCAGAGATGGATATATTAGCTATAACCTATATAAACAATAATTCTGGTAAATTTTAAATCTCATTTTGGGGTAAGAATCAGTAGTACAGTTTTCCTTTTATGAAAGGGTATTGCATATTGGGGAAATTGCATATGTTTGGATGCTAAGTAACCAAGGAGGTGAACTGTGCCTGTCAATAAACTTTTTGCTCCCGGCTTTAAACCAGCCTTCCTACACTTTGCTTTGTGATACTGGGGTCAGAACTCTACAAACAACCTTCCTCCTTTGCTAGCCAGTGTGTTAGTCAGCTTTTTGTTGCTGTGACCAAAATATCTGTCAAAAAAGCTTAGAGGAGTATATATACATTTATACATACTATTGTTAGACACAGGGAGTTTTCAGCCTAATTTCACTGTAATGTCAAACAACTTTTTTAAATAGAAGGAAATTGCTTATTTTCCATTTCAGCTTATATAAGCAGTCTCACTGAAATTAACCACCATTTATATTAATGATTTTGCTGATGCAACTGACTATTTTGTTCTGTTTTAATCAAAAACTTTAAATACTTTGACTAAAATAAGGAAGACTCGAGAATGAAAGAAATACCGCACTTATATGTAATTTTTGTTATTCATTTTTCTCAGAATAACTTGTCAATTAAATAGGAATTTAACTATGGATTTGAAAATATTTCTTACTTGTTTAGATTGACTTCATTTCTTGTTTCATGAGTTTTGATTTCAAATTATATTATGTACACTTAAGTACAAAATAAAAGCAAATGGTATTTAAAAAAAAAAAAAAAAAAGCTTAGAGGAAGAAAAGCTTGTTCTGGACTTATGGTTTCAGAGGTCTCAGTCCATAGTCATCCTACCCCACTGTTCTGGGCCTGAGGTGAGGCAGAAGAACATTATAGTGAAAGGGTGTGGTGGAGGAAGGCTGCTTTGCTCAGGGCAGCCAGAAAGCAGAAAGAGAGAAAAAAGTACCCGAATAGATATAATCCTGACCGTGTTCCCAGTGACCTACTTCCTCCAGCCATGCCCACCTATCTACAATTATCAGCCAGTACATTCAAATTATTAATCTGTCAAATGGATTATTTGACTGATGAGATCACAGCTCTCATAATCTAATCATTTCACCTCAGAACATTCTAGTATTACCTAACATATGAGTGTTTTGGAGGACTCTAATAATCCAAAACAGCTAGCTGGATTTTGTTTATGTTCACCTAATCAGGGAAACCAAAAGAAAACTGGAAGGAAGGACAAAGGAAAAAGAAATCGCTCCTTTGTTACCAGCTGCTCTTGCAGATTTACCCAGTAATAATCCTTCCTACGGTAGTGGAAGCAGTCACTGTGGTCTCTAGTCCCTATCATCTCTCGCAGGCCAGCCTCCTCACCCCTGCAGGTACCAGAGGTTCAGTCCAGTCTCACTCTGAGGCAGATTCTGTCCAGATCGATCAGATGCTATCTTCCATATTCTAGACTTCAATCACCACAGCCTATATTTTCAACCCTTGAGATGCAGTTGCTTTCAGGAATTTCTGTTTTGCATACTATATCATTACTCTTTATTTCTTCTCTGTCCCTCTGTCTCTGCCTGTCTCTCTTTTCAAAGTCATTGTATGTTCAATCCATTTCTCATGTAAAATTCTCTCTTGCAAAACAGTTTGTGTAACTGTTCTTTTCTTGGATAGATTCTGGGTGAAACAAAACCAGTTCTGCTATCTACCAGTGATTTGCTGGTGGGAAAGTAACTTTAGTCCTCCCAACAAGGTTTCTTCCTTTATAACACGGAGTGGGTAATACCTGATCTCAAAGGGCTACTGGGTGGAACAGCACAGAGCACAGACTAGGTACTAGCTAGTTTCCCTTCTGAATCCAGCAGCCTTTGATGCCACCAATCTATCAGGAAGGGGAGCACAAGGTCTCATGAGGACTCATGAGGACTTTAGATCCATAGGCTACCAGAGGAAGATGCCAGGATGATGGAAACAATTGATAATACTGGCAACAGCAAGTATGTTCAAAATACTTAGTTGGAGTTGACACCACACAAATGATACACTTATCCTTAGAAAAAACTGTATACTGGTACTGATTATCTACATTCCACAAGATAGAAAGTCAAGGTTTAAAGGGGTAAGGCAACTACCCCAAGATTACAGAGATCACCAGTGTTAGAAATGGGATTCAAATACAGACAGTTCCCCTGCGAAGTTTAAGCAAAAAAATCATGACAACTCATCTACCATTTGATAATCAGTATTTGTTTTAGAATTCGCAACTTACTCTCCTCGTATTCTCTCAGATGAGTCTTAAAATAATTCTGCAGTGAAAAGGGGAAAGAAATGATCATCCCTACCTTACAGATGAGAAAACTGAGAATCAGGGCATTTCACACCTCCATTGAGTTGCTGAAGTGAGATTTAAACTCATTTTTCTGACATCTGACACCAAACTTGAGCTCTTATTTCTGAGCCAATGATTAGATACACAATCTCCAGCCATAGGCCTCTGTCTCTGTACTTTGTGCTTGATTATGAGTATTTTTTATGAAACAGAACACCCAGCATATATCAATCTGAGATTAGCTGATGTGAGTGGTGGGCATGTCTAGGGAGGGGCCTGATGAATGGGGAGGAAGGATAGGAGGTTCCTTTCCTGACTTAGGCAAATGACTTTGTGCTGAGTTTTTTTAAAACACCCTATATTGACAGAGTAATTTCTCAGCACAAGCTCACAGAACATGCAAATGAGGCAGAGAGATACCACTGATGTGGAAAGAATAGCAAAATTATCCTAATGGCTCTGAAATACAATATAATCATGGGGAGAAATTTACCCTGAAATCATGTTCACTGGCTTTATTGTGAACTCTCTGCCTTTCTCACCTGTACCCCAGGATTCCCTGGCAGCCCTTCTGTGTGTGGAACACATGGCATGCAGAGACTTTTCTCAGTGGCCCATTCAGTGCAGAGCAGTGGTCTCCAGCCCTTGGTCATCAACCCTGGAGCCCGAGACCGCCCCTGCGAAGACTGGCTGGACATTTGCAAACTTCTCAACTATGATAGGGACTTCAGGATGCTTACTATCCCACCCTGGCTCTTGTGACATCAAACATGTATAGATTCCTATTGGGTTGCGTCAAGAATTATCTGAAAAACTTGAACTATTCTGGCTAAAGAATAAACCCTGGCCTTACAGAATTGAGGCCACCTATTGTGAACTTCATGGTCTACAAACTAAAATTGAAATACTTTAAACAAGGCATTTATTTAGTCTCTTCACATTTGGAACCCAAAAAATATTTCCAGTTTTATCTTGAACCACTCAGGACCTCCAGCTGCAATGAAAATCTTCCTTACCCCAAACATGGCACAGAACCCCACTGATAAATGCCTATATCCAGGAAGTCATTTCTTCCTCTTCTCAACCCAGGGATTCAGATGAAATGTCCCCTCCTTTCTGTCCCTTCCTGGACCTCTCCACCCTCACTTCATGACTCAGAACTCCTCACATGAGATGGTTGATAATATTTATTGGGTCTGTCTCCTCCACTTGAATCAAACATCTCTTAAGTAGGGTCTGACTAGTTTCTTTTTCCATGCTCCCAGGTCCTTACGGAACTGATTGGCAAAATGTACTTTTTGAAGGTGCACTTGGCCTTGCTCTGTGACCTCATCTTGTTTGCTGAGCATCCTTGACTTACCCTGAGTTCTGGATGTCACATTGTGCAAAATCCAGTGCATGGCAGAAATGATGCTGTCACATCCAGGGATGAACACACACACTGAATGGACATACACATATACATGTGTGTGAGCAAATGCACGCACGCACTCACGCGCGCACACACACACGCACACACACAGGCACATGTGTAAACACACAGTTCATTCCCTTTTTTCTTTGTCAATCTTTGGCCGAATGATATGTACATCAGCCCTTTTACAATTAAAGGTATGACATCTTTTCATCTTCCCCTTTGCATTATATATAAAGCAATGAGGCTTTGCCCAGATGGAGATTTCTGAAGACAGGTTGTGCAAAATTACAGTGGAAAGTGGGAGAGACCTAGAGAGACTCCCAGCTGCATGACAAATGGAATAAATATTCTAATGACATTTCATAATTAAATTTTATGTCCCCATCTTCACTCCTTCCCTAGTTGGCAATAGCTACTTCCCAGTAAATGAAAGACTCTAAAGATCAAGGATCCTCCCCTGTACTCTCAGCACCAACTTGACTACAGACATGACCCTGTGGCCATCATCCTCCTATTTTTGTCAGAGCTGTCCCCTGCCCCTCACCTCTGATGTTTCAGGGATCCGAGGCATTCCATAATGAGAGGGATAAACCAGTCTCATTAATGAATCACATCAGATGAGGCAGTAAGAGAATGTTAGAGTTGACCCTGAGACAGAAGCATGGACACAAACCTCCCAAGAGTGAGGTGTTGAACAGAAACTGTGGAGCAAAGGGAGGCAGTGACCTGGAGGAATTAATGTTCAGAACAGATGAGGAATTACCTCAGGAGTCCTCAGGACTCTGTTCGTTCCTGCACTCTGCTGTGAAATCATTTATTTCTGGGGTTGTGAAAAGAGAAGCAGACCAGGAACACATTTGGATCCAGGTCAAATTACTCATACCTACTCCATATAGGTCTAGTTGATACATAGTATGTGCTCCATAAATAGATGTGCAATAAGAAAATCATAATCCACTGGTTCAAGGTGTATTTTCTGAAGTTTTAGGTTGTAAAAATACTCCAGCTTTCCCAGGATGGAGGGAAGTTTATTTCTTTGCAGAAGCAAAATTACATCTTGGTGTCATTGTTTATCTCTATAGCTCCTGATGAGAATGTGCAAAACATCTGGTTCTAGTGGAATAAGTGTAATGAAGTCAGTAAACACTGTGTGTGGTACATAGTGTGCTAAACAAATATTTGGGTAAAATGTGAACTATAAGGGTCGGAGGTGGGAGGAAGTAGGGGCGGAGAGGAAGTTGGGGAAGATACTAGAGTAGCAGAGGGAGCAGTAGGAGGAAGCACGGGGGCAGAAGGTGGAGGCCTATAGGGGGAGTGGTTCATCAGCAGGGTTGAAGGCTGTCTCTGAGGCCTTGGGAGGTGAGGGAGGTTTGCAGGCTAAAAGGACCTGAGACAGAGCGCAGGTGGAGCAGAGTGAGGATGTTGGGCTAGAAGGCGGAAAGCTTGGATGTAGGGAATCTCCTTCCATTTTTCCTGGCGCTGGCAATAATTGGAGAGGTCTTGAAGAATGTTGGGATCTAGTGTACCCTCGGGGGGCCATACACTCTGATTGTCTAGGGGATAGTGAGGCTAATCCTGGGTGCAAAATTTGACAAGAAGTTTTGCTTTGATATCTGGCTTGAGGGACAGGATGCTAAGGTTTTTTAGGAGACATTGAAGGGGGGAGTCTCCCAGGGGGGAGGAAGAAGACGTTCCCATTGCCGAAAAGGAGAGGAGGAGAGACAGGAGAGTCAGGGAAGGGAGAGAAAGGGGAAAGAGAGAGAGAAGGGAAAAGAAAGGTGATAGAGGAATATCCTTCGACCGGTAAGGAGAGAAGAGATCCTAAAGGACGTCCCTGATAGGTCTCAATCAATCCCAGAGGGGTTCGAAAACGAACCGGGAGAAGAGGAGGGTGTGAATCCTCACCCAGGTTCTCACTCTTCGGTGGGCAAAGGTCCGGAGCCTGAAGGAACCTGGTACCAAGGTTTCTGGAGACCCCGCGGTCTGGAAAGAACAGCAAAGAGGAACAGTGGAGAGAAGGGGTGGCGCAAGGGACGGTCAATTTCTGAGAGTCTTTAAAAGTGAAACTGGGCGACGAGAGTATGAGTCCTGATTGAGTAAGATCTAAGTGAAATGCCAATTTTGCAGTGTTATGGCCTAGCAGGAGCCCGGGAGTCCGCTGTGGCCCTGAAGGCCTAGGCGGGGTATGACCTCCCTTCCTGTTGGGTGTTGGGAGGTTGCCGGACAATCACGGACAAGAGTCCCACGATAGCCCAAAGGAGAGTGGCTCCTGGGGGGGGGGGGGGGACTTGCGGAAAGAATGAACCGGTGGTGAGTGAAGAGAACCAGCGCTGGGAAAGATGGATGAGGGCGGAGCGGCAGCAGTGTTGCAAAGAAGAGAGACGGAGCCAGAGAAGCGCTCATCTCTCCCGGTTTCGGCACCAACTGCCAGTCCACCAGAGAGGTTCTGCTTTATTCAGAGAATACACACACTTTTATAGAGTGGAGAGACGTCTCATAGGCCAGGGTATGGGATGGGGTGGTAGGTGATTGGGCAAGCTTTGTTGCTAGGGGATTGAGGCAGGGCGGTGGAGAGTGATTGCGTGTGGGGCCCCGCAGGCGGGAAACTGACACTCTGGAAGAGAAGCAGAATATGCACCATATTGTTGAGGTGTGGTTGGGGGGGGGGCTTTTGCAGCTGCTTGTGGGGGGTTAGGCCTTATATGAATGTCACGAGCACGTCGCAACACTTGCGGCCTGTACTGGATCGGGAACCGGGTAGGAATAAGATAACACTCACATAGCCGGTTGTTGGTCCTCAGATGAGGTTTTATTGATGCTCGGTTCACAGCAAACGGCAATCAGTCATCGGAGTAACAGCATGCAGCGATCAGGGGCCTCGAGCTGGGGAGCACTATCTTGTCACTTGTCAGCGGGACATAGTGACAGACTCTGTCGGTGGAGTAGTGCCCGCTTGCTCCTGATCAGTCTGCAGTTTATATAGTCACATCAAAACAAGTTCACACATTACCTAATTTGTTTTTCAAGTCCTGGATTCTGCAAATTCATCTAGTAAATATTTTTACCAGTTTTACCATTAAAACTAATGTAAATTTGGTGTAAACAAACTGCCAAATGTTTTTCCTCAGTGACTGCATAGTCACTATGTGCGTCACCGCTCGTCACTTTACTTATCTTAACACTACACACACATTTTGTTTTGATCTATCACAGCAAACAACATGTTTTTTATAAGTTTCACAAAATGGGGTCAGAAAGTAAAATGGAAGTTGTTTGGTTCACTTCAACAATGTTCCATACAATGAACCATATTCTTACTTCGGTAAGAATAGCATTTATTACATTTATAATTCACTGGTTAACTGTATTTTTTTTTTTTTTTATGGTACTGGTGTAAGGCAGCTTGGGACCCACAGCGATTCTAGCCACCGCTGTGCACTCCCGCTGAACAGCTGCCCGCTCAGTCGTCTCAGTTGCCACTCGCCAATAGCTCCCAGAAAAATGCACCGTGGACACGGGGTCTCATGTAAGAGACTTTATTATGTGGACAACTAACATGTCCGCTCAAGGTGAAAAGAAAGGAAAAAAGGGAAGATGGTGTGTGCGCTTCTCCCAGATATTGGAATCTCCCGGGCTGGAAGGAACCAGTAGCAGAGAAGAATACTTGCAAACTGACTGATGAACCAATAGCTATTTAGCATATTAGGACATAATGTGGGAAGCAGGAAAATGGCGGCAGATTCCTGTAACATAAGAGGCGAGCAGAGCGCAGATAGACAAATGGTTGGGAGGCGGAGTATCGGCTTTATATTACAACTGGGAATTTAACCCAGAGGCACTTAACCACTGAGCCACATCCCTAGCTGGTTTTCTTTTTTATTTTGAGACAGGGTCTTGCTAGGTTACTTAGGGTCTCACTAAATGACTGGGGCTGGCTCTGATCTTGTGATCCTCTTGCCTTAGATTCTAAGTCACTGGGATTAGAGGCATGTGCCACCACACTCAGCAACTATATATCCTGAGGTATAATTTCTGGAATCCAGTGTTATTTTGGAAAGGCATTCTCATCCTGAAAACATCACTTAGAGATATGGTCTTGTTGTAGAAAGAAGGAACTTAGTATTCAAGTCCACTTATGTAATGAACCCCTCCTAAGAGTTCTTTAAAGAAAATAGAATGCTGTTCCACTGCACGTGACTGGAAAGTGAGTCTCACTGAAATGAAGTAGCTTAAGCTGGTCAAGTTCTTAAGAGTAAGAACTGGCATTTGCACACAGATTTCTTTGATTCCAGAGCCTGCTATTTTTTACTCATTATATACTGCCTCATCATAATACCATTTAAACACAGTGGTTTTATTAACAACACAGAAAAATGAATATTTTACTCTTGGTTTGCTGTGAGGATTAATTAAGATGACATCAGAAAAGTACCAAGTATAGTGCCCTGGTATAGCTACTTAATAAGTAGCAATTTTTTAATTTTTATTTTATTTGTTCTAGTTAGTTGTACATGAATGCACTTATACATTTTGATAGATCATACATAAATGAAGTGTAATCTCTCATTTTTCTGATCATACATAATGCAGGATCACATTAGTCATGCAATTATATATGTACATGAGGTAAAAATGTCTGTTTCACTCTACTATCATTCCTTCTCCCATACCCATTGCCCTCCCTTCACTTCCCTCTACCTAATATAAAGTAAATCTATTCTTCCCTATCCCTTCAATCCTGTTATTGTGAATTAGGTTCCGCTTATCAGAGAAAACATTCAGGCTTTGGTTTTTTGGGTTTGACTAAGTAGCATGATATTCTCTAACTCCATCCATTTATGAGCAAATGCCAGAATTTCATCCTTCTTAAAGCTGAGTAATATTCACACACACACACACACACACACACACACACACACACATACACACTAGTTTTCTTTATGCATTCATCTGTTGAAGGGCCTCTACATTGGTTCCATAGTTTAGCTATTGTGAATTAAACTGCTATAAACATTGATGTAACTGTGTCACTATAGTATGCTGATTTTAAGTTCTTTGGGTATAAACTTGAGGAGAAAGATAACTGGGTCAAATGGTAGTTCCATTCCAAGTTTTCAGAGGAATCTCCATACTGTTTTCCATAATGGTTGCACCAATTTGCATTCTCACCAGCAATGTATGAGTGTACCTTTTTTTCCTACATCCTCACCAATATGTATTTTGCTTGTATTCTTGATAATTGCCATTCTGATTGAAGTGAGATGAAATCTTAGAGTAGTTTTGATTTGCATTTCTTTCATTGCTAGAGACGGTGAACATTTCTACATATATTTGTTGATCAATTGTATATCTTCTGTGAATTATTACTTCAGTTCCTTAGACCAATTATTGATTGGGTTATTTGCTATTTTGGTGTTAAGTTTTTTTAGGTCTTTGTATATTCTGGAGATTAATTCTTTATCTGAGGTGCATGTGGTAAAGATTTTCTACCAATTTGTAGGCTCTCTCTTCACATTATTGATTGTTTCTTTTGCTGAAAAGAAGCTTTTTAGTTTGAGTTCATTCCATTTATTAATTTTTTACTTAATTTCTTGCACTTTAGGGATCTTATTAAGGAAGTCACGTCCTAGGCTGACATGGTGAAGATTTGTGCCTACTTTTTCTTCTAGTAGTCACAGTGTCTCTGTTCTAGTACCTAAGTCTTTGAGCCACTTGGAGTTGAGTTTTGGGCATGGTGAGAGATAAGGGTTTAATTTCATTTTAGTATGTGTGACTTTCCATTTTTCCCAGCACCATTTGTTAAATAAGCTATCTTTTCTCCAGTGAATTTTTTTGGCAACTTTGTCTAGTATGAGATACGTGTATTTATGTGGATTTGTCTTTGTGTCTTCTATTCTGCACCCTTGGTTGACATTTTGGTGCCAATACCACACTGTTTTTATTATAATAGCTCTGTAGTATAGTTTGAAGACTGGTACTGTGACACTTCCTGTTTCACTTTTCTTGCTAAGGATTTATTTGGCTATTCTGGGTCTTGTATTTTTCCAAATGAATTTCATGATTGCTTTCTCTAGTACTATGAAAAATGTCATTGGGATTTTAATAGGAATTACACTAAATTCACATATTTGGTAGTATGGCCATTTTGACAATATTAATTCTGCCTATCCAGGAGCATGGGAGGTCTTTCCATCTTCTAATGTCTTCTTTGATATCTTTCTTTAGTATTCTGTAGTTTTCATTGTAGAGGTCTTTCACCTCTTTTGTCAGATTGATTCTCAAGTATTTTATTGTTTTTGAGGTGATTATGTATGGGGTAGTGTTCTTTATTTCTCTTTCAGTGGATTCATTACTGATGTATAGGAATGTGTTTGATTTGTGGGTATTTATTTTGTATTCTGTTACTTTGCTGAATTTGTTTATTAGCTCTAGAAGTTTTTGGTGGATTTTTTTTTTGATCTTCCAAATATAGAATACTATCATCTGCAAATAATGATAGTTTGAGTTCTTCTTTACCTACTTGTATACCTTTAATTTCTTTCTTCTAATTGTTCTTGCTTGAGTTTCAAGGACAATGTTGAATAAAAGTGGTGAAAGAAGGCATCCTTGTTTTGTTCCAGTTTTTAGAGGGAATGCTTTCAATTTTTCTCTGTTTAGAATGATGTTGGCCTTTGGTTTAGCATATATGACTTTTATGATATCAAGGTATGTTCCTACTATCCCTAGATTTTTTAGAGTTTAAAACATGAAGGGTGCTGTATTTTGTCAAATGCTTTTTCTGCAGCTATTGAGATGATCATATGATTCTTCTTTTTAAATCTATTGATATGATGAATTAAATTTATTGATTTCTGTATGTTTGACCAACTCTGCATCCCTGGGATGAACCCCACTTGATGGTGGTGCACTACCTTTTTAATATGTTTTTGTATGCAAATTGCTAGAATTTTATTGAGAATTTTTGTATCTATGTTCATGAGGGATATTGGTCTGAAGTTTTCTTTCCTTCATGTGTGTTTGTCTGATTTTGGCATCAGGGTGATATTAGCCTCATAGAATGATTTTGGAAGGGTTCCCTCCCTTTCTATTTAATGGAATAATTCAAGGAGTATTGGTATAATTCTTATTTGAAGCCCTTGTCAAACTCGACTGAGAATCCAGGGTCTTGGGATTTTCTTAATTGATAGGCTTTTAATGCTATTTTGTATTTCACTACTTGAAATTGTTCTGTTAAATAGTGTATGACCTCCTAATTCAGTTTAGGTAGTTCATATGTCTCTAGAAATTTGTCAATGTCTTCAATATTTTTTAATTTATTGGAGAACAAATTTTCATAATACTTACTAATTATCTTCTGTATTTTAGTTTTATCCATTGTGATATTTCCTTTTTCATTATGTACTTCAGTAATTTGAGTTTTCTCTCTTTTTTTCTTTGTTAGTGTGACTAGGGATTTATCACTTTTATTGATTTTTTTCAAAGAATCCATTTTTTGTTTTTGTCAATTTTTTTCAATTGTTTCTTTTGTTTCAGTTTCATTGATTTCAGTTCTGAGTTTAATTATTTCCTTTCTTCTACTGTTTTTGGTGTTGATCTGTTCTTCTTTTTCTAGAGCTTTGAGATGTAATATTAGGGCATTTATTTTTTGACTTTGTATTCTTTTAATGAATGAGCTCAATGCAATGAACTTTTCTTCATAGTACTCCAGAGGTTTTGGTACGTCGTATCAGTATTCTCATTTACCTCTTAGTAGTTTTTTAATTTCTTCCTTGATTTTTCTACTATCCACTTGTCATTAGTAGTGTATTATTCATTCTCCATGTGTTAGAGTAGCTTCTATTTTTATTTTATTATTGATTTTTAATTTTAGTCCAGTATGATCTAATAGAATGCAAGATATTATCTCCAATTTTTGTATTTACTTGGTGTTGCTTTTTGGCATACGATATGTTCTATTTTAAAGAAGAATTCATGTGCTGCTGAGAAAAAAGTGTATTCACATGTCGATGGATGAAATATTCTATACATGTCTGTTAAGTCTAAATTATTGATTATATTATTTAGTTCTCTAGTTTCTTTATTCAGTTTTTGTTTAGAAGAGCTGTCCAGTAGTGATAGAGGTGTGTTAAATTCACCCAGTATTATTGCGTTGTCATCTGTTTAATTCTTGAAATTGAGAAGGGTTTGTTTGATGTACATAGATGCTCCATTGTTTGGAGCATAAATATTTACAATCGTTATGTCTTGCTGATGTATAATTCCCTTCAGTAGAATAAAATGGCCTTCTTTGTCTTTCTTGATTAACTTTGGCTTGAAGTCTACTTTATCTGAAGTGAGAATGAGAATTCCTGCTTGTTTATGCAATCCTTATGTATGATATGTTTTTTCCCATCCTTTCACCTTTAGTCAGTGGATGTCTCTCCTCTGAGGTAAGTCTCTTGGAGACTGCATATTGTTGGGTCTTGTTTTTGAATCCAATCTTCAATCCAGTCTATGTCTTTTGATTGATGAGTATAGTCCATTAATATTCAAGGTTATTACTGAGATATGACTTGTATCCCTTGTCATTTTGATTTATTGCTGGATTTTAATTTGATTTACTTTCTCTTTTGACTATTCCTTTAGTGTAGTTCCTTCTTTGCTGATTTTTACTTTTTTTTTTTTCATTTCATCCTCATGGAATATTTTGTTGAGAATGTTGTGTAGTGCAGGTTTTATAATTGGGAATTCTTTTAACTTCCGTTTATCACAGAAGATTTGTATTTCATCTTCAAAATATAAAAATTTTGCTGGTTATAAAATGCTTGGCTGGCATCCATTTTCTTTCAGAGCTTGAAATATGTTGTTCCATGACCTCCTAGCTTTGAGGGTTTGGGTTGAGAAATCAGTTGAGATCTGAATTTGTTTTCCCCTACATGTAATTTGCTTTTATTCTCTTGTGGCCTTTAAGATTCTATCCTTATTCTGTATTTTAGTCATTTTCATTATAATGTGTCTTGGTGTGGGTATATTGTTGTTTTGTACATTTGGGATCCTGTAAGCCTTCTTTATTTATTTCTCCATTTCATTTTTCAGGTTTGGGAAATTTTCTGATATTATATCATGGAAAAGATTGTGCATTCCTTTGGTTTGTATCTCTGTACTTTCTTCTATCCTGATAGATCTTAAAGTCTTTTCATGGTATTCCATAATTTTTGGACATTATTTTCATGAATTCTTACCATCTTCTCTGCATGGTCAACTTTATCTTCAGTATTAAATATTTTGTCTTCATATTCTGAGGTTCTGTGTTTCAAATGGTCTATTCTGTTGGTGATGCTTTCCATTGAATTTATAATTTGATTTATTGATTCCTTCATTTCAAGGACTTCTGCTTTTTTTCATAATCTCTCTTTATTACATGATCTCTTACTTCCTGTAGTTTCTCTGATTTCACTCTTTCTACCATCCTTTGCTTCACAGATCAGATTAATTATGTTAATTCTAAACTTTTCCTTGGACATTTCTTCTATTGTGTTGTCAATGGCTTCTTTTATTGTGCATCTTGGATGGTTTGTGGTATTTTGTTCTCGTGTTTTTCATGTTGCTTATGTGTTTTCCTGTCTAGTTTTATGGATATAAATATATACAGTTTCTACCCTGTAGACCTATATTGTCCCTGAAGATTTCCAATATCTGGCCTTTAAGAGGGAGACCAATATCAATAGCACTCAGTGCAAATAATATACAACCTCAAATCTAATAGCTACCAGCAAGGTGTCCACTGCCCTCTTGTTATAAACCGCAATGATGAGTTCAATCACTGTCCACAACAAAAACAGAAAATTTGCCAAACAGATTTACAATCTCAAATACTGAACAAAGAAAGAACAGAAATAGTGCAGGCCATGGTATTCATCAGGGAGAGAGAAGCCAGAAGAAAAAATCCACAGGAAGAGTGGAAGAGGAACCAACAGAGATTGGCTGTTAGGTGGAGAAAAGGTAGAAAAGAAATCTAGTGAGACAGACAAACCAGAGGAAGAATACCTATAAAGAGAAGAAAAATAATTAAAAATATAAGAATATTCAGCAGAACTGCAAAACACCATGCATATATCACCATCTTCAACAAACTGATGCACAAAAAACACTCTGCTCCAAATTTGGTGGAGAGAGATGCCAGAGAAGAAAAAAAATGAAAATAAAATGAATCTCAGTGGAAAATTGAATAACTGTTTCTGCCAACATCCAAAAGCTTCTCAGCCCTGTCTCTGACTTCCCCACAAGACTACTTGGCCCAGACAGATCCTGGCAGACTCAGTCCCTATCCCACCAATTTGGTTCTCATTTGTCCTGGGTTTGGCCATGTTGCAATCCCAAGATCTCAATGTGACTGGAATTTGGAGAGAGACCACCAGGGATGAGTAAATCTGAGAGACAGTAACCAAATGGTGGCAACCTGCACTCCCAGGAGTAAGACCCCAGTGGCAGTCAAACCTGTAGGCACCCTGACACTGAACCTCCTGGCCAGTGTCCCCAGACAGGGGCACCTATGCCCCAAGATGGCAGTGGGAGCAAACCCACTGGCACCCCAAACAAACCCCAGGCTGGTGTCTCAAAATGGATGTGGCCTCGTGCAACCAAACCTGGAGTCTCCCTGGCAGCCGACCTCTGGGCAGTGGTGGAAGTCATAGTAGCAGAAGGCGGTGGCAGCACACAGGGGCTCAGCAGCAACTGCATACGTTGGTGATGTTGGCAGCAGGTGGGGAGACTGCTATAGCAGTGGCAGCAGGGTTAGCTGTGACTGTAGCTACAGCAGCATCCAGAGACAAGACCTCCAGGTGACCTCCAGGGAGCAGCAGTGGCTTTGGTGGCAGCAGCAGTGTAGGTGGCAGCTGGGCATCCAGGGCAGCGTTGAGGGCAGCAGACCCTCAGGGTGCTAGTGACTGTGACAGTGTCAATAGTAGCAGCCAGCAGCAGTGCCTGGAGAAAAGACCTCTGGGTACCTGCCACAGTGGTATCAGGGGCAGCTGTGTCCCAAGAGAAAACCTCTGGGCAATGGAGCAGTGTCTGCCACAGCAGGCGCCCAGGGAAAAGACCTCTGGGCTTCCACAGCCACCAGAGGTGCTGCAGCACCTGGAGAATACACCTCCGGGCATCTGGGGCAGCAGCCTCAGGGACAGCTCGCCCCTGCCCCCAGAGAAGACCTCTGGACCATAGAAGCAGTGTCTGGGGCAGCATCGGTGGCATGGACAGCAGAGGCACAGGGAGAAAACACCTTCGGGATAAATAGCAATTCTTGGTGTTCTCCCTTGTAGACCGGTCCACAAAATACTATTTAAGAACTTTGTAAATGAGATTAAAAGTCTATTACAAATCTTATCATTTACCAACCAACCCGCCATCCATTCATATATTTATTTATACCCTGATTGTTCAAGGAAGGACATAAGGAAACTTATAAAATGCGTAAAGTTTAAGTTAAATTAAAATATAAATTTGGTGGGATAAGAAAGAAACTCACAGAAAAACAAGAGTAGAAACACCAAGGCAGGACCAGGAGTTAAACTATTGTTCAAAATGATATGCCTAGCTCCTATGGAGCTATTTGTTGGCTCCTGTATGTTTACCATGTATTGGCCCATGTTTGGCTCTAAGATTTCTATAAGTTAAAACAAAGAAGGAAATCTGAGTACTTTTATGGTGTCCATGAAATTTTGTTTACTCTTAAGAGAAGTACATCCTTTCCTAAGATCAAGGATATTTCTCAAAAGAGAAGATATTGTTCTTCCTCTTGGTTTTATAAACAAACCTACTTGATAAACCTAATGATAAACCCTCTTGGTTCTTAACAGTTCAGATTCTAGCTGAGTGTAATCATTTACAGTGGATATATTTTAGTCTGTTTTCCATTGCTAGAGCAAAATACTTGAGACTGAGTAATATATAAAGAAATACAGGAAGAAAGGAGGTTTATTTAGCTCCCACTTTTAAGGTTTTAAGAGCTTGGTGCTGACATCTGCTCTGTTCTGGCCTGGGTCCCTTGCTGTGTTACATCGTGGCTAGAGTAGGAGGGAGAAATCACATGGCAATACAGGAGGTTAAGATAGCAGGGAAGAGTCATGCTCACTCTTCTGTGATAGCAACTAACTCATATTGGAACAAACCAGGACTCACAAGAACTACCAAGGGCATGCTCCGATGTGACCCCAATGACCTGACAACCTCATAGTAGGCTCCAACTCTTAAAGATTCTGGACCATCTCAATATTACCACACTCTTGACCAATCCTCCAACACATGAACTCATGGAAGACAAATTATGCCCAACCCATAGCAGTGCCCATTCACTCGGTTTTATGATAAATTATATGGTCAACTTACCCATCATCTCTCGTGAACTTTCCTGTGCTTTCCTCATCTCTGTACAATCAAAAGTCATCTTAAATCCCATTTTATATGCTTACATCCTTCAAAGTGTTTGTTTTCATTTTCTGAACTCCCACATTTCTGTAAGTGAGCTAGAGAGAGGAGTGAGTATAGCTGTTTTAGTCAGTTTTTTTGTTGCTGTGACTAAAGGATCTGATGATAACAACTATAGAGGAGGAAAAGTTTATTTGAGCACTCATAGTTTCAGAGTTCTTATTCCATTGAAGGCTGACTTCATTCCTTGGGGCTCAAGGTGAAGTAGAACATCATGTCAGAAGAGTGTGCAGAAGGATGCAGCCCACATGGTCAGGAAGCAGAGAGACAGATCTCTACTTGTCAGATATAATTATATACCCCAAAGCCACACCCCAATTCCCAACTACTCCAGTCATACCCTATCACTTCAGTTACCACTCAGTTAATCCCTATTAGGGAATTAATTCACTGATTGGGTTAAGACTCTCACAACTCAATCATTTCTCCTCTGAACCTTCTTGCATTGTTTCACACATGAGCTTTTGGGGGACACCTCACATCCAAAACATAATACTAGCTTAGAGACTATAAACTGGCATCTCCAGAACAACCCAAAAATGTATATAAAATTACTCTTAAGTGCAAAGGTGCAATTGCATATGGGTTGACATTTCATAGCTTATATCATAAAATGAGTAAATCGTCACAAAATCTTATTCCATGACCTACTTGGAGACCTCTGATAAATGTTGTCAACTCTACAGGTGTTGATGCCTTCTATTTGTCATGGAGAGAGGTGGAGCAACCTCCTCAATGTATGCAAAAATAAGTAATTGGGATTGAATAAGGACTCAGGTTTGTGGACTCCTGGTACAGTGCTCTGGTTTCTTTCTGAAGTTCTGAAAGGATAATCTAAGAGGACCCATGACATAAGCAGAGCCCATGAGGTCATGTGAAACCCCAAAATAACTATCTCCTACATTTTCCTTTTTAGGACATGAGGTGGTAAAGTTATAGTCACTGCACTATCCCTTTGTTCTCTAGTAACTTTTTCTCTTTGCTAAAGTCATCATTTGAGCCTGCCATCTGCCTCATGAAACTTGACTGATGCAGACCAATTCCCAAAACAATTGTGTGTACAGAAGGCACATAAGATGGTAAGTTAAGTTACAAAGAATTACAAAGACTCCTGTGATGGTGGCCTACCCTCTGACCTTGAATCACATGTGACAATTTCAAACATCACATAAGACACTGCTGGAAGTGTGAATAACTAATGATCCTAATGAATTAAGTTGAGATTAAAGGCAGATAGAAATACATACTTCTTTCCTTTTTTCTATTACCTAAGTTACAAAGCACATTTTATAAAATAATGTGTATAATGTATCATCAGATCTATAACGTATAGGAAGGTATTATGTGTGTAATGTGTCTGTCCATAGCAGCATAAAGAGGTAGATGGAAGTACACTGTATTAGTCTAAGAAAGTGGTAATAAAAACAACTATCAAAGTTTGTATCAGTGAAAAGTGTGTTATAGCAATATTTATAGGATTAAGTGCATGTATTAGAAAAGAAGAAAGACCTAAAATCAATCATTGTAACTTCTACCTTAAGGGGGAAAAAAAAGAAAGTAATCAAAAGTAAGCAGAAAAAATAAAAAACAAACATTGTTCAGAAATCTATGAAATTTAAAGCAGGAATTTAATACAGAAAATCAATTAAAACAAAAGCTGACTTTTTGGAAATATAAATAAAACTGATAAGCTATCAGAAAGACTAACAAGCAAAACTGAGAGAAGACACAAATTGCTAATATCAGAAATAAAAATGGGAGCATCACTACAGAGCCAATAGACATTAAAAGGATAATCAAGAAATCTTATGAGCACATTTTGCCCACAAATTTGATACCCTAGATGAAACGAACCAATTCTTTGAAAGACCCAAGCTGCCAAAACTTACAAGAAAAGAAATAGACAATCTGAATAGACCTAAGTCTATTAAATAAATTAAATAACTAAAACCTTCTAAAACAGTAAGGGTAAGGTCCATACAGGCTTACTAGTGGCTCCTACAAAATATTTAAGGAGGAATTATGCCAATTCCCTACAATATTTTTCAGAAGATAGAAAAGAAGGACTATGTTCTAAATCATTCTTTGAGGCAAGTATCTCTCAGATACTGAAACCAAAGACATTACAGGAAAAGAAAACTATAGATTAAAATATTTCATGAACTCAGCTGCAAAAATCCTCAAAAAAATTAGCAAAATTTTTAGCCTAACAATGTATACAAATAATTATACACCTATGTAACTGGAACTTATCCTGAGTATGGAAGACTGACTTAACATTTGAGAATCATTAATACAATCCATCTCTTCAATAGGCCATAAAAGAAAATTTGCATTATCTTACTGCTAAATACAGATGGAACACTTGACAAAATTCAATATGCATTCATAGTAAAAAAAACTCAGTAATCCTGGAATAGAAGAGAGCTTCTTCAACTTGACAATGAATAGCTACAAAAACCCTACAACTAACATTGTACTTAATGATGAGGAACTTGATGCTTTCCCACTAAGTTTATGAACAAAGCAAGGATGTTTGCTTCACCATTACTTTTCAACATCATATTGGAAGTTCTAGCTAATGCAATAGGGCAAGAAAAAATGCATAACAATTACACAGATTTGGAAGGATTTGTCTATGAATAAAACCCAAAGGAATTGACAGAAACAAAACTCCTCACACTATTAAGCAATTGCAGCAGAGTCACAGGATACAAACTTAAAAAAGAGTTACTCATTACTCGTATGCCAGCAATGAATAACTGGAACTTGAAGCAAAATCACAAATACCATTTACATTAGCATCTATATAATGAAACACATAGATATAAATCTAATAATATATAAAGATCTACAGAAGAAAAACTATAAAACTCTCATGAAAGAAACAAAAGAGTAACTAAATAAATTGAGAGAAAGTTATGCAGAGAAAGGGTCAATATTGTATACATGTCAGTTGTTCCCAACTTGATTTATGCATTCAACACAATCTCAATCATTGTCTTAACAAGTTACATTGGGGCATGGTGACAAAATTATAACATTAATGTGGAGATGCAAAAGACAGAATAGCTAGCACTGTATTAAAGAAGAAAAACAAAATTGGAAGACAGATGCTATGTGACTTTAAGACTTAATATAAAGCTACACAAGACAGTGTGGTATTTGTGAAACATGCACAAATAGATAAGTGGAACAACATAGCCCATATATAAAGCCACACAAAAATAGTCAAATAATCTGTGACAAAGGAAGAAAAGGTATCTTTTCAATAAAGGATGTTGGACAACTGGAGAGTCATATTCAAAAGGAGGGAAAATAATCTAAACATAGAACTTACATTTTCACAAAAATTAATTCCAAATAATCAAAAAATTAAATGTGAAGCACAAAACAACAAAACTCTTAGAGGAAAATCCAGATTGCCTTGGGTTCACTGATGAGTTTTTAAATGTAAAACCAAAAAGAAAATCCATGAAAGAATTGATAAACTTGATTTTATTGAAATTAAAACTTCTGATATGCAAAAGACACACGCAGAGATAATGAAAAGACAAGCCACAGAGTGGGAGAAAATATTTGAAAAAGACATGCTATCCAAAATATACAAAGAACTCTTAAAACTCAAAAGTGAGTCTTAAAAAAATAAATCATTTGCCGCTAAATGGATGGAGTTGGGAAATATCATGCTAAGCGAAATAAGCCAAACCCCAAAACCAAAGGCTGAATGTTTTCTCTGATATGTGAATGCTAAGTCATAATGGAGGGGCATCTAGGGAACAACAGAGTTACTTTAGATAGGTAGAGGGGAGTGAAGGGAATGCAATGGGTATGGGAAAAGGAATGATAGTAGAGTGAAACAGACAGTCTTCCTCATGTACATATATAACTGCATAACCGATATGATCCTACAACATGTACAATCAGAAAAATGAGAAATTATACTCCATTTATGTATGATTTATCAAAATGCACAAATGCATTCTACTGTCATGTACAACTAATTAGAACAAATAAAAATATTAATTAAAAAAGTAAGCCAGAGTTCTTACCAAATACCTTATGAGAGAAAACATACAGATATCCAATAGGATGTAAAAAAAAAAATTCCACATCATATGTTATCAGGGAAATGCAAATTAAGCAACAATGAGATTATACTATGTATCTGTTAGAATGACTGCAGCCCAGAATACTAACACCACTAAATGCCAAATTGAATGTGAAGAAGCAGGAAGTCTCATCTGTTATTGGTTAGAATGCAAAATGGTAAGACCACTTTGGAAGGCAGTCTGGTGATTTCTTATGAAACTAAGCGTCCTTCAATCACAATATTTTCCCAAAGGAAGAAATGTTTATGTCCACATAAAAACCTGTACAAAGACATTTATAAAAGCTTTGTTTATAAGTTCAAAAAACTTAGATTCCAGCAAGATATCCTTCAGTAGGTAAATGGATAAAACATAGTACATACACTGCCTAGTGGATTATTTTCAATGATAAAAAGAAATGAACTATCAAACCATGGAAAGAGGGAGGAAACATAAGTGTATTTCGCTAAGTGAAAGAAAGAAATTTTAAAAGACTATATCCTACATGATTTAAGGACATTCTGTGAAAAGTAAAATGATAGAGACAGCGAAAAGCTCAGTGGTTGCCAGGGGTTAGGGAGAGGAGAAGAAGAGGAGAATAAGCAGAACACAGATGATTTTTATATAGTGACACTACTCTTCTGTAATGATGTACCCATGTTACATTTATACAACCCTAGAGAATGTACATCATCAGGAGTGAACCCAATCTAACATATTGATTCTGGATGATAATAATATATAAATGTAGGTAAATCATTTGTGACAAATGTACCACTCTGGTGATAATGAGATAGACTGTACATGTAGAGGTATATGGGGAATCTTTCTAACTTCTGCTCTAAAACTAAACCTGCTCTAAAACAATAGTCTGTTGATCTTAGAACTAATAAGTGAGTTAATCAATTCTGGGGACATATGATGAATATATAAAATAATTCTATTTCTATGTAATTGCACTGAACATTTCAAAAATAAAATTGAAACAATTCCACTTATATCATTAAAAAGAATAGAATACTTTTTATAAATTTTGCAAAAGAGAGAAAAATTTACATTCCAAAAATTATAAACCAATTGTGAAAAAAGTTAAAGAAGTTTTAAATAATTAAAAAAAGTTTACCTGATATTATGATTTAGATATGTGGTATCTCCCAAAAACTTGTGTGAGACAATGCAAGAAGGTTTAGAGGAGAAATGATTGGATTATGAGAGCCTTAACCTAATCAGTGTATTAATCACTGGATAGAGATTAACTGGGTGGTAATTTAAGGCAGGTGGTGTGTAGCTAGAGGAGGTGGATCATTGAAGGTGTGTGCCTTTGGGGTATATATTTTGTCCTTGTTAAGTAGGGCGCACTCTTGCTTCCTAGTGTGATATCTTGAGCCACTTTCCTCTAACACACTCTTCCACCATGATGTTTAGCCTCATCTTGAGCTCCAAGGAATGGAGCCAGCTGTCTATAGACTGAGACATATAAAACCATAAGCCCCCAAGTAAACTTTCCCTCCTCTAAAATTGTTCTTGTTGGGTATTTTAGTCACAATAGCATAAAAGCTGACTAAAACATCTTACTTAATAAGGTTTGCCCCTCTTGGAAGAGGTAGAGCAAGATTCCAATGAGGTATTCATACTCTCTCTCTTGCTGGGGATCAGACCCAGGGCCTCACACAGGCCTGGCAGGTGTTGTATTATGAGCCACATTCCAAGTGTTCCAAATAGGTAATCATTAAGGTGACTAAGGGCAAGAAAGAGAATTCACCAGAATTCAACATATTGCCAACAGCAATTCATTTGTTCCCATTCACCATTATTTACAGATTACTTTTTGCCTGAATTTTATAGAACAAAGAAACATTGTTTCTGATAAATAACATTGAATTTTGAAAATTTGTTTCGCTTTAACTTTAAAGACTACTTTTTAAAAAAATCTTCAAGAGATACTTACATATTAAGAATTTGGACTCTTGTCTATCATCCTTTCTAGATTTTAAATCTATTGATGCATCTCAATCATGTGTTAACATCTTCATATTTAACTTTGTGGTTATTAGGTGTAAGAAAGAGGATAACTATTCCTCTTCCATGTCCAGAGAGAATAAGGCCTCATTGGCATACATGAGGTGAAGACCTTATTGTTTGTGTTCTGTCATCTTGCAGTAATGAGGTGTGAAAAGTAGACTTGAACTTGAAGACTAGAGTTTTGAAAGCTAAAAGTTGTATTGAATTGTTTGGAAATTCCTCAGCACACTTCAGGAAGGCCATACCAATTAAAGATTATCTGTCAAAATAGGTTTTCAAAATCATTCCAACAATCCTCCATAGCAGGGACAAGACCAATTGATCCCTTCCCACAGGCCCTATCTCTGAATAAATACCAGTAGTCATCAGAATCACATTAGCATACACACTGTTACCAAGTGACCTCTATTTCCTGTTTTGGCAAAGGTATTGGATCTGAGTATCCTTTTATTTTCATTTCAAAAGCCCCTGTTTGACAAGCTTTCAATTTCTGGTAATGTGCTCATAAAACACAATACCAGCACAAAGTAGCAATGATTAAATTAAATTTAATGGGGCTTGAAGAGTTGAGGCCATTTTTAGTGTGGGGGAAGCAAAATCCATGTGGTCTTTCTAATCATGTGACCAACCTATCAGAGAGGCTAATTCCTCTAAGAGCAACTCCCAGTGCAAACATTTCCAGCTGAATAACCAATTAAAGTTTGGAGAGATTTGTGTTGGGAACATAAAGAGCAAGTTAACTTAGGGCCCACATTTTCCTTCCTGATATGTAACCACTTGGACACCTTTACTTGCTGCAGCTTGTTTGCTTACGCTCAGAGTTTCTATGGGGCTTTCAACAATCCTTGGGAATAGACTACCTTTAGTCTCCTAGGGCCATATGGCAGGCCTGGGTTTGGCCTTATCTCCTCCAAAACTAGCTGAGTGAACTTGACCATACTATGGAAGTACTCCAAGCCTGTGCGTCCTTTTGGGCAGAGTACTGGTATAGTGACTGAGAGAGGAAATAGACAGAAAGCAGAATATGGCCCTCTCGACACACAACTATTAAGAATGCTGCAGCTGAGAGAGGGTCCTCTTGACTTTGAAGATGCTCACCAGGTGGTGATAGAACCTTGTTCCTCTAGAGGTACTTCCTTTGTGTTTGGAAGATGCTCAGTACCACCACCAGCACTTCAGGTGGATCTGCTGAATTCCTCAAAGGTTTGGACATGGGGTAAGGCAGTTAAAGTTCCAATAATAAGTTTCTTTTCTCAACTAATTAGGAAAAGTCAGAAACATTTTGTTAAGTAAGTGAATTTTAGCAGTTCTTCACACACACACACACACACACACACACACACATACAGTAATCATGTAGGATGATAGGTAAGTTAATTTGTTTCACTGTAGTAACCATTTTACTATCTATGTTTACACCATAACATCATATTGTAAACCTCAAATATACACAATAATATGTATTAAAAATAAATTTTTAAAAAGTTATAAGCAGTGTGTTTGTAACCACAGCTGGAACACTAGAATCCAAGAAGTCTAAAATTAACCCCAGCAGTAAAGGGCAACTTGAGGAAAACTCTGAACAAATTTAGTCTCTTCAGGAATAGTTGGGTTTTTTTTTTCAGCAAAGCCCTTTGTGTATTTCTTTCTCTCTCACTACCCTTCTCTTGCTTGCCCTTTTTACCCCCTTCGGAATTTGATATAAATGGATTGCTTACTAAAGTAGCTCTGCTCAGACTTTTCAAACCTTTGGGGAGAAGTGACAATTTTTTCACAGCAAAGTGCTTCCTGTAGTAAAAGTCTTTGGAGATGCTTAAGGTGTGACATGATATCATTAAGGCCTGGGGGCTGGGCCAGTACAGACATGGTGGAAGAAAGAGCTCCAAACTGAGAGTGGCAGTTTGCCAGTACTGTCCATTGATTCTCTGAAAGCAGGGACCCTGTGGCAGTGAGAGGTAGGAGATTACATGACTTAGAGATGAGAAATATGACTGAACTACATGCTACTATTGACTGCTTAGTCTTACTGGGCAATTTACATCCCCAGCCTGTTTTTCCCTCTGCACAATAGTCACTACAGTGCTGGTGTAAGACAGTAGAGATTCAAAGTACCTGCTTTATCTTAGTCATTCATTTGTCCTTTTCCATCAACACCTCCCCCGCAATAATATCACCCTTTGACATGGGAAAGAAAGTTGAGGTGGTGACTTCAAAGTAATAGTGGCAGGAACAGGGATTAATCTGACTTCCCTGCAACTTGAAAACATGTGAGCTGTACCCCAGAGGCATAACTCCACCTCCCCATTAGTGCTTGGAGAGCGATGCCTAAAGCATCCCTCTCTCTGTCCTCCCTCTTTAATAGGTCAGGTTATACCCTGCCTCAAGGTCAGTGTCACTGGGGAGCATGCCATAAGGTCCCCAAGAACTCCCTGCCATGCCACCTTCCCCTAGGGAGGAAATGGAACATTGGGAGTTCTCTAGAAGTCAAAAGCCCAGGGAAGCTGAGATCCCTTAGAAGGGTCCCCTCAGCTGCCAGCAGCGAATGCTTGCCACAGATTGTTCACTGAAAGGCATTTCGGGAATGTTCCTATAATGATGAATTCCCCCATACTTGCTAGAGCATTTCTGTGAAGGATTCTTGAGCCCACTCCTGTTTTTTATGCTTCTATTATTCCTATTCCATGAAGGGTTCTGAACTCTTCAAGTGCTTGGACATTTTTCCGAAGCTCTCCTATGGCCATGGTGCAGGGAGGGCAGGTGGAAGGCAGGGAAGGTGGGCAGAGCTAAGGAAGAACGCCCAGAACATTGGTAAGAGATGAAAGGAGAAGGTAAGAAAGGGGAGGGGTAAATGATTCTGGATGCCCTCGTGACATTGCCCTTTTTTTCCCCACCCAGATTCTAGCTGAGCCTCTTTATAGAATAGGGAAGTAAAGATCCAGAGTCTAAGGTTATTTCTTGTTTATTGCTTCTAAATATCTCAAGAAGCCTAAGGAGTGCAATCTATCTCAAGACTGTGGGGATGGCATGCACAGATAGGGCAAAATACAATATGCACATTTGGATGACAGGTCCTTGAACATTTGCCTCCCCATTCAGATTTAGATCAGTGAATCCCAAGGGACAGAGAAACCCTGAGGGCCTAAAGTCTTTACACCTAATACTTGTTGAAATGTGATTTTTAGCTTCACTACCTCTGGGGGTTTAATTTAGGTAACAAGCATAGGCTCTTCAGAACACTAAAAGAGGAGGAGGGGGTGCTGACCATGATTCCCCACCCAATTGAAACTGGAAAGAAAGATATGAGCAGTATAGCAAAAAGCAGCTCCCTCCTGAGCAATGATGTTCAAAATCCAGTCCTCTCTGATTATAATGTTACTCTATCCCCATCTCATACTGCCTGGGTGACTACCTGAGTTTCTACCCTGCCCTGGTCTTGTTTATCTTTGAGGATAGGAGACCTGTAAGGCCACAAGTTCCTCTTCAGATAAGCTGATCCAAGAGGACTATCAGAGTGGACCAGCAGACAACCTCTAACTTCACTGTAATTCCATCTACATGCTAAATGACACACACCTTCCCAGTGCCATGACAGCTGACTGATGACTACTGGAATAAAACATAAAAGGAGCAAAAGGAGGTGGTGATACCTGAATTTTCCAAAAACCCTTTCCTCCCCCTTATTAGCCTATCCCTCCTCATTTCTGTTACCCTACATCTGTATCTTTTATTCCATATCTTGGCCCCAAAACACTGAGAAGCTCATCTGAGCATTTATCCCTGCTTCTCCTATTTTTGTCCAGGAATAAACTCTCAATTAGCACTTAGTCTTGTAATTGGTTCCATAATTCTCAAAGGGGAAAAAAAAAGACCCAGTTGGGGGTTAAAATTAGTAATAATAATGCTAAAATCTACAACTTCCTCTCCTGGAAGAGCATGTGATGCATATTTTATAAAAAACATGAGAATGTATGATAATCTCTGTCCTAGGACCTGCCTTTCCTTCCTCCTCTTAGGAGACCCTTTGTGTGAATAGCCCAAGATCCCTCATAAGACAGCAATCCTTTGTCCTCCAGAAACTTAGGGACTGTGGTTGCAAAGCTTCCCAGTTTCCTGACTTACACAACTCAATGAAGTCCCCTTCTGTTTGACTCAAACCCCTGTCTTGGAGTTCCTATTGACTTAAGTCCCAGTCAAGGACCCTGAGGTCATTTGACTAACAAATATACTATGACATGTTTTGATTTCACTGCAAGTGATAAGTCAGCAACCCAAATGGCTAATATACAGTTTAGAGCAAGATAAAAGGAAATACAAAATCTTAGATACAGTAAGATTCTTTTTTGTCACCTTAAATTGTTACTATTCAGTTTGGCTTCTATATTAGGAAAAAGTGCAAATTCACCAGTAATGTTATCTTGGTAGCCTTCTGAGATATGCAGAGATCCCCTAGCTGAGTTATTTAATGCTTCAAAGGCTCAGTATAAAAAGCCTTCTTACATACTTTCTCCTGTCCTTTCAGAAAAGATTTTTAACTACTGGTTTTCAGTTTGTCAGAGATGATGCATTTCTTCAGATTTGCTCTTGCAGCATCCTCTAATACTCCTACCTGCTTTATTTGCATATGTATAAAGTGAAAACTGAAATCCTGTTTTATGAGGTTTCTAGCTGGAAGACAAAAGTAATTGATTCCTCACTCTTCCTCTCTACCCACTCCCCAGGTTTGGACTCAGGCTTGAACTCATCAGTGATTGCCCTGTAACAATACTTGTAGGTTGGAGAGGCTGTTCTCTTTCCAAATGCAGGGTCAAATCAATTCAATTTAAGCATGCTTTGAAAGCACATATTTCAAATGAGAAATGAACTAAAAAAATCATACAAATCTCTAAAAAGAGCAATATCATATACATTTCTGTGTATAATGCATATTTTTATTTATAATGATTTAATTGATAAATATGGAATATATTCAAGATATACAATATGATAATTCAATACACATATACATTGTGTGGTGATTATGACAATCAAATTAACATAACCATCACCTCCCATGCTGATCATTAGATCCCCAAAACTTGCTCATCTTATAACAGATAGTTTGGGCTCTTTGACTAGCATCATCCCCATTTCTCCCAATGTTCAGTCCATAGCAGCAACCATTCTTTTATTGCTTCTGAGTTTGACTTTTTTTGGTTTCACACATAAGTGAAATGATACAGTATTTGTCTTTCAGGGTCTCACTTATTTTACTTGGCACAATGTCCTCCAGATTCATTTATGTTGTAGCAAATGGCAGGATCTCCTATTTTATGACTAAATAATATTCTGCTGCACACACATACTAAACCATTTTAAATGAGATAGGACAACGCAGCAAAAAATCAGCATACTACAGAGATGCAGCCACATCAATGTTCATAGCTGCTCAATTCACAATAGCCAGATTGTGGAACCAAACTAGATGCCTTCAATTGATGAATGGATGAAGAACTGTGGTATATATATATATATATATATATATATATATATATATATATACACAATGGAATATTACTCAGCCATAAAATTATGGCATTTGCAGGCAAATGGATGAAATTGGAGAATATCATGCTAAGTGAGATAAGCCAATCTCAAAAAAACAAAGGACAGAGGATCTCACTGATAAGTGGATGATGACACATAATGGGGGGGTGGGAGGGAGGCAAGAATGGAAGAAGGATGGACTGTATAGAGGGAAAAGAGGGGTGGGAGGGGTGGCGGGGGAGGAAAAAATAACAGAATGAATCAAACACCATTAACCTATGTAGATGTATGATTACACAAATGGTATGCCTCTATTTCATGTACAAACAGAGAAACAAGATGTATCCCATTTGTTTACAATAAAAATAAATTTTAAATAAATAAATAAATAAATAAATAAATTGACCAAGAGTGTAGAGCAAGGGAAGACTTACATACTATTGGTGGCAATATAAATTTGTACAACAGTTATGGAGAACTGTGAAGTTTCCTGAAAAAAATTGAAAATAGAACTACCACATGATCTGGAAATTCCACTCCAGGATGTATATCCTAAGGACTTGAAATTAGTTTTCCTAACAGGTATATCTGTAACTCCCTATTCACTGCAGCATTATTCATAGTAGTCAAGATACAGAAATTACTGAAGTGTATCTATTGAGTGTGAATGGATAAAGAAATTTTATTTATTTTCCAATTTAGTGCTCCCTAGTCTCCTCTACTTCTGTCTCTTAGAGTCACCAGTGGTATCCCTTGCTGTTCTTTGCTCTGACATCTTTGATATCAGTCCCCATACCTGTTAGAGGGCTCCCACCAATCCCTTTGAGAGAGGCACAGCACCAGAGTTCAATATGATAAAGGATGGCTCATGGCACATTATCAAACAGACCTTATGGCATTAATCTTGAGCTGAACTGTATTTTTTTTTCCCACCAAAGACAAAACCAGAATCATGGTGTGGCTTTTCAGCAGATAGATTTGGATGAGATTCCTGGCTCTCAGTCTCAGATATGCTTCAGGGTCATCTGTGGAGGTTTATGTGCTTATATCATTAAGCCCTATCCAGGGAAATTCTGATTCAAAAGGTCTAGTGTTTAATGCAGATGTCTGCTAAAAATTATTCACAGTTGATTTCGCTCATTCAAGTGTGAAAAGCACTGGACTAGATCATTGGGAAATTTTTCTGAAATTAAGATTTCGTATCACTTGAAGGTGGGCCAATGTTTGGAGGAGCCTCTTGAACCATTTTAAAATCAGAGTGCATTGAGTTATATTTATGGTTCTTCCAAGAAGAAAAGAGTGGCTGTTACCTGAAGACTTCTCATAGTTTAGGATTTTCCTTTTATGTACTCAGTGTTATGCAAATGAGAGAAGAATCCAGGCATGCAAAGGGTGAATCACTTGCTTCAACTATGCCCTTTCAGCTAAACAATCACACAGTCCTAGAAGTTCAATGGTGCAGAATAGCCTAAAAGTCACTTTTTGTAGTGTCTTTCCAGTCACTACTTGGATACCATCTACATTATCACACTCTAATTCTTTTTCACTTAGCATTTTCATTGACAAAATTGAACTCTTTGATTTTTAGTAAGTTCCGAACCTCTTCTGAACACAACAGACTCTTCAGTAGAATTTGAAGCCCCAAAGCCTTATGAATTAGAACCTTTTACATTAGTAGAGTCTTTCAGCCTTCATCCTTTTTTTTTTTTTTTCATTCATTTTTTTCTGTAATCCTGGGAATTGAACCCAGGGCCTTTCCTGGTTGTGCTGTACCACAGAGTTATACTCCCAACCCCTACAGTTTTTATCCTTTTCAGTCTTCTGGCTATTGTTCTGTGAGAACAACACCTTCACTAAATAAATTAACCTAGAACTGCCCATTTTGGGCAAAGTCTTTCCTATAATTAATCTCCCAGAACTCTGGTGCAGCAGAGAGTGAGGTAAGTCAGTTCAAACAGTACTAGTCTCACTTTAGAAAGAGGACATTGCGACGGGGCGATCCAAGATGGCGGCCTAGAGGGAGACTGCACCCCCAGTCGCTCCAGAACCCTGGAGTTAAGAAGGGGAGGCATTGAGAGACTCGGACTGAAATAGAGCCAAGGGTGAGTCTGCCCACTGGGTAAAGCTCGGTCCGGGTGGCAGGCCCAGATAGAGGTGGCTTATCGGAGCCGGGCAGGGCAGCTAGAGTCATTCACAGGCAGCCCTGCGCACTCCGGCGGTGGGCCCCGCCCACACAGCCAGCTTCTCCAGGTTCTCGGAACGGAACTGGCCCGCTAGTGAGAGCCTTTCTGACCAGAACAAGCTCCGAGTCCCGGAGCCACTGCAGCGCAGCGTACTCCGGCAACGAACCAGCGGAGAGCCGCGATCAGCAAGCAGCCTCTGGGATTAGGGCAGGGCAGCCAGAGACCTCTTCAGGCGGCTCTGCCCACTCCGGCTGCAGGCTCTCTTCACGGGGCGATCCAAGATGGCGGCCTAGAGGGAGACTGCACCCCTAGTCGCTCCAGAACCCAGGAGTTAAGAAGGGGAGGCATTGAGAGACTCGGACTGAAATAGAGCCACAGGTGAGTCTGCCCACTGGGTAAAGCTCGACCTGGGTGGCAGGCCCAGATAGAGGTGACTTATTGGAGCCAGGCAGGGCAGCTAGAGTCTTCCCAAGGTAGCCTTCCACACTCCGGCAGTGGGCTCCTCCCACACGACCAGCTGCACGGCGCAGGCCCACAGTGAGAGCATTTCCGCACAGAGCCAGTTCCAAACCGTGGAACCAGTAGGGGGCTAGGGGCAGTTTTCTTCGGATGAGCTGCTTTATCAGATTCCTCCAAGACATCAGGAGGATGTCTTGAGGCTGGGAGGTGATACACTGGAAATCTACCGGGACACTATAAGCCAGTAGCGGAAAACTGCAATATCTCAGGGTCCCACTGACAACTGACCAATATGAGAAAACAAGGGAAGAAAATGTCCCAAACAAACCTAGATACTACATCAATAAAACCCAATGACAGCACAGCAGAAGAAATGTCAGAAAGGGAGTTCAGAATGTACGTAATTAAAACGATCAGGGAAGCTAATGAGGAGATGAAAGAGCAAATGCAGGCATTGAAGGAGGAGATGAAAGAGCAAATGCAGGCATTAAATGATCGCACCAATCAACAGTTAAAAGACCAAATATGGGAAGCAAGAGATCATTTCAATAAAGAGTAAGAGATACTGAAAAAAAAACAAACTGAAATACTTGAAATGAAGGAAACAATAAACCAAGTTAAAAACTCCATAGAAAGCATAACCAATAGGATAGAACACCTGGAAGACAGAACCTCAGACATTGAAGACAAATTATTTAATCTTGAAAACAAAGTTGGCCAAACAGAAAAGATGGTAAGAAATCATGAACAGAATCTACAAGAATTATGGGATATCATGAAAAGGCCAAATTTAAGAATTATTGGGATTGAGGAAGGCTTAGAGAAACAAACCAAAGGAATGAACAATCTATTCAATGAAATAATAACAGAAAATTTCCCAAATCTGAAGAATGAAATGGAAAACCAAGTACAAGAGGCTTATAGAACTCCAAACATACAAAATTACAACAAACCCACACCAAGGCACATTATTATGAAAATACCTAACATACAAAATAAAGACAGAATTTTAAAGGCCGCGAGAGAAAAGAATCAAATTACATTCAGAGGGAAACCAATAAGAATATCAGCAGATTTTTCAATCCAGACCCTAAAAGCTAGAAGGGCCTGGAACAAAATATACCAAGCCCTGAAAGAAAATGGATGCCAACCAAGAATCTTATACCCAGCAAAACTTACCTTCAAATTTGACGATGAAATAAGATCCTTCCATGATAAACAAAAGCTAAAGGAATTTACAAAAAGAAAGCCAGCATTACAGAACATTCTCAGCAAAATATTCCATGAGGAAGAGATGAAAAACAACGATGCAAATCAGCAACAGGAGGCGCTAGCCAAATAAAGGAGAAACCAAATCATGTCAAAAACAAATATGAGTCAATTGACTGGGAATACAAATCATATCACAATAATAACCCTGAATGTAAATGGCCTGAATTCATCAATCAAAAGACACAGACTGGCAGATTGGATTAAAAAGAAAGATCCAACAATATGCTGCCTGCAAGAGACTCACCTCATAGAAAGAGACACCCATAGACTAAAGGTGAAAGGATGGGGAAAAACATACCATGCACACGGACACAGCAAAAAAGTTGGAGTATCCATCCTCATCTCAGATAATGTGGACTTCAAACCAAAACTAATCAGAAGGGATAAAGAAGGACATTACATGCTGCTTAAGGGAAGCATAAATCAGCAAGACATAACAATCATAAATATCTATGCCCCGAACATTGGCTCATCCACGTACGTCAAACAAATCCTTCTCAATTACAGAATTCAAATAGACCACAACACAATAATACTAGGCGATTTTAACACACCTCTCTCACCACTGGATAGATCGTCCAAACAAAAATTGAATAAAGAAACTATAGATCTCAACAACACAATCAGCAATTTAGACTTAACGGACATATATAGAATATACCATCCAACAAAGAACGAATACACTTTCTTCTCAGCAGCACATGGATCCTTCTCTAAAATAGACCATATTTTATGCCACAAAGCTACTGTTAGCAAATACAAGAAGATAGAGATACTACCTTGTACTCTATCAGATCATAATGGATTGAAATTAGAAATAAATGACAGAATAAAAAACAGAAACTTCTCCAATACCTGGAGACTAAATAATACACTATTATATGATGAATGGATAACAGAAGACATCAGGAGGGAAACAAAAAAATTCTTAGAAGTAAACGAGAACAAAGACACATCATATCAAAATCTCTGGGACACTATGAAAGCAGTACTTAGAGGAAGATTTATTTCATGGGGTGCATTCAAAAAAAGAAGTAGAAATCAACAAATAAACGACTTAACACTACAGCTCAAAGCACTAGAAAAAGAAGAGCAGACCAATACCAAAAGTAGTAGAAGACAGGAAATAGTTAAAATCAGAGCCGAAATCAACGAAATCGAAACAAAAGAAACAATTGGAAAAATTAACAAAATAAATAGTTGGTTCTTTGAAAAAATAAACAAAATTGATAAACCCTTAGCCACACTAACAAAGAGAAAGAGGGAGAAAACTCAAATTACTAAAATTCGGAATGAACAAGGAAACATCACAACAGACACGAGTGAAATACAAAACATAATTAGAAGCTATTTCGAAAATCTATACTCCAACAAAACAGAAAACCTCGAAGACATCAACAAATTTCTAGAGACATATGAACTACCTAAACTGAACGAGGAGGACATACACAACTTAAATAAACCAATTTCAAGCAATGAAATAGAAGAGGTCATCAAAAGCCTACCAACAAAGAAAAGTCCAGGACCAGATGGGTTCTCAGCCGAGTTCTACAAAACCTTTAAAGAAGAGCTCATTCCAATACTTCTCAAACTATTCCATGAAATAGAAGAGGAGGGAACCCTACCAAACTCGTTCTATGAAGCCAATATCACCCTGATACCTAAACCAGAAAGAGACACATCGAGGAAAGAAAATTTCAGACCAATATCCTTAATGAATATCGATGCAAAAGTTCTCAACAAAATTTTAGCAAATCGCATACAAATATATATTAAAAAGATAGTGCACCACGATCAAGTGGGTTTTATCCCAGGGATGCAAGGTTGGTTCAACATTCGGAAATCAATAAATGTCATTCACCATATCAACAGACTTAAAGTTAAGAATCACATGATTATTTCAATAGATGCAGAAAAAGCATTTGATAAAATACAGCATCCCTTCATGCTCAAAACACTAGAAAAAATTGGGGTAGTGGGAACATTCCTAAACATTATAAAGGCAATCTACGCTAAGCCCATGGCTAATATCATTCTAAATGGTGAAAAACTGAAAGCGTTCCCCCTAAAAACTGGAACAAGGCAGGGATGCCCTCTTTCACCGCTTCTATTCAACATCGTCCTTGAGACTCTAGCCAGAGCAATCAGACAAACCAAAGAAATTAAAGGGATACGAATAGGAAAAGAAGAACTCAAACTATCCCTGTTCGCTGATGACATGATTATATATTTAGAGGAACCTGGAAATTCCACCAGAAAACTTTTAGAACTCATAAGTGAATTCAGTAAAGTAGCAGGTTACAAGATCAATGCTCATAAATCCAATGCATTTTTATACATAAGTGATGAATCTTCAGAAAGAGAAATTAGGAAAACTACCCCATTCACAATAGCATCGAAAAAAATAAAATACTTGGGAATCAATCTCACAAAAGAGGTGAAAGACCTCTACAATGAGAACTACAGAACACTAAAGAAAGAAATTCAAGAAAACCTTAGAAGATGGAAAGATCTCCCATGTTCCTGGATAGGCAGAATTAATATCGTCAAAATGGCTATACTACCTAAAGTGCTATACAGATTCAATGCAATTCCAATTAAAATCCCAATGATGTACCTTGCAGAAATAGAGCAAGCAATTATGAAATTCATCTGGAAGAATAAAAACCTAGAATAGCTAAAGCAATCCTCAGTAGCAAGAGCGAAGCAGGGGGTATTGCAATACCAGATCTTCAACTCTACTACAAAGCAATAGTAACAAAAACGGCATGGTATTGGTACCAAAATAGACAGGTAGATCAATGGTACAGAATAGAGGACATGGACACAAACCCAAATAAATACAATTTTCTCATACTAGACAAAGGTTCCAACAATATGCAATGGAGAAAAGATAGCCTCTTCAACAAATGGTGCTGGGAAAACTAGAAAACCATATGCAATAGAATGAAATTAAACCCCTATCTCTCACCCTACACAAAACTCAACTCAAAATGGATCAAGGACCTCGGAATCAGACCAGAGACCCTGCATCTTATAGAAGAAAAAGTAGGTCCAAATCTTCAACTTGTTGGCTCAGGATCAGATTTCCTTAACAGGACTCCCATAGCACAAGAAATAAAAACAAGAATCAACAACTGGGATAGATTCAAACTTAAAAGCTTTCTCTCAGCAAAGGAAACTATCAGAAATGTGAAGAGAGAGCCTACAGAGTGGGAGAATATCTTTGCCAACCATACCTCAGATAGAGCGCTAATTTCCAGAATCTATAAAGAACTCAAAAAACTCTACAGGAAGAATACAAATAATCCAATCAACAAATGGGCTAAGGAAATGAACAGACACTTCACAGAAGAAGATGTACAAGCAATCAACAGATATATGAAAAAATGTTCAACATCCCTAGTAATAAGGGAAATGCAAATCAAAACTACCCTAAGATTTCATCTCACCCCAATTAGAATGGCGATTATCAAGAATACAAGCAACAATAGGTGTTGGCGAGGATGTGGTGAAAAAGGAACACTCATACATTGCTGGTGGGTTTGCAAATTAGTGCAGCCACTCTGGAAAGCAGTGTGGAGATTCCTCAGAAAGCTTGGAATGGAAACACCATTTGACCCAGCTATCCCACTCCTTGGCCTATAACCAAAGGACTTAAAATCAGCATACTACAGAGATACAGCCACATCAATGTTCATTGCTGCTCAATTCACCATAGCCAGATTGTGGAACCAACCTAGATGCCCTTCAGTTGATGAATGGATAAAGAAACTGTGGCATATTTATACAATGGAATATTACTCCGCAATGAAGAATGATAAAATTATGGCATTTGTAGGCAAATGGTCGAAATTGGAGAATATCATGCTAAGTGAGATAAGCCAATCTCAAAAAACTAAAGGACGAATGATCTCGCTGATAAGCGGATGAGGACATATAATGGGGGGTGGGAGGGGCTAGCATTAGGTTTAGGGTTAGGTTTAGAGTTAGGCTAAGGAGAGCGGCAAGAATGAAGGAAAGAAGGACTGTGTAGAGGGAAAAGAGGGGTGGGAGGGGAAAAATAAAATAAATATCATTACCCTAAAAAAAAAAAAAAAAAAAAAAAGAAAGAGGACATTACAGTCAAGAGGAAACCATTCACAGGGATTCTCCTGCATCCAGGGACAAGTTTCTAAGATCTATAAAAACAATGAAAAGCCTCTGTTGTTTCTGAGTCATTGGGGAATTTGATAAAGAACTCATGTTTCAATAGAAACATTTTAGAAAAGTTTGGCATGAATTGCCATCCTGCTGCCAAAAAAGGAACAATCACCAGGAGTGAGAGAATTAATGGTGGTGAGGAACTACAGCCCCTCTGTTGTGCTGGGACCAAACTTGTCAAGACCAGGTCCCCAGGTGAGCCAACTGGCCTCCCTGCAGCCCAAGGAGAAGCTCCAGTTCTTGGATCTACTTGCATCTTTACATCCAATGTAAGTCCAACTTAGAAACTGTCTTTAATTAACAAAACTCTTCAAGTGTTTTGCAGAAGTTTTATAAATAAATTGGAACAAATTAAGTACACAGCTAAGTCATTCCGTTTTTTCTGTTTGTTTGTTTCCTTTGCTTTTGGAATTTTTAGTCCAGGTGTGAATAGCATGTGATCACCTTCCTTTTTCCTACCTCCAAGAAAACTGTTTTCATCTATTTTTATTTTTATGAATGTTCTCCCTAAAGGAAACTTTATAAACTGTCTCAGTAATCTTCTCTATGGCCTCATTCTGTTCTTATATAAAGTGAATTTTTTTTTTTTTTCTGTCTAACCCATGTTTTTCTTATAGCAATTTAAACTTGTTTCCTCTGGTTATATACCAAGTTTAAAAAGAAGAAAAAAAAAGACTTGAACATCCTCTTTCCTCACTGTACCATAATAATCATCTTCTGTGTGCCTAGACCTCATCAGGCATTCTTGTTTCTTTCTCAGATTCAACTATCACTAGAATTATTATTATTAAGGTTGTTGTTATTGTTATTGTTGTTTACCCTCAATTCAAGAAGAAAATTCCCAAGATTTTTAAAATTTGGGATATCTAGGGCCTTGCACTAGGAAGTAGAGAATATTCTAGAATGGTGTAACTTTAAATGCCTTAAAACCTTTTACTTTTTAAAAAACTATACCATTACCACAAAAGGATTGAAGAAGCTAAGGTTTTTGTTCACATTCATTGTTCATAAATTTAGTTCTCGGAGACACTGTGAGACTGCCCATAGTCATATGGCTGGTGATCATTCTCATTTCCACAAAATTAAAGCCATCCTCTATCTGTGATTTTAAGGTTCTAAGCTTATCATTAGCAGCTACCACCCTGTGCTTGAGTAGTCTTCAGCTATATGTGTTCTGCAAACCCACAATGTATCTGAAGAGGACATTCTCATTTTTCTCACCTAGATCCGAAGGAATTGGACAGAGTATGTGAAGTATGTCAATGAAGAAGGAGAAACTTTCCTCTGTGCAATTTCTTCTGACAATTCTCCCCAACAAAGTTCAGTTAATTTTAGAGCCCTCTGCCTCTGCCTGTATCTCCCTTCTCTGTATCCATCATACAGAACACAGAAAATATTTCTATTAAAACATAAGCCACATCATTCATCTTCCTAAGATCCACTCCTGCATGTAATTTCTTGGAGCAACTCCTCTGGGATTCTGGTGAGAATATTGTACTGGAGGGAACTTAAAACTGGAGAATAAAAAAACTGAAATCAGTGTTGTACACTTATTATCTCAGCTACTTGGGAGGATGGGACAGTTCAAGGTCAGTCTGGATAGATGAGTGAAACCGCATCTCAAAACAAAACACCCCAGGAAAGTAAAGAGCAGATAAATGGAAAGATATAATACTGAATCTGGTATTGAAACTATAACTCATGATACTCATCATTTTCACTTTTTTTTTTCCTAGATTCTAGTTACTCTCAGCTAATACCTCCTCTGGTTCTGGTAGCTTAGCTCCTTGAAAGGTTTGAGTGCCTGATCTACATACATCTTAAGACTGGAGTTTAAGCCAGAATTAAGGACAGGCAGTTAGTGTAGAAATAGGGGATTGGGTCAAATCTAGGAAATGAAGCCTTGAAGCCATCTGCCTCTGGAAGTTGGAGACTGCCCCTGGAGAATGGAATTTCAAGGATCTCCGGAGCTCATTGATTACCAAATTTACCTGCCCTTATTGAGGACCGCAAGCATGGAGCTGCTAATTAATGCCCCCTGGGCCTTTGCCTGGCTGAATCACTTTGGCACACCCCCTGCCCCATCCTGCAAAACCAGGCCTAGTCACTTAGGCAGGAAAGAGAGATAAGGGGGGAGAGAACTGGAGAACAAAAGAGACCTTAACCTATAAAAGATGTAGGGTGCGCTCACTTTAGAACATCAGCCATGGCCCCCTTCTCCCTCCTGGGAGAAGTCTGTATTATTACTACTTTTAAATAAAACCTGCTTCATATGCTTGCCTTGGTGTGCTTCTCTAGTGTTCAAACTTCAACATTAGAGGGAGCAGAACTCGTCACCAGCAAACTGTGGTATCAGAGTTACTACTTTTGCACATTTACTATCAAAATCAGGCAAAGTAGTATCAGGAAGTATCCAAGTAGATGAGTATATTTTTCCCTCTTCTCACTGTACAATGATAGCTTTGCCTTCTTCTGATGATTAGCATTATTATTTTGCAAGATGGTGGCTCTTCTTCCCTGCTTGCTCATTAAAATAAGAAATCCAAAGTACTTAGTGGCAGTTTTACCTTAAAGTTCAATATGATTATTGCTATGTCCCCTGGGAAAGGTCTCCTTTTAGGGACCAGAACTGTTAAACCCATGAATCCTATAGCTTCAGTAGGTTCCTTAGGTCACTGGGAATATAAGCATATCTGTTCTTGAAGCTAATTTTCTCGGCCTTTTGAGGGTCACAGTATTATACAAATGTTCTTGATTTGATAGGTATACAGCATACCAATAGATAATGCCCCTTTCTTCTATGATGCTTTTTAAGCAGGTCATTCCAACTCTGTATACCCAGTAGCTTCTGGGTGGTATGGTAGATGATATGTGCAATGCCGTCCATGGTAATAGGTCTGTTCTTACATCTCTATTAGAAAGTAAATATTTTAATATGATTCAATATATGCATGACATCTTGTACCAGTGAATCAAATAAGTGCTGTGGCAATTTCATTCTCTGAATTTCTGCAGGCAAGGAAGGCTAATATATACATAGAATATGAGTATATCCTATCAGAATGAATTGATGGCTTATCTAAGATTGAAGGGGTCCAATGGTACTGCCAGTTAACCTATTGATCACACTGAGAGTTGGTCTCAGTTACTAGTCATATGAGTATTTGGCAGTATCAGTGGGTGTATAAGCTTTGGCATGTGGGAAATCACAACACTGAGCCCTGAATTGCTTCCATCCCTGTCACCATGATGACTCTGCTCTAGATGGGCAGTAGTAAAGGATAATATTAATGGATCTCATCCACTGTCAATCTTCTTTCTGTGCTGGGCATTTTGGAGGGACATTAACGTGTAATAAGGAGAACTTCCACTTGGCACCCAATCCCATGTATTTACCTGCATGCTTTCCCCCAGAATCTAATTATCCTCTATTCCCTATCCGTGAATGGCTGACCAAGTCATTCACCACTGCCCATAAGCTTATCCTGAAGTCCATCCATTCTCTGTCCACACAAAGCAGATCTCCAGGTGCACTGTCATAAGCTCCACTCATTGGGAGAACTTTCACCCCCCACTTTCCTTGCAGACCACACGTGAGTGTTCCTACAAAGTATCATCAGCTGAGGCAGTCACTAGGAAACAAAGGCTGCCAGCCAGAAGCCTTTCAGGAGATGGATTTGTGAGTCCTTTGTTCCTGAAGAGAAACTAGGGTGATGATTTTTAGGACTCACCAACCACTTCTCCATAGTGCCTTCATCCTACATAAAATGATGGCCCTCTTTCCACAAATCCCTTTCCCTTTTGGTTTTTCTCCAAATCAGCTATCACCTTCTACTATGTGGTACCATTTGTTTTTTTGCTTTGTTTATATTATGTTCTTTGAGGAATGTTTTCTCCTTGAAGACAGGGAATTTACTAGGTTTAGTTCACAGCTATATCTCAGCCCCTGATACAGTAGATGCACAAAACCAGTTGTTAAACATTGTCTTACGAATGAATAAATACTGCCTTCTCAGAGAGGCCAACCCTAACAACTGCTTCTATCCTTCAGAACAAACCAATAAACACACACTAAACTAGATCTGCCCTAGGATTCTCTCTCATGGTTCCTGTTCTTTAATAGCAAAATAGAAGCCACAATTTTTATGTATGTGTGCTTCTATTTGTTTCATGTTCATACTCCATTCTAGATGATGAATTCTTGGGGTACAGGAAGTTTGTCTTATTCTCTACTACATCCTCAATAGCTCCTGCTAATGATAGATGTTGAATAAATGTAAGATAGATGAAAGGAAGGGGAAAGCAAGAAGCAAAATGAGATAGAGAACAAAAATATGTAACTGACTTAAAATCAGCATACTACAGTAACACAGCCACATCAACGTTTATAGCAGTTCAGTTCACAATAGCTAGATTGTGGAACCAACCTAGATGCTCTTCAACAGATGAATGGATAAAGAAATTGTGGTATATGTACACAATGAAATATTATTCAGCCATAAAGAAGAATAATATTAAGGCATTTGCAAATTAATGGATGGAATTGGAGAATATCATGCTAAGTGAAATAAGTCAATCCCAAAAAACCAAAGGCCAAATGTTTTCCCTGATAAGTGGAGAATGATTTATAATGGGGGTGGGTGAGTGGGGAGTGAGAGAAGAATGGGGGAACTTTAGATTATGTAGAAGGAAATGAGAGGGAGAGGGGTATGAAAAATGGTGGAATGAGACTGGCATCATTACCCTATGTACATGTATGATTACACAAATGGCATGAATCTACACGTACAACCATAGAAATGAAATGATATACCCCATTTGTGTACAATGAATCAAAATGCAGTCCGTAAAAAATTAAAAGATAAATAAAAAATATATGTAAATGATTTTTTAGTTTTTATTATATTTAAAATGCTGACACTTATTTTTATCTGGAAAGTTAGCACCTGGTGCTAAGGGTGTAACACCACACACACACACTCACACACACACACACACACACACACACACACACACAGTGAGAGTGATTATACAAAGGCCTGAGGGAATTCTTCGGTCTCAAGATTCCAAACTAATGATATGACTTGAGGAAACAGTTCAAAAGTGTTATGTGGGACTTTCCCCTCACTGAGTAATGTGAGAATATCACCACTCAATATTTCCTGATTCCAGAACAGGCTACCTCATGTGCCCCTTTCCTTTAGGATCATCTGTCTCCACTTCTGGCTGCAAGAACCAAAAGAAAGAATAATCACCCCCTATTCCTTTCCAGACTAGTTTCATTTAAAAGGTTTATCCCTGAAATACCAAATTTTAGATGAATTACAGTGAATATGTGTTCATATTCATATTAAATTCCTTAAGGCTCTTAAAGTCACACAAGATACCATTCTTAAGAAAGTTGCTGTGTGTCACAAATAAGGCTGATAGTACAGATTTCAGGGGCTGCATAAATGAGCATGAACATGTACATAAGGATTCACACACAATTTTATTATACATTCACTTACACATGCAAAGATATATATATATATATATATATATATATATATATATATATATATACAAACATGCACACATTCAGTTTCAAGAAGGAAGAATGTAATCTAATTAGAGGACCGTGCTTGTCCCTGCCAGGCCCAATGACATCCCTGATATGGCCTGGTCTCTGAACAGGGCACAGACCTACCCTACTAGAATTTCATGGATTCTAGGAAGCTGACCCTTCACACTGGTCAGGATGTGCTACTGAAGTTTCAGTGTGTTGATTTAAAGCAACAACAAATATTCCAGAGTTTTCTCACCTGATTTCAGAACTGCTGGTGCTCAAATAGCCTTTTCAGGTCAAAAATGTGCCAACAGTCTTTTTACTGACTTCCAAAATATCGTTAGTGCTTTCCCTGACAAAGTTAACCAGGGCTTGTGGACTGCAATTAAAATTATAAATAAATAAATAGCAAGGAAGAAAAAAAAAAGTCCCATATCTGAGTCCTGGAGAAATTAGAGGTCAGGGGTCACAGTCACTCAGATAACCTAATCAACATGCTTTCTTTTGGAAGCCTTTCTGAGACACTTTTCCTGTTCATAAACAGGGGTACTCTATTAGAACCAAGCTCAAGATGGTAACGATGCTGCATTGTTACAGATGGAAAGCCTTGGTAGGCTTTATTCCCCTCCATCTTGGCCCTCACTTAAAATTGTCCCTGCCTAGCTCAGCTGAGGGCAACTGTTCATGGACTTGTTTCCTGATTGACCACCAAGTGATACTAGTTACAACCTGAGCAGGCAGTTATGTCTCCAGTGAAGGCTTTGTCTTTGGGGGCGGGGGTGAGGGGTGGGGGGATGGATATAAAAACACAGGCAGTTTTCTTGACACTTGCCAATGAAGATCTTATGCAAGTCAGAGGAACTGTGTATGGGACAATTCTCTCTCATTTCTCTTTTCCTTTTCCTGGCTGCTTCCACCCTCCTTCTCCCATTTCTCCTAAGAAGCAGTGGAAAGTTTCTATAAGATGACCTGTTTTGTTCCCAAATGCTTTCTGAGGGTCTCTGAATGTGAATGTCACCAGGGTAGCCATTTCCTCTCAAAGTAGGACAGTTTTCTCATCCCAGAGGAAGACTGGGAAGATGGATGAAGTCCTCCCTCCCAGAGGCAGCATTCAGAACTCACAATTATGGGAAAATGCTATGAACTCTGAGCCTCTACCTGGTCCTCCCAATTCCCAGCAAGGACAAGGAGTGCTGAAGGACCTTGGAGGTTTAATTTCAATGTCAGCACTGACTAGAAATTTCTTTCAGCAACAGACCCTGCAGTGTGTGCATTTTGACTCCACCAACTGTGTCATACTCTGGTTGAATGAGAGAACAGTGAAGGGGTGATAGACTGGAATCAAATAACAGTGACCTTTTATAAAGGCTAGGAGAAGGAATTCAGCTTACTGCCTCACTGTCACTGCCACCCCCACAACTTCCCAGCACTCAAGGACTACGCTCAGCCCTCTGCCTGCACCCCCATGGCTCCCAAGTCTGCGGCCCTGCTAGTGTGAAAGGAGAGGGAAGAGAGCAATGAGACCAACCACTTCTGTCAAATCTTTGCTGCAGATCACTTCTGGACAAACAGCAATGCCATTTCAGCTTTTATTCTTATCTTTTGAACTTGGTCTGCCTGGTAGATTTGATGCTGCCTCAGGGTAAAGCCATCAAACTGCTTGTCTGAGCTCATTATCACCTTTCTCAGCTCACCTCATCTGATTCTTCCTAAATACCTCTCACCCAGCTGCTTCCTCATAAGTCCCATAACCCCCCTCTCCCGTCTCCCCTCCCAACACCATCTCTCAGTCCCACTTCTTCTCCCTCCTGTCTTGCAAATCAGAAGATAAGGGCCCAGGTTGAGAAGGAATCTCACAGGGAAGAATGACAATTGAAGGAGCTGCTTCCTTCTTGGCCCATGTCCCCTACAGTCCCTGTTTTCCCCTTGGCCCAGAAGCTGAAGAGCCCACCATGAGGCCTATAGCTTTTCCCTGGTGGCTGAACCAAGAGCAGGATGGGGAGCAGCCAGGGCACTTTGTGCAGTCTTCTCTCTGGGGGAGTCAGAGCTGCACTAACCAGAAGAGAGTTCAGACTAGACTCGGGCATAGGAAACCTGGGTGGGTGCTGGTGAACTGGAACATCACTGGATGGGTGGCATTTTGAGGTTAAACAACCCTTTCATCCCTGATCCACAATCCTAAGACTTTTCCCTCCTGAAGATTGCTAGTCCAGCAACATTTAGGATGGTTGGACAGGGGAAGACTGAAAGTCACATTCCACAGAATAAGACCAATTTGCTTAGCTTCACACAAGGTCTTTAATTAGAAGAATCAGTCTCAGTGACACAACAAAATAAAATTGATGATTCAATGACAGCTAATCACTAGCAAGAAATGAAAGATGCCTTTTAAAACGAAGATTTATTTTATGTTATTTCTTCCCCAAGCAATCTTAACTGACTGAATAATGTAGTAATGATCACTCTGATATTTCCACGTGTACTTTTAAGAATTTATAAGGTAATCTGTCTTCTGAGGAACCTAGGGCAGTACTTGAATGGTACAGTTAAAATAAAAGAAGGTAAAGGTTTCCCCCATCCAGGAGTTAGGTTCTACCAAGGAACAGACTTTGGAATTTGGAGACTTGGGGAGCAAGTATAAAGAGAGTCATGCTGTGAAAACAATCCCTGGATGATTATTAAATATCCATCAAGTCAGTGACAGGTGGCTGGGATAGGGGTGGGGGGACCAGATAAACAGCTCCTTCCATGAGGGTCTGCAGGGACTTGGATACAACTTCAAGAAGGAATCCCCTCCAGAGTCGGAGAGAGAAGAGTGTAGCCCAGTTAGCCAAGGAGTCTGGGGGTGACCAATGGGGCCCTACTCTGACATGACTCCTGTAAAGACCAGGGGGTGTAAGTGTATGTTGGTGTGCATGTTGTCTGTATATATATTTATATATGTGTACTTGTGTGCCTATATCTGTGTGCACGTGTGTGTGTGTGCGTGTGTGTGTGTGTGTGTGTGTGTGTGTGTGTGGTGCATGAAAGGTGTGGGATGAAAACTTAGGCACTGGCTCCTAAAGGTCTCTCAGGTGTGGGTCCTGTAAACATGGAGAAGCCAGTGTTTAGGGAAGTTTTGTTTCTGCAGAAACAAAATCTCTTCTGAAAAAGTTCTCTCAGTTCCAGTCAGGAAAGTTGTGGGTTACTCTCAGCAAACTGCTGACCTGCTGCTGAGTAATCCTCAGAAAACTCCCTGAAATGTCTTTCTACAAGCCTTCTCTGGTCCATGTTCTTCCTAGACACACACAGCATTTCCTCTATCTGTTCAGCTTTGGTCAGCCAGGGCTACAATAAAATAGTAATGAGTGGCTCATCACCAGAATAACACAGTTGGGTTTCAGTGTTAAAGGAAAGAGCACCAACTTGTGGTAGGTACAGGGTTGATCACTGGGGCCTGTGAAGTGCCAGCACAGGGTGTGCAGTGGAATTTCAGTCTCCTGACTAAAGGGGAGGGACCTGGAACCTGGACAATCATCTTCTCCAGAGCAAATGGCACCAGTGTAGTGTGTGTGTACCAGGAAAGCATCAGGAAAAATATCCTTAAATTTGAGTGATGTTCACTGGGTTGCAGAAGTCCTTAGTTTCCCAGAGTATTCTGTAAGTCAGTTCAGCTGATTTCTGGCTGCTTTTTGCATTGAGGGTTAGTGAATGAGGGTTCAGAGTCTCCTAGTTCAACATTTTGGTCACGTCCTTCCTTTAAACCTTTTAAAACTTACACTTTAAATTTTCTTTATGTTGGGGGAGAAAAAAAACATTAAGCACTACAGAATTTTTCTCTTTTTATATTTTTGGAGGCTTTTGACAAGTCAATTCGTATTTTTTTGTTTTGTTTTCCATTTAAATTTAGTTTGAAGGATTTGATGTTTTATAGTCATGGGATTAAAAATAGATGTAATGACACATAAACAAGAAAGCTGTACTAATGTATATCTGTAATTACAGACAGTTCTCTTTGCAATTTAGAGAAAATACAGGGAACTGTAGGGTGCAAATGTCTCCCTTGAGGCAACATCATCAAACACATCTTAGATTCTTATCCTTCTGTTTTTTAGACAAAATGTGACTTTTATCAAGTGGCCTTCTGCATGTAAATCTATGTGTTCTTATATAGCAGTTCTCAAATCTTAGAGAATATCATCTGGTTATTTTATTGAGAAAGCCCTAAGTTATTTTCCTTGCTTGTTTACTTTTTAAGACCACCTGGAATTGTCTAGCTGCATCAGTTATTTAGAACTAAATAATCTATTTAGGATTTAAGCCTAGTAAAAAGCTCATTTTAACTGTGAAGCCTAGTGCACAATATTGTTCAAAGTTTTCTGAAGCATAAATTTTATTTTATTTAGTTTATAGTTTGGGATCTTTATTTAAGCCACTATTATAAAAGAAATTGTTCCATACAGTTGTGTTAGGTTCTATGTCTGCTGTAACAAAATACCATAAATGTAATAGTTTAATACAACCAAATAAATTCCATATGACTCAATTCTATATTCAGAGGTAAAAATATGTTGCACTAGCTAAAAATAAAGGTGTCTGTAGGGCTTGGTTTCTCCTTTTCTGTAGACTTTAGGGGATAATCTGTTTCCTTGGCCTTTCCAGTTTCTGGAAGCTGCTCTTACTCCTTGGCTAGTGGTCTCTTCCTCCATTGTCAACACCAGCAATGTCAGAGTCAATTTAATCACACTGAATCACTCTGACACTGACTTTTTTGCCTCCTTCCAATAGAAGGCCACTTGCAATTACATGTATCCTACCCAGATTGCCTTAGTATATTTCCTGATGCTATAAATCATACCTAAGGTTGGATTCTTTACAAAGAAAAGTGTTTATTTAACTCATAGTCTGAAGGCTCAATAGCATGGTACCTGCACCTAATCATCTCTGCAGATGGAATCACAGTGATGGGAGATTGTGTGAGAGTGGCCAGCATCTCATCAGAACAGGGATTCAGGGGAGGTGCCAGGATTAGTGTAAGTGATTGATTTAGTATGAGAAAGATTTTCCTGAAATTGCTAGTGTTGAAGATGGAGAAAGGGGCCATCAACCAAGAAGTGAGTATAGTTTTTAGAAGCTAGAAATGCCAAGGAAACAGATTCTCCCCTAGAGCCACTTCTTGCAGAACAACATTAATGTTCAAGAACTGCATTAATCACTTCTGAGGGTGGTGTCTTCAATGATCTTAAAGTTCTTTCACATTAATACCATCATACTGGAGATTAAACTTCTAGCAAATGAACCTGGGGGTATACTCAAAGGGATAATACAGGAAAATCTCTCTATTTTAAGATCAACTGATTTAGCAACCTTAATTTTGCTGGCAAACAGCCTCCTTTTTCCCATATAACATGACATATTCACAACTTCCTAGCAGAGGCATTATTTGATTTTATCTACCATAGTAGAATTTTCTATTTTTATTTGATTTAAAAGGATTCAAAAAATGTTTTTCTGCTTTTAAAATTTTAAGGATATGGTTTATTAAGCTCAACTCTTAGGAAAAAATAGCAAAATTACTAAGATCCATAGAAAGAGATGCAATGAGAATAGGTTTCATAAGGTCATAGAACCTCTAAGGTAGATTTTTTTGGGAGTTAGGATTTTGAGATCCCAGCATACCAATTAAAATACTGACTATTGGATATTTGGTGTTTTACCTCATATTTTGGAACTTCTTGTAATGCTCTAATTGTTTGTTGTTATATTTCAAAGTTGATCTGTAATGGCCATGAGTATGTTAAGTCTATTTATTTATTTATTATTTATTTTACCACTTATCAACAAAGTACAAGAGTAAAAATTATACTGAAATTTTATAAAGGAAGCAGAAGATTTTCTGGAAGAAATAGGGTCCAAAATAGACCAGAATTTAGTAAATTATCGTCCTCAGGCCACAGCTCACCTGCCCATTTTTTGTAAATAAAATTTCATGGAAACACAGTCAGAACTCTGTTTATGTAAGAGTGGTAACTGCTTTGTGCTATACACGGAGTTAAATAGCTGCTCCCAGAGATTTTGAAGCCCACAAAGCCTGACAAGAACAAGTTTATCGGCCCTGGATCAACAAACCAACAACAAAAAGAAAAAGATACTATGGCCAGTCGATAGAGTGTGCCTGAGTGGTGTTTCTGATTCCTGAATCATACAGAGGCTAGAAAATGGCTACACAATTATTACTTTGACAATGGTGGACCCCCAAATATGGGCTTTTAGTAATTTTTTTTCTCACAAACTGACAAGATGCAATGTGTGTAGGAGTGGTGCCCTTATGAAAATTGTATGATCCATCCAGACCCACGTTGGAACAATTGCTTTTTAATGAATGCTACAGTGTGGGTAAAGGTGGCCCCCAAATCTCCTGTTTCATGTAAGAGTGTTTAGAGAGGTGGAGTGATTGGATTTTATGTGCTGTAACCTGATCAGTTCATCTTAGACTACTAACTGGGTGGTAACTGTGGAGAGGTGGGGCATGACTAGAGGTTGTGTGCCCTAAAGAGTCGCATCTTCTTTGTGAATCCTTCTCTTTTCTCTCCCTGCTTCCTGGCTTCCATGAAGGAAGCAACACTCCTCTGCCAAGTTCCTCTGTTGTTGTGCTGCCTCATCTTGTGCCCAGAACAATGGAGTTGGTCAACCATGAACTGAACCTCTGAAACCAACCATGGACTAAACCTCTGAAACTGTAAGCCAAAATAAACTTTTCCTCCTCTAAGTTCTTCTTGTCACATATTTTGTTCACAGAAATGAAAATCTGAATAAGACAAAGAATATGTTATAGGTCTAATTTCTTGACACCTGGATCCCTGAAACTGAACACTTACAAGTGTATATATCCCATGCAACATCCTTTTAATCATTCATCAAAAAAAGAACAATCCAAGATAAAACCATATAAAGTCACATTTTATCATATTGGTCAAGCAAAAGGAAAGAGCAGGAAAAGAATGAGTTTATTAAAAATATTTACCAAATATTATATCTCTAAAACAAAAGGACTAGTAAACTTATGTCAGCAAGTCATAAGCTAGGACAATTTTATACCCCAGGGAACATTTAACAATGCCCTGAAATATTTTGTGTGCATATGTGTGTGTGTGTGTGTGTGTGTGTGTGTGTGTGTGTTTGGAGTTGAGGGTGCTACTGGAATCTAGTAAGTAGACTAACTCAAGGATACTTTTAAATATTCTACAGTGGAGAGAACCGCAACAAAGAATTATCAGCTTAAAATGCCAGCAGTGCTAAGGTTAAAACACCCTGCTTTAATTAAAAACCTCTGTCTAATTACTTATTGGTATACTTCTAAATCAACCTGCTAATTAGCTAATGCAAAGACCTAGGGTTAAGTACCCATACAAAGATCTAAGCCAACTGATCTTATATGAAGACCTATGTGGTTACAGATTGTAGAAGTTCAAAATGATCTTGGAGAAAGTTCTAGAACTGTCAAAGAATGATGCCTGAAACAAAAGGACAAAGTCAAATTTACTACTTACCACAATGAGGGAGAGCTATATTAGGCATAGTCTTTCTAGACAGACTAATTGCCTGTTTTATAAAGGATCATCCAGGGAAGTAGGTTACCTAAGTGGGAATGCTATTGGCCCGTGCTCAGAGGTGATGAGGCTAGGGAAACAATACCCCAAAATGAAGTCTTCAGAAGTGAAGTGCCTTTCTGAACTTCTCCTGCACTTCTATCTTTCAACCTTCATCCTCCCCAAGTTACAAACTAGAATTCCTCTTCCCCGAGGTGGGTCATAAAAGTAGAAATCTTTTCCCTGTAGCCAGCCATAAAGCCTAAAAATATTACTCTAATTTCTTCCACTTCCTGTGTAACCATTTGTCATAAAGAAGTCAAGAATTTCATTCCTGTTCTAAACCCAGAGGGAAGAAATGGTAAAACTGAGGCTCTAAGAATCTGAGCAGGCAGGCACTACATGGTCTACCTACTTAGTCTATTTCATTAAGCTTATGGCGTTTTTGTTCAATCATAACTCTATATAATTCTCCCTGCTTCATCAAATCTGAGCATAAATTCAGATAGCTTCCCCTGGATCTTTGGATTTTTAATTCTAAGTCTCCCATTTCATGTAGTTTTGATTAAATGAGTTTATTACCCTCTTCTCTGTTAACCTCTATTTTGTTATAGGACAGTTGGCTGTGACTTTTATGCTGGGCAGGAACGGATCACCCGCTTCATCCCCCTTTTTCCTCTCCAAAGGTGAGGAGATGTCTGAGATGAGAGCCTGACATAAAAAGGTCAGCATATAGGTATATCTATTGAGGAGTGTGTACCTGATCAGGTGAGCAAATTCACAAGTGGTTCAAAGAGCAAGTTGTAACCATAGCTAGGCAACAATTTCCCCCTAAATTTATAGGATTAAAAAAACTCTCACATACCTTCACTTTGAATGGAAAACATTTTAATGAATGGCTTTACATTTCTGTACTATAGAATAAAATACTTGCCACAGACCACAAAATCTGCAGTCTTCCTCCCCTTATCCCTATTTGTGTCCTTTGCTCACCACCCTCCAGTCAATTAGCTTTGTGCTACCCTTAGGACATGTTAAGCCCTGGCACCTCAACAACGAGATGCTTGCTGGTTGCTGGTTTCTTCTCTGAAAATCACTCCTTACTTTGTGTGACCACCTCTTCTCATTGTTACGTCTGAGATCAGATACAGACCGTCCTTTTTTTTTTTTTTAAACCACCCAACACCTAGGTGACTGAAATTATCTTATCCATGGAACTTTCTATCCTATCAAGGATTTGCTATTGAAAACTATCATATGAAACTCTTTTCCACTTGTTGCTCATCACTCACTACTGCTTCCATTTTGTTTTATATGTAATTCATGCCTAGGAAGGGGAGAAAACAAAATTTTCCTCACTCTTCATAAGAAAGAGACTCTTATAACTAAGATTAATAAGAGAAAAACATGAAAATTTATCAACATGTGCAGTGCACATTATGCAGGAGCATCTTCAGCTCAAAAGTAACTCAGTGCAGTGACTTAAAGTCTAACTTAATACAGCCTAACAAAGAACAGTAAGTTTTAAAGTTGTGACTGGAGAATAGAAAGCAGTCCCAGTCTTCAAAAAGCAGAAAACTGTGAAAAGGAGAAAAGTCTGCTCCCAAATTCTTCTGCGACCATCTCTGAGCTGATAAGAAATATTATAAAGGTGAATTTATATCCTGGTTTTAGGAGGGAAAAGGGGAACAGGGTATAAAAGATTTTTTTTTTTTTGTATGTAAATCTCCATTCTGCTTTTAGCAAGTCGACAGGAAAGGCACAGAGTTCCCCAGTTTCTCACTGTCTTTGGCTCCTTAATATCTCATATTTGTGGGAGCCATGCTCTGGATTCCTCCACCTGCATCTCCAGCACTGAGAAGCAACCATGTTATAAGTTCTCAATAAATATTTGACAAGCAGGAGTTAAAATAATGAATAAATTTATTAGTACATAAGTAAGTCATTTTTTTTTTAATCTGGGAAACCAAAGACTTGATATAACCCACCTCTAAAATCCCTTCCATTTTAGACTATATAAACAATGTTATGCCTTACACAACAGCAAGAACAATCCACCAAGATCCCTCCTCTGCAGTGTCTGCATGCCCTGTGGGGAGGGTTGCAGTGGGAATGTGGTGTAGGGAATTTGTATAGCTTGGAGAGGTGAGGAGGGGTATAAGGAAAATTTAATATCAAGGATGAATATGGTATTCGCCTTGAAAAGTGGTAGCTTGATATTGCTAAAAAAGTCAATTTCAACTGTAGTCTCAGCAAAACAAGCAAGTATTTGAGATGATGGACATGTTAACTAGCCTGATTTACTCACCGCACAGTGCATTTGCACATTTTTTTTAATATCATAACACATTATATCCCACAAATACACCTAATTTGCTGACTGACAATCAAAAATAAATTTTAAAAAGTGAGTTGGGCCACTGCCTTCAGGACCGCCAGCCTGAGAGCGCCCTGCACAGACTTGGTGCCTGCACCCGACCTGCAGCTCTCCATTTGCCAACGCATTTGGAAGCTGGTGCAGCCATCTTGGATTATCCTGGAAGCAGAAACATATTTGGGTGGGGCAGTTCCCATCCTGAGACTCCTGCTAGAGACTGGAAGCTCATTGTCAGGTACCTCTCATGCATTGCTACTGAAGACTGAGAGGTTTGCATAGTATGACTGTTATAGTGGGGATTTATTTTTTCTCCTTTTTGAATTCTTAATTTTTTTCCTCTTGTTTATTATTATTTTTTTATTTTTACAGACTGCATTTTGATTCATTGTACACAAATGGGGTACAACTTTTGTTTCTATGGTTGTGCATGATGTAGATTCTTCTCATTTGTGTAATCATACACATTCATAGTCTCATTCCATCATCTTTCATACCCAGCCCCTTCTCCCTCTCATTTCCCTCTATGTAATCTAAAGTTCTTCCATTCTTCTTTTACCCCCTATCACCCCATCCCAAATATGTATCATCATCCACTTAACAGGGAAAATATTTGGTCTTTCATTTTTTAGGATTGGCTTATCTCACTTAGATATTCTCCAGTTCCACCAATTTATCTGCAAATATCATAGTATTATTCTTCTTTATGGCTGAATAATATTACATTGTAATATACCAATGTATACCACAGTTTCTCCAAAATTTATAAAGACTTACAAAACTTCACACCAAAAATACAAAGAACACAATCAATAAATGGCCAAGGAACTGGACAGACACTTTACAGAAGAAGACTTACAGGCAATTAATAAATATATGAAAAAGTGTTCAACATCTCTAATAATGAGAGAAATGCAAATTAAAACAACACTAAGATTTCATCTTACTACAATTAGAATGGCTATTATCAAGAACACAAACAAAAATAGATGTTGGCGTGGATGTGGGGAAAAAGACACACTTTTACGTTACTGGCGGACTTGCAAATTGATGCAGCCACTTTGGAAAGCAGTATGGAGATTCCTCAGGAAACTTGGAATGGACCCACCTTTTTTTTTTTTTTTTTTTTTTGTTATTTATTTATTTTTTTTTACGTTTACATAGGGTAATATGTTTATTATATTTTTCCCCTCCCCCCCACCCCTCCCACCCTCCCACCCCTCCCACCCCTCTTTTCCCTCTACACAGTCCTTCTTTCCTTCATTCTTACTGCTCTCCTTAGCCTAACTCTAAACCTAACCCTAAACCTAATGCTAGCCCCTCCCACCCCCCATTATATGTCCTCATCCGCTTATCAGCGAGATCATTCGTCCTTTAGTTTTTTGAGATTGGCTTATTTCACTTAGCATGATATTCTCCAATTTCGACCATTTGCCTACAAATGCCATAATTTTATCATTCTTCATTGCGGAGTAATATTCCATTGTATAAATATGCCACAGTTTCTTTATCCATTCATCAACTGAAGGACATCTAGGTTGGTTCCACAATCTGGCTATGGTGAATTGAGCAGCAATGAACATTGATGTGGCTGTATCTCTGTAGTATGCTGATTTTAAGTCCTTTGGGTATAGGCCAAGGAGTGGGATAGCTGGGTCAAATGGTGTTTCCATTCCAAGCTTTCTGAGGAATCTCCACACTGCTTTCCAGAGTGGTTGCACTAATTTGCAAACCCACCAGCAATGTATGAGTGTTCCTTTTTCACCACATCCTCGCCAACACCTATTGTTGCTTGTATTCTTGATAATCGCCATTCTAATTGGGGTGAGATGAAATCTTAGGGTAGTTTTGATTTGCATTTCCCTTATTACTAGGGATGTTGAACATTTTTTCATATATCTGGTGATTACTTGTACATCTTCTTCTGTGAAGTGTCTGTTCATTTCCTTAGCCCATTTGTTGATTGGATTATTTGTATTCTTCGTGTAGAGTTTTTTGAGTTCTTTATAGATTCTGGAAATTAGCGCTCTATCTGAGGTATGGTTGGCAAAGATATTCTCCCACTCTGTAGGCTCTCTCTTCACATTTCTGATAGTTTCCTTTGCTGAGAGAAAGCTTTTTAGTTTGAATCTATCCCAGTTGTTGATTCTTGCTTTTATTTCTTGTGCTATGGGAGTCCTGTTAAGGAAATCTGATCCTGAGCCAACAAGTTGAAGATTTGGACCTACTTTTTCTTCTATAAGATGCAGGGTCTCTGGTCTGATTCCGAGGTCCTTGATCCATTTTGAGTTGAGTTTTGTGTAGGGTGAGAGATAGGGGTTTAGTTTCATTCTATTGCATATAGTTTTCCAGTTTTCCCAGCACCATTTGTTGAAGAGGCTATCTTTTCTCCATTGCATATTGTTGGAACCTTTGTCTAGTATGAGAAAATTGTATTTATTTGGGTTTGTGTCCATGTCCTCTATTCTGTACCATTGATCTACCTGTCTATTTTGGTACCAATGCCATGCCGTTTTTGTTACTATTGCTTTGTAGTAGAGTTGAAGATCTGGTATTGCAATACCCCCTGCTTCGCTCTTGCTACTGAGGATTGCTTTAGCTATTCTAGGTTTTTTATTCTTCCAGATGAATTTCATAATTGCTTGCTCTATTTCTGCGAGGTACATCATTGGGATTTTAATTGGAATTGCATTGAATCTGTATAGCACTTTAGGTAGTATAGCCATTTTGACGATATTAATTCTGCCTATCCAGGAACATGGGAGATCTTTCCATCTTCTAAGGTTTTCTTGAATTTCTTTCTTTAGTGTTCTGTAGTTCTCATTGTAGAGGTCTTTCACCTCTTTTGTGAGATTGATTCCCAAGTATTTTATTTTTTTCGATGCTATTGTGAATGGAGTAGTTTTCCTAATTTCTCTTTCTGAAGATTCATCACTTATGTATAAAAATGCATTGGATTTATGAGCATTGATCTTGTAACCTGCTACTTTACTGAATTCACTTATGAGTTCTAAAAGTTTTCTGGTGGAATTTCCAGTTCCTCTAAATATATAATCATGTCATCAGCGAACAGGGATAGTTTGAGTTCTTCTTTTCCTATTCGTATCCCTTTAATTTCTTTGGTTTGTCTGATTGCTCTGGCTAGAGTCTCAAGGACGATGTTGAATAGAAGCGGTGAAAGAGGGCATCCCTGCCTTGTTCCAGTTTTTAGGGGGAACGCTTTCAGTTTTTCACCATTTAGAATGATATTAGCCATGGGCTTAGCGTAGATGGCCTTTATAATGTTTAGGAATGTTCCCATTACCCCAATTTTTTCTAGTGTTTTGAGCATGAAGGGATGCTGTATTTTATCAAATGCTTTTTCTGCATCTATTGAAATAATCATGTGATTCTTAACTTTAAGTCTGTTGATATGGTGAATGACATTTATTGATTTCCGAATGTTGAACCAACCTTGCATCCCTGGGATAAAACCCACTTGATCGTGGTGCACTATCTTTTTAATATATATTTGTATGCGATTTGCTAAAATTTTGTTGAGAATTTTTGCATCGATGTTCATTAAGGATATTGGTCTGAAATTTTCTTTCCTTGATGTGTCTCTGTCTGGTTTAGGTATCAGGGTGATATTGGCTTCATAGAACGAGTTTGGTAGGGTTCCCTCCTCTTCTATTTCATGGAATAGTTTGAGGAGTATTGGAATGAGCTCTTCTTTAAAGGTTTTATAGAACTCGGCTGAGAACCCATCTGGTCCTGGACTTTTCTTTGTTGGTAGGCTTTTGATGACCTCTTCTATTTCATTGCTTGAAATTGGTTTATTTAAGTTGTGTATGTCCTCCTCGTTCAGTTTAGGTAGTTCATATGTCTCTAGAAATTTGTTGATGTCTTCAAGGTTTTCTGTTTTGTTGGAGTATAGATTTTCGAAATAGCTTCTAATTATGTTTTGTATTTCACTCGTGTCTGTTGTGATGTTTCCTTGTTCATTCCGAATTTTAGTAATTTGAGTTTTCTCCCTTTTTCTCTTTGTTAGTGTGGCTAAGGGTTTATCAATTTTATTTATTTTTTCAAAGAACCAACTATTTATTTTATTAATTTTTCCGATTGTTTCTTTTGTTTCGATTTCGTTGATTTCGGCTCTGATTTTAACTATTTCCTGTCTTCTACTACTTTTGGTATTGGTCTGCTCTTCTTTTTCTAGTGCTTTGAGCTGTAGTGTTAACTCGTTTATTTGTTGATTTCTACTTCTTTTTTTGAATGCACCCCATGAAATAAATCTTCCTCTAAGTACTGCTTTCATAGTGTCCCAGAGATTTTGATATGATGTGTCTTTGTTCTCGTTTACTTCTAAGAATTTTTTAATTTCCCTCCTGATGTCTTCTGTTATCCATTCATCATATAATAGTGTATTATTTAGTCTCCAGGTATTGGAGAAGTTTCTGTTTTTTATTCTGTCATTTATTTCTAATTTCAATCCATTATGATCTGATAGAGTACAAGGTAGTATCTCTATCTTCTTGTATTTACTAACAGTAGCTTTGTGGCATAAAATATGGTCTATTTTAGAGAAGGATCCATGTGCTGCTGAGAAGAAAGTGTATTCGTTCTTTGTTGGATGGTATATTCTATATATGTCCGTTAAGTCTAAATTGCTGATTGTGTTGTTGAGATCTATAGTTTCTTTATTCAATTTTTGTTTGGACGATCTATCCAGTGGTGAGAGAGGTGTGTTAAAATCGCCTAGTATTATTGTGTTGTGGTCTATTTGATTTCTGGAATTGAGAAGGATTTGTTTGACGTACGTGGATGAGCCAATGTTCGGGGCATAGATATTTATGATTGTTATGTCTTGCTGATTTATGCTTCCCTTAAGCAGCATGTAGTGTCCTTCTTTATCCCTTCTGACTAGTTTTGGTTTGAAGTCCACATTATCTGAGATGAGGATGGATACTCCAACTTTTTTGCTGTGTCCGTGTGCATGGTATGTTTTTCCCCATCCTTTCACCTTTAGTCTATGGGTGTCTCTTTCTATGAGATGTGTCTCTTGCAGGCAGCATATTGTTGGATTTTTCTTTTTAATCCAATCTGCCAGTCTGTGTCTTTTGATTGATGAATTCAGGCCATTAACATTCAGGGTTATTATTGTGATATGATTTGTATTCCCAGTCAATTGACTCATATTTGTTTTTGACATGATTCGGTTTCTCCTTTATTTGGCTATTCCTTTAGGCTAGCGCCTCCTGTTGCTGATTTGCATCGTTGTTTTTCATCTCTTCCTCATGGAATATTTTGCTGAGAATGTTCTGTAATGCTGGCTTTCTTTTTGTAAATTCCTTTAGCTTTTGTTTATCATGGAAGGATCTTATTTCATCGTCAAATTTGAAGGTAAGTTTTGCTGGGTATAAGATTCTTGGTTGGCATCCATTTTCTTTCAGGGCTTGGTATATGTTGTTCCAGGCCCTTCTAGCTTTTAGGGTCTGGATTGAAAACTCTGCTGATATTCTTATTGGTTTCCCTCTGAATGTAATTTGATTCTTTTCTCTCGCGGCCTTTAAAATTCTGTCTTTATTTTGTATGTTAGGTATTTTCATAATAATGTGCCTTGGTGTGGGTCTGTTGTAATTTTGTATGTTTGGAGTTCTATAAGCCTCTTGTACTTGGTTTTCCATTTCGTTCTTCAGATTTGGGAAATTTTCTGTTATTATTTCATTGAATAGATTGTTCATTCCTTTGGTTTGTTTCTCTAAGCCTTCCTCAATCCCAATAATTCTCAAATTTGGCCTTTTCATGATATCCCATAGTTCTTGGAGATTCTGTTCATGATTTCTTACCATCTTCTCTGTTTGTTCCACTTTGTTTTCAAGGTTAAATATTTTGTCTTCAATGTCTGAGGTTCTGTCTTCCAGGTGTTCTATCCTATTTGTTATGCTTTCTGTGGAGTTTTTAACTTGGTTTATTGTTTCCTTCATTTCAAGGATTTCAGTTTGGTTTTTTTTCAGTATCTCTAACTCTTTATTGAAATGATCTCTTGCTTCCCGTATTTGGTCTTTTAACTGTTGATTGGTGCGATCATTTAATGCCTGCATTTGCTCTTTCATCTCCTCCTTCAATGCCTGCATTTGCTCTTTCATCTCCTCATTAGCTTCCCTGATCGTTTTAATTACGTACATTCTGAACTCCCTTTCTGACATTTCTTCTGCTCTGCTGTCATTGGGTTTTATTGATGTAGTATCTAGGTTTGTTTGGGACATTTTCTTCCCCTGTTTTCTCATAATGGTCAGTTGTCAGTGGGACCCTGAGATATTGCAGTTTTCCACTATTGGCTTATAGTGTCCCAGTAGATTTCCAGTGTATCACCTCCCAGCCTTCAGTAGCCTGATGTCTTGGAGGAATCTGATAAAGCAGCTCATTCGAAGAATACTGCCCCTAGCCCCCTACTGGTTCCACGTTTTGGAACTGGCTCTGTGCGGAAATGCTCTCACTGTGGGCCTGCACCGTGCAGCTGGCCGTGTGGGAAGAGCCCACTGCCGGAGTGTGGAAGACTACCTTGGGAAGACTCAAGCTGCCCTGCCCGGCTCTGCTAAGCCACCTCTATCTGGGCCTGCCACCCGGGCTGAGCTTTACCCAGTGGGCAGACTCACCCGTGGCTCCACTTCAGTTCGAGTCTCTCAATGCCTCCCCTTCTTAACTCCTGGGTTGTGGAGCGACCGGAGGTGCAGTCTCCCTCTAGGCCGCCATCTTGGATCGCCCCGTGAAGAGAGCCCGCAGCCGGAGTGGGCAGAGCCGCCTGAAGAGGTCTCTGGCTGCCCTGCCCTTATCCCTGAGGCTGACTGCAGATCGAGGCTCTCCGCTGGTTCTTTGCAGGAGTACACTGCACTGCAGGGGCTCCGGGACTCGGAGCGTGCTCTGTTCAGACAGGCTCTCACTAGCGGGCCAGTTCCGTTCCGAGAACCTGGAGAAGCTGGCTGTGTGGGCGGGGCCCACCGCCGGAGTCTGGACCCACCTTTTGACCCAGTTATCCCACTCCTCAGTTTATAGCCAAAGGACTCAAAATTAGCATGCTACAGTAACGTAGCCACATCAGTGTTCATAGCAACTCAATTCAAAATAGCTAGATGTGGAATTCTTAAGTTTTTATTTCTTTTTTTTTTGATTCATTGTACACTAATGGGGTACAATTCTGGTTGTCCACAAAGTAGAGTCACATCATTTGTGTAATCATACACGTAAATAGGATAATGATGTTTGTCTCATTCTTTTATTTTTCCTTCTCCCCACCCCATACCCACTCCTCATTTTCCTCTACACAATCCATCTTTGCTCCATTCTTGCCTCCCTCCCACCACCCATTATTTATCATCATCCACTTATCAGAGAAATCATTTGGCCTTTGTTTTTGGGGGGATTGACTTGTCTCACTTAACATGATATCCTCCAATTCCATCCATTTACCTGCAAATGTCATAATTTTATTCTTCTTTATGGCTGAATAATATTCCATTGTGTACATATACCACAGTTTCTTTCTCATTCATCTGTTGAAGGGTATGTAGGTTGGTTCCACAATCCAGTTATTGTGAATTGAGCTGCTATAAACATTGATGTGGCTGTGTCACTGTAGTATGATGATTTTAAGTCCTTTGGGTATAGGCCAAGGAATGGATTAGCTGGGTCAAAAAAAAAAAAAAAAAAAAAGTGGTTCCATTGCACTTTTTCTAAAGAATCTCCATAATGCTTTCCAGAGCGTTTGCACCAATTTGCAACTCCACCAGCAATGTATGTGTACCTTTCCCCCGTATCCTTGCCAACACCTATTATTGCTTGTGTTCTTAACAATGGACATTCTAATTGGGATGAGATGAAATCTTAGGGTAGTTTTGATTTGCATATCTCTTAAGGACATTATCAAAGACTCAAAATCAGTTTACTACAGTAAAGCAGCCACATCAATGTTTATAGTCGCTCAATTTATATATAATAGCTAGATTGTGGAACCAACCTAAATTCCCTTCAATAGATGAATGGACAAAGAAACTGTGGTATATATACACAATGGAATACTACTCAACCATAAAGAATAAATTTTGACATTTGCAGGTAAATGGATATAGTTGGAGAATATCATGCTAAGTGAAACAAGCCAAGTCCCAAAAGCCAAAGCCAAATGTTTTCTCTGATAAGGGGATGATGATACATAACAGGTAAGAGAAGAATGGAGGAAGTTTGGATTGTGTAGAAGGAAATGGGGCAGGAGGGGTGGAGGAAGGAACGATAGTGGACTGAAACAGACATTATTACCCTACATACATGTATTATTACATGAATGGTGTGAATCTACATTGTGTACAACCAAAGAAATGAAATGATGTACCCCATTTGTGTACAATGAATCAAAATGCCATCTGTAAAAATTAAAATAAATAAATAAATGAAAAGTGGTATTGGTATTTTCTAGGTTAATGATGAAGGCAGGAATACTATCCAAGAGTAAAGAGAAGCTTGAATGAACATGAGGATGTTAATATGCATGACTTTATTAAAAGTGGGCACAGGATGGTAAAAACAGTGTTAGGGGAAGAATCTGCAGAAGAACCAAGAAATGTGAGTTGAGCTGAGCTAATAGTCATGATCCCTCTTATACCTAGGACTGGTTCTGTGGACAGTGCAGAGACTTTTGTGAGAAGATGATTTGTGTTTAAGAGAGGTCAAGCTGATACTGGTTGGGATGGAGTGAATGGGGTGACTCCAGAGGCAGGGATACTCTCTTTCCCAGAGATAACTGCAATAGTCCAGGTGGACACATGACAAAGACCTCAAATTCAGAGACAGTGGGAATGGAGAGAAGGATACAGGCTTTACAAAGCTAACAGGGCAATTTAACAAAACAGGGTGACCTATTTCAGTCAATGTATTCTGAAGTCTAAACCAAATCTCTGAGCTCACTGATTGCCTTCATGCTTGGAATAATGCCTGGCTACTGGGCCGCACGTGTTGGTTGAATCTGAGCTTGCAGCAGTTCAAATGCAGCTCCTTTGATCCATTTCTCCTCAGAGTCAGAGAGAGCTGGCAAGATGGGCTTGGAATCAACATTCGCATATGTTCAAAGGAAGATATTGAATTGGCTCAGATTTCTCATATCTAGGCCAAGATGAATTTTCAAAGGCAAAAATTCTTGAGTTCATGTGGAATTGCTTCTTGATGGAAAAAGACATATTTCTAATACCTTGAAAATAGTCAGGAGGAAGTGACTGCACCCAAGCTGTAACCTGTGATTCTGATACCAAAGATTAACACATTAGCCTCTGCTTTATTCACAGAGCTCCACTTGTACTCACAAAGTCGCATGTCTGTTTCACCGTCTTGTGTGGTTTGTGATTACCTAAACAAGGAGCAGGCCAGGAAGAGCAAGGAGAGCTCTAATCTATCTTTGAGGTGCAGGGTGTTTTGGGATAGCCCTAGGCAGATAAAGGTGTCTGGTTTGGGTGGTGCTGAAATTGAGAATCAAAAAGATTTGGTAGTCATCTCATATTACACTATTACATTTACTAGAGATGAGCCACAGCTGGGAGTGGAGAACTGGACATGCTTGAGTTAAAGAATTTCAAAAACTGATGTAGTACCAGTTGAATATGAAAGGCACATGCCACCACCCTAGGCTCACAGTGTGTCTACCTCCTGCAACTAAGGTTTTTTTCTTTCTTTCTTTCTTTCTTTTTTTTTTAAATGGATTTACTTGTACTAAACATGGAGAAACTTCCCTAAAATTATGATGTTTGGGAATTTTATCAATTTTAATCTTTACAATTTTTTTATGAATTATATTAGTGGTGAAGCTTGGAAAAGCATTCTGAAAGTAGATGCCAAGTACAGGAGCAACTGTGGGTCTATCTGCGCATGTGCATGGTCATATGTTTATGTGCATATGTGAGTACATTAGGTGGGGCAGTGGATTGTTGGTGATACTTTGTTACTATTATGCTCAAATATTTTCATGCATAAATAGAAAACATTGCAACTGAACTCAGATGCTCAGGAGTGACTGGTCTCAGGATTCTGGCTACCCTTGGTTGGTCCAACCCCCTAAAGACTGGGGATTCAATAACTGGGTCACCTATGCCCCATCCTCAGAAGCAAGGCACACAGCCCAGCAGTTGGAAAGTTCCCTGTCAGAGTTTGGCATAACTCTGTGGGTGAGCAGCAATGTTTTAGGGGGAAGAGGCATACCAGAAGTTATAACACAAACCAACTAGACAACCAACCATTTTTTGTTAATGAGGAAGACATATCAAGAAAATAGTTTGAATTTCCAAATAATGCTGAGAGTTGTCAGTAGATTGTCTTCTGGTACAAAGAAAACTGGACTTAAGAGTCAAAAGACCTGAACTTGGGTATGTCCACAGCATTTGCTACCTGTCTTTTAAATTCTGTGTATCTGTTTTCTCTCCTATTAGTCATTTGACAAATACTTCCTGAGGATCTATTATGTATCAGATACTGTGTTGGGTAGTGGAAGTTCATAATCTTCTGTGATATATAGTATGGAAGTGGTAACAATGAGTACAGGATAACCTGCAGAGCTGGATGATTTATAATCTTATAGGGAGTTAATACAGGTACATAGATAGCAATGATGCACTGCCAGAAAACAACAACAAAAAAAGATCTAAAAATGTTATAAAAATATAGTGAGAAGGAATAATTTCTTCAAAACCAGAGAACATGTGTCAGGGAAAGATTGACTGAGAACACAGCATTTCAATTGACCCTTAAAGGTTGAGGAGAATTTCAACTAGAGAAAGGTAATTTATGGTGAAGGAAACCTGTCATGCAAAAGATAAGACCATGTTCATGGACCAGCTTCCATAGCAGAGAAATCATTGTGGAAAGGGAAGGGCACCCAGGGTACCCCACACCACCAATGTCACGGAGAGTTTAGACTCAAGGGGAAACTTCCTAGCATCAGGTACAGGCTGAGTCTATATAGCAAGGTAACAGGTGACAATGTTGAAAAACAGAGGGACCACCTGCTTGTCCTAGTGAGCTCAATATTTCCATCATTCTGCTGCCTAAAGTGGTCAGTATATCTGAATATGACCAGGAAATTCCATGCTGTAGAGGAGTAGCTTTTCTGAGGAGGGACCTTGGGATTGGTTCTGCTCCTGGCATCTCCAAGTGTCCATGCCTGCTACCTGAATGATCACTTAGCAAGCATGGGGCATAGAGTGTCCTGGGCCCCTTCTCCAAGGCTCTGCTTCAAATGATCCCCAGTTCTACCCTGCCCTTCATCATGGTGGCATGACTCTGACTTATCTTCCAGCCTAGACTGATGTAGTCAGTAGGTAATTTAGACAACATCCAAATACTGTCCTCTGAAAACTCAAGAGGAGAACACAGGAGTTGGTTTGGAAAACTGGGAAAAAGAATTCATTTCCTGCAGTGTTTTCCCATGTCACTATACTTCAGAATACACCTCTCTGTACCAGGTTTCAAAAGTCCAAGTCTAAGAGAATGAGGTAAAGACTGAAACAACCCCAGCATTTCTTCTTGTACCTGCTCAAAGCCAACCTAGTCAAGAGCAGAGGAGTAAATATCTCAGAAAGCAGAAATGACCTCAGAGACTCTGCATAAAGGATGATAAACCAGCTCCCTTACAGTTTTGAGCACAGGGTAGATGGGTTACAGAGTTTGGTAGACAGTAGTCAGCACTTTAGCAAGGTCACAGAAACCCCCTTTCAAAACATGATAACTTGGCTATCCCCAACCCTCTCTCTAAATTGACAGGTATTTGAGGAAAACAGCCCAACTCGTGAATGTCAAAAAGATTTACATCAGAAGAAAACCTACACAGACTCTTACAGACATCAATTATGTTAGGATCCCTTTTGAAACTGATTGATGGCAAATTTTTTTAATTATGAGTGCCACCTTCTGGGCTCAACATTTGTAAATTTGACTTTACTGAATTTGATAAAGGAGGTGTAGAGACCGGAAAGTTTTATGTGCTCTGCTCACTGACAACAGCATCGAAAAGGTAGAAAAATCTTGCATTGTTAAGTCATACAAAATTGAGACCCAACACTTGAATTTCCAAAGTGTTACTTATCCCCCAAGAATGTTGAAAGAATTCAACATAAGATAGATGATAGATAGATGTGTGGATGGGTGGATGAATGGATAAATGGATGAAATATATTTGGATAGATGGATGGATGGATAGATGATATGGGTATAATGATAGACAAAACAAATAAAACTTGCAGCCTGGTAAGGGGACAGAGCCAAATAAAGACATTTCTAATACAGAAACATATTACAGCAGAAGAAACCCAGTTAAAAAACAAGTAATGAATAAAATAATTCAATAACAAAGTGTGGGGGGTTAAACAAGAAAGAGAGAATAAAATGAATTAGATGTTGAGACTTGAATGATGAAAAAGAACTATGCAAAGATAGTAGGAAAGAATATTTTTGAAGAGAAGGATTAGCAAGTACTAAAGTCTGCAGTGATTAGAAGCTGGTTATATTTATCCAGAGATATACCAGTGAGACAAAAACCTGTCAACAAGAGAAGAATCATATCAAAGGATGCAAAAGGCAAGCCTGCTCACTTTGATTCAAACCCTGTGAGGTATTTCATGTCATAAAGTATTATCCAGTGATGAAAGTCACAAAAATGTAGAAAGGAAGCCTACATGGATATTGCTAAATGAAAAAAAAAAATTCTTAAAAGGCTCTATACTGTGTGATTCTAATCTATGACATTCTTTAAAAAGTAGAAGCTATAGTGACAATAAATGCCTTAAAGGTCCAGGATTTGAAGGAAGGGAGGGATATATGAATAGGTAGAGTATAGGGTATTTTTAAGGTGGTAAAACTATTTTGTATGATACTATCATGGTGGCTATAACTCACTATTCATTTGCTAAAAGCTGCAGAATGTACAAAAATAGAAATGACTGCTTATGTATACTATGAACTTTAAAGAATGATTGTCATGAGTGAACTATTCCATTAAGATATATCAAACACATTTGAGTCTTTCCACAATGCCAGAATTTATTGAATAACAGTAAATTTGAAGCTGTATCACTTTCATCAATTGTAATTTACGGAGAACTCAAGGGTCATTTGACAGTCAGAAGGCAGGCGATCACAGATTCTTTAATTCCAATCTTAATTTCTAATGTCATTGATACTCAGGTTACATATCATACTTCACACAAATGTCTATATCTGTATATCTATATATACATCTGTGTAGATCTATATCTATATACTTATCTATAACAGACTACGAGAGGGTTAAGGTAACCGAGAGCAAAGGCAGAAAGCAGATGCAAATACAAAGTGCAAATACAAATAGTCGCTGTAGTTGGTCAGATAAATGTTTTAATGAAGCAGTTCCACAGAGTTGCCAAGCAAAAGTTCAGTTGGACCTCAGTTTCAGTGTCAGCCTAAGGGGTCAATTTGAAGGGAACCATGTGTCATCTGGAGCAGGAAAAAATTTGCTGAGTTGAACCCCAGAGACAGAGAACTGAAAGTTTATCACTGTGGTGATTTTCCTTGGTAAGACTTGTGATGAATGACCAGGTGATGACTTGTCGGGGTCTTAAGCCCCCCTGCTCTTCTCGACCAGCGACAAGGGAAGGGAGCACTCCCCAACAAGGCCAGACCGGGATAGGTAGGGCCGCCTGACTGCCCACACCCAGCCCTCCCGGTGGAGGACAATCAGACTCGTCAGGGAGACCAGTCAAGGCAGGAACTCATTTATTGAGAAAGTCACACAGCTTTTATGTAGGGTGGAGGCTAGGCGGGAACCAATCAGCTTAAAGGTCAGCAAGGCATGGCGGGGGTTCACACAGGCGAGAGTCCCATAGTACTATATGGCAAGCACAGCTGATCACGTTCATGGAACTGTTGTTAACCAGTCCCTGACGGTGGTCCGATTTATCGTCATTAACCTTTGAAACCGCCTTTGAGGCCTTGATCTTGCTCACCCGCCAGGGAGTAAGGAGTCAGCCTGAGTTAGTTAAAGTGTCATTAGTCCCAACAATGACTGAGGTTAGTGTGCTGCTATATCCATCCTTGGGGACACCTTCTTTTTTGAGTCTTAGGAGAAGGGATTCCTTGTGGTAAGGTTGATAAGCTCCTGGGTCTTGTGTTTCAGATATGATTTGAGATGCCCATGTGTCCAGGCGTTCCTTATTTACTTTGATAAGTTAGCAAGAAAAAGTTATTTATCAATTTGTATATTACAGTTGTGCTGAGCAGATGGTGGTTGCTTATTTTGTACATGCAAGGTGTAGAATCATTCTGTCTTGGCATTTGTACTCAAATGGAGTAACTCAGAGCAAACCAATACTTTACAAAATGGAATAACTCACAGTTATGCAACAGCCTAAAAACTACTGTTCTATATATCATGGAGTAACTCAGAACAGGGTGCAGCTTGTGCTCCAAAATAATGTATTAATATAGGCTCATCAATTTGTTGCAATTGCCAATATTAATACATTATTGCAACACAAAATTTAGCAATATAATATAGGAACCTGTTGGGAGAGAGTATGTGGTATAATTTTGTTGTGCTTTCTGCTTAATTTTTCTGCAAACCTAAATTGCCTCTGAAACAAATTCTATTCATAAATAAAAAAACAACAGGATAAAACTTGACACAATTGTAAGAATCAACCACTCATTACTCTGGAAATTGGACAAAGGTGTGCACCAAATTGGGATGCATTTATTTAGGGAAAAAAACAGACAGAGAGTCTTGGTAAGAACACTGGGAGTTGCTGTTAGTCTCAGGCTGCTTCCGTCTCCCCCATCACTGTCAATTACAGGGAACATTAGTCATTGGTTGGGCAGACCTAGGGAATCAGCAGTCTTGCTAAATTAAATAATCCAGATTAAAAAACTGGAATAATCTATAACACCATTAATATGATATTCTTGAAAATGCCAGATTATAGGAATGGAAAACAGATAGTGGTTGCCTGGGGTTGGCTGTGGAGGAAGGGTTGTCTACAAAGGGGAAACATGAGGGAATTTATGAGGTGTTAGGAAAAAAGAAAAAGAAATTTCTCTGATATACTTTTGGTAATGGTTCAATATCTGACAAAGAGAAAATATATTACTTTATGGAAATAAAAATGTAAATGAGAAAAAAAAGTTTGAATCTTATAAAAATATGAATAAACTAATGACCAAACAGGCACTTAATTGATTTAGAGGACATTAAGATTATACTGCTTCAACAAATCAGTTAAAATTGTCCTTCTCATTATATATATATATATATATATATATATATATATATACAATATTTATGCATATTTTTATAAGGTTTAGACACTATATATACATAATGGCAATAGTAAAGATACCTACTCCTTAGAGTTAATCAAAGCTAAATGCATGAGATATTGTGTAAATTAGATAAGCATTAGGTATTAAAATGTCGTATTGATTGGAAAGTGAAATTATTTTCATTCTTTCCTTGTACTGTTGCATTATTGTTTAAGCAAAAACAAATGCTAAGAAATATCAAAGCAATACATAGAACTACTACATGAAGATATGGCATCTCAGTATTTTTGTTAAAAAAGAGAACAATTGCATTTCTGTATGTTAGTAGTAAACAATTTTGTGACTTTTTAAATTTTTAGAATTATCTTTATTTTGAAATAGCCCACAATGCAGTTAAAAATGTTGATTGAGCAATTTGATGAGTTTTGAGAATGTAGTTGGTCATGTAATCATTACCATATTTATGACAGAATTCTTCATTTCAAGAATTTTCCTCAAAGTCCTTTGCACCTTCCCTAAAGTTAGTTTAAGACCTTGGCAAGCATTGACCTGCTGTACATAGTTTTACATTTTCTATAAGTTTATTTTTTTAAAAAAGGAATCAAATCTATGTAGTCTCTTACTGCATATCCTCTAGAATAATAAAAATTGAAAATAAAAAATTATAACTAGTGCCACTGAGGAAGCAGAACAACAGGAAAGCACAAACTTTTCTTGTAGAAATGTAAATAAGTACAATCACTTTGGAGTTTCTCATTTTTTATAAAATTAAGCAAATATACACTTACATTATAAAATGGCAATTCATTTCTACTTATTTATCCAGGAAAACTTAATCATACACCCATGAAAGGAATCATATCTAAATGTAAATAAAAAATTAATAAAGCATCTTAGAATTAATCATAGGAGATTAACGATGACCTTGAGATATTCATAATAGTCAAAAACTGTTCACAACATAATTGCCCATCAACTGGCAAGTAAATGTACAATTTGTGCACGATCTACAAATGGAATGCATCACTCAGCAATTTCATATCTAAGGGTTGTGTACATTAACCTAATTCAAAAACATAAAGCAAACATTATACTGGTGAAGTACTTAAGAGTAGAAAAGATGCCTGCTATTGCCACTTCTGTTTAACCCTGCATCATCAATCATTCTCACCACTGCAGGGGATCAGAAAGGAAGAGATAAAGCCGTCATTATTATTATTTTCAGGGAACATGAGTGTGAACATAGAAAATCCTGAAAAATATGTGGAAGAACTGTGAGACTTAATAGGCAGAGTTTTGGATAGAGGATCTGTATTCGGAAGTAAACGGTATACCAAATATTTTATAGACCATCATAAACAAGTAGAAAATTAAAGTTAAATTATTTGACAAAAGCATAAAAATATCAAATCAACAAGAATAATCTGGAAGATACATGGAAATTATCTATTCAAAAACCTGCAAACATTATCAAACATTACTGACAAACATTATAGTTCTAAATAAATGGTGAGATAGTTTACCGTCATTGATTTAAAATTTTAATATTGGTAAGATATCAATTATCCCCATATTTATCTATAGATTTGATACCATCCACTAAAACTCCAGCTTGTGTATATGCACATGCATGTACATTGGCATGTTGATTCTAAAATTGACAAGAAAATGCAAGGGCCAAAACAGAAATAAAATATGGATGGAGAAGAGCAAAGGTAATAGATTTTACTGACAGTAGGGTAAAAATATAATGTCAAAATATATAAATATCATCTTATCTACATATTTATCTAAGAGTAGATATAAGATAAAGAACTGATAAGCCAGGAGCAGTACAGTTTGCCTGTAATCCCAGAAACTCAGGAGGATTGAAAGTTCAAGATTAGTTCAAGTAACTTAGATAGATATCACCTTAAAATTAAAAAAAAAAAAAAGTGCTAGGGATGCTGGGGAAGTGTATTAGAGTCCAGAAACAGACTCACACATATATATTCAAATACATTATGACAAAGGTCACACTGCAATATCTTTTTAATAAATATTTCTAAAACATTGTATATCAATACCAAAATGAAGAAACTTGATTTCTACTTCATACCATACAAAAATAAAAAAGTCCACCTAGGTTATAAATTCATATTTAAAAAGGGAAAACAATGAAATTCTTAAAAAATTAAACATAGGATAATATATTCATGACCTCAGTATAGGATAATGTGTTTTACAACCCCCAAAATGTTGCTACTTATATACAGGAGGACAAGTAAACGTGATGTATTGGGCTTCACTGAGATTAATGTCTGCTGATCAAAGATACCTTTAAGCAAGTGAAATGTAAGGGCATTTCCAAAAGAGAAGAAAAATATTTACATATATATGTCTACAGTGAAGGACTTATTGAGATTATATAAAGAATGTCTACAAATCAGTAAGTAAAAGGAAGAGAATGTGGCAGAATAAAAGTGTTTCAAGTCTTAAATGATGATTTCACAGGAGAAATCTACCCATATGGCTAATATGCCCCTGAAACGGTCATAGGAGAAATATTAATTTTAAAGCACAATAAGGCACTATTGCACATTGATCAGTGTGGCTGAAGCGAAATAACAGAAAAATCAATAACAATTTCCATTACATGCATTTTATTATGAATCAACACAATTGAAGCCTCCATATCTTGCACATTGAAGTGTAAATTTGCAAAACCACTTCACAAAATATTTAATAGCATCTATTAAAACCAAATGTACAATACACTATCATGATCAGCAGTTGCACACTTATGTATATGAAAAACAGAAATGCTAACATAGGTATACTGAAGAACATGCAAAAGAATATTCCCAACAGCAGTTTTAGGAATAGCTCAAAGCTGGAAAAAAATCCATATATCCATCAATAGAGGAACTGATAATTTGTGACATATGCAGACAACAGAGTACTACATATTAGTGAGAATAAATAAATTACAAATATGTCAACACAGCATAATCTGTCATACATCATTATGCAGAAAAAAGAAACCTGGGAAAATAAAATGATACATACTTTATTATAAAAACTTAGAAATGGAAAGAAGTCTGTGATTTTAAATTCAGGATAACTGTCATTCTGGATAAGGCCTTAATGACTGAAGAGAACATAAGGATTTTGCATGAAATCCAGTTTGGATTGCTTGTAATACTGCTTCTCTATCCAGGTGGTGATCACAGGAATGTGCTCATTTTATCAAAATTAATCTGGATTCATATACTTATGAATATATGGCTGTGTTTCAAAGCAAATAAAAAAAAAAAAAAACTTCATATAAACCCATGTGAGCATTGGCAAATGTGAGCAGATACTTACCTGGCTTCTTTCAACTATGGTCTTGGTAAGGAATATTACTGGGTTTGACCCAAAATTTATTTCACTGAGTTCTTTGTTCTAAGCATGATTCTCCTTTCCACTGTGCCGGAAAAGGAGCTAATGTGCTGACATGATATGGAAAATACTACACTTTCAACTATTTCAACTTTTGTTATATGTTTTATTGCATGCTGTGCAGAACTGGAGCGTATGATATTTCCTGTGTCTTTACCCTTCAACCCCAAACATACAAATCCCCTAACCCCATTTAATACAGTTGACTGATTAGAATTTTAAAGATGTTTTTCTATTTTTCTCTGTTCTCCACAATTTCCAATAAGAAGTCAGTTTTTGGTTGTTGTTTCTCTGCATAAAATTATTTTTTGTTTTCTTAAAATATTTTATTTTTATACTGGTGCATATTAGTTTGTGATGTGCATAGATGTGGTTTTCTTTGCATCCTATCTATGGTTCCCTGAACTTCTTAGATTGCTTAATTGGGAGTCCCTGTACTGAATCCTGAGCCTTCAAATGATCTACAGTTTCCTCCTTTTGGGGACCCTGCCTCCCAAATTCCTGAGCTCAGTAAGAGACCACTTACTCATTCTTTTTGTGTTTTATTTTGTCATGTCACTAGAGGAAAATGCCCAGGAAGAAAATGAAATGGTCATAGAATTTCCTTCATCTAATCTCAAGGGTAATAGTCTTAGATATATGCTCTTAAAAATATATTCTCACATATTATATTCTGCTTATGAAGGAAGGGCAAGTCCCAAGTCTTTTACTCCATCATGGCCAAAATCCATGGTGGTGTTCTTTCTCATTGCTGTTTTTGAAAGCTATAAAACCGACATTTCTGTGTTCTCCTGGTGCAATTTCCAAACTTCACTTTTGCGCAAACCATTAGTTTTCTTTGCCCCCATTTCCCCTGTCCCTGTTCCATTTGGTCTCCATCTCTAACTCAGTTCAGTCTAGTCCTGAAATCTATATAATCACTTGGTTCTCTTCAGAGTTCATAGAATATAGCCTGCTAAAATACTTCTGACTTTTTTCAGATACTGGGCATCTCCCAGTTTCAACTACTATTCTCCAGTGGCCCATGATTGTTCTGCTCATCACCTGTTGACTTTTGTGGGCTCACTTGTCTCAGCTATATCAAAGACCCATGATCCCCTCTTGCTTCCTTTTATACAGAGGCTGGTATTGAATAGATCTTCTGGCTTTCAGAATTTAGCCCCCAACTGCTCAGACCTTGGAATACTTGGGGAGATATTGCCACTTGATTTTTTTGAGATGGTCTTAAAGTTTTGTTTTGCTTTTTTGTTTTACTTTTCTGTCCTACCTGTTTTTAATTTTTTTTATAGGCAGACTCATCAAGATTGACAATTACCCTAATGCCAGAGTTCTCTCAGGAAGACCTAATTTTCGCTTTTCAAAATGGTATAACTCGATATGCTCACTGAGAGATTCCCAAAATGAAGGGGAAGAAGAAAGACACTTTCAGTGCATTATGCTCCCTGCAGCCACAGATAATTCCACACCATTCCATTCCCTCAAGTAATGTGGTAGGGACATATAGCTTGATTATCTACTGAGATCCCAGTTCAAGAAGTTGTGCCTTATAAATTCCAAACCAATTTAGTAAAATAACAGGCATCTTAGTATCATTAGTGTACAAAATGTGACGAGTCATCAACCAAGCAGAAATTAACACCAGAGAATCCCACATACTGAGGGTCGTCAGATGATATAAAGTTTACCAGTAGAAACAAGGTATTCTATCAGCTACTAGGAACTCAGATGAGAATATCTAGGTACCAGAGGGCATAGGTTACAGAATAAGAATAAAAATAATCATGAGGACAACACATAAATTACTAAAAAGAAGGTTAAATTTCAGGACTTCTTAATAAATCTTAATTTTATTCTACATCCAGATCTGTTAAACCACAAAACAATGCGAGGATTTAAAACCCACATTTTCTAAACTTTTAGAAAAAGTTTGGGACTTATTGCAGTTCAATAAATTCTATCATCTAAAATAACCTTTAACCTAGTGGAAGAGACAAAGTAAGTCTTCTTTTGCATACCTAGCTTCTAGTTATTAAAAACATTTAAAACATATTTATCATGTGTCAAAATACAGGATCTATCAGCCAGGGCCCATGCAGAAAGAAAGTAGGTAAATTGAGACTATTTTTAAAAAATGGTTTGCTTCACAAATGCATGGGTTCAATTTATAGACATCAGTAAGAGTTGACACATTTTTCTGGGGCTAGTGATATGAGGGGGTTGCTGTAATCTCTCATAGGACAGAGGAATAGGGAGTGTTACTAGAATACAGAGGTACAAATTGGTGATATATTTTCCTCTATCCATTTGTCAACTTCCTGACTAAACTACACATAAACTAAACCCATTGAAAAATGTACCCACTGCACCATTCCCATAGGAAAATGCTGTTGTATATATCAATGCAGGAAAGTGGATCCTAAATTGAAAAATGTTAGCATATCTAGAATAATGGAGTAAACAAATTATCAAAATCATGATTAACTCTCAAGAGACTTCGTTTTAGTGGACAAGACACACTAAAGAAATAAGTGTCTTGCATGCACAAGGCCCTGGGTTCGATCCCCAGCACTACAAAAAAAAAAAAAAAAAAAAAAAAAAAAGAAAAGAAAAAGAAATAAGTGTAACAGATAAATGCATGCAGTCAGGAAAATGTTAGAGAGCTAAACTAGACTCAGGTAAAGAAAGGAGGCAGAGGTCTGGAGGTCTCTGAAAGCTCTGAGAGAGACAACTGAATGAGAAAAAGAAGGAAGTGGTACCAGTGCTAGCGTTTCAGTCAGCTTTTTCAGTGCTGTGACTAAGGGACCCTACCATAACAACTGTAGAGGAGTGAAAGTTTATTTGATAGCTCATTGTTTCAGACAGAGGTCTTAGTCCAAAAAAGACTGACCCTATTCTTAGGGGTTCTAGGTGAGGATGAACATCATGGCAGGAGAGGGTAGCGGAGAAGAGCAGCTTATATCATGGTGATCAGAAAGCAGAGAGAGATTCCACTCTCCAGATACCATTATCTTACATGTGAACTTTGGCGGGACACCTCATATTCAGAACATTAACATTCCGCCCTGGCCCCCAAAAGCTCACACTCATATGTCAATGCAAAATACATTTAGTCCATTCCGCAAGAGTTTTCATAGTCTCAACAGTTCTGAGATTGCTCAAAGTTCAAGTCCAAAGTCTTCTCTGAGGCTCAAGGCAATCTCACATTGTGAGCTCCTGTAAAATTAAAAGCAATGTACAAATATCCAGCATATAAAGGTACTGAGTAAACTTTTCTATTTACAAAAATAGAGACATAGAAAGAAGGGATGAGACCAAAGTAAGACCGAAATCCAGCTGGCCAAACAGGTCCTGTAGCTCCATGTCTGGCAACTGGGGCACATGGCATCGTGATGTTCTCTCCAAAGGACTTGTGTATCTCTGCCCCTGTGGCCTTGTTGGTTCCAGCCCAATTGGTCTGTCTTTGGGTTTGTCTCTGCTCAATTCCAGCAATTTTCCTAGAATGATTCCCAAGTTATTGGCATTTCTTAATCTACTGGCATTTTTCCACAGCTTCCTTCTTATATCTCTACACTTTGACTTCTGAGGAGGTATCCTCAGGGACTCTGATGCTGCTGCCCTTTTCCTGGGTCCCAGACCTTTGAAATTTTGGTGGAAGCCTCCATGACACCCTAACTCCAGCAACCTGCATTCCTGCAGAACCAGCACCATATGGTTGATGCCAACATCTACTGCCATCTCAAGTAGTAGCTAAGCCTCCAAGGACTCTTGCTGCAGCAACCTCTGAGTGTCTGGGTGGCTGAAAACATTGAAAGAACTTCCTAGGCCCTGTGGTACAAGAAGGGTATCCCACTGATCTCTTCTCAAGAGAATTTTCACCTTTACTCTCTTGAACTTGAGTTGGGTGTGGTCTGACCAGCTCCTGAGATGCCCTCAAGCCATCTTTCTTATTGTCTCTAGGCAAAGTCTTTAACATTTCTTCAGTTATGGTAATATCTTTAACAACCACAACATTCTTAACCCTAGTTTTACTCTGGCTTTTCAAGTCCACTTTTTCCAAATTTTTCTGCTCCGTTTTCTGCTCCTGAATATGACAATAAACTTTGCTAAAAGCTGCTAGCAATATCAATGCTACCTCCTGAATGTTATTCTGCCTAGACATTTCTTCTTTCAGATTAAGGAATCCATTACTTTTAAAATCAGCTTAGCAGAAAGTCTCAATATATGGGCAAAATGCAGACAACTTCTCAGACAGAACAAATGGCCTCTACTCCAAATTCCAATAGACTGCTCCATTTCTGAACCCTCTTGAGCCCTGTCTTCACTCTCCATGATCCTTCTGGCATTCTGGTCTTCTGAGCTCCCACCAGACTTGGCCATTAAGTTCCATTTACAACAACCTAAAGCATTTCCATCTTGGGCTGCTGAACATCTCAAAATTTCTCCTACCAATTCCAAGAATCTCAAAAGCTTCTAAATCACATGATCAGGTTAGTCACAGCTATGGTCCCACTCCTGGTACCAATTTCTGTCTTAGTCAGCTTTTTCACTGCTCTCACTAAAGGACCTAACCAGAACAACTATAGAAACTTTTTGCATTCTCTCACATGTGAGCTTTTGGGAGGACACCTCATATCCAAACCATAATAGCCATGATTGAGAGTTGGTTGGGAAAGAAAGCACTCTGCTTGATAAAGGTCAATCAGGGTTGGATTATATATTGTCTAACTTCCTACTGAGTTAACAACATGATTTTCCAGTGATTACAAATAAATGAGAGGAAAAGAGGTTACATAGCTTAACCTCACTTGAGCATAAGTCATCACAAAACAGATAAACTGCCTCAATAAAATTTCAGCTTTAAATTAAAAAATAAAGAAAATCAAACAAATAAACACAGACTGTTTTTTGTTTTGTTTTGTTTTTTATGTTTGAGCCTAGGTCATTTGTGCCTATGTTTCAATACCCCACTAATTTCACTAAAGGTTAAATAAGTTTTCCCTCTTGATTGGGAAGTAATCAAGGTAACAGAAGTCTGGAGAAAATGAAAATCATCTCTTGAAGGTCACCAGAAAATAGAAAGTCAAGGCTGAGATGCAGATGCTTGGGAATCAAATTAACTGAATTCCATGACTAGAATTCCTATCTTAGTGGATGGCCAAGGCTGACTAATAATGCCAAGTTGATAGAACAAATAATTATGATAACAAGAAAAAGGAGAAGGAGGTAAAGGGAAAAGGAGAAGAGAGGAATGGAGGAAGAAGAAAAAGCAGTGACTAAGATTTATTGAGTACTGAATACATACATACATGCGTATATGCCATATATTCAGAACTTATAGAAGATCTATATGCATACTATATATTTTTAAATATAAAATTTAAATATCAAGGAGTCAATAACTTCAAGCAATTTATACAGCAAGTAAGTGGAATATTAAAAGTTAAACTTTGTATACTGAGATCATAATACCATCATTTCATCAAGGCAAATAATTAAACTTCTACCCAACTTTCCAATCTCTATCAGCCCTTCGTTCAGCTATTTACTATTTATTTACTTTATATTTCATGTCTATCAAAAGTTAGGGTTATTTAACAGGAAGAGGATTGGTTGGAGCCATATGTAGTATGATTTACCTTTTTCCCTTCTTCCCAGGATAACCCTGCCTTTTTCAGTCCAATGAGTCTAAATGGTATCCACAAAATTCCAGCTCCAAAGGAGGTCATTTTTAGGATTAATGAGGATCAGGCAGAAAAGATGTCACACCCAACTAGGCATTTGAATAGTTTCATAAAGGTACTATTTATAACGGTGCTGGTTGTATAGACTATTTTGTGCAAAAAGATAGCATTGTATCCTGGGGATTAATAGCAGCTGAACTTTAATGCCTGACTTCCACATCTTGGCCTGAAAGGCCAAGGGGTGGTGGCATGCTGGAGGAAAGAGTAACATGAGGAAAGGCTACACACCTTAATGGAAACAGGAGCAAGTGTGCTGGCCTCATCTTCCTCCTTCTCAATGATTTTCAGTCAGTAATTATCACTTGTGGAATCCTCTTAGAAGCCAGAGGTCAAGGAATCCCATCAACACAGTTCATTCAGGTCAATTTCAGGGTACACAGCAAAATGAAGCTAGAGTAAGGTTGGATCTGGAGGAGCAGATGGAAAGGCATCCTATACACTTAAGCAGTTCTTATGAGAAAGGAAAATGGATGGGATAAAAAGCCTGATCATGGGGGATCTCAGTCATTTCTTAGTCTGACCCTTGTCTTGCTGCCAAGAATTTATGCCACTTAAAGTCACTTGGTAACAAGAGAAAATGAGTTGTATTTTCCTACATCACACGAGGATGTTCTGCTGTCCTGCATCTTTTTTCTTCAATATTCCTTGATGCAGAATCCAGTAAATTTCTTCACATTTTTATTGTACCCTGCTGGCTGCAGTATAACCAACATAAAGTGAATAAATTGTGAAAGTTTGACTTCTCTCTCAATCCTCTAGGTTTAAAAATAGCTATGTCACAAATATGTCAATGTTCTTGCATCAAAAGGGCAAAGAAATGGCAAGGTTGTGGGGACTCCTCAGGAGTGCTACCTAAAAAGATTTCAGGTAGGGAGAAGCATTCCCCATCCTGGAGAAACTCAGTAGTCTAGGAAAACTCCTACAAAAAGATCAAATCATATAACAAGAAAAATATTTCCCATCTGTGATTTCTAGATGACAGAGTGATTATGTATTATTTTATTTGAGGCTTTAGCAACCATACAAATACATATTATTTTTATTTACAGTTGATAGATATAAATAGCAAAGCCATTTCTTAAACCATAACCTTCTCACACTAATACCTAAACCATATGCCCAGAACAGCTGAGCATTATTTCTATCACTGAGCTTATCTTATATCCATATTCAGAAAAAATGAATAATTTTGACTTTAAGGAATTTAGGTCAAGTCAGACAAAAAAAAAATAATACATAACCATTTAGAGAGGAAAAAGATGCTAAACTTAGAACAGGGACCCCTGAAGGAATCTAATTCTTTCATTAAAGTTTTAAAGCATGGGTAAGGGATCATTCTGTCTAGGACAACTGTCTGCTAATCATAGATGGAAAACCTAATAATGTTGACAGGTATAGATGGAGTGATCTAGAGAGATAGGGTTTCAGGAATGACTACTATAGGAAAACCTAATGAATACTCCTTTTCATGATTTTAAAAATTTCTACCTCTATATAAAACAACTTTTCCCACTAATTGTACATGGAGTATTCCCACATGTTTCAGTCTTTCTGAGTTGCTATAAAAAAGTACCTTTATCTAGATAATTTATAAGCAACAGAAATGTATTGCTCATAGTTTTCAAGGTTGATAAATCCAAAATCAAAGTGCCAGCAGATTTGATGTTTGGTAAAAACATCTATGTATTCTTTCATGGTAGAAGAGAAAAGGGAACTAACAAAGTACCTCAGAGCTCTTTTATAAAGGGCACTAACCTCATTGTGAAGGTGACCCACTCACCTCTCAAAGGCCTCATTTCTTAATACCACTACATTGAGGGGTGGGTTTCAACATATGAATTTTGGTGGGGAGCACATATATTCCAACCATCAAATTGAGAGACCTCTTGTCTCTCAAAATTCATAGCCTTTCCTATACCAAATTTATTAATCCCAGTACAATAGCCCCAAATGTCTTATTGTTCCAGAATAAACTCAAAAATGTAAAGATCAGAGACTCATCTAAATATCATCTAAATCATTCCTCCTGAGGGCAAGATTTTCTTTAGCTGTGACCCTGTAGAATCAAATATTTTATGCTTCCAAAATGCAATGGAGGGACAGGCATAGGATAGACATTCCTATTCCAAAAGGGAGAAAAAGGTTGAAATAAAAGGAAAAGGAAAAGCTAACAGGTCCCAAGTAAGTTCAAAACCCTACAAGACAAAAAACACTGAGTTTTCTGTTTGTTTGTTTTGTTCCCAACACTGGAGATCAATCCCAGAGCTTCACACCTGGTAGGTAAGTGCTCTACCATGAAAGTACATCCCCAGCTCAATAATGAATCTTAATATTTGAGAATAATTCTGACTATGTCACACCACACTGAGCTGGGGCTGGGACTCTAAGGCCTTAGGTAACCTTCTCCCCTGGCTTTGCTGGTCACAGCCCATGAAGCAGGTCTCATTCCTTAGAGTTGCATGACTGAAGTCCTCTCAGGGTAGAGCTGCATGCTGGTGGCTCTACCAGTCTGGGGTCTCAGGAATGACCCTGCATCCTATGATCCCCTTACGCATTGTACTAGTGGTGACTCTATGTGGTGACTTCACCTTCCTCTGGAGGAGTCACCCAAGTCACACCTGGGATGCTTTAGTCACAGGAAGGATACCCAAAGATCATTGCATTAGAATGAAGGCATCACAGCCTTGCAATCATTTGGTTCCCAAAGCCTAGGCATCCTAGGAGAAGGAGCTTGAAGATTTATGAAATGCCTTCTGAGTCATTCTTGCTTTGCCTTCATGAATACACTTGGCTTCCACTGAGTCACACTAATCTTGTCCAAGGATGGCTTGCCTTATTCACCTTTGGTACTCTCTCCAAAATACACTTTTTCATTCATTACCATCGTTTAAGACTTGTCCAAATCTTTAAGTTTAGCTTCTCTTATGATTATAAATCCCACCTTTAATATGTTCCTCCTTGCCTTTCAGTATAAAGCAGTCAAGAGAAGTCATGCCATACCCTCAAAATTTGCTTAGATTGTTTTTCTGTCTTAGTCCATTTAATCTGTTATAATAAAATACCTTGAATTTCGGTAATTTATAAACAATAGAAATCTATTGCTTATTGTTGTAGAGACTGAGAAGTCACCTGCATCACAATTCTTTGTCATATTTCCAATAATCCTGAGGTGCTGACAAATAAGGTGTTAGGTGATAACAAAGGCCACCCCTTTGATAATCATTAAAATTTTTGCTCTAAAATACTCACATGTATAGAAATTTCCTCTTTCTCTTTCTGGTTGCTTTGATTCCCAAATGCTTGCCTAGACTCTTCAGACTTGCCCTGAACCCTAAGGAGTGGAGAAACCCAAGCATCATTGACTCTGACCTAAAATGGTCAGAGTAAGCCAGGGCCCTGAACTGTGATCAAGTAATATGCATTCAGCCCTAAGAACCTGGAAAATCTGAGCTTAGAACCTTGAAGTAAAACATGAATATTGTGCTTTAGATCTGACTATGTAGTTTGATGTTGCATATTTGGAAAAGATGGTTCAAAATGGGAGTCAGAATTCTAGGAAGAAAATAAAAACTGTATCCTGAAAAGACCATTCACTATGCAAGTTAGTATCTCTTGTACTTGGGAAATATTGATCCACATATTAGGATAGTGCTGCCTCTGAGTATGGAACCTGAACGTGCTAGAAGGGTGTGTGTTTGACAGCAATGACTCTCACTTTTTAATTTAATAATATTAAGGAATAATAAATCTACAATACATATTAGAAGTGAGGAGAGGGGCTGGGTGGAGTCTCAAAAAGAAAAATGGAAAGAACTTTCATTGAGTTTTTTTTTTTTACCAGAGGACTTCTTCAGGGGTGAAAAGGAGGTTAGGAGAAAGCTATATCTAATGGGATCATTACGGTTGCTTAAATAGGCAGGATTGTTTCCTTAGTCTGTGACATAACCTCCAGGCTTTTGTTCTTCCCTGATATTATAGGTGTTAACTCTGTGTTCAGGAATCCTGAAAATCCAATTCACTAGTAATAACACTGGAGGGGGAGTCAAGAAACTTTCAATTAAGTATTAGTTCAATCCTTAACTAGTGGGGTAGTTTTCAGAAAACCATCTTTATATCTTTATAAAAAACTAAGAATAACTACAGGATTATTTTCAGCTTTTAAAGTTTCAGAGAACATTTGATGGAGAAGCTTCAGCCTTTAACTAGTAAACTACCTGCATTAGTAACATCTGATGCTCTGTATAACAAAATGATCTTTCTACAGGAAGTCCTTTAGTTTATTTTTACTAACTTGATTGTCCATAAATGAGTTGAATTACACTGAAAGATGTATGTGCCATTTATTAAGTTTATGAACCCTTTCTCCCAGTCTTTGATTTTGTCTAAGACTGGACTCAGACAGCTTACACAGGAACAAGGAGACCCATCTTCAAAATTCTCCCTGACCTAGTTGCTGACTTCAGTCCCACAAAACAATCACATCTACCCAGAAAGAAACTCATCAGTAGAATTATTCTTCTTGATGTCAGATCCACCCTTATTCTCGGAAAAAAACAAACAAAAACTTGCCTGTCTTAGAAACAACAAATTCTCTCCCTTGGAAGTTCACAGTAATTTCTGTTTTAGCTTCTGAGATTGCCTGCTTATGTTTTTGCCCAGGGTTTCAGTTCTAAGACATTATTCAAGGACCTGAGATTCAGTCTCCACTTTGGCACTAATGAGGAGTGTGTACTGAAAAGGTTTTATCTCCCCAATTTCTGTCCAGGCTTTAAAGTATTTCAGTAGGATAAAGAGTTATCGTCCTAGTTGAAGTTTTAGTTTGTTTTGTATTTTCCTTAACACAATTAATTTGTTTCCACATATTCTGATATTGGTTCCTGGTCAAGTAAGTTTTTTCAAGGAGGCCATTTAGGAATGCATATGATTTCCCCATATTAAATATGAAGGAACTTTAGTAAGATGCTTGGGAGAAATTTAGAATTTGGAATAGAGGAATAAAGGAACTATAGCAAAGAATTTGTACTTAGAGGCTACATTAATCAATTGATAATGGTTTTCCTGGAGTGCTGTATTTAAAAGACACCTGACTCAACAATCATGAGGGATGTCAAGACTCATTCAGTGCTGCAGTCTGGCACATCTACAGTAAGGGAGCACAGGGCTAGAAGCATGTGATATTTGCCATCTTAGTATGAAGTTAAAGAGATTGACTCAGTCATGGCTTTTAGACAGATGGTCTCTGGAAACTGTATGAGTTCATTTTCAAGCATAAAGAAATTAAGGTGGAAATTGTTTGTAGGCGGAAAAAACTAAACTGAAATAACACCTTCTAAGTCATCTGAAGAAAAATAAAATTAAAAAAAAGAATAAGCAAGTAAGTCTGCAACCCATGTTCTACCTACAGCTTGCAGGCTCTACTGTTCTCAATATTGCCTTCTCAGCATGAACTACAATAAATTGTCACTATAGATTATGAAAGTCAGTTCTTCATTAGCAGGACAGGGACAGTGTGCAGTCACCTGAGTGTTATTTCTGAGAAAATGAAACCTATCATCTATTCTCACTTTCCATGGACAGTGAATTTTATTTTTCACTTAAATACCACTTTCTGGCTTATTTCTGCTAGTGAATGCTTTTCCTACCTCTTAGAATAGATGGATGGCCATTAGTACTGCATGCAAGTGAAAGAAATATGAGGATAAAGAGAAAAGGACATGATTATAAGGAATAAGAGACGTAAAAAGGACATTATTAGCTTAGGGATATATTTCAAAGTTTTCAGCTTCTAGCTCTCAATTAACAAATCCACAATCCATTATCCAGCATAGATTTTTTCTTCTGGGAGATGAATTTGAAACATTTGACAGTCTCCCCAAAAGATGTGTTGATTCAGGAATGCAAAATCTTTCTTAGGACGTCTGCACTTGCTCTTCCTATTGACAATATAACATTCTCTGAGGCTGACTGCATGGCTGGATTCTCTCATTCTTTATTCTCAGGAGTGTTGCTGCTTCCTTCATTTTCTATGTGAAATAACTTTTCTTCCCTCACCTCCAGTCTATTTCATCAATCATTGCATTTCCACTCTCATAATACTTAACATAGTCAATCTCTTTTAGTTGTTTGCTTACCTATTAATTGCGTATTTCCTCCTGTAAAATTTAAGCTCAGTGAGGCCAGGGCACTGTCTATATTACTTATCACAGCATTCTTAAACACACTATATTATTAAAACTCTTCTACGTGGATGGGGAGTCTTGAAAAATAGAGGGAATTATTAGAAACATATGATGGTTTTCTTTCATTTTAAAAGGGCTTGAAAATGGTTATTCTTTGTCTTTTTCCTCCACAACACTAGTTAGAAATGTATATATTGTGGCCTGCATGTTACACTGTGTCCTCTTATAATATCTCACTTAGTATACACAAAAAGCGTATAAATTATGATGATCCCCACTTTGCTTGTTCAGGGCAGTATAGTAGAAGACAGGCGTGAACCTAAGTAATGCAGACACTTGGACAATGTACCATACTTCTCAAGTGATTGCTGGAATTTTTATGGCAATGTTTCTGAAATGTTAACTATCCACAGAGAAAATATTGAGGTGGAGTCTTTCCTGGAAAGGATTGGCCAGAAATAGCCCTCACTGGGCATAAGAAGCAGTGGTACTGAAAGGAACAACTGTCCAGCAGAGCATAAAAAAAAAAAAAAAAAAAAAAAAAAAAAATACCTAAGGGAAGATTTTAAAATGCAAAAATATGGGGCAGAATGGCTTGGGAATTTCATGAACCAAGGAAAACATATTTTGGTGAGTTTGGATTTTCATTTTTCAATATACATCCCAGATAAAGTGATGAAAAGTTTGGCAAAATGAAAGTAACCAAAGCGTGCAAATTTTTTAAATAAAAAAACCCCACTTCCTAGTCAGAGCAACAAGGAATTGTCTTGTCATTCAGAAAAAATTTTAGAGAGTAACCACTGTATTGCAGCCCAAAACCAAAAACACAAAACCAAAAATTGTTGCCCCACAATACTCATGGAGGAAAGGTTTAAATAAGATTCACAATTTCATAGCATACTATTTAAAATGTTTGCTTTTCAATAAAAATTACTTTCACACCAAGAAAATCAACAAGAACATAAAAGAACTCAACAAAATAATCAACAGAATTTAATCAGCATTTATCGAACACATCTCCTTAGGCAGAAGAATACACAGTCTTTTTAGATTCTCCAAAAGCTTATGCCAAATGGATTCTATTCTGGGTCATAAAATGAACCTTACATATTAAATCATATAGACTGTATTTTCCTACCAAAGGATGATAAAAGTAGAAATCAATCACAGAAAGATAACAACAATAAATCCAAATATTTGAAAATTAAATACAATTCAACATACCCATGGTCAAAGGAAAAATCAAGCGGGGTATTGTGGCACATGCCTGTAATTCTAGCCCCTCAGGAGGTTGAGGTAAGGGAATCCCATGCACAAAGGGAGCCTCAGCAGCTTAGTGAGGGATTATTGAATTTAGCCAAACCCTATCTAAAAAAAAGACTGGAGGCGTGGCTCAGCAGTAAAGTACCTTGGGGTTTGTTTTGTAGTACCCCCATCTGCTAAAGAGAGAAAGAGAGAGAGACAGAGAGAGAATCACTGATAAATATAAAGAAAACATTGAATGGAATGCAAAATGAAAACAAAATTCAGTAAAATTTGTTGAATGCACAGAGTAGTTCTGAAAGGAAAATTTAAAACAATGCAAAATCGTTGTTATTAATAGTGGACATTTTGAAAACATTAAGAAGTTGGTATCTAAAAGCATGTTTCTTTGTACTTTGGGTTTTGTGCAATCAGAGTATGTGACTAAGACATAATAATTCATGTGAATGTTCAAATATTCTTCATTTACCATTAAATTACTGTAGGATGTTGAAACAGAGCTAATGACAGGAAAGAAATTCACATATGCAAAGAATTTCTTTTATGCTATGTGAAAATTTATGAGTAATCATATATAATTATTTATAAAGGATATCATTGTGGTAAAAAAAGAAAATGAAAAGCACACCACACAATAGGAGAGATACTTCTGAAGCATATCTTACAAATCACTTCTATCCTATCAATGAGGACACAAAAAGTTTTTAAATAATTGATCCAAAAGTTTATATAAACAACTTTTAAAGAAAAAAATATTAATTTCCAACAAACATATAAAATTCAATGAATCTTATTATTTATCATGAGCATATAAATTAAAACTCATATGAGATACCACTTCACACATACTAGAATGACTAACATTTAAATGAATGAAAATAACCAGTGTGATGAAGAGACAGGCAACTGGAACTCTCAGACTTTGTAAGTGTGAGTGTGAAATGAAAATGTCAATATGACATTTTCTTATATAGGTACACATTTGTCTACCTTGGTCCAGTAATTCCTCTCCTTGGTATTTACTCAAGAAGAATGAAGTTCTACTTCTACAAAAAGACTTGTAGAGGAATGCTCACAGCAGTTTTCTGCATAATAGACCTAAACTGCTAACAACCTAGATTTTCATAGGCATGTGAATATATAAACAAATTTAATAAATATATATATAAATAAATATATTTATAAATAAACATATTTCATAAAGGAAATTCTGCTTAACAAAAAAGGATATGAACTACAAGTAAACACAAAAATGTGAGTGAATCACACATAAGAAAAGATACAAGTGATATATCCCCAGAAACTGATATATGCACAGTGAGTCCATTTATATGAATTTTTAGAACTGAAAAAATTAAGCTGAAGTGTTAGAAAATCAAAATTGTGCTTGCAATGGGCAATAGATGGCACTGCCTGGAAAAGAGCCTGAGGAAACATCTGGGGTAAAAGAGATGTTCTAGATTTTTTGACTACTAGTGGTTATGTATACACACATTTGTTAAATTGCATTGAACCTGACTCGACAAACTGGACATACTATCATCTATAAATTATATGCCCATTAAAAATGTATTGAATAATCAAGTGCTTGAACAAAAAAGTTGCTTAGCAAATTAGAGTTTATAAAAACACTTCCATAAATAAAGGATCCTTAGGTCTAAAACTGTGTTTGTTTTATTTCAGAGAACAAGAATTAGAATAGTGAATAACATTTTAGCCAGGCCCTAAGCAACTTAGTGAGACCCTGTCTCAAAATTTAAAACAAAAAATAAAAAAGGCTGGTAATATGGCTCAGTGGTTAAGCACCCCTGGGTTCAATCCCTGCTACAAAAAAATAAATAGCAAAACAAAACAAAACAAAACAAAAAAAACAGAATAGTAACACTGTTTAGTTCCAAAGTTATTTTAAAACTTATTTTAGAAGCATAAATGTCTTGTTTCTGATTTCAGTTAACAGATTTTTAGGAAGGTGAAGATTTGACTGGTGAAGATTACTTACATTTTAGTGCATTGGATTCTTACATTGACATGTGTATTAGGGATAGCTAGCAGTATTAATTATCTTTGTGCTACTACAACAAACTATGAGACAATTAATTCATAAAGGAATTAGGTTTACTTAACTCACAATTTTGAATGTTCAAAAACCCAAACGGTCTAGGGCAGGTTTGGGAAGGGTCATCCCTTGTCCACAACACCTCATGGAGTGAATGAAAATGGCAGGAGCAGGTGTCTGAAGCAAGCAACTGATTATACTTCCAATGGGAGAAGAGATGGAGAATAAGTTGGAACCCCACAGTCCCCTTCAGTGATGTAAGAACCACCCACAGGATTCCATCTCTTAAGGATCCACAGGGTGTACCAAACTGCCACCTTGGGGAACAATCATTTGCAAAAGTGACCTTTGGAAGTCAATCGTCAAAACTATATCTCAGGTATTTAGCAGTATCTGAGATGCAGAGAGGTTAAGGGATTTGGTCCAAATTATACAACTTAAAAATAGAAAGCTAACTTCCTGGGTTCAGCCTTGATGGATAAATAGGATGCTGTTGTACCCTTCCACCTGAACTAAGTAACTGAACAAGGTATATGAAACAATGATTGTCAGACATTGGATAGTAGGCAGCAAAGGACAGTGATTCCAGAGGGAAGGGAAATGCATGAAGGAGTCCAGCTTACTGCTTGGGGGAACCCAAACAGCTTAGAAGGCACCCTGAACTGAGGAAGAAGAACCAAGAATTCAGGGACACCAAGTAAGTGAAATTCACAGGCAGAATACCCAAGAGGAGAGAGCTTCAGAGAGAGTTGGGAGTAGGAGAGAGAGATGATGAGAGAGACCTGCAGAGGGTTCTCCTTGAATCTTCATCTGAGTACTTAGAAATTACTTAAGTCCAGGGAAAGAATAAATAGAACATGTAGATGATAATAAATGACCCTTACTGACACCATATAAAAAATTAATTCAAAATTGACCGAGTTCTAAATTCAGGAGATAAAACAATAAAACTTCTAAAATCATATTTTAAAAAAGCAAACAAAAACAAAGGAGATAGCCTGACATATTGGTGCATGCCTATTATCCCAGTTACTTAGGCAGAGTTAGAGGCCAGCCTCAGCAACTTAGTGAGACCCTATATCAAAACAAAACAAACAAAACAACAAAAGGGACCATATTAATGACCTTGGATTTGGCAAGGTTTTCTTGAATATACAGGCATAAAATGTAAATTACAAAAGAAAACTCAATAAATCAGATTTCTTCAAAATTAACTTCAGCCCTTTAAGAAGATTGGTAAGAGACGGGTACAGTGGCACATGCCTGTAGTCCCATCGAATCTGGAGGATGAGGCAGGAGGATAGTGAGTTCAAAGCCAGTGTCAGCAAAAGCAAAGTGCTAACTCAGTGAGGGCATAGACAAGGAGCATATATGACAAAGAACTCGTGCATAAAATACATTTTTAAAATCTTATGATTCTATAATGATCGGACAAATAAATCTCCCAAAATTGCCAAATGATTTGAAAAGATATTTAACAAATGAACTCTTGAAAAGGTGCTCAATACAATTCAATATTAGGGAAATGCATATTAAAATTAAAGTCTCACTACACATGCTTTCAAATAGCTGAAATCAAAAGTGGTGGTGAGCATGTGTAATAACAACTGGAGTCATATGTTGATGGCAGGAACACAACATGTTGTAATCACCTTGGAAAACATTTTTTTTTTCCTTGAAATATTAAACTCACGGCTATCATTCAACCCAGTCATTCCAATTCTAGGTGTTTACACAAGAACAATGAAAGCATGTCCAAACTAATACTTTTGGATAAACATTCACAGCAGTTTTATTAATAATAGACAAAGTATGGAAGCAACCTACATACATTCCAAAGATTGAATGGATAAGCATATTACCATATATTCATGCAATGGAACAAACCACTGATCCTTATGAAAGCATGCATGAATCTCAAAATAATTGTGTTGAGTGAAAAGTTGGATCAATAGATGTGTTCTGTATAATCCCATGTATTTTTTCTCTAAGAGGAAATTCTGGAAAATGTAGATTAATCTATATGACAGGAAACAGACTTGTGATTAGGAAGATGAATTATAACAGTGCTGAAGAAACCTTTAGGGTATGATAGACATGCTTAGAATCTTGACTGTGGTGATAGATTCATGAATGTATAGATTGATCAAAATGTACCACTTTGTATACATTTTTTTTTGTACCAGGGATTGAATTTGGGTACTCAACTACTGAGTCACATCCCAAGCCCTCTTTTGTATTTTTATTTAGGGTCTCACTGAGTTGCTTAGCGCCTCGCTGTTGCTGAGGCTGACTTTGAACTGGCAATCCTCCTGTCTCAGCCTCCCAAGTCATTGGGATTACAGACATGCGACACTGCTCCTCGCTCACTTTGTATACTTTAAATATGTGCAGTTTCTTGAATGTCACCTATCCCTGAATGATGCAAAGAAAGATGGCATAGTGTGGATACAATAATGCATAAATTTCTCTCCTTCACTCTTTTATTAATGGTTCATAATCCCTCTATTTCAATATCTAAGAATATGCCTTTAAAAAGCAACTGAAATTTCTCCATTTTCTGAAAGCAAACTGTTTTGCTAGAATTTTTCAGACTACCAATTTTGGATTAGAAAAGGATTATACCTATTTTTCTAAAGCATTGGAAAAGTATGTAAGGCCTGGTCTTATCTCCAGCTGTGCAGCTGCCCCCACTCTGTGCCTGGCAAGCAACAAATCCCTCCCTCTAACACTCCGTTTTCCATCCCATTTGCTCTTCATTCTCAGAAAACAAGGGACTACTCCTCAAAATCATAATACAAAGCTCATTTTCACTCCTCATCCTGGAAACAGGGCAGGAGGCCTCCTGGGCAGGGATTTCCCTTCCTTTTCCCTTTCCGCTTCCTTCCTCCCTCCCCTCCCTCCTTCCTTTCTTCCTTCCTCCCTCCCTCCCTCCCTTCCTTCCTTTTCTGGTTTCAAAGACATCTTACGGCGTACCTGGTTAGATGAAGGGGGAGACAGAAATAGGGAAGCTGAGCCTCATCACTCAGCATCTCTTGGAATGTTTCAAGCAGCACAATTGACTTGGGCATCTGGAAGAAAGCAGTCAGCAAAAGGCATGATCATCAGATAGCAAGTTAGGGGTGTGATTGCAAAATACAGAGTAGATCACCAGCAAATTTGAAGTGTGGTTAATAAGCACTTGGAGTTGAAAGAGAAATTTGTGAATGAATTGTAATTGATTCTCTTTATGGAAAATATAGATGCTTCTTGACTTATGATGGGGTTACATCCCAATAAACTTATTGTAAACTGAAAATATCATAAATCAAAAATGTATTTACTCTACCTAACCTCCTGAAGATCACAGCTTAGCAACACAGTACACTGTAGAGTATGAGCCATTTATTCTTGTGATCTATCCCTTGACATACTGAAAACTGTGGCTTCCTTTGGCTGCCCAGCAACACAAGAAAGTATCCTACAGTGTATTGCTAGCTCAGAAAAAGATCAAAATTCAAAATTCCATGGACAGATTCTATTGAATATGTATAGTTTCTGCACCTTTGTACAGTTGAAAAATTGTAAGTCAAACCATCCACTATTATAGGTCAGAGCCCTCTGTATAATGCTTCCCTACTCTGGGTGATCTATTTTCTAAAAGCCCAGGGGATCTCCAGCTGAGGGATCTTTACCCAAGCATGGAAATAGCTTCTTTCCCACTGAAATCCTTTCAAGATTTTCAATCTGTTTTGCTTCCAGAACAAGACTTTGGGATGCTTTGGAGGCTATCAGACACCAGAAAAATTTTCTTTTCCTGATATTTGCCTTAGAGAAGGTGATAGGATTCTTATCCTTTATCTTCATCATACAGTCTATGATGAACACCTGCCCTTTCCATAAAACTTTGATCATTTCACCATTATTCAACTTATACAAGTTTAATGATGAGAAGAAAGATTCAAGGGATATCTGGAAGGGTGGGCTCTGTAGAAGTCTCTGAGACATGTCAGGACATCAGATTAGTACCTGGCTATGGGAGTTCTACTATTGAATCACTGCTGGACCTGGGGCAAGTTAGTTGCCATTTTTGAGACTGGGTTTATTCTTATGAAGTTAAGTGTGTTGGATAACATGGTCCCTGAGACCACTACTAGTTCTATAGTCATTGTTCCCATTTGAAAGCGTTCATGTTCACATGGGTCCACAGAAGAGAAAAGCCTACAGGCACCCTGCCCGTATCTCCTCAGTGAGGATGTTGAACAGGAGGGATTTTCATGTTTCCATCCTTGAGCATCCCAAGTGAGTAAGTTTAGAGGTCTTAGTGAACAAGTAGGGGTCTGAATTCCCCAAAGTCTGATCCCCATCCTTATTTTCCCCATTGACCTTCCTTCAGCCTGAAGCAGAATTTGCTGAGTCTCTGGTCATATGTCTCAATTTTCCTTTAGGAACAAGAGGTAGAGCAGCAAAAGTCTAGAAGTTCATAGTAATAGAGCTCAAGCCCACTATACAGAGTGTATAAGCTAACCTATCCAGGTAGAGTGGAGAATAAACACCAGGGTTAGAATGGGATGAAGGGACAATAAGACTTACCTCTTCTCTGACTTCCACCAGCTTACATCAGCTCAGTGTCCTCAATCATAAAGTGGGCACAATAGCACTCAATTCCCTGTGTTATTATAAGGTATAAGAAAAACAGTGTATTTTTAGCCTCTGATTAGTCATATGTGATGAACAATTTGAACACTTACATCTTAAAACTAGGGAATGAATAGCAGGCCTATAATAAGAATCCTTGGTCCCCTGTCATCAATTTCATTGGGTTTTTATTGGTGTTATTGTTATTTTTTCTATACTAGGTTACTTTGGGAAATAAATTAATTGCTCTGAAATAAACACTTACAGATGCATACAGGCACATACCACTAAGGAGAGTAATTTGGTAGGATTGAGTGCACTGTCTCACCTAGAATCAGATTGAGGCAGGCAGGACCTGAGTTGACCAGAAATGTGAAGGGCTGGCACTAATGTAAACTTTTGACTAGAGAACATCAGTCTGTGACTTACTCCAGGAAGATACTGACACAATCACTGCTTTTTGCTTTCAACCATCCAAAAAAAAAAAAAAAAAAAAATAGGCTTTGCTAAATTCACAGAGGTACTGTGAGAACCAAATAACATGGCGTATTTGAAAGTATGAAATATGTAAGATATAAACTGCATACAGAAATATTTTATGGCTTTATATTTGATTAATATTAAAAAGTATGTATTTTACCATAAAATGTACAAAAATGCTGATCTATTGGAAAAAATCTGATATTATAGTTGCTCTTTTTTTGTTTCTCTCAACTGCTATATGATTTGAGGATCAATAAAGGTAGTATATAAAAGAAGATTCCTGTGAATTTTAAATCTCTGAGCAAACAAATTTGGTCACTTTATTCAGTGAGGATGGACTGTACATAAAAGTAGGGCAAGGTCAAAGTCCAAAATGCTTTGGAAATCAGATCACAGAATTCTGGCTCCCTCCCATTGGTGGCTTCCTGAAATTTATACACAAAGATGGGAAAGCTAGCTTCTAACTTCTACCTCTTCTAATTGCAACCCCACTTGTTTAGGCAACTTCCATTTGGAGAAAGGGCAATTTGATAGTAATAAATTGCATTGCTTAAATTGATGTCTTAATCTTCAGATTTGTTTTAATTTTCTCTGTTCCTTCCTCCTGACACAAAAGATCTCCCATAAACTCCCTCCTCCTGGAGCAGCCCCATAGATACCAGGCTTGGGGCACACACATGGTCTTGCAGATTCTGGAGTATGACTGGCTACACAGGGGTTGTATTCAGGTAACGGTGTAGGGAAACTTTTCACATATCATCTTGACTGGTATTAATTACAATGAAATACATGCTACATCCTTATTAATGCAAATAGAACATGTCATTTTATAGCTGTGCCACAATTAATTTATGGGTCCCTCACTGAAGATTGAGACCAGTCACTTATCTGCAGGGTGAACTTGAGCAAATTATTTTGATCACAACTTTCAGTTACTTCATGTGTTGGTCAGCTTTTCATTACTGTGACTTCTAAGAACAAGTTAGAGGAGTAAAATTCTAATTTTAACTCATGGTTTCATTGGTTCAGTCCATGGTTGGCTGAGACCATTGCTCTGGGCCCAATTTGAGAGAGAATATCATGGTAGAAGAGTGTGGCAGTAAAAAGCTGCTCTGCTCATGATAGCCAGGAAGCAGGTAGAGAAAAGCAAAGGGTCATAGGGAAAATGAATCTTTCCCAGGCGTTTCCTCAGGTGACCCACCTCCTCCAGCTATAGCCAACCTGCCTACAATTACCACCCAGTCAGTTCATTCAAACTACAATGGACTGAAAGGTTACAGTTCTCACAATCCAATCATTTTAACTCCAAACATTCTGACATTAACACAGAAGTTGGAGGAACTGGGTGGGTGGGGATTTCATGCCTAACTATAGCATATCATCTAGAGACCAGGATGGTTGTCCTTTTCTGCTCACCTCAGAATAGATGTCAGGCTTAGTAAAATAACAAACAATATCATTGGCATCAATGACTGTTTCTTATAGAAAAAATTTCATGTGATATATTCTGTGATGAGTACTTCAAATGAATTATCTGATGGAGATCCCTCAGCAGTGCTACTAGTTACAGAAGAGGAAATGAAGGCACAGAAAATTTAAATTTAAGTAACTTGTCTAAGATTACATAGCTGGGAAGTGACATGGCTGGTCCAGTAGCAGTCTTAAGAGACAGAGGTCTGAAAGCAGTGTTAAGTGGAAAATCCCCATCAGATGTGGCTCTGTGGGTTCAGAGATGGCACTGGTGGAGCTCACTGCAGATGCCCTGCTCTGCTCTAAATGGAACTGAATCCCAAGTGGCTCAAAGAAAAAGGACTCAGAACACTCCCCTTACTTCTAGGTGTGCCTGCTTGGGCCTCAATTCTGTGTGCTTATCAATGCAGGCCATTCAGAGGTAGATACCACTGGTCTGGCATGGTCCCAGGCAGGTTTCATCCTGTGCTCTCTGTCTTCATAAACACCTAAGTTATCTGTCCACAACATCTTCAATATTCATCCACATGTGCCTAGGTCATGAAACTCACAGTTTCTAAGGTGAGATTGTTCTGTTTCCCAGTTAGGCCCTGGTCTTACTTTGTATCATGGTAACAGAATGCTACAAACTTGGTAATAGGCAATAAGTAGATATTTATCTGGTGTCTGGGGAATCTAAGATAGAAGGGACTGGATCTGGTAAGGGCCTTTGTGCTGGTTATCATTTTATGGAATGCATCAAATAATTGAGAGAAAAAGTGTGCACATGAGAGAGAGAGACACAGAGAGAGAGAGAGATCCTATTTGCAGTCACAGTCCTTTTATTATTATTATTATTATTATTATTATTATTATTATTATTATTATAAGCAACCAGAAAATCATATTTATTTTAGGACATCTTCTATATAAGGAAGATTTTCATTATAAGGAAACAAAACTGTAATTTAGTTGCCCTAAACTCTGTCATTTACTAGTTTTTTTTTTAATTAATATAATTTCATTCATGAAAATAGAGCCCTCATGATCTAAATACCTTCCATCAGACCCCACCTCCCAACTCTCTTGCTTTGAGTATTAAGTTTCTAATACATGCTTTATACAGAATTAATTAAAACTACAATATCCCACAGGTGCAGCTTCATTCCTGGATCAGTAAATGGTTCTAACAAACAAAGGCATGCTTTATGGAGGTGAATCTACCTGTGTGCCAGAGGAAGAGATGAACACATGAGATAAAGGATAGCTGAGGATTTTTCTCCATAGTCCAGAGAAGGTAGGAAGTAGGCATTGGAGCCTCTTGGAATCTCCTTTTAAGATGGGAGTATATTACCTAAAATGCAGAGATGCAGGCCTCTCACTTGCTCAAGATGAGTCTTTTTTTTGAGATCAAGTTGTCATTCTGTCCATTATTTTGATATCTTGAACAACTGGAACAAAGGCTTGAGACTCAGTTTCTCCTATTTTAAATCTGACCTGATCATTTGTTTTGTTTCTCAGAAATAGTGAGCCTAGAGGGTAATGGGAAGGGCTGAAGTGTGGGCTAAGGAGACTCCAACTTCTGCTGCCAATGTCCCCAGGTTCACCTCTTTCTTCCTTTTGCAACAAGGGCAGGCCTGGAAACAGGAGTCATTTTCACTATACCTAGCAACAAACATGTCAAGGCTGGCAATAGAAAATAGGCTGAGAAAACCTAATAGTACAATAATTTTGCAGACCTTAAATTTTCTCTCAATTCTAAAGGTAAAGGAAAACCCTAAGACGGCATTGGCACCTTTTCTGTTCAGGACTGGTCCCTGTGCCCTGAAGTAAAATAGGTAGTATTGATAGTCATGTATTGACATTAATTCTGTACAATCCAAGCATTTCTGGGGCAGTAGTTAGCATGGTATTTTTATAGGATAGGCTCATCTCAGCTCAATGAAATCTTCAAGAGAGACACTACAGCTGATATTATCAGACCCATTTTAAGGGAAGAGATGGATGCTTTCAAGCCAGAACACTGGTCCCCTAGAACTCAGTCCTTATGTTGCATATCACAACCTGCAGCATTATGGGGAATCAGCTGGATTTCTAAATATTTGTGGAGGAGGCAGATAACTTGGATCTGGATGATACCAGACCTTGAACCAGAGTACCTTGAGGATTACAGGACAATGAATTTTCCTGATTGGCCAGAGTGGATAAGGGAAATCTGAACATGGACAGCAGGGACCCAGAGAGGAGAGAAGAGAGCAGAGACCCAAGGAAGCTGAGCAAGTAAGGTCTAGTGAAGGAGGACAAGCACTTCCATATATGAAGGCCCTCCAGCAAAGCCACTCTTTAAAACTGGCCATTGCCCCAATTAATCCCTAGAGCCAAGGCCACCTTCTCTGACCCATGCATACAGCCTGGATCCCCTTAATCCTTTTACCTTACTGTAACAGACTTTGAAAGGAAGATTCTCATTCATCCACTGAATGAACATTCCTTAAAGGCCTAAGATCTATTGTTGTTGACAGATGCCTACACAAGAGAAGGCAGCCATGTTCCTGAGATACAGCAGGTATGAGGGGATTCCACCTCTTCAGGCTGACAGTTAAGGTGACCAGCGGGAGGGAGTGGGTTGAGTAGTGGAGAGCCTTCCTAGGGCGTCCAGAAGGGACTTGTATATGCATGAACACCTAATAGTCACCTAAGCCTTCCTAATTCCAAGTCACCTCATCACAACTGGGGTCAAGCTGGGGTTTGAGGACACAGAGTACAGAGAGAAGATAAGCCCTTTTCAGGCCTCTTCTGGACCCCACCTCACCAACATTTCCTGGCTGCTCCATTGCAGATAAATGAAACCTCCAATGATTCTTTTAATAGATCAGAGGAAGAAAGTGTAGAAAAAATTGCACGAATAAAAGCAACTGAAATTCTGTCTAAGCTAATGAATAAATAAACCCTTGACAACTTTCACCAACTACTATTGATAGAAGAGTTGAACTTATGTCTAAGGTTTAATGCTTTTGACACATAAATTTTTGTGAATGAAACGTTTAACATACAACATAGCAGGGTGAGTGCTTCTGCAGGGTAGCTACAATGTGATTCAAAAATTAGTTTTTGTTTGTTTTTTAAATGCTCATTGTTATATTGCCCTGGGGGGTTGAAGAAAGTAAAGTTGGGATTTCTTTTGCTGTTGTTGTTTGGTTGGAAGGTGTTTACTTTCCTTTTCCTCATTGTACTTGGGCAATAAGAGTGAAACTTGGTATTTCCAGTGGGGCAGAGTCTTGGAGTATAGGGACTTGGGACAGGACTCCAGGGCTGCTGGAAGTTTCTATCATCAGCCTAACATGCTGCTATGATCCTTATTTACCTACCCATGGCAATAATTCTTACCTGTCCAAAAGAGAGAACTTAAAGCAGAAATCATTGAACCTATAAGAGGTTGCCTGCTTGGGAAGAACAGATCAAATCACTCTGTGTTAAGGACAATTATGACAGACATTTAGGTCCAGAGTACAGCAGCTCAGACAGGAGAAGGGACGGGGTTCAGCTGGGGCAGCAGGAGGATAGTGGAGGAAGGCAAAGTCAGGTGTTGGGTGCCCCCATCTCTCCAGACACATAGCAGAGCCTCCCAGGAAATGTGCTCTAGGAGAAGTGGAGGGACCAGGGGTAGAAAGAACCCAGTCTTGAGTTGGGAGTGACATTTCCACCCTTGCCTCCTGACCTGTATGGTGAATTCGGATTTTGCACCTAACTTGTCATGAAAGTCAGTCAATCTCCATGAGGGCCTACCATCTGCTGGAGTGTTATTGAGGTGACCACTCTGAGTTAGGTAGACTCTGGGTTTAGGTGTCCCCTAAATCACAAGGGATGGAAAAAGTGGGTCCTGTTTTATTTTTTAATTAATTAATTTTTTTATTTTTACAGACTGCATTTTGATTCATTGTATACAAATGGGGTAAAACTTTTCATTTCTATGGTTGTACATGATGTAGATTCACACCATTTGTGTAATCTTACAGGTACATAGGGTAATGATGTCTGTCTCATTCTCCCAACTTTCATTCCCCTGCTCCCTTCCCCTTCTCATTTTCCTCTACAAAATCTAAAGTTCCTCCATTCTTCTCTCACCCCCGACTCCCTCACCCCCATTACATATCATCATCCACTTATGAGTGAAAACATTTGGCCTTTGTTTTTAGGGATTAGTTTATCTCACTTAGCATGATATTCTACAATTCCATCCATTTACCTGCAAATGCCATAATTTTATTCTTTGTAACTGAATAATATTCTATTGTGTATATACCACAGTTTCTTTATCCATTCATCTGTTGAAGGGTATCTAGGTTGGTTCCACAATCTAGCTATTGTGAATTGTAAACATTGATGTGGATACTTTACTGTAGTATGCTGATTTTAAGTCCTTTGGGTATAAACCAAAGAGTGGGATAACTGGGTCAAATGGTGGGTACATTACAAATTTTCTGAGGAATCTCTGTTCTGCTTTCCAGTGTGGCTGCACCAATTTGCAACTCCACAAGCAATGTATGAGTGTACCTTTTTCCCCACATCCACACCAACACTTATTATTGCTTGTTTTCTTGATAATAACCATTCTAATTGGAGTGAGATAAAATCTTAGGGTGGTTTTGATTTGCATTTTTTAATTACTAGAGATGATGAGCACTTTTTCATACACTTGTTGATCATCTGTATATCTTCTTCTTTGAAATGTCTACCCAGTTCCTTAGCCCATTTATTGATTGGATTCTTTGTATTTTTGGTGTAGAGTTTTTTTAGTTGTTTTTAAATTTGGGAGATTAGTGCTCTATCTAAAGTGTGTGTTTGGGAAAGATTTTCTCCCACTCTGTAGGCTCTCATTTCACATTATTGATTGTTTCTTTTGCTGGGAAAAAGCTTTTTTAGTTTGAATTCATCCCATTTATTGATTCATGCTTTTATTTCTTGTGCTGTAGGAATTTTGTTAAGGAAGTCTGGTCTTAAGCCAACATGATGAAGATTTGGGCCTTATTTTTCTTCTATTTGGTGCAGAGTATCTATTCTAATTCCTAGGTCCTTGATTCATTTTGAGTTGAGTTTGTGCAGGGTGAGAGATAGGAGTTTGATTTCATTTACTGCATATGGATTTCCAGTTTTCCCAGCACCATTTGTTGAAGAGGCTATCTTTTTTCCATTGTATGTTTAGTGCACTATGATCAAGTGGGGTTCACCCCAGGGATACCATGTTGGTTCAACATCTGAAACTCAAGAAATGTAATTTCTTGTAGTTTTCCTAATTTCTCTTTCCAAGGATTTATCACTTATGAATAGAAATGCATTAAATTTATTCATGTTGATTTTATATCCTGCTACTTTACTGAATTCATTTATTAGTTCTAGAAGATTTCTGGTGGAGTTCTTTTGGGTCATCAACAGTCTTAAAGTTAAGAATCATACGATTATTTCAGTAGATGCATAAAAAGCCTTTGATAAAATATAGCACCCCTTCATGCTCAAAACACTAGGAAAAATAGGGATAGTAAGAACATACCTAAACATTATAAATGCTACCTATACTAAGCCATGGCCAACATCATTCTTAATAGAGAAAGCTGAAAGCATTCCCTCTAAAAACTGGAACAAGACAGGGATGCCTTCTTTCACCACTTCTATTTGAATCCTCCTTGAAACACTAGCCAGAGCAATTAGACGGTCCAAAATAATTAAAGGGATACAAATAGGAAAAGAAGAACTTAAGCTACCACTATTTGCCAATGACATGATTCTATATTTAGAGGACCGAAAAGAACTCCAACAGAAATCTTCTAGAACTAATAAATGAATTCAGTAAAGTAGCAGGATATAAAATCAACATGAATAAATTTAATGCATTTCTATTCATAAGTGATAAATCCTTGGAAAGAGAAATTAGGAAAACTACTCCATTCACAATAGCTTCAAAAAAAAATACTTTGGGAATCAATCTGCAAAAAAGAGGTGAGAGACTTCTACAATGAAAACTACAGAACACTAAGGAAAGAAATTAAAGGAAACCTTAGAGGATGGAAAGATCTCCCATGTTCTTGGATAGGCAGAATTAATATTGTCAAAAAGACCATACTACCAAAGGCACTATATAGATTCAATGCAATTCTAATTAAAATTCCAATGACGTTCCTCATAGAAATAGAGAAAGCAATCATGAAATACATATGGAAGAATAAGAGACCCAGATTAGCCAAAGCAATCATGAGCAGGAAGAGTGATGCAGGAGGTATCACAATACCAGACCTTAAACTATACTACAGAGCAATAGTGACAAAAACGGCATGGTATTGGCACCAAAATAGGCAGGTAGACCAATGGTACACAATAGAAGATACAGAGACAAATCAACATAAGTACAGTTATCTCATACTAGGTCCTCTTTTCTAGTAAGGCAACCATCAGGGGAACATGGAGTTCAGAGTATGGGACTAGGTATCTCTCACCTATCCTTCTATGTCATCTACAATGTGTTTCAGGCTTTGACCTGAAAAAGCTTGTCTGTTTTGTTAGTGGAGTCCTAGGGTGAGGAGAATGGCAGTGAGCACTTTATTCATCTTTAGTCAGCGTACTGTCAGTTTTAAGAATCTCTACCTTGAATTTCCCTCTATGCCTTGCTCAGAACTCAGCAGCAAATGGAAGCAGAAATCCTCCTCAACTCCCCATTTTATCTGCTGCCCAACTTCAGTCACTTCTGTTCAACCAGCCTGCAGAGCAGGCTCAGCTACCTTTCCAGGCATATATTCTTTTACAGTGAGAAGAGGATACTTCAAGATGTCCAGAAAATGACTCACATTCCTTTGGTTCAAAAGAAGATGCCCAAAATATACTCAGCATTCCTTAAAAACCCTTTATTATGCTATTCCAAATGAAGGAGTATACTCCATAGAGTTATACAAACTGAGGTCATAAGTAAAATAATATAATGTATATACCTTCAACATTTACTATAAAATTTTATTGAGTGTACATACACAGAGAAAAGTTCAAAATTTGTTAAATTTTTACAAACAGATCCCACCTGGAGAAGAACATCATTTCTTCCCAAGAAGTTCCTTACACCTTAATCATTGCTCCCTAGCAAGGTTAACCAAGTAACTGATTTCTACTAGTGTGAACTGGCATTGGCAGATTTCCTACTTGATCTAAGTCAAACCATTTATCATACCTTATATAGTATGATATAAAACACAACCACAGAAAATCCCTAGTCTCCCTTCTCAGGCAATTCTTTTTCTAACTTTTTTGATCCCATGTATTAATTTTATGTGTCCCCACCTTTGTACAAATGGAACCACACCGTGTGCTATTATTGATGAGCTCCTGTCACTCAGCATGTTTTCTCTAGGATTAATCTGTGAAATTGTATATATTAGTAAATTGCTAGATTTTATTGCTAAATAGCTTCTCGCATCTTTTTCAGAAAAATCTGTGTCCCTCTAAGCCTGGACCCTCAGTCTTTTACTTAGCCACCTTGGGTTTTTTGTCCTCCTCTGTCCCAGGCACTTTCCTAATTACTATAGCATACAAGGTCCAGAGCCCCACAAAAGTCACGGTCCTGAGATGAGCTAAGCAAATTCATCTGGAGCAACAAAGCTGTGACTAAGCTCAGGCGCTGAGGATGTAAATTGCTCATATCAAATTTCAATGACATAAAGGCAAGAGAAGAGAGGACTCCAGTATCTAAAAGGTGATTTTGGAAGAAGAGAAAAATCACTGAATAAGAAGTAGCTCCTTCATGCTATTTTTTTTTTTTTTAAATCACATACTTCCTGCTTTGTTGTGTTGGGCTGTGTGTCTGCATGCCAGAAACAAAACCCTACCTCCCTGAGCCAATTCCAACATTCCTCACCAATTCCCAAAAACGCTCAAACATAGTGTTTTAGTCAACTTTTTCATCATTTCATATTGTGACCAATATACCCAACAAGAACAACATAGAGGAAGAAAAGTACACTTTGGCTCATGATTTCAGAGGTTTCAGTCCATAGACAGTTGGCCTCATAATTGTATGTATGATTGCAGTTTTCTCCTGTACACCTCTACTGCAGGGTTGATCTGGATCATATAAAGCGGGTTTGAAAATAAGGTGGCAATCTTTTATTTTTTACTTTCTTTTTTTTTTTTTTTTTGTGTGTGTGTGTGTGTGTGTGTGTATGCTCCAGGAATTGAACCCAGGGGTGCTTAACCACTGAGTCACATCCCACATTCCCAGCTCTTTTCACGTTTTATTTTGAGACAGGGTCTTCCTAAGTTGCTTCAGGTATTGCTGAGTTACTGAAGCTAGCTTTGAACTCATAATCCTCCTGCCTTAACCTCCTGAGTCACTGGAATTACAGGTTTGCACTACCATACCCGGCTGGTATTTCTTTCTGTACCTTAAAATTCGGGTTGGGATGTTTTCCTTGGGAAGTGCTCAATAGGTATAATGAACTATTGCATTAATGTCTGACCAGGCACAAACCTCTGTATGTCTTTATACAAAGGTATATACCTAAGAGACAGGTAAGTAAAGGTATATGGGGATGGAGGTGACTCAGTAAATTTGTTTTAATAACAACGAGCCCTTGAAGGCTCCACTTCCGTAAGATTGAAGATTCAGCTACATTGGAAACCTAACTCTGCAGAGTTCAAACAAACAGGCGAAACTCAAGGATTTTCTGAATATTTGACATTAGCTTGTCTTAGTCCATTTGTGCTGCTAAACAAAATATCATAAACTGTGTGACTTGTAAACAATGGAAATACATTTCTTACAGTTCTGGAGACTGGAGAACTTGAGACCAAGTGAGGGCTTTCTTCATCGTTCATAGATGGTATCTTCTCACTTTGTCCGCACATGGTGGAAAGAGGAGGCAGTCTCCTTTATACATACACTAATTCCATCCATAAAGGCTCTGCTTTCCAATTCTAATCACCTCCTGAGAACCGCTTCCTTATATCATCATGTTGAGGGTTAGGATTTAAACATAGGAGTCTTGGTGGAGCACAAAGACTTTAATGCTTTAAACCACAGCATTTTGTCCCTGGGTCCCTGAAATCCTTGCCTTTCTCTCATGCAAAATGCATTCATCCTATTCCATATAACTATGAAAGTCTTTACTTGTGCCAGCATCAAGTTAGTCTGCAGTCCAAAATCTCATCTAAATCAGATGTGAGGGAGACTCAGAGGTGTGATTCATGCTGAGGCAAACTACTTTCTATCTGAAAACCTATAAAATCAAGCAATCCAGATTTATTCCTTTTAATCTGGACTTGCAGAGAGATCACTTTTTCTAATTCAATCAAAGATTCTTGAGAATTTATAATTGAGTGAGTCTTTTATGATTTGAATGTTTCCTTTAATAGAAGTCAGGTGATATTCATCCAAATGTGGATAGATTAGCCATCTAAAGTCAAGACCTTTTGCGTAAGACTGTGGTCCCCCAAGGCAACTCAGAAATTATCATTCTTTTATTCATTTCTATTTCTCACTTCTGGAATGGGCATGTCTATTCCATGTCTGCCCCATCATTATACTTTAGAAACATACAACTTGCTTGTTATTAAAGGTTGAGTTAGCACCCTTTCACTCTCTTTTTTATCTTCTCTTTGCTCTTCCACCTTCCATCATGGAGTGAAGTATTAAGAATGCCCTCAACAGGTGCCAGTTGCTATCCTCTAGAACTGTGAGAAAATAACTTTCTGCTTTTTTTTAAGTTACCAAGTTACACAGTGTGTGGTATTCTGTTATAGTAGCACAAAACAGGCCAATAGAGGAACCCTGCAAGGTTCATGCCCAGCTCTGCTATCTGCAGACCCAGCCTCATTCTCAAAGGTCTAGCTGTGCTGGAGTTGAGGATGCTCTGAGTTAACACATGTGAGGGTTTTGTAGATTGTAAAGTGCCAGCTGAGTGGTTGAGGTGATGATTGTTTGGAGAAAAGGAAGAGAAGACTGTGTCTCTAAAAATATAATTTGAACACTCTGAGCAGCAGTGATTAAGCTCAATTCACCTCTGTAGAAACTCTCCAGGGTACTGAATAAAAAGCACATTCTTTTCAGTCTGTGCTGGTCCTAAGTGATGAGCATGAGGGAAACAAGTATGAGATTTTGACTGGTTCTTCAAAACTCCCCCTGTGTCATTGCTTCCCTGATTTAATGTCACTTTCTTGAATAATCACCAAATTTCTCCATTGATAGAAACTTGCAGAGAAGGCAATAGGGAAGTAATTAGGTATTTATTTCATTGCCACTTTCCCCTTGAAAGAGAAATATAGTTGTTATCATTACAATCATTCCTGATACTTGAGAGACATAAAGAGGGGAGAAGTGGAAAGGAAGGCATGATTGTTCCCTGGGTTTGGAAAGGAAATAACCTGAGCTCCAAGGCACCTGCTCATTTCAGGTTTGATGCCCTTACCACCTGCAGTTCCCTGCAGAGGGAGTTAAATTTTTATAGCTCTAGACTTTGCCTGGGAGTCTGGAGTCAGCACAGGAAGCTTTATGTAAACTGCTACAGTCATCATCCAGACTGGTCCTAGTGAGCCCCACAGTTTCTAAAGGCCCAGTCAACACTACCTCTTGACTTTGGGGGTTTTTCTGAAACCCACTTTGTCCAGAATTTCCAGGGACAAGGACAGGAATTTTTCTTTCAGATTTGGATATACTATTCAGGTTCTCCCCACTTTCACCTTCCCGGAAAAGTGTTTATTCAGTTCACTCCTGTTCATGAACACCCAGACAGGAGATGGAAGCACACGTATGTCCAGAGAATTCATCTGTTTCCTAGAACTCCCCTTTATAGTTGGGGCTACTCTTGAAGAAGCAGCAAGTGGTTTCCCCATTGAACCACTAGGCGCCTGAAACTTCTGATGAGTGGAGTCTGTTCTCTGGGTTTCCCCATTCTGAACTTCATACCCACAGCTCCTACCTCTTGGGCAGATATTTACAGAGAACCAATGCCCAGTTCAGGGCAGTGATAATCAGGGAAGAGAGGATATAAGTAAATCCAAGTCTTGTACCTGGGTCCAGATGAGAGGGTCTCTTAGAGGAGGAGGTCATGGGCACCAGGCTGTTTTGCTAGAAGAAGACCCCATGATGTGGGGGGTCACCAAGAGGGACAAAATTGGAGCTCAGCATGTGGGAACTCTCCAGCCACATCCAAGGGTTTCATGGGTTTCAAAACTTCCCCTGTGTCATTGCTTCCCTGATTTAATGTCACTTTCTTGAATAATCACCAAATTTCTCCATTGACTCAGCTTTGAGCAGTAGGTCCCCAGTGTTA